>NC_041023.1:33227334-33895195 GCF_900634625.1 Parambassis ranga | reverse complement strand
TTGTTGCAGACTAATATATAAATAATATATATATTTGGTGTGTGTATATACTGTCTTTAGACAAATTGAGCAGTCAAACAACAATTATGACATCATAACATTTTTATGACATCATAATGACATCATAACATCATGGTAATGAGATCAAAGACGTGTGATGTGTCCATGAGTGTCACTAGGTTAAATTGCCTAGCAACAAGGTGACTCATGTATCGTGTGACCTCACACTGTAGTTGCGCCGCCATCATTAGGACGGATTCCAACTGCTGCTGCGCTGTGGGCTGTGACAATTAAATCACAAAGAAATGGTTTAACCTTATAATACCCCAAAAACCCAGAGCATCGCCAGAAATAGATTGCTGACATCAGGAGGGATCACTGGACTCCAACGGAACACTCCAGATGTGCAGTGAGCACTTTATTTCAGTAGCAATAGCGACAACATTCCTGAGGCCAGGGGTCAGAGCGGGAAACATAGCTACTGTAAAGACCCTGTCCTCACTGAAAGCAGTGTAATATGCCCCAGTAAAGTTTGCCCAGCATTTGTGAAAAAACTGACAGGTGAGTGTACCAGACTAAGGGCAGAGGTCTATGAGCTTCGGGACAGGGTAAGCAAGTTATCTTTCCAGCAGGAGTCTTCAAGAACAAGGATGAGATGGTGCAGGACATAACTGGGCTTCCATCCTATGCCAAGATGAGGTTCGTCTTCACGTTCCTGTCTGGATTCCTAAAGGGGGGCTGTCTCTTTTTCACTGCTTTTTAACGACTTTAATGAAAATGAGACTGGACTTACCACGCATTTCTTGACATAATATTTAATGTGTCAAAGCCTACTGCAAGCCAAATTTTAATAACACTTTAAATGTCATGTTGTCATATGTAGTCAAGTATTTGATATTAATAACTCTACAGGGAGCCATATCATTTGTGTCTACTGGTTGAGGTGGGCAACAAGTGATAAGCACATCACACAGAACAGTGGCTTTCTAGAAAATCTGTCACCTGGTGATGCGGTGCGCAGATGGAGGATTTACCCATAGAGATACTGTGGGCTTGTACAGTGCTCATCTCAAAATACCTGCCTTCATTAAGGGAAACAAAACTACACCCAAGTGAACTGAGACAACGAGGGGGCTAGCAGCTGTTCGGATCCATGTGGAACATGTCAGGTCTTGTGAGGAACAAGAGAGAGGGGGTTGTAGTCTGGCAGACTACAACCCCCTCTCTCTGTTCAGGAGCTTAAATCACTTGACAAGATGGTCAGAGTTTGCTGTGCTTTGTGCAATATGTGCCCATCTGTGGTGCCCTCAGAATAGAGACAAACTAACATTGTGTTTGCAGTTAATTCATGACAATATAAACTGTTTTTCTTATACAAGTCTGTAGCTTATTTTTTAATTAAACAAAACAGGTGGCAATAAAATATAGTGCATTTCTTTTCCTCATTCACACATTCATAATGATCTCATAACTCCATTTGCTTTATAGACCACATGGTTAATTAAATTCTGTAGATTTTAAAAATAAAAACTACTTTAAGGTAGGCATTGTGGAAGAAAACAGCGTCGCACTGGATCCGCTTAAAAATTCCTCCACTGGTCTCTATTTGTATTTACTTAGCACCTTCATCTCTATATTACAGCCATGCAACATTTTGTGCTCAGTCATACTGTTTACTGCACTTATTGGATTTTTTATTGGCACTTACTTTTGTATTTAATGTAACTTGATACCTCTGGTAAAAAGAATTTCCTTCAGAATTAATAAAAAAAAAAAATCTTTTGTTATCTTATCTTATGATAAACCCTGATGCTTAAACCTGAAAGTATACACAATATATTGAGAAGATCCCTGTCATCACTCCCCACCTTGGTTCTCTGGGCATGTCAGTTCAACCAAGTCTAAGGAATCTTGGAGTTATGCTCGATAAATCTTTGTCCCTTGCCACTCAAAACAATTTGTAAAGAACTGTTCATTTAACTTTGAAATATCTCAAAATTAAGGCCGATGTTGTCAAAGGCAGATCTAGAGATGATTATCCATGCTTTTATCTCGTCTTGTTTAGATTACTGCAATTCACTTTTCACTTGTTTTAACAATTCTGGACTCAGCGCCTGCAATTGGTTCAGAATGCTGCAGCAAGGCTTTTAACAGGATCAAACAGACGGTCACACATTACCCCGATTTATCTTCTGGCTCCCCATTAAATTCAGAATTGATTTTAAAATTTTAACCCTAACTTTCAGAGCTTTAAATGGGCAAGCCACCCAGTACATCACAGACATGCTGGTGTGTTACTCCCCTGGACGCGCTCTTCGATCCTCATGCCAATACCTTCTTGAGGTTCCAAAAACCCGCCTTAAAACCCAGGGAGACTGATCCTTTCAGGCAGTGGCTCCCAGACTCTGGAACGCCTGCCCCTCTTTATCCGTGTGGTTGACTCTGTTGGTTCTTTTAAACGGCAGCTGAAAACACTTTTATAGGTGCAATACTCACCATAGTGTGCTTTTATTTACTGTTATTTTTTAGTTGCACTATGTACAGTTTATAAACCCTCACCTGTGCAACAACTGTAATATGTAAACTGTTTTTTGATTGAGTCTATTTTATATGTATATATCTTTTATTGGTAGTCTATTTTATAATGTATATATCTTTTTATTAACTTATCCTTGCTGTCTGTATGCCTTTGCAAAAATGCAATTTCCCCATTGTGGGACTAATAAAGGTTTTTTAATCTTAATCTTATTCAGACAAGTGTAGCAGGTGCTATATGCCTCAGGTTGGGGAAGAGGGAAGGGCAAGTCGACCCACATATATAGGGCTCCCTTTAGGGGGTAACAAATGTTTGGGTTTTGGTTCTGCCCGGTGGAGTAAGGCAGATCCACACCTTGCTCCACACTGGCGTGCAGGGAAGCCATACAGGTATGCGGGTTGGCTGTAGCCTACCTTTGTTTTAAATTATTTGATGGGTGGATTGATTTTTTTTATACATTGCAGATGGATGTTCAGGAAGAAGTAGACGGTAATCGCAAGTCGTTTGGTCATGCATCTGCCAGGTATTTCAATGATTATTAATCATATGCAGGTATTTTAAGCATGGCAAGTGAGCCGGTGTGTGGCACAAAAGAACTGGGAGGTGCCTTTGGGGCGGACTAGTTTTTCTTTCTTTCTTTCTTTAATAATTTGTTTATTATTGTTATTTCGTTTCTTTCTTTAGTTTTTTTTTTTTAGTTGCAGTGCCTTAATACTCACGCGTGCAGTGGAATCACAGTGTTCATAAAGTGTGGGGTGGATTTTTCCTTTATTCCCGACGGCCGTTCTTTGGAAGTAGGGTAGTGGAGGTGGGTGAATTCATTTTGTTTGATTGATTATTTGTATTAATAAATTGATTCGATTAGACCCACCTTCTCATCACTTCTTCAGCTGGTCTCTTAGCCACGTAACACAAGCTTTTAGTTGACTGGGTTTTATTGCGTTGTTTTTATTTCATTTTAATAAAAAAAGCAAAAGCTTTTTGTGATCCTATCTGTGAAAGGTGCTATAAATAAGTTTACTTACTTACTCACTTACTTCTGGGTACACTGAAGTTTGCACCCCGGTGTACGTTGTGCGTATGTCGTCATCACAACAGTAACGTCCCCTTTGCTCCCGTTACAATCCGATCCACTTTCTGCCCTTCGCTGTGTGCTGGGCTCTCGGTGGACAGGAACATGTCTCGGGCTGCAGAGAGACTCCGACTGCTGATCAATCACCTTGATCGACAACCCGCTTTTATCGTATCCTTGTATTCTGCTATGAGATTAGAGCTGAAACAGGAACATCCGCCAGCCGATAGTGGTACACCGAGCCGGGGATAGAGCTGGTAGCCCAGCTCCGGACCGGCCCGGAATATGGGGAAAGAGTGAATAACTCAGAACTACTGTTGTTATGAAGCTGTATATGCTTTTGTCGCTTTCATGCTCAAAACGACATTGGTACTGTTATTCTGAACCGAGACTGTCGTCGCTGTCTGTGTAGTAAGCTAGCTAGCTATATGATGATAACAGTAACGGGAGGGCTTTGAAGTCGTAGTTTATATATTATTATGTTATAAACGGATGACCTCTGGTGTAGGCGCCACTTTGAATAGCTCAGACGGTTATTCAGTATGCAATTAAGTCACTAAGAAGCTAGCGTACTAACTATATCTTTACTTATTTTCATTAAATGTTTTCAGTGTGTTTTACAGCCGAGGCTGGGTTTGCATATTGCACGACGTAGCTTTACACATTAGCGCAGTGACAGTGCACATTTTATAGTATCTAACTAATGGTGACTCTGCGCAGACCTGATCAACGACCAAAGGTCAATATAGCACAGCTGTAATAGCCCCTAGCAATGTACGAGTGTTATTGGGAGCAATGTGGGAGACAATTCTAAGCTTAAAATGGATCAGAAATTTCCAAATGATACATCTCACTGGATTGTTTCTTCCTTGACTTATTTTCTTCAGACAGCTGCACCCACTTTCACCCAAACCTACACCTACAGTCCCCCAAAGAAGCTGAGGTAGGCACACAACCTTCATTTTGCTGCCTCAGGCTGAACACACAACTAAAATCCATGTTTATCATTCACTTTGACATGGTTTCTGTAGCACAGCCTTTGACCAAAGATTCAGCTTACAGTCTGTTTGTACTTTTTTGTACTTCGTTCCCAACTCTCTAGTCACTGTTGTGTGTCCTTGGGCAAGGCACTTTACCCACATAGCCTCCAGTGTACTCACGGTGTATGGCGCTCTTTGCTGGGCTGCCTTAAGCAATTTCCCCATTGTGGGACTAATAAAGGTTTCTCAATTTGTAGAGAAATTGAAGCAAGGTGTCTGGACTTGTAGAGTTTTCTTGAAAGACGTTTCGCTGCTCATCCAAGCAGCTTTATCAGTGTGATGAAGCTGATTATGACCTGGATGAATCTTCATCAACACGTACTTTGTAGTAGTCAAAGAAAGGCATCACAAGCCCAGAATGAGACTGCAGCTGGAGTCTAATGTAAATCTAAAGTGGATATTAATGCAATATTCTCATGCATAGCATCTTTCAATTATTACCAGTGCAAAACAGCTTTTTATTCCAGTTAAAGGTGTATGGTCATGTGATATTAGTGTGTCGCTCTGTGGGCAGATACACTTTAGGTACAGACTTGCTGACACCTGAACAGCGTCTTTTCTATGAGGAAAATGGATTCATTCTCATCAAGAATCTGGTGTCTGACGAGGACATCAACAAGTTCAGGTATCCATCATATACTAAAGTACTGAATATTAATTATATTAAAATATCTGTAACTCTTTTAGAGGTGCTGAGTGTGATGTTCTTCTTCAGGAAGGAGTTTGAAAGAATCTGTCGCCAGGAAGTGAACATTCCTGGTCTGGTGGTTATGAGGGACGTGACCATCGCTAAGTCAGAGTTTGTTCCGGATCAGAAGGCAGTCTCCAAACTTCAAGACTTCCAGGAAGATCCTGAACTGTTCCGGTACTGCACTCTACCAGAGGTAAGAAGGAGAGGCACACATAATTGTTTACCACCAGTACTTAATAGACTTGAACACTGATCCATCTTGTGCCTTTGCATGCCAGATCCTCAAGTATGTGGAGTGCTTCACTGGACCGAACATTATGGCCATGCACACCATGCTGATCAACAAACCTCCTGATGCAGGACAACGAAAAGTCCCAGATAAAAAATTCTTTCACCGTGAGCGTCATTTTCAAATTCATATGTTTTAATCAACATATGTATCCGTATGAGCAGGTTAGAAATGCCTTGTCCATCAGGATTTTCATCTGAAATCTTTGCCAAGTTTAACATGGGAGCACATGGGAGGAGGGAGTGGCGCTCCCTTCACTTGAGGGTCAGCTGACCAAAAATCGTGGGTCACATGGCAAAGACAGGTGTACCAGCTTGACCAGGACAAAAATTCCTACGTTTTGATATATAATTTATGTATTTGGAGCACCCACTGTGGCCAAAAATGGAAGTAGTTTGCCTTTTTTTTCTGTTTTTGAAAAAAAGTCTGAAATCTACAGTGCGTGACATCTTCACACACTGGTGAGACAAAAAAAGGCGTTTCGACAAAACTGCCATAGCTCCTAAACTTAACAAAATTGAAACACATGTATTTAGGATGTATTAGGAAAATGAAACCATTTGTTCAGAAAATCAATTTTTTTTTTTTTTCTAAAATATGATTCTTTGGGTTTGCTGCAAGTGTTTCTGCAGCTGCCTACTAATTGTCAGCAGGCTCATCAGGGCGAGTGGCTGGACGGTGGGTGTAGGGAAAACTTTGGTGGTGGAGTATGAGGTACAGGGTCGATGAGGGAGGGAACCAGTTGCTGCTTCCTTGTCGGTAAAGCTGAAGCCAAATACTGTATGCTTACTTGAGGAAAGGGAAGTGGGTTGTCTTCTCCTCCTCTTCTTTTACCTCGGAGGAGTTAAGCACTACTTGGTTCTGTGGTGCATACTTCTCCTTGTAGTTAAAGAAGTCCCTCTTGGTCTGATCTAGTTGCCGTTTGCAGTTGCTAAGCTCCAGTTTAAACATTCTCGCCTCATCTGACAGGTTATGTTTTTCCTCTTTCAGCATCCGGCGAGTGCCCTCACTTGCATAAAGTTGTCCCTTCAGTGACATGATCTTATTGTTGAGTTCACTGCCAGTCTGCCATCTTTTATTGAGCTCCTGTTTTACACCAGACAGCTCCTGCTTCAGTTTGTCGAGGAGTTCATCTTTTCTTTCATACTCGCCATCCGTTCCTGTAACATTTGTTTAGCTTGTTCCAGCTCCTGACGCCAAAAGACATCATTGCTTTGACTGGTGTCTTTGTCTGAACTCTGCATCTCTAGGTTATGTTCCAACAGGTCCATATGTTTTTTCTGATCTATTTGCTGCTTAAGGAGAGACTCGATGTGGAGCATTTGATCTTTGATCTTTGCTCTTTTTCAGCCACATCTTTCTGGCTAGCCTTCTTCCGCTGCTTGAATCTCTCTATGACTCTGCTCAACTTTTCCTTCTCATCATCTGCTTTGGCAAGGGCTTGCTCTGCTGCCTCCTTGCCACTCAGATAAGAAGCGGCCAACTGTTTCTCCTCTGAAAGCTTTTGCTCATTCTGCTGCAAGCACTGCTTCACTCTCTGCAGTTCATGCACTGTGTTTTCATGTGCTTTCTTGTTTTGCTCCAGTTGAGAACTTAAGCGTTTGTTGGCACTGTCTAAGAGTCTGAGCTGTTTATTCAGTTTATCTTAGCCACATTAGCTTTGTTGTGTTCTGACTGAAGAGTTTTTGTGTTCTGACTGAAGAGTTTTGAGTTCTGACTGAAGAATTACCAGGTTAGCTTTGACGCCGTCTTTAGCTTGTCGACCTTTTCAGTCTTCACTATCTGCTGGCTAAGCTCGCTTTCTAGTTTGGTAACAAGAAACTTTAAGTCTCTTATCAATGTGTCTTTGTCTTGAGCTCCTTTTTCCTTTAGTGTTTCTTTCGATTTGAGTGCGTCATACTGTTTAACTATTTTGGCATTTTGTGTTTCCAGCTCTTCAATGACAAGACTCAGTCTTCTGGTTTCTTGGCACTTCTCATCTAACGTCTTCCTTGTAGTGTGCAGATCTTCCTGGAGGCTTTTATTTTGGTGGACCTTGAGTGTAAAAGAGCTCCTCAGTTTATTAAGCTCTGATTCATTCTTTTTCAGCTCCTTTTGCACAGACTTTATATCTTCATCCTTCTTTCTATATGTGCATTTCCAGTTTTTCTGACTATAAGATCATGTTTCTCCGTGTCTTTCAATGCACGCTCTAACCTGTTGTTCTGAATTTTCAGAGAAGTGATTTGAGCCCTTGTACTCGTTTCTTTCTTTGCACATTCTAATACTCTGTCTCTACAGATAATCTTCTCCTCTGCTTCTGACAGTTGCATCCGCAGTTCATTTTGACGGGTTTGAGCCTCATCCTTGAAATACTTGGAAATCATTTATTTCACATTTCAATTCTTCATTTTCAGCTTCCATCATGTATATTGTGTTTTGCAGCCCTTCTGTCTTCATCGCCTTTTCTTTTTCAATGCTGTATCGCTGCTTAACAACTGACAGTTCTGCCAAGTGACTTTCAAGATATTTCCTCAAGGTCTCATTCTCTTTCTCCTTTTTAAGTAATGCAGACCTGATCTCCACCAGATCTTTCTGTAGCCCTTCAATAGTTGCATCCCTTTCCTGGACATCCTGAAGAAGTTTGTTATTTTGTGCTTGTGTTTTCTTTAGACCTCTTAGCTTTTTCTGGAATTCCTTTTTGTCTTCTTCGATTTGACAACGTGAGCCGTCTCTCCGAGTTCATTGACTTCGTCAGCTCCTTTTTCAGCTCTTCAATTGACGGTTTTGAGTCCTTAGCTGGGCGAGACATTGTTGCAGACTAATATATAAATATATATATATATTTGTGTGTGTGTATATATACTGTCTTTAGACAAATTGAGCAGTCAAACAAACAATTATGACATCATAATGACATCATAACATCATGGTAATGAGATCAAAGACGTGTGATGTGTCCCATGAGTGTCACTAGGTTAAATTGCCTAGCAACAAAGGTGACTCATGGGTATCGTGTGACCTCACACTGTAGTTGCGCCGCCATCATTAGGACCGGATTCCAACATGCTGCTGCGCTGTGGGCTGTGACAATTAAAATCACAAAGAAATGGTTTAACCTTATAATACCCCCAAAAACCCAGAGCAATCGCCAGAAATAGATTGCTGACATCAGGAGGGATCACTGGACTCCAACGGAACACTCCAGATGTGCAGTGAGCACTTTATTTCAGTAGCAATAGCGACAACATTCCTGAGGCCAGGGGTCAGAGCGGGAAACATAGCTACTGTAAAGACCCTGTCCTCACTGAAAGCAGTGTAATATGCCCCAGTAAAGTTTGCCCAGCATTTGTGAAAAAACTGACAGGTGAGTGTACCAGACTAAGGGCAGAGGTCTATGAGCTTCGGGACAGGGTAAGCAAGTTATCTTTCCAGCAGGAGTCTTTCAAGAACAAGGATGAGATGGTGCAGGACATAACTGGGCTTCCATCCTATGCCAAGATGAGGGTCGTCTTCACGTTCCTGTCTGGATTCCTAAAGGAGGGGCTGTCTCTTTTTCACTGCTTTTTAACGACTTTAATGAAAATGAGACTGGACTTACCACTGCATTTCTTAACATATATATTTAATGTGTCAAAGCCTACTGCAAGCCAAATTTTAATAACACTTTAAATGTCATGTTGTCATATGTAGTCAAGTATTTGATATTAATAACTCTACAGGGAGCCATATCATTTGTGTCTACTGGTTGAGGTGGGCAAACAAGTGATAAGCACATCACACAGAACAGTGGCTTTCTAGAAAATCTTTCACCTGGTGATGCGGTGCGAGCAGATGGAGGATTTACCCTTGGAGATACTGTGGGCTTGTACAGTGCTCATCTCAAAATACCTGCTTCATTTAAGGGAAACAAAAACTACACCCAAGTGAACTTGAGACAACGAGGGGGCTAGCAGCTGTTCGGATCCATGTGGAACATGTCAGGTCTTGTGAGGAACAAGAGAGAGGGGTTGTAGTCTGGCAGACTACAACCCCCTCTCTCTTGTTCAGGAGAGCTTAAATCACTTGACAAGATGGTCAGAGTTTGCTGTGCTTTGTGCAATATGTGCCCATCTGTGGTGCCCTCAGAATAGAGACAAACTAACATTGTGTTTGCAGTTTAATTCATGACAATATAAACTGTTTTCTTATACAAGTCTGTAGCTTATTTTTTAATTAAACAAAACAGGTGGCAATAAAATATAGTGCATTTCTTTTCCTCATTCACAATCATTCATAATGATCTCATAACTCCATTTGCTTTATAGACCACATGGTTAATTAAATTCTGTAGATTTTAAAAATAAAAACTACTTTAAGGTAGGCATTGTGGAAGAAAACAGCGTCGCACTGGATCCGCTGGATTAAAAATTCCTCCACTGGTCTCTATTTGTATTTACTTAGCACCTTTCATCTCTATATTACAGCCATGCAACATTTTGTGCTCAGTCATACTGTTTACTGTACTTATTGGATTTTTTATTGGCACTTACTTTTGTATTTAATGTAACTTGATACCTCTGGTAAAAAGAATTTCCTTCAGAATTAATAAAACCTTATTAATTACATTTTTTAATTAATACATTACATATTTATAGCACCTTTCACAGATAGGATCACAAAAAGCTTTTGCTTTTTTTATTAAAATGAAATAAAAACAACGCAATAAAAAAAGCCCCCAAAAACCCGCCTTAAAACCCAGGGAGACTGATCCTTTCAGGCAGTGGCTCCCAGACTCTGGAACGCCTGCCCCTCTTTATCCGTGTGGTTGACTCTATTGGTTCTTTTAAACGGCACCTATAAAAGTGTTTTCAGCTGCCGTTTAAAAGTCTAGGTTTTTGGAACCTCAAGAGGTTTTTGGAACCTCAAGAAGGTATTGGCATGAGGATCGAAGAGCGCGTCCAGGGGAGTAACACACCAGCATGTCTGTGATGTACTGGGTGGCTTGCCCATTTAAAGCTCTGAAAGTTAGGGTTAAAATTTTAAAATCAATTCTGAATTTAATGGGGAGCCAGAAGATAAAATCGGGGTAATGTGTGACCGTCTGTTTGATCCTGTTAAAAGCCTTGCTGCAGCATTCTGAACCAATTGCAGGCGCTGAGTCCAGAATTGTTAAAACAAGTGAAAAGTGAATTGCAGTAATCTAAACAAGACGAGATAAAAGCATGGATAATCATCTCTAGATCTGCCTTTGACAACATCGGCCTTCATTTTGAGATATTTCAAAGTTAAATGAAACAGTTCTTTACAAATTGTTTTGAGTGGCAAGGGACAAAGATTTATCGAGCATAACTCCAAGATTCCTTAGACTTGGTTGAACTGACATGCCCAGAGAACCAAGGTGGGGAGTGATGACAGGGATCTTCTCATCTTTTTCATCATTCTACATCAGTAGAAGTAGGGTTTGGTTGGATCAGACAGGAAGAGTGACAGCATCATATTCAGTGAGGCAGCCAAAGCAAACAGGCCTGCCTCCTTGATCAAAAGGATTCGCTATCCAAGCTCTTCTCAGTTTTCTTCTGAGGCAACAAGGTCCATAGAATAAAGGACAATTAAATATGGTGAAGGTTGTTGTAGTTACTTGACATGAAGTAACCTGTTTGGCCATTCATCCATGTTCAGTTTATCAATATATTGTGTATACTTTCAGGTTTAACCCTTTAAACCCTGGCCATATTAAAAGAAAAAATCACCTAAAAAGACATTCCCGAAGAAAATGAGGAAATGCACCACAATAATAATGTGCATATGCATGTTCTTGGTGTCTAGGGACATCTAGGGACCTCAGAGAATGCATTTCCAGTGTTTAAAATATTGTGTCTATTAGTATGCCTGAGTAAATTAGAAAAAACTACAGGAGAAATGTAACAATTTTATCCTCGCCTGAGTTTTTTTCCTATTTGACAGAGGAAAACATTATGCTAACAATGATTCTATGTACACAGATGCCATTGATCACATTCAGCTATTCCTTGGCTACAAATATACCAAATTTGATAGAATTTGAACAAAGAGCAAAGCCTTCACAAAGGTTTTAGTAAGGATATCACCAGGCGGACACTCAGTTTGGCACAATTTGGCACCACATTGCCAAATAGGTTACTATAGCTATAGCTAGCTTACTCATTTCCAGTGGAAACTGGCTGGAAAATACAATTTATATCCATTTCACTAGTCTATTGCCATCTACTGGAGCTTTTGGGTATGAATTTACCTTGCACTTCATCAACTTCTACCATTATGCACAGTGTAAAATCAATAGAAAAAAAACATCAAAATGTATGATTTTGTCTCCAAATAGAGTAGTTTTTATTATAATAACTAATAACTAATGTACATTAATGAAAGTCCAACCAATATTAGGTAAAGAAAATAAAAATAACAACAAGGAGAGGTGATGCCTCAGTGTTGAGCCCAGATGGGCCTGGGACCTCACTTTCCTCTTCTCTTCCCTCTTGGCTGTGAAAATAATAACAATTATTATTATCTGTAATTGCATACATATTGAAATACACATATTATGTAAACAATATGTAAAGACAGTATTGAATAGGATTGAATCATCCTTCTTCATCTCTGTTCAGCTGTTCCCTTAGGGGTTGCCAGTCAATCATCACCACTATCCTCTGCATCCTCCTCTCTCACCCCAACTACCACCCTGCTGTCTACTATGTTGTGTACACGTATATATATATAATAAATCATTTTATCGATCAACACGGATATTAGCAACAAATAGTTACACTTCAAAATAAATGTACAAAACTTACTCAAACTGGGTCTATCTTTTCCAACGTTCAACGTTGCTGGCAACGGGGTCGAACGAATCCGGAAATTCCTGCCGTTGAAATTCTGCTCCATGCCCCTCTCGTCACGGTATCATGAAGAGATACGCTAGCTAACAACCTAAAAAAAACCCTCTGACACTTACTGAAACTCACTGAAAGTCACCGAAAGTCACTGAAGCACACTAAAGCAACTACAACCTCCACAAACACATACGCGTAGTTAGCTAGCGTTAGTGTTGTTGCGTCTAGTCTTTACACAGGGATTTTACGTCAGCTGGGTATTGTAGTCCATTAGATTTTTTGTACCATTCGATTCAGTAGCTTGTCCTCTTTCATTGGACTACAAACATGGCCGCAACCGTGGCAGAATTTGATCAGAATTTGAAGTAATAGTGCCTGTATGTTTTCGGCCCTTCGGCGGGCCCATCGGCGGGCTTTTAACAGGATCAAACAGACGGTCACACATTACCCCGATTTTATCTTCTGGCTCCCCATTAAATTCAGAATTGATTTTAAAATTTTAACCCTAACTTTCAGAGCTTTAAATGGGCAAGCCACCCAGTACATCACAGACATGCTGGTGTGTTACTCCCCTGGACGCGCTCTTCGATCCTCATGCCAATACCTTCTTGAGGTTCCAAAAACCCGCCTTAAAACCCAGGGAGACTGATCCTTTCAGGCAGTGGCTCCCAGACTCTGGAACGCCTGCCCCTCTTTATCCGTGTGGTTGACTCTGTTGGTTCTTTTAAACGGCAGCTGAAAACACTTTTATAGGTGCCGTTTCAGAGTCTGGGAGCCACTGCCTGAAAGGATCAGTCTCCCTGGGTTTTAAGGCGGGTCATTGGGGGCTTTTTTTATTGCCTGGTTTTTATTTCATTTTAATAAAAAAAGCAAAAGCTTTTTGTGATCCTATCTGTGAAAGGTGCTATAAATAAGTTTACTTACTTACTCACTTACTTCTGGGTACACTGAAGTTTGCACCCCGGTGTACGTTGTGCGTATGTCGTCATCACAACAGTAACGTCCCCTTTGCTCCCGTTACAATCCGATCCACTTTCTGTCCTTCGCTGTGTGTGTTGGGCTCTCGGTGGACAGGAACATGTCTCGGGCTGCAGAGAGACTCCGACTGCTGATCAATCACCTTGATCGACAACCCGCTTTTATCGTATCCTTGTATTCTGCTATGAGATTAGAGCTGAAACAGGAACATCCGCCAGCCGATAGTGGTACACCGAGCCGGGGATAGAGCTGGTAGCCCAGCTCCGGACCGGCTCGGAATATGGGGAAAGAGTAAATAATGAATAACTCAGAACTACTGTTGTTATGAAGCTGTATATGCTTTTGTCGCTTTCATGCTCAAAACGACATTGGTACTGTTATTCTGAACCGAGACTGTCGTCGCTGTCTGTGTAGTAAGCTAGCTAGCTATATGATGATAACAGTAACGGGAGGGCTTTGAAGTCGTAGTTTATATATTATTATGTTATAAACGGATGACCTCTGGTGTAGGCGCCACTTTGAATAGCTCAGACGGTTATTCAGTATGCAATTAAGTCACTAAGAAGCTAGCGTACTAACTATATCTTTACTTATTTTCATTAAATGTTTTCAGTGTGTTTTACAGCCGAGGCTGGGTTTGCATATTGCACGACGTAGCTTTACACATTAGCGCAGTGACAGTGCACATTTTATAGTATCTAACTAATGGTGACTCTGCGCAGACCTGATCAACGACCAAAGGTCAATATAGCACAGCTGTAATAGCCCCTAGCAATGTACGAGTGTTATTGGGAGCAATGTGGGAGACAATTCTAAGCTTAAAATGGATCAGAAATTTCCAAATGATACATCTCACTGGATTGTTTCTTCCTTGACTTATTTTCTTCAGACAGCTGCACCCACTTTCACCCAAACCTACACCTACAGTCCCCCAAAGAAGCTGAGGTAGGCACACAACCTTCATTTTGCTGCCTCAGGCTGAACACACAACTAAAATCCATGTTTATCATTCACTTTGACATGGTTTCTGTAGCACAGCCTTTGACCAAAGATTCAGCTTACAGTCTGTTTGTACTTTTTTGTACTTCGTTCCCAACTCTCTAGCCACTGTTGTGTGTCCTTGGGCAAGGCACTTTACCCACATAGCCTCCAGTGTACTCACTGGTGTATGGCGCTCTTTGCTGGGCTGCCTTAAGCAATTTCCCCATTGTGGGACTAATAAAGGTTTCTCAATTTGTAGAAGAGAAATTGAAGCAAGGTGTCTGGACTTGTAGAGTTTTCTTGAAAGACGTTTCGCTGCTCATCCAAGCAGCTTTATCAGTGTGATGAAGCTGATTATGACCTGGATGAATCTTCATCAACACGTACTTTGTAGTAGTCAAAGAAAGGCATCACAAGCCCAGAATGAGACTGCAGCTGAAGTCTAATTTAAATCTAAAGTGGATATTAATGCAATATTCTCATGCATAGCATCTTTCAATTATTACCAGTGCAAAACAGCTTTTTATTCCAGTTAAAGGTGTATGGTCATGTGATATTAGTGTGTCGCTCTGTGGGCAGATACACTTTAGGTACAGACTTGCTGACACCTGAACAGCGTCTTTTCTATGAGGAAAATGGATTCATTCTCATCAAGAATCTGGTGTCTGACGAGGACATCAACAAGTTCAGGTATCCATCATATACTAAAGTACTGAATATTAATTATATTAAAATATCTGTAACTCTTTTAGAGGTGCTGAGTGTGATGTTCTTCTTCAGGAAGGAGTTTGAAAGAATCTGTCGCCAGGAAGTGAACATTCCTGGTCTGGTGGTTATGAGGGACGTGGCCATCGCTAAGTCAGAGTTTGTTCCGGATCAGAAGGCAGTCTCCAAACTTCAAGACTTCCAGGAAGATCCTGAACTGTTCCGGTACTGCACTCTACCAGAGGTAAGAAGGAGAGGCACACATAATTGTTTACCACCAGTACTTAATAGACTTGAACACTGATCCATCTTGTGCCTTTGCATGCCAGATCCTCAAGTATGTGGAGTGCTTCACTGGACCGAACATTATGGCCATGCACACCATGCTGATCAACAAACCTCCTGATGCAGGACAACGAAAAGTCCCAGATAAAAATTCTTTCACCGTGAGCGTCATTTTCAAATTCATATGTTTTAATCAACATATGTATCCGTATGAGCAGGTTAGAAATGCCTTGTCCATCAGGATTTTCATCTGAAATCTTTGCCAAGTTTAACATGGGAGCACATGGGAGGAGGGAGTGGCGCTCCCTTCACTTGAGGGTCAGCTGACCAAAAATCGTGGGTCACATGGCAAAGACAGGTGTACCAGCTTGACCAGGACAAAAATTCCTACGTTTTGATATATAATTTATGTATTTGGAGCACCCACTGTGGCCAAAATGGAAGTAGTTTGCCTTTTTTTTCTGTTTTTGAAAAAGTCTGAAAATCTACAGTGCGTGACATCTTCACACACTGGTGAGACAAAAAAGGCGTTTCGACAAAACTGCCATAGCTCCTAAACTTAACAAAATTGAAACACACATGTATTTAGGAAAATGAAGGTCTACTGCTGCTGACCCGTGGGAATTAGACCCACACTTAGAACCCACACATTGCTATATGTGGGTTCTAAGGAATCAAAGGGCCATTTTTCAGAAAATATTTTTTTTTCTAAAATATGATTCTTTGGGTTTGCTGCAAGTGTTTCTGCAGCTGCCTACTAATTGTCAGCAGGCTCATCAGGGCGAGTGGCTGGACGGTGGGGTGTAGGGAAAACTTTGGTGGTGGGAGTATGAGGTACAGGGTCGATGAGGGAGGGAACCAGTTGCTGCTTCCTTGTCGGTAAAGCTGAAGCCAAATACTGTATGCTTACTTGAGGAAAGGGAAGTGGGTTGTCTTCTCCTCCTCTTCTTTTACCTCGGAGGAGTTAAGCACTACTTGGTTCTGTGGTGCATACTTCTCCTTGTAGTTAAAGAAGTCCCTCTTGGTCTGATCTAGTTGCCGTTTGCAGTTGCTAAGCTCCAGTTTAAACATTCTCGCCTCATCTGACAGGTTATGTTTTTCCTCTTTCAGCATCCGGCGAGTGCCCTCACTTGCATAAAGTTGTCCCTTCAGTGACATGATCTTATTGTTGAGTTCACTGCCAGTCTGCCATCTTTTATTGAGCTCCTGTTTTACACCAGACAGCTCCTGCTTCAGTTTGTCGAGGAGTTCATCTTTTTCTTTCATACTCGCCATCCGTTCCTGTAACATTTGTTTAGCTTGTTCCAGCTCCTGACGCCAAAAGACATCATTGCTTTGACTGGTGTCTTTGTCTGAACTCTGCATCTCTAGGTTATGTTCCAACAGGTCCATATGTTTTTTCTGATCTATTTGCTGCTTAAGGAGAGACTCGATGTGGAGCATTTGATCTTTGATCTTCTGCTCTTTTTCAGCCACATCTTTCTGGCTAGCCTTCTTCCGCTGCTTGAATCTCTCTATGACTCTGCTCAACTTTTCCTTCTCATCATCTGCTTTGGCAAGGGCTTGCTCTGCTGCCTCCTTGCCACTCAGATAAGAAGCGGCCAACTGTTTCTCCTCTGAAAGCTTTTGCTCATTCTGCTGCAAGCACTGCTTCACTCTCTGCAGTTCATGCACTGTGTTTTCATGTGCTTTCTTGTTTTGCTCCAGTTGAGAACTTAAGCGTTTGTTGGCACTGTCTAAGAGTCTGAGCTGTTTATTCAGTTTATCTTTAGCCACATTAGCTTTGTTGTGTTCTGACTGAAGAGTTTTGTGTTCTGACTGAAGAGTTTTGAGTTCTGACTGAAGAATTACCAGGTTAGCTTTGACGCCGTCTTTAGCTTTGTCGACCTTTTCAGTCTTCACTATCTGCTGGCTAAGCTCGCTTTCTAGTTTGGTAACAAGAAACTTTAAGTCTCTTATCAATGTGTCTTTGTCTTGAGCTCCTTTTTCCTTTAGTGTTTCTTTCGATTTGAGTGCGTCATACTGTTTAACTATTTTGGCATTTTGTGTTTCCAGCTCTTCAATGACAAGACTCAGTCTTCTGGTTTCTTGGCACTTCTCATCTAACGTCTTCCTTGTAGTGTGCAGATCTTCCTGGAGGCTTTTATTTTGGTGGACCTTGAGTGTAAAAGAGCTCCTCAGTTTATTAAGCTCTGATTCATTCTTTTTCAGCTCCTTTTGCACAGACTTTATATCTTCATCCTTCTTTTTAATAGTGCATTCCAGTTTTCTGACTATAAGATCATGTTTCTCGTGTCTTTTCAATGCATGCTCTAACCTGTTGTTCTGAATTTTCAGAGAAGTGATCTTGAGCCCTTGTACGTCGTTTTCTTCTTTTGCACATTCTAATACTCTGTCTCTACAGATAATCTTCTCCTCTGCTTCTGACAGTTGCATCCGCAGTTCATTTTGACGGGTTTGAGCCTCATCCTTGAATACTTGGAAATCATTTATTTCACATTTCAATTCTTCATTTTCAGCTTCCATCATGTATATTGTGTTTTGCAGCCCTTCTATCTTCATCGCCTTTTCTTTTTCAATGCTGTATCGCTGCTTAACAACTGACAGTTCTGCCAAGTGACTTTCAAGATATTTCCTCAAGGTCTCATTCTCTTTCTCCTTTTTAAGTAATGCAGACTTGATCTCCACCAGATCTTTCTGTAGCCCTCAATAGTTGCATCCCTTTCCTGGACATCCTGAAGAAGTTTGTTATTTTGTGCTTGTGTTTTCTTTAGACCTCTTAGCTTTTTTCTGGAATTCCTTTTTGTCTTCTTCGATTTGACACGTGAGCCGTCTCTCCAAGTTCATTGAGTTCGTCAGTTCCTTTTTCAGCTCTTCAATTGACGGTTTTGAGTCCTTAGCTGGGCGAGACATTGTTGCAGACTAATATATAAATATATATATATATATATATTTGTGTGTGTGTATATATACTGTCTTTAGACAAATTGAGCAGTCAAACAAACAATTATGACATCATAACATTTTTATGACATCATAATGACATCATAACATCATGGTAATGAGATCAAAGACGTGTGATGTGTCCCATGAGTGTCACTAGGTTAAATTGCCAAGCAACAAAGTGACTCATGGGTATCGTGTGACCTCACACTGTAGTTGCGCCGCCATCATTAGGACCGGATTCCAACATGCTGCTGCGCTGTGGGCTGTGACAATTAAAATCACAAAGAAATGGTTTAACCTTATAATACCCCCAAAAACCCAGAGCATCGCCAGAAATAGATTGCTGACATCAGGAGGGATCACTGGACTCCAACGGAACACTCCAGATGTGCAGTGAGCACTTTATTTCAGTAGCAATAGCGACAACATTCCTGAGGCCAGGGGTCAGAGCGGGAAACATAGCTACTGTAAAGACCCTGTCCTCACTGAAAGCAGTGTAATATGCCCCAGTAAAGTTTGCCCAGCATTTGTGAAAAACTGACAGGTGAGTGTACCAGACTAAGGGCAGAGGTCTATGAGCTTCGGGACAGGGTAAGCAAGTTATCTTTCCAGCAGGAGTCTTTCAAGAACAAGGATGAGATGGTGCAGGACATAACTGGGCTTCCATCCTATGCCAAGATGAGGGTCGTCTTCACGTTCCTGTCTGGATTCCTAAAGGAGGGGCTGTCTCTTTTTCACTGCTTTTTAACGACTTTAATGAAAATGAGACTGGACTTACCACTGCATTTCTTGACATATATATTTAATGTGTCAAAGCCTACTGCAAGCCAAATTTTAATAACACTTTAAATGTCATGTTGTCATATGTAGTCAAGTATTTGATATTAATAACTCTACAGGGAGCCATATCATTTGTGTCTACTGGTTGAGGTGGGCAAACAAGTGATAAGCACATCACACAGAACAGTGGCTTTCTAGAAAATCTGTCACCTGGTGATGCGGTGCGAGCAGATGGAGGATTTACCCTTGGAGATACTGTGGGCTTGTACAGTGCTCATCTCAAAATACCTGCCTTCATTTAAGGGAAACAAAAACTACACCCAAGTGAACTTGAGACAACGAGGGGGCTAGCAGCTGTTCGGATCCATGTGGAACATGTCAGGTCTTGTGAGGAACAAGAGAGAGGGGGTTGTAGTCTGGCAGACTACAACCCCCTCTCTCTTGTTCAGGAGAGCTTAAATCACTTGACAAGATGGTCAGAGTTTGCTGTGCTTTGTGCAATATGTGCCCATCTGTGGTGCCCTCAGAATAGAGACAAACTAACATTGTGTTTGCAGTTTAATTCATGACAATATAAACTGTTTTCTTATACAAGTCTGTAGCTTATTTTTTAATTAAACAAAACAGGTGGCAATAAAATATAGTGCATTTCTTTTCCTCATTCACAATCATTCATAATGATCTCATAACTCCATTTGCTTTATAGACCACATGGTTAATTAAATTCTGTAGATTTTAAAAATAAAAACTACTTTAAGGTAGGCATTGTGGAAGAAAACAGCGTCGCACTGGATCCGCTGGATTAAAAATTCCTCCACTGGTCTCTATTTGTATTTACTTAGCACCTTTCATCTCTATATTACAGCCATGCAACATTTTGTGCTCAGTCATACTGTTTACTGCACTTATTGGATTTTTTATTGGCACTTACTTTTGTATTTAATGTAACTTGATACCTCTGGTAAAAAGAATTTCCTTCAGAATTAATAAAGTTTTATCTTTTGTTATCTTATCTTATGATAAACCCTGATGCTTAAACCTGAAAGTATACACAATATATTGATAAACTGAACATGGATGAATGGCCAAACAGGTTACTTCATGTCAAGTAACTACAACAACCTTCACCATATTTAATTGTCCTTTATTCTATGGACCTTGTTGCCTCAGAAGAAAACTGAGAAGAGCTTGGATAGCGAATCCTTTTGATCAAGGAGGCAGGCCTGTTTGCTTTGGCTGCCTCACTGAATATGATGCTGTCACTCTTCCTGTCTGATCCAACCAAACCCTACTTCTACTACTGATGTAGAATGATGAAAAAGATGAGAAGATCCCTGTCAACACTCCCCACCTTGGTTCTCTGGGCATGTCAGTTCAACCAAGTCTAAGGAATCTTGGAGTTATGCTCGATAAATCTTTGTCCCTTGCCACTCAAAACAATTTGTAAAGAACTGTTTCATTTAACTTTGAAATATCTCAAAATTAAGGCCGATGTTGTCAAAGGCAGATCTAGAGATGATTATCCATGCTTTTATCTCGTCTTGTTTAGATTACTGCAATTCACTTTTCACTTGTTTTAACAATTCTGGACTCAGCGCCTGCAATTGGTTCAGAATGCTGCTGCAAGGCTTTTAACAGGATCAAACAGACGGTCACACATTACCCCGATTTTATCTTCTGGCTCCCCATTAAATTCAGAATTGATTTTAAAATTTTAACCCTAACTTTCAGAGCTTTAAATGGGCAAGCCACCCAGTACATCACAGACATGCTGGTGTGTTACTCCCCTGGACGCGCTCTTCGATCCTCATGCCAATACCTTCTTGAGGTTCCAAAAACCCGCCTTAAAACCCAGGGAGACTGATCCTTTCAGGCAGTGGCTCCCAGACTCTGGAACGCCTGCCCCTCTTTATCCGTGTGGTTGACTCTGTTGGTTCTTTTAAACGGCAGCTGAAAACACTTTTATAGGTGCCATTTCAGAGTCTGGGAGCCACTGCCTGAAAGGATCAGTCTCCCTGGGTTTTAAGGCGTGTTTTTGGGGGCTTTTTTTATTGCGTTGTTTTTATTTCATTTTAATAAAAAAAGCAAAAGCTTTTTGTGATCCTATCTGTGAAAGGTGCTATAAATATGTAATGTAACTTGATACCTCTGGTAAAAAGAATTTCCTTCAGAATTAATAAAACTTTATTAATTCTGAAGGAAATTCTTTTTACCAGAGGTATCAAGTTACATTAAATACAAAAGTAAGTGCCAATAAAAAAATCCAATAAGTACAGTAAACAGTATGACTGAGCACAAAATGTTGCATGGCTGTAATATAGAGATGAAAGGTGCTAAGTAAATACAAATAGAGACCAGTGGAGGAATTTTTAATCCAGCGGATCCAGTGCGACGCTGTTTTCTTCCACAATGCCTACCTTAAAGTAGTTTTTATTTTTAAAATCTACCGAATTTAAATAACCATGTGGTCTATAAAGCAAATGGAGTCATGAGATCATTATGAATGATTGTGAATGAGGAAAAGAAATGCACTATATTTTATTGCCACCTGTTTTGTTTAATTAAAAAATAAGCTACAGACTTGTATAAGAAAACAGTTTATATTGTCATGAATTAAACTGCAAACACAATGTTAGTTTGTCTCTATTCTGAGGGCACCACAGATGGGCACATATTGCACAAAGCACAGCAAACTCTGACCATCTTGTCAAGTGATTTAAGCTCTCCTGAACAAGAGAGAGGGGGTTGTAGTCTGGCAGACTACAACCCCCTCTCTCTTGTTCCTCACAAGACCTGACATGTTCCACATGGATCCGAACAGCTGCTAGCCCCCTCGTTGTCTCAAGTTCACTTGGGTGTAGTTTTTGTTTCCCTTAAATGAAGGCAGGTATTTTGAGATGAGCACTGTACAAGCCCACAGTATCTCTATGGGTAAATCCTCCATCTGCTCGCACCGCATCACCAGGTGACAGATTTTCTAGAAAGCCACTGTTCTGTGTGATGTGCTTATCACTTGTTTGCCCACCTCAACCAGTAGACACAAATGATATGGCTCCCTGTAGAGTTATTAATATCAAATACTTGACTACATATGACAACATGACATTTAAAGTGTTATTAAAATTTGGCTTGCAGTAGGCTTTGACACATTAAATATATATGTCAAGAAATGCAGTGGTAAGTCCAGTCTCATTTTCATTAAAGTCGTTAAAAAGCAGTGAAAAAGAGACAGCCCCTCCTTTAGGAATCCAGACAGGAACGTGAAGACGACCCTCATCTTGGCATAGGATGGAAGCCCAGTTATGTCCTGCACCATCTCATCCTTGTTCTTGAAAGACTCCTGCTGGAAAGATAACTTGCTTACCCTGTCCCGAAGCTCATAGACCTCTGCCCTTAGTCTGGTACACTCACCTGTCAGTTTTTTCACAAATGCTGGGCAAACTTTACTGGGGCATATTACACTGCTTTCAGTGAGGACAGGGTCTTTACAGTAGCTATGTTTCCCGCTCTGACCCCTGGCCTCAGGAATGTTGTCGCTATTGCTACTGAAATAAAGTGCTCACTGCACATCTGGAGTGTTCCGTTGGAGTCCAGTGATCCCTCCTGATGTCAGCAATTTATTTCTGGCGATGCTCCGGGTTTTTGGGGGTATTATAAGGTTAAACCATTTCTTTGTGATTTTAATTGTCACAGCCCACAGCGCAGCAGCATGTTGGAATCCGGCCCTAATGATGGCGGCACAACTACAGTGCGAGGTCACATGATACCCATGAGTCACCTTGTTGCTAGGCAATTTAACCTAGTGACACTCATGGGACACATCACACGTCTTTGATCTCATTACCATGATGTTATGATGTCATTATGATGTCATAAAGACGTTATGATGTCATAATTGTTTGTTTGACTGCTCAATTTGTCTAAAGACAGTATATATACACACACACAAATATATATATATATTTATATATTAGTCTGCAACAATGTCTCGCCCAGCTAAGGACTCAAAACCGTCAATTGAAGAGCTGAAAAAGGAGCTGACGAAGTCAATGAACTCGGAGAGACGGCTCACGTGTCAAATCGAAGAAGACAAAAAGGAATTCCAGAAAAAGCTAAGAGGTCTAAAGAAAACACAAGCACAAAATAACAAACTTCTTCAGGATGTCCAGGAAAGGGATGCAACTATTGAAGGGCTACAGAAAGATCTGGTGGAGATCAAGTCTGCATTACTTAAAAAGGAGAAAGAGAATGAGACCTTGAGGAAATATCTTGAAAGTCACTTGGCAGAACTGTCAGTTGTTAAGCAGCGATACAGCATTGAAAAAGAAAAGGCGATGAAGATAGAAGGGCTGCAAAACACAATATACATGATGGAAGCTGAAAATGAAGAATTGAAATGTGAAATAAATGATTTCCAAGTATTCAAGGATGAGGCTCAAACCCGTCAAAATGAACTGCGGATGCAACTGTCAGAAGCAGAGGAGAAGATTATCTGTAGAGACAGAGTATTAGAATGTGCAAAAGAAGAAAACGACGTACAAGGGCTCAAGATCACTTCTCTGAAAATTCAGAACAACAGGTTAGAGCATGCATTGAAAAGACACGAGAAACATGATCTTATAGTCAGAAAACTGGAATGCACTATTAGAAAGAAGGATGAAGAAATAAAGTCTGTGCAAAAGGAGCTGAAAAAGAATAAATCAGAGTTTAATAAACTGAAGAGCTCTTCCACATTCAAGGTCCACCAAAATAAAAGCCTCCAGGAAGATCTGCACACTACAAGGAAGACGTTAGATGAGAAGTGCCAAGAAACCAGAAGACTGAGTCTTGTCATTGAAGAGCTGGAAACACAAAATGCCAAAATAGTTAAACAGTATGACGCACTCAAATCAAAAGAAACGCTAAAGGAAAAAGGAGCTCAAGACAAAGACACATTGATAAGAGACTTAAAGTTTCTTGTTACCAAACTAGAAAGCGAGCTTAGCCAGCAGATAGTGAAGACTGAAAAGGTCGACAAAGCTAAAGACGGCGTCAAAGCTAACCTGGTAATTCTTCAGTCAGAACTCAAAACTCTTCAGTCAGAACTCAAAACTCTTCAGTCAGAACACAACAAAGCTAATGTGGCTAAAGATAAACTGAATAAACAGCTCAGACTCTTAGACAGTGCCAACAAACGCTTAAGTTCTCAACTGGAGCAAAACAAGAAAGCACATGAAAACACAGTGCATGAACTGCAGAGAGTGAAGCAGTGCTTGCAGCAGAATGAGCAAAAGCTTTCAGAGGAGAAACAGTTGGCCGCTTCTTATCTGAGTGGCAAGGAGGCAGCAGAGCAAGCCCTTGCCAAAGCAGATGATGAGAAGGAAAAGTTGAGCAGAGTCATAGAGAGATTCAAGCAGCGGAAGAAGGCTAGCCAGAAAGATGTGGCTGAAAAAGAGCAGAAGATCAAAGATCAAATGCTCCACATCGAGTCTCTCCTTAAGCAGCAAATAGATCAGAAAAAACATATGGACCTGTTGGAACATAACCTAGAGATGCAGAGTTCAGACAAAGACACCAGTCAAAGCAATGATGTCTTTTGGCGTCAGGAGCTGGAACAAGCTAAACAAATGTTACAGGAACGGATGGCGAGTATGAAAGAAAAAGATGAACTCCTCGACAAACTGAAGCAGGAGCTGTCTGGTGTAAAACAGGAGCTCAATAAAAGATGGCAGACTGGCAGTGAACTCAACAATAAGATCATGTCACTGAAGGGACAACTTTATGCAAGTGAGGGCACTCGCCGGATGCTGAAAGAGGAAAAACATAACCTGTCAGATGAGGCGAGAATGTTTAAACTGGAGCTTAGCAACTGCAAACGGCAACTAGATCAGACCAAGAGGGACTTCTTTAACTACAAGGAGAAGTATGCACCACAGAACCAAGTAGTGCTTAACTCCTCCGAGGTAAAAGAAGAGGAGGAGAAGACAACCCACTTCCCTTTCTTCAAGTAAGCATACAGTATTTGGCTTCAGCTTTACCGACAAGGAAGCAGCAACTGGTTCCCTCCCTCATCGACCCTGTACCTCATACTCCCACCACCAAAGTTTTCCCTACACCCCACCGTCCAGCCACTCGCCCTGATGAGCCTGCTGACAATTAGTAGGCAGCTGCAGAAACACTTGCAGCAAACCCAAAGAATCATATTTTAGAAAAAAAAATATTTTCTGAAAAATGGCCCTTTGATTCCTTAGAACCCACATATAGCAATGTGTGGGTTCTAAGTGTGGGTCTAATTCCCACGGGTCAGCAGCAGTAGACCTTCATTTTCCTAAATACATGTGTGTTTCAATTTTGTTAAGTTTAGGAGCTATGGCAGTTTTGTCGAAACGCCTTTTTTTGTCTCACCAGTGTGTGAAGATGTCACGCACTGTAGATTTTCAGACTTTTTCAAAAACAGAAAAAAAAGGCAAAGTACTTCCATTTTTGGCCACAGTGGGTGCTCCAAATACATAAATTATATATCAAAACGTAGGAATTTTTGTCCTGGTCAAGCTGGTACACCTGTCTTTGCCATGTGACCCACGATTTTTGGTCAGCTGACCCTCAAGTGAAGGGAGCGCCACTCCCTCCTCCCATGTGCTCCCATGTTAAACTTGGCAAAGATTTCAGATGAAAATCCTGATGGACAAGGCATTTCTAACCTGCTCATACGGATACATATGTTGATTAAAACTTATGAATTTGAAAATGACGCTCACGGTGAAAGAATTTTTTATCTGGGACTTTTCGTTGTCTAGTTACAAGCATTTGTTTGGCAGGCTTTTTCTAGCTACCTCTGAGTTTTCTGTGCTGTCTCCCTCTGCAACAGAAGAGAGGTATCGCAAGCCATTCATATCACATTTCACCAGTACTTATTATACACTGCAGAAAACACCGTTTTCACGTCTTTTACAGTTTAACGTCGTACGGCGTTTTCCAAACTGCCACTCAACGCCGTACAGCATTTTCTAATATTCTAATGATCTCCGCCCCATAACTTGCTCAGCCACTACAGTTCACTCTTTATCAGCCTATCAAGCAGAGAAGAAGGACGGACTGCAATGATTCAGCACCGATCTCCTTTGCTGTATCACTTCAGTCCACATAACTACAGGATTATTCTGAATGTAATATTACAACGCTACCATCCTTCGTGGCCTCACATAACCCAAGATGCTTTGCGGGCTTATTTTTTTCAACAAACGAGGCGAGCAGCAGCAGCACCGGCAGCAGCCACATTTACATGTAAGTAACAGCTTTTTGCTTAAAGATAGGAGTTCAAGGAAATGTTAGTAGTGATAGCAGCATTTACAAAAATGATTTCTTTTTACAACATGACGTTAATAATGCTAACTCGTAGCTACCGTAAGCTAGCCTGTTGATACGAGGAGCTCACGTAACATTAAAAGCGTCACTTTCAAATGTCACAAGCTTGGATGTTAACTTATCTTAGCTTATTGTAACTGTGCTGAGATTCGTGTAGCTCATATCAGGTTAGTTTGTCCTGTACGTCTACAGTTCACTCCTCTTACAATAAGCTCTCAAAGCTGAATGCAGTTGAACAGATAATGTTATATACGACGTGCTGTGAGCCCAGCTGTATTTCTGCGCTGTTAATACTGTAAACGTTGTGATTAAATAGTCAAAGTAAAGTTTACTGACTGTATAGTATAGTACAAAGCTTAGTTCACTTGAGGAGCAATATTATCGTTATTATGTCAAACAATCATTATGCCTGATCACATAAATAATGTTGTAGGGAGCAAGGAGGAGAGGGAAACTGATGAAATCTGACAATTTATAACGGAGGACATGAGGCTGCAGAAGGAGAGAGAGAGAGAGTGCAGAGGAAGAAGGGACAGACTTCAGCTCATTGGAGAGGATGGTGGACAGGCTGTGATCTTTTTGGATGTTTAAAGTTCTGTGTTGTTTAAATGGTTACTTATTAAATTATTATTGTCTTTGTGTTCTTAAAATCTTCAAACCTTGTCACATTACATTACATGTGTTTCATTACCTATTTATACCCATTTACTTCTCAGTGACAACAGTAAATGATTTATTTTTTCTGTTATGTACAATATTTACAGAGATACAATTGTGTCGCTGCTTTTGTTTTTCCCGGGCTTGGGGGGCAAAAGTTATGACGTTGCATCACAATCAGGAAGTGCTTACTCGAAAAAATAACTCATTGGATGAACTCAATTAAATTGGGTTGGGGATGAACCCAATATGGGTTTCCCCAACTCAAAACAAGTATGTTTATACAATATAATGTGTCAGGGTTTGTCAGGAGGAGGACGCAAATGCGGAGGCACGGCGCAGTTAAGGTTAACAAAAGCTCCTTTATTCAAAGTCAGGAGGGCAAAACAATACAGAAACCAAAAATCTCACTCAGCGTGGTCAAAAGGAAAAGTACAAAATAACTAACTAAAAATCACACTTTGCGTGGCAAAACTAGATTAAGGCAAACAGGCACATGGCGTAAAAAGGCAGGAACAAAAAACATAGCATGAACAAGGCTACTACCTGGAGCACCCCAGAAGTACATGGCATGGTAGGCGAGGAACTAGGCGAGGAACAAGGCATGGCATGGCATTGGACCCTCCAGGGTCCAAACAGGAAACCAGAGCAGAGGACCCTCCAGGGTCCAGGCTGGATGCTCCCCCAGTATCCAGGCAGGTAACATGGCAGGAAGTCCTCTGCGGGGGACAATGGAGGTCTCTTGGGCAGGTGGCGATGTCAGGAGCCCGCCCTCTGGCCGAGACGGGAGGAGCGACATCGTCTGGGGCCCGCCTACGGGCAGCACCGAAGAGGTTGCCGTCATCTGGGGCCCGCCCTCGTAGAGCTTCTTCAGGTGCAGAACACACAGACAGAAGGAGGAAGTACAGCGACAATGGACAGTTTAGATGAGCAGCTGGCAAACAGCTCCCTGAAGGAGAAGCACGGCGCACAGAGGAGAGTGTCTATCCAAAAGGTGGCGATAAAAATGAATCCCAGTATTGATCACGGCGTTACAGTGGCTCGCGCACATTAGACACCAGGAGACAGGATGTGTTATTGCAGTCATCCACACATTCACAGAATTAAACTCACACAGACCAGAGGTCTGCTACAGTCAGCTACACTGATCTATTGTCATGCTGTACGCCCTCTTCCCTGAACATTATCAAGTCGTTAGGCCAGGTAACCACGACTGTGCTCACAATTTACAATACAATAACACAGAGCATTAGCTCTGTGCTAATGTTAGCCTGCCAGCTACGCTACAAAATTAAAGCAAAGCACTTTTGGATTGCGTTAGCTGATGACGAGCTGCGCTCTCATTGTGTTAAGGATGGTTTCAGCGTGCCTGTAGAAAACTACAAGTACTAACCGCGTTTACCACTTACCTCTGACAGCTATATGACACGACCATAGACGTTTACAACGAATGCTAACTAATCTTAGCTGCTTGTAGCCTGTCTACTCCAACGTGAACAATGACTGACATTTCTTCTTAAACTCAATGTCCATTTATCTTAAGGCATGCACATTATTTCACATAAATATAATAAACTTAGCAACAGTAGTTTCAAGCAGAGGCGGATGACAGGTAGGACAGAGGCTGATCTCCTGCGCATACTCTTGCTTTGGTAATTGAACTCGTTCTCAATGGGGTTGAGAGGGCCACGGGAGTCAAAGCAAATATATTTATGTTACATCTGCTAAACATATTTGGGTATTGTTGGAATTAATAATATTTTCATAAGACAAACAAAATAATAATGTTTCACCTCTAAGAGGGGCTTGAATCAGTTTTTTGAGTACGGTTGAGGAGGCGGTCTCCTGAGACATCGTAGGCTGCGTCCTCCGGAGGATGCATTGGTCTTTTTCTCTCTCTCCAGTGTGTGATGATGTCACGCACTCTCCTTTCTCTCTTTCCCTCCTTTTTCCATAACAGAAAAAAAGGTAAACGACTTCAATTTGTGGCCACAGTGGGTGCTCCACATACATAAATATGCTATCAAAACGTAGGGATTTTTGTCCTGGTCAAGCTGGTGCACCTCTCTTTGCATGGTACCCACGGTTTTTGGTCAGGTGACCCTCAAGCGAAGGGACACCTCTGCAACAGAATGGGGGGGGGGGGGGGGGGCGTTTCCATGGTAACCTTCACAGGTTCTCTAACTGGCTTCTCTGATTACATCGTCAAAGATGGCCGCTCCCATTAACAATGCATTGGGCTCATTCAAACCAATGTAACTTCACTGTATTGATCCATACAGAGGCAGACACACACACATATATACACAACCATACAGGAACATACATAACTACACTCACACATGCACACACACACACAGATTTTCAAAATAAAAGCCTCCAAATCATTACAGAGCTTACTAGGCCTGGCAAACTACATACAAGCCACCCAGAAATATGCAGACACACACTATACACACCTGCCAACACACAGACACACAAACATGGATTTTCAAAATAAAAGACCATGCACAATAACAGGATATGGCTGGCATTGAGATTTAAAAAAAAAAAATTAAATATGTTTTAACATGCATTAGGGAGTGTCCCCAACCCACCCCCGCACACACACACACTTACACAGACACACACTGATTTTCAAAATAAAAGCCTCTAATTCATTACACAGCTAACTAGCGCTAGCCACCCCCACAAATTATACATCAAATCGACCGGCTCGGTCAGGACTACTGCCCTCTGAGGTTTGGTAGCGATTGGACAAATGGTTTCTGAAAAATTCAGAAAAACTCGACCCTTCCCACAGGCATCAAATCACAGAACCTTCATTCAAAATGTAAAATGTAGATAAACATTAGACCTCTGACATATTGAGTCCCCATGTCTGTACCACCTAACATATTTACAGGCAAGCCAGTTAAGCTGACACAACACTCCTCATAGGAAATAATGGGAAACTGGTGAGATCCCTGACAAAACCCAGCCAACTTTGGAAGCCTATTAGTCTGGCATGCCTCTACACAGAATTTTCTCTGGTCATAAGGAGTTGAACTTTATCATACTGAGTCCTCATGTTCATGTCTTTTACCAAACTTCATAAAACAGCAGCCAAAGTTGCATCCACATCTTTAGGATTCCTCCATTCAGAATGAATGGAGAACCTTAGGGCCTATTAAACCTTATATAAAACCAATCAGAAACACTGTAAAAGGATGAAATGTCATCAGTGGAGTCATGGAGATGTGGCAATGATGGCGGTGCTCAGGCTATGAGGTTTTGGCAAGTGGGATGGATGGACCAGCAGCAGAGTGTGGGCGAGCGTGCATTGGCCCACTCAAAATTTCTTGTGAAATTTTCTAGTTATTCTCCTTCTTCCGGACAAAATTTCGCCGCGTAACTAGTCCCACAGCTTTTGCGTCAGCATAAGTAGACCTACATTTTCCTAAATACATTTGTGTTTCAATTTTGTTTAGTTTAGGAGCTGTGGCAGTTTATGTTTTGTCGAAATTTTAAACTCTTTTTTTTCTCTCACCAATGTAGTTACATTGGTTTGAATGAGCCCAATTCATTGTTAATGGGAGCGGCCGTCTTAGATGATGTAATCAGAGAAGCCTCCAAGTCAGTTAGAGCACCTGTGGAGGTTACCATGGAAACAGCCCCCTCAGTCCCCTCCCTTCTGTTGCAGAGGGAGACAGCACAGACAGCTCAGAAAACTCAGAAGTAGTAGTAGGAAACTAGGAGCCGATTTCAGACTCCTGCAAGCGAGGAGGATGATTGCTTTGTTTTGGAAAAAAATGGATGTGCCCTCAATACATGTGTGGATAACAGATGACTTCTTGTATTGCAATGGGAAAAAAGTAGGCTTTGACACATTAAATATATATGTCAAGAAATGCAGTGGTAAGTCCAGTCTCTTTTTTATTAAAGTCGTTAAAAAGCAGTGAAAAGGAGACAGCCCAGGTCCCTCCTTTAGGAATTCCAGAGAGTTCCAGACAGGAACGTGAAGACGACCCTCATCTTGGCATAGGATGGAAGCCCAGTTATGTCCTGCACCATCTCATCCTTGTTCTTGAAAGACTCCTGCTGGAAAGATAACTTGCTTACCCTGTCCCGAAGCTCATAGACCTCTGCCCTTAGTCTGGCACATTCACCTGTCAGTTTTTTCACAAATGCTGGGCAAACCTTACTGGGGCATATTACACTGCTTTCAGTGAGGACAGGGTCTTTACAGTAGCTATGTTTCCCGCTCTGACCCCTGGCCTCAGGAATGTTGTCGCTATTGCTACTGAAATAAAGTGCTCACTGCACATCTGGAGTGTTCCGTTGGAGTCCAGTGATCCCTCCTGATGTCAGCAATTTATTTCTGGCGATGCTCCGGGTTTTTGGGGGTATTATAAGGTTAAACCATTTCTTTGTAATTTTAATTGTCACAGCCCACAGCGCAGCAGCATGTTGGAATCCGGTCCTAATGATGGCGGCACAACTACAGTGCGAGGTCACATGATACCCATGAGTCACCTTGTTGCTAGGCAATTTAACCTAGTGACACTCATGGGACACATCACACGTCTTTGATCTCATTACCATGATGTTATGATGTCATTATGATGTCATAAAGACGTTATGATGTCATAATTGTTTGTTTGATTGTTTGTAACTGCTCAATTTGTCAGACAGTATATATACACACACACAAATATATATATATATTTATATATTAGTCTGCAACAATGTCTCGCCCAGCTAAGGACTCAAAACCGTCAATTGAAGAGCTGAAAAAGGAGCTGACGAAGTCAATGAACTCGGAGAGACGGCTCACGTGTCAAATCGAAGAAGACAAAAAGGAATTCCAGAAAAAGCTAAGAGGTCTAAAGAAAACACAAGCACAAAATAACAAACTTCTTCAGGATGTCCAGGAAAGGGATGCAACTATTGAAGGGCTACAGAAAGATCTGGTGGAGATCAAGTCTGCATTACTTAAAAAGGAGAAAGAGAATGAGACCTTGAGGAAATATCTTGAAAGTCACTTGGCAGAACTGTCAGTTGTTAAGCAGCGATACAGCATTGAAAAAGAAAAGGCGATGAAGATAGAAGGGCTGCAAAACACAATATACATGATGGAAGCTGAAAATGAAGAATTGAAATGTGAAATAAATGATTTCCAAGTATTCAAGGATGAGGCTCAAACCCGTCAAAATGAACTGCGGATGCAACTGTCAGAAGCAGAGGAGAAGATTATCTGTAGAGACAGAGTATTAGAATGTGCAAAAGAAGAAAACGACGTACAAGGGCTCAAGATCACTTCTCTGAAAATTCAGAACAACAGGTTAGAGTGTGCATTGAAAAGACACGAGAAACATGATCTTATAGTCAGAAAACTGGAATGCACTATTAGAAAGAAGGATGAAGAAATAAAGTCTGTGCAAAAGGAGCTGAAAAAGAATAAATCAGAGCTTAATAAACTGAAGAGCTCTTCCACACTCAAGGTCCACCAAAATAAAAGCCTCCAGGAAGATCTGCACACTACAAAGAAGACGTTAGATGAGAAGTGCCAAGAAACCAGAAGACTGAGTCTTGTCATTGAAGAGCTGGAAACACAAAATGCCAAAATAGTTAAACAGTATGACGCACTCAAATCAAAAGAAACGCTAAAGGAAAAAGGAGCTCAAGACAAAGACACATTGATAAGAGACTTAAAGTTTCTTGTTACCAAACTAGAAAGCGAGCTTAGCCAGCAGATAGTGAAGACTGAAAAGGTCGACAAAGCTAAAGACGGCGTCAAAGCTAACCTGGTAATTCTTCAGTCAGAACTCAAAACTCTTCAGTCAGAACTCAAAACTCTTCAGTCAGAACACAACAAAGCTAATGTGGCTAAAGATAAACTGAATAAACAGCTCAGACTCTTAGACAGTGCCAACAAACGCTTAAGTTCTCAACTGGAGCAAAACAAGAAAGCACATGAAAACACAGTGCATGAACTGCAGAGAGTGAAGCAGTGCTTGCAGCAGAATGAGCAAAAGCTTTCAGAGGAGAAACAGTTGGCCGCTTCTTATCTGAGTGGCAAGGAGGCAGCAGAGCAAGCCCTTGCCAAAGCAGATGATGAGAAGGAAAAGTTGAGCAGAGTCATAGAGAGATTCAAGCAGCGGAAGAAGGCTAGCCAGAAAGATGTGGCTGAAAAAGAGCAGAAGATCAAAGATCAAATGCTCCACATCGAGTCTCTCCTTAAGCAGCAAATAGATCAGAAAAAACATATGGACCTGTTGGAACATAACCTAGAGATGCAGAGTTCAGACAAAGACACCAGTCAAAGCAATGATGTCTTTTGGCGTCAGGAGCTGGAACAAGCTAAACAAATGTTACAGGAACGGATGGCGAGTATGAAAGAAAAAGATGAACTCCTCGACAAACTGAAGCAGGAGCTGTCTGGTGTAAAACAGGAGCTCAATAAAAGATGGCAGACTGGCAGTGAACTCAACAATAAGATCATGTCACTGAAGGGACAACTTTATGCAAGTGAGGGCACTCGCCGGATGCTGAAAGAGGAAAAACATAACCTGTCAGATGAGGCGAGAATGTTTAAACTGGAGCTTAGCAACTGCAAACAGCAACTAGATCAGACCAAGAGGGACTTCTTTAACTACAAGGAGAAGTATGCACCACAGAACCAAGTAGTGCTTAACTCCTCCGAGGTAAAAGAAGAGGAGGAGAAGACAACCCACTTCCCTTTCTTCAAGTAAGCATACAGTATTTGGCTTCAGCTTTACCGACAAGGAAGCAGCAACTGGTTCCCTCCCTCATCGACCCTGTACCTCATACTCCCACCACCAAAGTTTTCCCTACACCCCACCGTCCAGCCACTCGCCCTGATGAGCCTGCTGACAATTAGTAGGCAGCTGCAGAAACACTTGCAGCAAACCCAAAGAATCATATTTTAGAAAAAAAAATATTTTCTGAAAAATGGCCCTTTGATTCCTTAGAACCCACATATAGCAATGTGTGGGTTCTAAGTGTGGGTCTAATTCCCACGGGTCAGCAGCAGTAGACCTTCATTTTCCTAAATACATGTGTGTTTCAATTTTGTTAAGTTTAGGAGCTATGGCAGTTTTGTCGAAACGCCTTTTTTTGTCTCACCAGTGTGTGAAGATGTCACGCACTGTAGATTTTCAGACTTTTTCAAAAACAGAAAAAAAAGGCAAAGTACTTCCATTTTTGGCCACAGTGGGTGCTCCAAATACATAAATTATATATCAAAACGTAGGAATTTTTGTCCTGGTCAAGCTGGTACACCTGTCTTTGCCATGTGACCCACGATTTTTGGTCAGCTGACCCTCAAGTGAAGGGAGCGCCACTCCCTCCTCCCATGTGCTCCCATGTTAAACTTGGCAAAGATTTCAGATGAAAATCCTGATGGACAAGGCATTTCTAACCTGCTCATACGGATACATATGTTGATTAAAACTTATGAATTTGAAAATGACGCTCACGGTGAAAGAATTTTTTATCTGGGACTTTTCGTTGTCTAGTTACAAGCATTTGTTTGGCAGGCTTTTTCTAGCTACCTCCGAGTTTTCTGTGCTGTCTCCCTCTGCAACAGAAGAGAGGTATCGCAAGCCATTCATATCACATTTCACCAGTACTTAAAACACTGTTTTTTACGTTATACACTGCAGAAAACACCGTTTTCACGTCTTTTACAGTTTAACGTCGTACGGCGTTTTCCAAACTGCCACTCAACGCCGTACAGCATTTTCTAATATTCTAATGATCTCCGCCCCATAACTTGCTCAGCCACTACAGTTCACTCTTTATCAGCCTATCAAGCAGAGAAGAAGGACGGACTGCAATGATTCAGCACCGATCTCCTTTGCTGTATCACTTCAGTCCACATAACTACAGGATTATTCTGAATGTAATATTACAACGCTACCATCCTTCGTGGCCTCACATAACCCAAGATGCTTTGCGGGCTTATTTTTTTCAACAAACGAGGCGAGCAGCAGCAGCACCGGCAGCAGCCACATTTACATGTAAGTAACAGCTTTTTGCTTAAAGATAGGAGTTCAAGGAAATGTTAGTAGTGATAGCAGCATTTACAAAAATGATTTCTTTTTACAACATGACGTTAATAATGCTAACTCGTAGCTACCGTAAGCTAGCCTGTTGATACGAGGAGCTCACGTAACATTAAAAGCGTCACTTTCAAATGTCACAAGCTTGGATGTTAACTTATCTTAGCTTATTGTAACTGTGCTGAGATTCGTGTAGCTCATATCAGGTTAGTTTGTCCTGTACGTCTACAGTTCACTCCTCTTACAATAAGCTCTCAAAGCTGAATGCAGTTGAACAGATAATGTTATATACGACGTGCTGTGAGCCCAGCTGTATTTCTGCGCTGTTAATACTGTAAACGTTGTGATTAAATAGTCAAAGTAAAGTTTACTGACTGTATAGTATAGTACAAAGCTTAGTTCACTTGAGGAGCAATATTATCGTTATTATGTCAAACAATCATTATGCCTGATCACATAAATAATGTTGTAGGGAGCAAGGAGGAGAGGGAAACTGATGAAATCTGACAATTTATAACGGAGGACATGAGGCTGCAGAAGGAGAGAGAGAGAGAGTGCAGAGGAAGAAGGGACAGACTTCAGCTCATTGGAGAGGATGGTGGACAGGCTGTGATCTTTTTGGATGTTTAAAGTTCTGTGTTGTTTAAATGGTTACTTATTAAATTATTATTGTCTTTGTGTTCTTAAAATCTTCAAACCTTGTCACATTACATTACATGTGTTTCATTACCTATTTATACCCATTTACTTCTCAGTGACAACAGTAAATGATTTATTTTTTCTGTTATGTACAATATTTACAGAGATACAATTGTGTCGCTGCTTTTGTTTTTCCCGGGCTTGGGGGGCAAAAGTTATGACGTTGCATCACAATCAGGAAGTGCTTACTCAAAAAAATAACTCATTGGATGAACTCAATTAAATTGTGGGAGACTTTTCCATCCAATATGGGTTTCCCCAACTCAAAACAAGTATGTTTATACAATATAATGTGTCAGGGTTTGTCAGGAGGAGGACGCAAATGCGGAGGCACGGCGCGGTTAAGGTTAACAAAAGCTCCTTTATTCAAAGTCAGGAGGGCAAAACAATACAGAAACCAAAAATCTCACTCAGCGTGGTCAAAAGGAAAAGTACAAAATAACTAACTAAAAATCACACTTTGCGTGGCAAAACTAGATTAAGGCAAACAGGCACATGGCGTAAAAAGGCAGGAACAAAAAACATAGCATGAACAAGGCTACTACCTGGAGCACCCCAGAAGTACATGGCATGGTAGGCGAGGAACTAGGCGAGGAACAAGGCATGGCATGGCATTGGACCCTCCAGGGTCCAAACAGGAAACCAGAGCAGAGGACCCTCCAGGGTCCAGGCTGGATGCTCCCCCAGTATCCAGGCAGGTAACATGGCAGGAAGTCCTCTGCGGGGGACAATGGAGGTCTCTTGGGCAGGTGGCGATGTCAGGAGCCCGCCCTCTGGCCGAGACGGGAGGAGCGACATCGTCTGGGGCCCGCCTACGGGCAGCACCGAAGAGGATGCCGTCATCTGGGGCCCGCCCTCGTAGAGCTTCTTCAGGTGCAGAACACACAGACAGAAGGAGGAAGTACAGCGACAATGGACAGTTTAGATGAGCAGCTGGCAAACAGCTCCCTGAAGGAGAAGCACGGCGCACAGAGGAGAGTGTCTATCCAAAAGGTGGCGATAAAAATGAATCCCAGTATTGATCACGGCGTTACAGTGGCTCGCGCACATTAGACACCAGGAGACAGGATGTGTTATTGCAGTCATCCACACATTCACAGAATTAAACTCACACAGACCAGAGGTCTGCTACAGTCAGCTACACTGATCTATTGTCATGCTGTACGCCCTCTTCCCTGAACATTATCAAGTCGTTAGGCCAGGTAACCACGACTGTGCTCACAATTTACAATACAATAACACAGAGCATTAGCTCTGTGCTAATGTTAGCCTGCCAGCTACGCTACAAAATTAAAGCAAAGCACTTTTGGATTGCGTTAGCTGATGACGAGCTGCGCTCTCATTGTGTTAAGGATGGTTTCAGCGTGCCTGTAGAAAACTACAAGTACTAACCGCGTTTACCACTTACCTCTGACAGCTATATGACACGACCATAGACGTTTACAACGAATGCTAACTAATCTTAGCTGCTTGTAGCCTGTCTACTCCAACGTGAACAATGACTGACATTTCTTCTTAAACTCAATGTCCATTTATCTTAAGGCATGCACATTATTTCACATAAATATAATAAACTTAGCAACAGCAGTTTCAAGCAGAGGCGGATGACAGGTAGGACAGAGGCTGATCTCCTGCGCATACTCTTGCTTTGGTAATTGAACTCGTTCTCATTGGGTTTGAGAGGGCCACGGGAGTCAAAGCAAATATATTTATGTTACATCTGCTAAACATATTTGGGTATTGTTGGAATTAATAATATTTTCATAAGACAAACAAAATAATAATGTTTCACCTCTAAGAGGGGCTTGAATCAGTTTTTTGAGTACGGTTGAGGAGGCGGTCTCCTGAGACATCGTAGGCTGCGTCCTCCGGAGGATGCATTGGTCTTTTTCTCTCTCTCCAGTGTGTGATGATGTCACGCACTCTCCTTTCTCTCTTTCCCTCCTTTTTCCATAACAGAAAAAAAGGTAAACGACTTCAATTTGTGGCCACAGTGGGTGCTCCACATACATAAATATGCTATCAAAACGTAGGGATTTTTGTCCTGGTCAAGCTGGTGCACCTCTCTTTGCATGGTACCCACGGTTTTTGGTCAGGTGACCCTCAAGCGAAGGGACACCTCTGCAACAGAATGGGGGGGGGGGGGGCGTTTCCATGGTAACCTTCACAGGTTCTCTAACTGACTTCTCTGATTACATCGTCAAAGATGGCCGCTCCCATTAACAATGCATTGGGCTCATTCAAACCAATGTAACTTCACTGTATTGATCCATACAGAGGCAGACACACACACATATATACACAACCATACAGGAACATACATAACTACACTCACACATGCAGACACACACACACAGATTTTCAAAATAAAAGCCTCCAAATCATTACAGAGCTTACTAGGCCTGGCAAACTACATACAAGCCACCCAGAAATATGCAGACACACACTATACACACCTGCCAACACACAGACACACAAACATGGATTTTCAAAATAAAAGACCATGCACAATAACAGGATATGGCTGACATTGAGATTTTCAAAAAAAAAACAATTAAATATGTTTTAACATGCATTAGGGAGTGTCCCCAACCCACCCCCGCACACACACACACACTTACACAGACACACACTGATTTTCAAAATAAAAGCCTCTAATTCATTACACAGCTAACTAGCGCTAGCCACCCCCACAAATTATACATCAAATCGACCGGCTCGGTCAGGACTACTGCCCTCTGAGGTTTGGTAGCGATTGGACAAATGGTTTCTGAAAAATTCAGAAAAACTCGACCCTTCCCACAGGCATCAAATCACAGAACCTTCATTCAAAATGTAAAATGTAGATAAACATTAGACCTCTGACATATTGAGTCCCCATGTCTGTACCACCTAACATATTTACAGGCAAGCCAGTTAAGCTGACACAACACTCCTCATAGGAAATAATGGGAAACTGGTGAGATCCCTGACAAAACCCAGCCAACTTTGGAAGCCTATTAGTCTGGCATGCCTCTACACAGAATTTTCTCTGGTCATAAGGAGTTGAACTTTATCATACTGAGTCCTCATGTTCATGTCTTTTACCAAACTTCATAAAACAGCAGCCAAAGTTGCATCCACATCTTTAGGATTCCTCCATTCAGAATGAATGGAGAACCTTAGGGCCTATTAAACCTTATATAAAACCAATCAGAAACACTGTAAAAGGATGAAATGTCATCAGTGGAGTCATGGAGATGTGGCAATGATGGCGGTGCTGAGGCTATGAGGTTTTGGCAAGTGGGATGGATGGACCAGCAGCAGAGTGTGGGCGAGCGTGCATTGGCCCACTCAAAATTTCTTGTGAAATTTTCTAGTTATTCTCCTTCTTCCGGACAAAATTTCGCCGCGTAACTAGTCCCACAGCTTTTGCGTCAGCATAAGTAGACCTACATTTTCCTAAATACATTTGTGTTTCAATTTTGTTTAGTTTAGGAGCTGTGGCAGTTTATGTTTTGTCGAAATTTTAAACTCTTTTTTTTCTCTCACCAATGTAGTTACATTGGTTTGAATGAGCCCAATTCATTGTTAATGGGAGCGGCCGTCTTAGATGATGTAATCAGAGAAGCCTCCAAGTCAGTTAGAGCACCTGTGGAGGTTACCATGGAAACAGCCCCCTCAGTCCCCTCCCTTCTGTTGCAGAGGGAGACAGCACAGACAGCTCAGAAAACTCAGAAGTAGTAGTAGGAAACTAGGAGCCGATTTCAGACTCCTGCAAGCGAGGAGGATGATTGCTTTGTTTTGGAAAAAAATGGATGTGCCCTCAATACATGTGTGGATAACAGATGACTTCTTGTATTGCAATGGGAAAAAAGTAGGCTTTGACACATTAAATATATATGTCAAGAAATGCAGTGGTAAGTCCAGTCTCTTTTTTATTAAAGTCGTTAAAAAGCAGTGAAAAGGAGACAGCCCAGGTCCCTCCTTTAGGAATTCCAGAGAGTTCCAGACAGGAACGTGAAGACGACCCTCATCTTGGCATAGGATGGAAGCCCAGTTATGTCCTGCACCATCTCATCCTTGTTCTTGAAAGACTCCTGCTGGAAAGATAACTTGCTTACCCTGTCCCGAAGCTCATAGACCTCTGCCCTTAGTCTGGTACACTCACCTGTCAGTTTTTTCACAAATGCTGGGCAAACTTTACTGGGGCATATTACACTGCTTTCAGTGAGGACAGGGTCTTTACAGTAGCTATGTTTCCCGCTCTGACCCCTGGCCTCAGGAATGTTGTCGCTATTGCTACTGAAATAAAGTGCTCACTGCACATCTGGAGTGTTCCGTTGGAGTCCAGTGATCCCTCCTGATGTCAGCAATTTATTTCTGGCGATGCTCCGGGTTTTTGGGGGTATTATAAGGTTAAACCATTTCTTTGTAATTTTAATTGTCACAGCCCACAGCGCAGCAGCATGTTGGAATCCGGTCCTAATGATGGCGGCACAACTACAGTGCGAGGTCACATGATACCCATGAGTCACCTTGTTGCTAGGCAATTTAACCTAGTGACACTCATGGGACACATCACACGTCTTTGATCTCATTACCATGATGTTATGATGTCATTATGATGTCATAAAGACGTTATGATGTCATAATTGTTTGTTTGATTGTTTGTAACTGCTCAATTTGTCAGACAGTATATATACACACACACAAATATATATATATATTTATATATTAGTCTGCAACAATGTCTCGCCCAGCTAAGGACTCAAAACCGTCAATTGAAGAGCTGAAAAAGGAGCTGACGAAGTCAATGAACTCGGAGAGACGGCTCACGTGTCAAATCGAAGAAGACAAAAAGGAATTCCAGAAAAAGCTAAGAGGTCTAAAGAAAACACAAGCACAAAATAACAAACTTCTTCAGGATGTCCAGGAAAGGGATGCAACTATTGAAGGGCTACAGAAAGATCTGGTGGAGATCAAGTCTGCATTACTTAAAAAGGAGAAAGAGAATGAGACCTTGAGGAAATATCTTGAAAGTCACTTGGCAGAACTGTCAGTTGTTAAGCAGCGATACAGCATTGAAAAAGAAAAGGCGATGAAGATAGAAGGGCTGCAAAACACAATATACATGATGGAAGCTGAAAATGAAGAATTGAAATGTGAAATAAATGATTTCCAAGTATTCAAGGATGAGGCTCAAACCCGTCAAAATGAACTGCGGATGCAACTGTCAGAAGCAGAGGAGAAGATTATCTGTAGAGACAGAGTATTAGAATGTGCAAAAGAAGAAAACGACGTACAAGGGCTCAAGATCACTTCTCTGAAAATCCAGAACAACAGGTTAGAGTGTGCATTGAAAAGACACGAGAAACATGATCTTATAGTCAGAAAACTGGAATGCACTATTAGAAAGAAGGATGAAGAAATAAAGTCTGTGCAAAAGGAGCTGAAAAAGAATAAATCAGAGCTTAATAAACTGAAGAGCTCTTCCACACTCAAGGTCCACCAAAATAAAAGCCTCCAGGAAGATCTGCACACTACAAGGAAGACGTTAGATGAGAAGTGCCAAGAAACCAGAAGACTGAGTCTTGTCATTGAAGAGCTGGAAACACAAAATGCCAAAATAGTTAAACAGTATGACGCACTCAAATCAAAAGAAACGCTAAAGGAAAAAGGAGCTCAAGACAAAGACACATTGATAAGAGACTTAAAGTTTCTTGTTACCAAACTAGAAAGCGAGCTTAGCCAGCAGATAGTGAAGACTGAAAAGGTCGACAAAGCTAAAGACGGCGTCAAAGCTAACCTGGTAATTCTTCAGTCAGAACTCAAAACTCTTCAGTCAGAACACAAAACTCTTCAGTCAGAACACAACAAAGCTAATGTGGCTAAAGATAAACTGAATAAACAGCTCAGACTCTTAGACAGTGCCAACAAACGCTTAAGTTCTCAACTGGAGCAAAACAAGAAAGCACATGAAAACACAGTGCATGAACTGCAGAGAGTGAAGCAGTGCTTGCAGCAGAATGAGCAAAAGCTTTCAGAGGAGAAACAGTTGGCCGCTTCTTATCTGAGTGGCAAGGAGGCAGCAGATCAAGCCCTTGCCAAAGCAGATGATGAGAAGGAAAAGTTGAGCAGAGTCATAGAGAGATTCAAGCAGCGGAAGAAGGCTAGCCAGAAAGATGTGGCTGAAAAAGAGCAGAAGATCAAAGATCAAATGCTCCACATCGAGTCTCTCCTTAAGCAGCAAATAGATCAGAAAAAACATATGGACCTGTTGGAACATAACCTAGAGATGCAGAGTTCAGACAAAGACACCAGTCAAAGCAATGATGTCTTTTGGCGTCAGGAGCTGGAACAAGCTAAACAAATGTTACAGGAACGGATGGCGAGTATGAAAGAAAAAGATGAACTCCTCGACAAACTGAAGCAGGAGCTGTCTGGTGTAAAACAGGAGCTCAATAAAAGATGGCAGACTGGCAGTGAACTCAACAATAAGATCATGTCACTGAAGGGACAACTTTATGCAAGTGAGGGCACTCGCCGGATGCTGAAAGAGGAAAAACATAACCTGTCAGATGAGGCGAGAATGTTTAAACTGGAGCTTAGCAACTGCAAACGGCAACTAGATCAGACCAAGAGGGACTTCTTTAACTACAAGGAGAAGTATGCACCACAGAACCAAGTAGTGCTTAACTCCTCCGAGGTAAAAGAAGAGGAGGAGAAGACAACCCACTTCCCTTTCCTCAAGTAAGCATACAGTATTTGGCTTCAGCTTTACCGACAAGGAAGCAGCAACTGGTTCCCTCCCTCATCGACCCTGTACCTCATACTCCCACCACCAAAGTTTTCCCTACACCCCACCGTCCAGCCACTCGCCCTGATGAGCCTGTATTAGTAGGCAGCTGCAGAAACACTTGCAGCAAACCCAAAGAATCATATTTTAGAAAAAAAAATATTTTCTGAAAAATGGTCCTTTGATTCCTTAGAACCCACATATAGCAATATAGCAATGGGTTCTAAGTGTGGGTCTAATTCCCACACCATGTTTTCTGCAATACTCTGGGTAATGCGTTTAAATGCACTAACTACAAAAAAAAATTGTATGTATATTTAATTGTTAGTATGCTTGAGTGTGTTGTGTATCTGGGTTTTGTGTGGTGGTGTTCTGTGTTGTTGTTTGTTCGCCCCTCCTGTAGGGGGGCATTCCATATGTGTCAGGAGTATCAGAGAAACTCCTTAGGATCTTCAATAACCATGACATCCCTGACAACACTGAGACAGAGACTGGTTCACCCGAAGGACAACATAGCAATGTGATATATGCAGTCCAATGCAGCGAGGAATGCTCTGATCTGTACATTGGAGAAACTAAACAACCACTCCACAGAAGAATGGCTCAGCACAGGAGAGCCAACTCCTCAGGACAAGACTCAGCTGTTCACCTCCACCTCAAAGACAAAGGACACTCCTTTGAGGACAACAACAGGGAGGAAAGGTGGTTTGAAAGAGGAGTCAAGGAAGCATCTATGTTAAGCTGGAAAAACCTTCCCTTAACAGAGGTGGTGGCCTCAGACATCATCTTTCTACCACATACAATGCAGCTTCCGTCCATTCCCAGGAAGTTTGCAAATACTCACAGCAAGAACAAAGGGCCGTCAACCTTCTCATAGTCAATAGCCAGTTGTTAGACACACCTGGCTCAGTCAGCCAGATCATCACAGGTAATTATGGAAACATTTAGTGCTATTGTCTGTATGTTTTACCCAGACCCACCCACTGAGGTCTGCAACCACATATAAACCATGTTTCCCCACCAAACGGAAGTCCAGATGCCTTGCTTCAATCTTCTCTACGTATTCTATTCTATTCTTTGAACCCCACAGCCGCTATTTTTGGGGCACCTGGGCAGCAGTCTGAGGGTGAGGGACATAAACAGACTCTATAGAATCATCAGGAAGGCCTGCCATGTTGTAGGAGAGGACCTGGACTCTCTGACAGAGGTGTGTCAGAGGAGGACGTAGTCCAAAATAAAGACTATACTGGACTGTCCCTCCCACCCGCTCCACACTGTGCTGACCAGCTACAGGAGCTCGTTCAGCAACAGACTCCGACTCCCACGATGCACCACTGAGAGACACAGGAAGTCATTACTGCCTGTCTCAGTCAAACTACTGAACTCTGAACTGTACAGTCACTCAGACACTGTACATCACACTGGTACATTCTTGTCATGCTCTTTACTATGTAAAGGCTTTTATACAGTAGTAAATATGTTATTCTTTAGATACACCTCGGATTTAAATGCTATCTAGGTATTTAGATATTTATTATATGTTTCAATTTCATACTTCAATGTATCTTTGATTTCTATTGTCTGTAACAACAAAGGATTTTCCCCTCGGGGATAAATAAAGTAATTCTGATTCTGATTCTGATTCATCAAACGGCCTTTTTATACATCAGGCAGCTTTTGTCCAGCAGATGGCGCCACACAACAAATATTCGTCAATTTTGTAATCAGTGTTTGAAGTCCCTAAAGTTTAGCATTTTGTCAGAGCTTAATACTAACAAGTAGGCTATATAAAATAAGGGGATTCTCGGTTTACACAGCATTTCGTTACATTTGATTTTTTTCTTTGTGAAAAGTGCAATTTCAAAATGATCTAAATAAAGAGACAAATAAATGAAATGAAACAATGTACATGACAAACATTTTTGGCAACTGACGCCGATTGTTATTGTTGTAATACCATGAATAATGTGTGGTTTTTAAAGGAGAAAACATCTGGTTCTGTTCTGCTCATTGTTTAAAAGCAGACTGAAAGAAACTGCTGCATGAAGAGAAACTACAGTGTTGCAGTGTTAGACCACTGGAAAGACAAAGTGTCGCAATGTTATAAAGTGGCGAATGAGTTAGAAGAAACAACGGAAAAGAAGGCCATGCAAATACAGATCCCCATTGTTTCGTTGTGGTGCATTTCCTAGGTCTGCTCCTTGCTTTGTCAAGCTGCTTTAAGTTTTCATAAACAAAGGGTTAACTTCCCTTTTGTATGTGAAATCACATGAAATGTGTCAAAACACAGCGCTGTGAATGTGTATCACTATGCCTACTATTCGTGTATGAACTGTATGGGATGAAATTACTCTTATTTCGAACTGCGTGACCGGAAACTCTGACATCACCCCTTTATTTTGAAAGCAGTACTACAAAACAACAGAGCAGCGTGACTTTTATTTTGAAGTGTTACAGGAAGTGCCTCCGGTGTCATTGACGAGAGCTAGCTAGCGTGCTCGCCTCGCACCCCTCCCGTTTCCTCTGTCGACAGCAGATCCTCCTCCAGCCTCTTTAAGCTACCTACACAACCGAACCAACGACATTTTGGGGGTTCGGGTTTAAGCTCTCCGTCCTCACACACTCATCCATTTACAGTGTGTTTCAGAGGATATTTTTTTCTCTGTCGGAGAAACGGACGCCAAACGGAACACAGACGGGGAGCTGTGTGTTAGGCTAGTCCAGTGGGCGGATAAAGCGGAGGAGGGCATCCGGGCCTGGCAGCTCCGGAGAGTCGGCTTGAAACGACGGAATTCGCCATTTTCAGGTAAATTTGTTAAAATGTCACTACTGGTCAACATTAGGTCTGTCCGATAATGGACTCCGTGACCTCACGTTACGTCCGGCAGCGGAAGACGAAGTCAGCGACAGTGATGTGTGGAATTGACAACAGAGGAAACGACTGCTGAAGAACGTTTTAGCCAGATTGAGACCATAATTCAGATATTGCAGCTACGCGTGTTTAATTGAAATGAAACCTTTGAGTGTTCTGTTGACATATTTCCATCATAAAATCTCCTAAATCGTAATTTCAGCTGCAAATATTTTGGTTTGTTTACATAATGTATGCATCAGCAGCCAGAATATCACCAGCCAGATCCTGCTGTACATTGAAGAAGAACGCAGGAAAGTGACTTGTAAAAGCAGTATGTATCACTACAGGCATTATTTATAACACCTTATGTCCAATCACCAATTCATCATTCTCATCCCAGACTGTACTTGCACAGCAGGGATTTTTTTTTACATTTAAAGCTGCAGAGGCTTGTTTTTCAAGTGCCTAAATTTAAACATTGATTTGACACCAATATACCATAATATGAATTAGAATTAGTTGATAGACTGGCCTCCCTGCTGTTGGAACCACCTTTAGGTCTGTTTGTGCTGTGTTTAAGTCACAGCTAGAAAAACAAATAAGGGAAAATGTCTATTATTGCTGATTTGAAAGATTTATGTTGGAAGCTGGAATGCCCTCTTTTTTTGAGTTAGCTGTTTAACAAGCTCTGTGATTTTCCCTGGTTGCATTTGCATGCTGTTGAGACATGCAACTGAAAGTGGAAGATAACGAAGATGGGCAAGAATATGTTTTTGCCATCCACCTGATAAAGGTACATAAATGCACCAAGCTGCAGTCACCTTGAAACTAGTGAGATGTTCAGACACATTCATATCATATCATCATAGCATCATTATAAAAATAAAGAGAAAATAATGAGCTATAATTTTGAGAATTTATTATCTATCTATGACTGCATCCATGGTGCATTTTTGGCTCTTTCCTATTTCCCATTTGACCTGGATTTGTTTCCACTGGTCTTCATCTGGAACAACTGGCCACTCAATTAGTGTGTATCTGCATGTGTGTGTGTATTGACCCACATTCAGATCTAGGCTGTCGACTGTGGGAGTGATACACCCCTAGAGGACAAAGTAATTACCCTGACAGCCCCCTCACAATGTCAGTGGGCCGTATAGCAGTGCTTGTATTGACCAGTCTCTGCATTATGTCCCATACAGCTGGAAAATGAGACTGTGTACTGTGATGAGTTCAGTGTGATGGAACAGCCGTGTCATTGAATAACTTTAAACTTACACTTGAATTGTGGATGATGACAGTGTAGAAGCAGAACTGAAGAAGCCACTTGGGCGAGTGGCGAAACGTCTTCAAAAAACAATCCTTGAGTCCAGTTGCCTCGATTTAAACTCTTGGAAATGACTATGACCTGGATGAATGAGAGCATCCGAAGATATAGACAGTGTACAAATGTGGAGCAAACAGCCTGCTGTCAGTGGAAATGTTTTCTTCACAGCTGTTTGACTTGAGCATTATGCAGGCATGTGCTTGAAAGAGTGGATGGAGCACATCCCTGTATTACTAAGAGAAATTCTAAGTATATAGAGTTAATTATATAGCATTAAACTCTAATGGTGATGGGGCTAATATACCACCATGCTTTGCAACAGAGCCGCTTGAGACAGTCAGCCTCCAAAACACTGTTGCTATTGACAACCAGTCCAGCAGCTTGCTATTTTTCTCTCTCTCGCTCTCTTTTTTATATAACTCCAACTTTTATTGATCAGAAAGGTGTGTGTATACATGCCTGTGTGTGTGTGCGCACGCACTCTAGTGCTCTTAGTGTTTTTAAGAGAGCATGTATGCTTCTTTATATGTGTGTCCCAGTGAATACAGCCCATTTTTGTGCATTTATCTTTGTGCCTATTTTAATGTTGTACTAAGGTGAATTTCCGGTATTTCCGGCAATAATGTAGTCCATTTCTTAGAGAGGTAATACAGAAAGTAAACATAAAATGCGTTAGATGAGGGGAGGATTCATATGGCCCCTTACGGACTGATGGGAAATATCTTCCGGCTGTGGCGTTGCTGCAGGGTGGGCAAGGTAAGGTAGTGATTATCAGGTTTTTTTGTAGTCCGAGTAATTCTAGGGTTTTAAAGTGAAATAAAGTTAGTGATGGCAGGGTGCGTGCAGCGCAAATATACACTTACGCATGGACATTCATAGCCATATGAACACACACACCAATGAGAAAGTTATGTGAGCCATGCATGGAATGTGAAGTGGTGGGAGTTCATTGTCTCTCTCTCTCTCTCTCTCTCACACACACACACAAACACAGCTTCTTTCTAGCTTTTAAGAGTGAAAAATTTAGGTCACATCATCAAACACTTCCGTCAGCCCTCTGGTGTGTGTGTGTGCCATTTTACAGTATCAAAAAAGCCATTTGTGTGTGTGTGTGCTGTCATTTAGTTTGAATGTGTTTGGATGTGCGGTCTTGGTCTTGATTGTGTGTGTGTTAGTGTAAAACAGAACTGGCAAGAGTTTTATTTTCTTTGCTTTGTCATACCATACCATTGTGTTCTTTTGTTGTTGTATTTATATACATTGCAAATCGGGTTGAATTAGGATGGGATTGGCTCATAATCTGAAGATTAAGCACTGGCATTGTTGGAGTAGAAGCAAACTGGGATTACACACATACACATAGGTCACACATTATAATACACAGGCATACAGTTCATGAAGTCACTTTCCCTCATGTGGTGAGCACTCTGTAAACTCAAGTGGTGTCGTTTGACAGTGAAAATGTTGAAATATTTATCAGTCACACCAGTGAGGAGCTTAACCCAGCAGGCAGCTAGGTGGTGTTTCACACTGCCTTTTTTGTTGAGCTCCTTCTATCATGCTGCTGTTTTTAAAATAGATTTAACAGCATTAAATTCATTCTTTAGACAATCTGTATACAATTATGCTAATATTTTTCTGCATCTAAATGATGTTTGCTGTTAGTTAGTTCATTTTAATTAGCCTTAACATGATTGAATTATTGGTTGACTGTGGTTTTGCCTAACATTGCCTGTGTTTAGGCCACATTATTGCATATCGAACACACCACCCAGCCAGCAGTGAAATAGCATGTTACTTACATCATTTAAAAGGGTAAATTGCAAAAGCTAGAACTGAAGATGCACCTTGTAAACAACTTGTGCCAGTATCGCTCACATGATGTTTCATTTGTTTAAACTTATCCTTGCTGCTTTGCATTTTAACTTTGTTGTTTCGTGACTACTGTTGCACTACTGTCTCAGCCAATCAGAATAATTTCTGTCACTGATGGGCTCCGCCAGATCCACCATTCTCAGTCGGCTAAAAAGCCATGACAGGAATTTGTTAGTAGCAACAGTGTGAGACACTGGTGCTTTTCAATAGCCATCCACTATGTGTCGCAGACAAGGTATGGATCAAAAACTACTCAAGCTATCTGGCACCTCTGTAGATCAGGTTCAAAAGGTTGTATAGGCTTCATAACCTGACAGGAAAAGCTACACGAATCCTAATGGGTCAGTGCGTGTTAAGGTGAAAATCTATAAGAACTTGATTTAGTTTTCGTGATAAGCAGATTAATTTGTGGCTCTGATGTGCAGTATTTTTGTATGTTTCTGTTTTTTTTTCAGTGAAAGTGTTTTAGTGTTTAGTAATACAAGATTTTAATGGTAGATTTTATGTGCTACAAACCCAGAAATAAGCAGTACAGCGTCGGAAAATAGTCAGCTGTAGTTGACATTCTGCTGTTCAGTACATCCCGTCCTACGCGAATCTCACCATCTGCCTCCTCCTTTCAAACAATTTTTGCAGCACTTTATGCATAATCATAACAATGAAGTTGTTACCTTCAGCTGAACTTGACTTATTTTACTAAATTCACAGTTACAGTTTTGCCTCTTACAGTGTCTTGTTTCTGTGAGATCTGGGATTTCTAGACAAACTGTGTAATGTCGTACTCATTACCCTCCCTTACCCTGCAGCCTCCTCTAACTCCAGTCTGTCCAAAAGTGAGTTTCCTCTTTAATCCACGTAGGAATGTCTAATTACTCCCCTACCTTCTTAATCATTACCTCCCAAACAGGTGTTATCTACAATCAGTGCCAACAAAGTGCATTAAAGGTTCACAGGAAACTTGCAATGAAAATATACTGACTATAGACACAAATAATCAGGCATTTGTTGTTTGATTCAGCCTCTTTGAATTAATTCCCACTGAAATGTAGCTTTAATGAGAGGCTGGAGTTTCACAGTTCTTATATCTCAAGCTCTTCTCTGCATTATCATCAGGAAGTGCCTCCTTTATCATTATCTGAGAGGTCAGATCAATTGGAGGTCATTATCGCTTGGGACACACTGATAATCTGCTGTAATCCTTTTAAAGCAGCACACAGGCATGTGTAGTGACAGGTGCCGTGGCTGATCAGGCAAAGGAAACAGAGAAGAACTTTGCAGTTTGATTGACAGCAGTCATCCCTCACAAAAGCTGTGGAGTTGCAGTGAAACAAGAAATAGAAAATCTGTTCTGTCTGATTGTTGACTGTAGGGAAGAGGATAGTGGAGCAACTGGTCCTTGTCCATCATAATGTGAAGCAAAGCCATGCAGTGTCGTTTTCAGAGTGACAAAATAGATATGTCCAATCTCAAGATGTAGAACTTGAATTCCCTACATGAAAAAGACTTTAACACTTGGCTGTTAACAACTGTGAATGATATATTTTGGGAGAGATAATTTGGGAACTGTACTCCATTTCCTCACCATCTGTCTTTGCTGCAGACACAAAACTACCATCAGCAGCAGTTAGGTCACCCTAGCAGAAACAGCAAAGGGTGGTGTGTGCCATCCTTTAAGGTGCTTTTCCACTACAGGAACAGACCACACCTTTATTTGTGTTCCAACTTTTTTTGACTATTACACAAGAGGTGAGACCAGTCACTTGACAAGTCCACCATGTCTGAACATTGAAAACACAGAAAAAGTATTTCAAACTGTCAAATTGGACAAAGCTCTGTGCACCAGAGCTCTCAACACAAATAGCAATTTTTGATCTGAACAGGTCTGACATAATACATTTATGGAGAATCTTGATTCTCTGTTTTGGATTGGGATTGTCCATCTGCCCTGGTATAATGACAGGAAAGAGCCGAAAGAATTGCTAAACAACATGTAAGCAACAGGTACACACACAAAAGAAGGCACCTCAGGCACTGAACACCTGTTCCCTAAGGCCTCAGGATGAATAGAGGTGGATCTGGAGCTTGCGTCTGAGGGCGTGGTAGACCGTGAGAAAGAGGATGCATGCTGGGAAGCCATAAAGCAGATACAAGGGGAGATAAAAAGGTGATAAGGTGATAATAAAAAGGGAGGTTAAAGTCCTGGTGTTCACTTGTGTCTTCAACTTCAGATCTCTTGGTTGTTAAATGTTGCTTTTGTTTTGGTGTTATTAGGTTTGGGCACGTGTACATGTCTGCTTTAATGCGGCTGCAGCACTTCAGTTGCCAGTTTTGCACAAAGATAGAAGAGTCTTATTTAGACTTCTCTGCTCAGCAATATAATTTTTTATTCAACTTTTTAAATTAAGAGTACTAAAAAATGTGGCAGTCGAATACTGAATATTGTGCCGTTATCTTTCTTCTGTCTATCTTTAAATCTGTATTCTTTTGTCAGAGTTTCGTTTTTAGGGTAGGCATTTTTCAAGTGGTAAAATATTTTGTTTTCTTATTTAGTCCTTAGTTATTTAGTCCATCTACTTTTAGCTTTTCGATTTGGCATATTAGACACATACATACATACATAATTTTGCATATTTGACACTCATCAGTCAGGCCGTGAGTGTGTATCCTCCTAAATTTGCACCGTTTCCCATCTGCCTTCACTGGAATGTGCCATCTCCAGCTGTGTGTTTGAATTCACCAACCAAACATTTAGACAGGAAAACACACATTCTTGGATGTTGTGTTCATCCAGCTGTGTGTGTGTGTGTGTGTGTTTTGGATAAATGGGAAGCCTTTCGTTAACCCTTGTTAATGGTGTGCATCGAGATAGACAAAACATTATGTAACAGATGGGCCAGAGATGGAGGATGTTGTTGATTTCACAAGCACACTGGGTGGGGGGGGGGTTGTTTACAGCAGTGGATCATTGTTGCTGGTTGTGCAAGGAACGGAGCGGGTGGTTAATTTGTTGTTAATTTGGTTATTTAATATAAAAATATGATCATCTGAAATTTTTTTTGTTGCCTCAAAATTTAAATTGTGTTTTTTTGTTAGAACCCCTAGTAGATTTGTGCAGTACAAACATATAGAGCCATAATAAATAATACAAAAATGAGAAAAATTCCCTTTCATCATGAATTATACAAAACATACACACAGATATTTTACTGTAATCTGCACATCAACTGAGAAAGCATGCACATCAGCCAAAAAAACGCTGAATTTTTGTCACATGACTGCTGGTTGTAAATGAGTCAGTAATTACTTCCAAGTTGTGCTGAGAAAGGCAGTTTTTTAAAAAACAGAATCGTGTTAGTCCAAATAGTTTCTGAGGAACTTTTAATGAGACATGTAGAATATAGTGGTTTTGATAAAAATGATTTAGATAAAATGTTTTGGTTATATTTTCCAGATGAACTGTGCATTACACATTATGCATTCATGGGCCAAAGTGGTAATTTTGTACTGAGGTATTATGCTTCAGTGACCTTTAGAATGAATTTTTATGGCTTACTGTTATACTGCCTAGTCCAGTATGACACAGCCTAAGCCAATTTGAAAGTTGGCTTTGGATTGCAGCACTTGTGCAGCTGAGCGTACAGTTGGTGATGGCAAGTCTCTTGTTTATACAGGCACAGGCTACAATGAGGTAAACAGGTCCACATGAACATCATTCATGTCAAATAAAACTGCCTGGTATATGTAGTAGACAGCGCTAGATAACAACCACTTTCACTACACAAACAAAACAGAGACTGTATACAAATGGAAGAGAAAACAGCAGCACTGACAGAAAACAGTAGCAGCACCAGATTAAAATAGCACTAGCAGCCTGTTTGGTTTGTTATGTCCACCGATCAACATGAGAGCAAACTGGAAAACCGATAATACAATGCACACAAATAATGATACTGCTTTTATTAGCTACTACCAAAATTCAGTCAGGTAAAAAACATGTATCAGCTTGAATACAATCAGAAGTTGCTTGTTTTTGTAGTTCATGCTCAGGTCAGCTGGTGAATGTAGGCCATTATCCTAATCAAAACGAGCAATATGAATATATTGAATAATGTTGCTTAAAAACGTACTATGCTAGAAATTGTGGTACAAAACTTTCAGCTTAGTCTCTGCATATGTTTGGTTGCTCCCAGTTAGCATTCACACATGGTACAAACACATAGACACATTAGCGGCCTAAATACCTAGATTGCACCAGAGCTGTCTTCTTGCCTACTACCAATTGTCTGTGTGTGTGTGTGTTAATTGCATTGCCAGTGTGAACAACCAATAAGAGGATCAACTATCCTGTGTTTAGTAATTGGAAGATGGATAAAGTGTTATTTCCTTTGGTGTGACCTTAGGCTTACCTTTTCACACAAGCACACACAGACATACAGATATACACAAATACATATAACCAAGGGTGCTTGGCATTTGTGTCTTCTGAACCTCACCCTCCTCTTGCAGCAACCAGATGACACTGGAGTGTCTGGGCGTGCAGTCAAACCCTCTGTGTGTGTGTGTCAGCTGAGATCCCTGTATGTTTTGTGGTCTGTGGGCTTTGTGTTTGTTATAAGGCAAAAGAGCGACATGGTGTACCATGTGCTGTGTTTACATTTGTTTGTGTGTGTGTTCAGTTGGGAGATACTGCAGCCTTCTTACCTAAAAATAACATCTTCCTTCCATCTCGCCCTTCCTCTCTTTCTTTATCTTCATTCTTTCCATCTCCTCCATTATACCCCATGATCTATGGTCTTCTTTTGGTTGTTTTCTTCTCTGTTCAGTGTTGTGTTGTTGTGTATGGTAAATGAGTTGCTTTGTGTGACTCCATGGTAACATTAGCATGTGTTGTTTTTGTATGTTAAGATATATAGAGCTATTAGAGCCACTGTGGTGAACTGAGATATTATTTGTAATTTGATTAACAGCATGTAACTTTCATAACCAGGTTATATCAACGGATCTGTTTATTCACAGCACTTATCTGAATTTGAGTTGCGAACAGTGGTTCTATCGTTTTTAGATGTTGACCTGCTCAAACTGTACTATGTGCTTGGGCACATTCGCATTACAGGGACTACCCCTCCACTCTTTTGTACTGTATATGTAATCTCATTTGTTAGGTCATTACCTGAAATCATATAGGAAAGGGTTGTAATGAAGAACAGTTGTAGTAAATGTGAGCTTCAACTTCAGGCTCAAATTTCTCTCTTCCTGCTTCATCACAGTTATCTGCCTGTGGATCTCATGACTCATCTTACACAGCAGTCTACCTGAAACAATGCTAACATAATCATCTGAAACAGCAGCACCTTTAAATTTAATTTACCATTTTCTGGAAAATAACCATTTTTTGGGGATTTTTAGCCCTACTGGTAATAAACTTTTGGTCCCTTTATTGGTCAGATAGAAAAATCTAAACAAAAGTAGTTTCCTAATGAAATCAAATAAATGATTTTTTTAAATTGTGAGCATGTTTGCATGCTAACATTAATCTCACAGCCCTGCTGTACCTCAGCACAGCTTCATAAAGATGGCAGAATGGTTGCATACTTTCAGTCCTGTTATGGCAGATTCCATCTAAATTAAAGCTCCTGTCTACACAATAAAACAGTACAGTACAGACAGAGTCACACAGCAAAACAGATTGCTGACCATTTAGATTCGCAGCTGCCACAAGTTCTTATTTCCAATGATGCTAGTCACTTGCAATTACTCAACATCCTGAAGTGTTATGATGGAATATCCAATACAGATGGACATGTGGGTGAGTCTGGTGTTTGTTAGTAACCAGTATAAATCTTTTGAATTCTCTTGTGTGAAACATTAATGAAGCAGCTCTCACTTCTTTCCTTTCTTCTCTTACATCTCTTTACCACCCAAGGACATGCCATCACTCATAACCATTGGTCATTTCCTATTAATATTAACATTGCAGGCTTTTGTCTTCTTACTGGCGCACAAGCATACTGAGTTATTTCAGCTCACCCCTCCGGGTCAGTCATGCTGAAGCTCCTTTTTTTAGTTTTCTTACAACAAAACAAAGGGTCATTCAGTGGAAAGCACCCACTTCACTGGGCAGCAGCACTGATGCTCTGTTTGTGCATGCACACAAACACATACTTGTGACTGTACTCAGTAGGGTTCAGCTGAAATGGGTGGCTTGAAGGCCAATGTCGGTGTTTTGCAGTGACACTAGGCTTCCTGGTGAGAATTCTTGGGCTTTAGATTTTGGGGGATAGAATTTTTGTTTCTGGAACCTCTAAAATAAAGAATCTAAAGACTTCCACAACACGAAGAATTTAAGTTAGTGGAAAATTGGCAATCTACTATTGCAGTTAGAGCCTAAAGACATATACAGTGCTAAACATCAATGTGAAATTGCCCAGAAATAGTTTATCTAAGCAGGTTGTGATAGTCAAGAGATATCAGATCTGGGGCTTCATGAACCCTGCAGGCTTTAGGGAGGTGACACAATTTTAGCGGTCTTTGAAGTCTTTTTATGGTGCACATAGTGTAGGACAGAAGTCAGTGCTTTGATTGTAATGTATACCTGTTAATGGGGGAAACTCCCTGGGTTCTGAGTGTGTGTGAGCTGCTGTGATCTCTTGATGATGTAAGTGGGCCTGAGGCAGCACCAACATTACCCTCACCTATCTTCCTAAAAGCAGACATTTGTAAATGATAAAACCTTAAGAGACAACACCTGTGTGAGGTCAGATTTCACCTTTCAGCTTATCTTTAATGCAAAATGCATTTTTTCATCTAAACTGCTTTGATTTGGATTTTGTCAGTGTTTTTTTTTTTTTTTTTTTTTTTTTTTTTTACAAAAGTTGTGATTTTCATCATGTGTAGGCAGCAAGCAGGCTGTGAATCGGCCAATGAATTATGTTTCATAATCTGAAAATGAACAAATATTAGAGTTCATTTTTCTCTGCACAGACAATTCTTAGCTAGTATGATAACTTCATTTCCAGGTTGTGTGTGTTTAAGGTGTATTTCAGCTGCAGACCTTAGCAGATCTGTTGCATTTCTGCCATAGCGCTGGGTGTTTTACATGTGTCACTCTAGGTAGCAATGAACCAGCGACTCCCATTTAGTGTTATGTTGCAACTGATTTTTGTGATCGGTGTGTTTTCTATGTGTGCTGTGGCTGAGAGATAGAGATGCTAAATTTTGAACACAAGCAAATATGTTGTCAAATTAGAGAAAATTGATGACATCACCAAACCTAAAAGCACTAAATGACTCAATAATCCTTAAGCAAAAAAAACAAAACTTTGAAAGCATTAAGAAAGGAATGTCTTTGAGGTCGTTTTCCTTTTGGGCGATGTTCTGTTGAGACGTCTTTATGTTTGTCCTCTAGAAAGAAAGTGATGTTTCTGTCTATTTTAAATCAATGTTGAATCTCACATGAGAGGTTCTATTTTCAGCTACTTACTTACTACTTATTTTCAGCTATTTAACAGCATTACCTGTTGTTTGTTCTTTTAAGGAGAGAGTGGTGAATAGCCTTTCCTTTAGTTCTGCGTCTGTTCATGTTTCCTCTTAATTTTGCTCCGATTCCGTCTTTCAGTACTTGTACTTTATCACAAACTCTGAATTGAGATTTCGGGAAAATTAAATTTTGCTTAAATACATCAATATATCTTTTAATAGGGTAATCACAAATGAATAATTTAACAGAGGAGCTGCTTATGAGTCTTCTGAACTGAGGTAGAAATACTGTGTGTGTTTGTTGCCAGATTAAGGAGAAGATGTAAAGAGCTATTGATAAATATCAAAGTGAGCATTTCTATAATCATTAACTAGTTAAAATGTGCCTTGTTTCATGTAATAAAATGCAGCATATGTACAGGAGATGAGCTATTACTTGCAGCAGTTCCTGTGTGCAGCTGCATTTTCAGCCCTACATTAGGTGCAACAAGAGGTGTATAGATGATTGTCTGCATTTGCGTTCAGACCTGAGCCACATTTGAGCCAATCCAACTAGATCCACCTCCGAAAGGTGGATTGAAATCAAGCTGGATATAGCCGAATTTGCGGTGTTTAGTTTCTCAGACAAACACAGAGACACATGTGCGCACATACTCCCACTGTCAGACAGAGAACGACATGCTAGTTGGATAGCCTGAACTCTATGACTACGCTAGGCTAAGCTAACGGTGCTAACGTTTTTTTTTTTTTGCCATTGAAATATGCTATTTACATCCCACTCTTTAAGCTCTGACGGGACCAGCGGCAGCTTTGTGCACGATTGGACGCAGAGTGGTGTGGGTCTCTCTGCTCTGCCTGCAGCTGAACCTGCTGCGTGAAGCTACAGTGAGAATGACCGGCTGTGAGTGCGTTGAGGTGGGGGAGGAGCTCACGGTCGCCGCTCCGAACCGAAACACGTGTACCGAACGGTTTGGATTTTTTTACTGAACCGTCCCACCCCTAATAATTAGGAAGGCAACACTGACTTTATGGCCAGCAGGATTTGGGGAACACTCACACTTGATTGGTCACTTGCAAAGTTGGCGCTTTCAATTCCCGAACCTGTCACAAACACAAAATGCAACTACTGAAAGCAGACCTAATGTGGGGTTCGACCACCACCCTCAGTGAGCCTCTCTCTCTCTCTCTCTCTCTCTCTCTCTCTCTCACTCTCAGCAGTACTGTACATGCCTGCAGTCACTCGGGTGATTTCATGGCTTTTAACCAAACACAAAGACTCCATTATGGCTCTGCTCGCTGAAATAAACTCACTTTCTTTCACTGTTCTTCTTCCTCTCTCTCCTCCCACTCTTCCTCCTCCTCTTCACATTCACACTTTCACCCACATCTCTGAGATCAAATGTAAAGCCACATTTTCCATTTCATTACCTCACTCTGATTTTGGAGTTGGGAAAGAAGAGGGGAGAAACAAGAAAAAGAGAGAATGAAAAAGGCAAAGAACAAGAGGTGGAAAGAGTGCAGAGAATGTGTGTAATAATTAGCCCAATCATTAGCTCTTGTCCTCAGCCCCCTCTCCCACCTTGTCGTCCTTTGAAGTCCCCTTCTCCAGACTACCCTGGATGCTTGGGAGGGATCCAGGAGGCAGCAGAGGGATGGGGGATGCCGGGAATGTGGGTCAAAATCTGTGTGTGTGTGTGTGACAGTTTTTGGTGATGCTGATGATGAAGAGGAGGAGGAGGTTTGTGTCAGTCTATCGCTGTCACATTGCTTGTGCTACTTTTCATGTTGATATCCCCACACACATCATTCGCATGTGCCAGATGCTGTACTTTCAGCACACACACAAAGATTCATACACAAAGATTCATACACACACTCACACGTCACATGAGACTCTTTGTTTTGGTTTGCTGCAGAGATAAAACCCGGCTCTGTTACACTTCTCTGTATGGGAGACAAAGAGAGCTTATCTCGCATACTGTGTGTGTGTGTGAGTGTATGAGGGAGAGAATGTGTGTGTGTGTAAGAGAGTATTTTCCAATGCAGTCATTTTATTTATGCACTGTGATTTTTAAAAGCTACATTTTCAGCCTTGTTAAGTGGAATTTTCTCTTTTCTCCCTTTACTGGTTGCCTGATTGCAGTGTGTGTGTGTGTCCTTGTGATGTCATAAGATCTGCATACCGATACGGCCAGCATGACACATTTCCACTTGTATGTGTAAGTGGGCCAATCACACACAGGTTAAAACATGGCCCCGCACATGTGTTGGATTATAGGTTTGAAAATAATAGATTAAAAAAATATAGCAAGTTTGTGATTTTGTCATGTTAACATTAATGTTGTGTTATTATAGATATTTTTTCTAATGAGTGCAGTGACAGCATTTCTACCAACACCATCTATTTGCATTAGGACCCTACACAAGCAGAAGTTCACAACACAGCAAATGATTTTCTGGTACCTTCTGGAACAATTAGCAAAAAGCTAATGATGAATAATAAAAATGTGATCCAGCAGAAGTTAGATCTTGCTGTTTTTATTCCCCATTTTCTGGTGCCTACAATACCCATGGTGCATCTTGGTTACTAACAATTCATTAAGATGCCTAGTTGTCAGAAGCAGCAAAAGTAACCCAGTAGTCTGTTGGGCTTTAATTAGACCAACTACAGCTAACTGAAAAAATTGAGGGCATGTCCTTACACAAAAACAAAACGGTGTTTGTATTGTGTAGAATCGGACAAACAGGTTGCGGTTGCGTGTTGGTGGGAGCTGGTGGAAGTTGGTGTTCACATGCGCAGACACTGATTGATTAAAGTAATGCTCGCCACGCAGTGTCACAAATGACAAATTGCTATAGGGATGTGTGTGTCAGCAGACAGGCAGATGGTGTCTCCTGAGTAAGAAGAGAGCTAACGACCTTGAGAGAGAGAGAAGAGAGAGTGAGAGATGGATTGCGACAGCAGGGGACATCTTGTTTGTGAAGAGCTTTGAGACAATTTCTAATTGTAAAATGCGCTATATAAATAAAACTGAATTGAATTGAATTGTTTTGCGCCGAGGGTCAGGTGGGATGGGCGGGGCATTTCTGCAATATTACATTTTATTGCATATTATATTGCATTTCTTACAATATTTGTACACAGACACACACGGGGCGTTAACACAGCCACACAATGAACATGGCTGGCTTGAGGCAGATTGAGCAAGGTGTTTCCTGTGACCTGGACAACTGCTGTGTCAACACAAACGTGCTTGTCTGGAACAACAGTGGCATGTGCTTGCAGACGTGTGTGTATATGTGTATGTGTTAGCAAACTGATTTGATTTTCTCCTCCTTCAATTAGAGCTCATTAATATCTCTCTGTGTAGATGTGTGAATGTGTGTATAAGTGAAAACAGCTGTGTTCAAGTCTGTGATACTCATCCTTTATTCATGCTTTCTTCATGGTTTATTCATGTACTGTTGAGGCATTTGCAGTGAATGTTGAGTGAATGAATATTGGATTAAAGACGGCTTTATGTAATTCATGAGCTGAGATATTTTGGACTGTGCCGTTGCTCGTGTCATCTTCCACTCTGTGGAACAGACACAACAACAACAATAAAACAGCCCTCTGTATTAGGCTTGTGCAAAATCGTATTGTGTGCAATTAATCGTCAGAAAAACTGTCACCGATTTGGCCAGCAGTGGTATTCAGTTAAATGATGCGGTGCAGCACGTGACGAACAGAGGTTCAACATCTGTCACCATAAGCCGGAGTACGAAAAAAGCCGAAGAACGCACAACGAGGCCACAACGCCAGCTACAGCTGTAGTATATAGTGCCAGGCATGCATACGCGACATGCATTAGGTGTGAAGCGTGGAGCGTTGGTTGTTGCCATAGTAAATTAATGTTTGCTCGTATCAAAAGAATGAACTCCGACTGGAGAAGCTGCCTCTTGATCTTTATTTATGGACTCCACAGCAAGATAGGAAAACATTACAACAGCGAAGTCTCCTCCAACATGGCTGGTTTGTGCCTAATCACTACTAACCAGCTTAACCTGTTAGAATGAAGGAGTTAACTTGACTGATGATTTGTCGGTATCATTTTAGAACAATGTGGAGATTTAGAGTCAAAAACATGTAAGTGCAATTGTCATCAATTAATCATCAAATTAACTGTCGGCTAAATGCCACAATTAATTGTGATTAATTTTTTTGCCAATATCGCCCAACCCTACTCTGTATGCTGTGCACGTTTGTCTGTTTATGTATTTGTGCATTAGAGTTTGTTTTTGTGTCCTCCTACAGGCTGTGCATTGCCCTGTTATGGAAAAGATGAAGAGGATTAAGAAGCGTCTGTCATTAACCCTGCGCCCTAGCCAGACCATAGACGAGTCACTGTCTGAATTGGCTGAGCAGATGACCATAGAGGACGGGGGAACCAAGGACAATGGTAATTGTCAAAATTATTAAAAAAAATATTTTGTAACTGTGCAAAATTTCACTCTGAAAAGGTTCAAAAAAGGTTCTGTGCCATAGTTACAAGAGGGCAAGAAATTTCAGTCAGTTGTCAGTAGGCAAGTAAAAACTTCACTTACACACAGCTTTCTGTATCTGGACTGCTCTCTGGGGTATTTAAATTATAAAGCAGTTGATGAAGAGGGAGAGAGATGTTTCAGTGTGTGTTAGTAACAGCTGTAATGGACTTGCACTGAGTGGGACTCTATCAGGTTATGTAACAAGAGTAAGAGCAGAGGTGCTACTTTACACGCACACACACCGACACACACACACAGCTCTGTAGAGAAGAAGCACAGGTAAACTCACTTTCCCTGGCATCTAGGTTGATAGATCCTTAAAAGTGACTGGCTGCCACTTGTGATTGGCAGCTGTCAGAATAAATGGACCCTCACAACCCTCTCTTCCACAACATTTCAATCATTTGACCATCACTCTCAATCCAGAATCATTCCCAATAAATACTGCTGGAGGATAAGCTTTAGTTGGTGGATCAAGCATCCAGCAGTGATGGAGGACTACATAATAGTTGCAAAAAAATAAATGAATTGAATAAAGAAGAGGAGAGGCAGAAATTAAAGGCTGAAATCTGTCTGCTTGCAATTGCAAACATGTGACTTCTTTATTCAGCCCTTAAATTGCCACAAATCCTAAATAACTCCTCCCTAATGTCATTAATTCTTGCTCAGTTTGTAGTTCTAAAGTTTAACAAGCACCTAAAGACAGGATAATGTTAATTTGGGGGTGAGCATGTAACAAAGCATGTATGGACTATCCACCACCCTGTCTGCAGGGGGAATGCTGGGTGGTAATACACAGGGTTTCCATGGTGACAGGGATGAAATATGATTGCTAATTGCAACCCCTCAGTGAGACCCCAGTCTTTCTTATCAGCAGAGTTTCATATTATCCTTTTGTCTTCAGTTTTACTGCTTTACAGCCATTTGTCTGCTGGTATCCCACATCTGTCAGGCAGCAGGTTTTTTGTAAAATCCTGCGGAAATCATTTATTTATTTAAATGTTAAATAAAGTCCTGTTGGTTTAAACACATCTCTGCCACACAGTGTCAATTTCAACGACACACTACAAAGGGTTGAGAATATGGGAGGTGATGTATTCTCAGTGTGTACCTGAAGATTTGGGATTTTTATACAGGCAGAATTTTGACAGCTTTGTTGTCTTTTAGAGCCCTTCATGAGGAATGGCCGCCCCCCCACCTCCCACAGCATGCACTCCTTTCTGCACCAGTACACCGGTTCCTTCAAGAAGCCACCTCTGCGCAGGCCACACAGCGTCATCGGTGGCACCCTGGGGTCCTTCATGGCCATGCCACGCAACGGCAGCCGCCTGGGTGAGACACACACACACAAATTCAAAAACACAACCTGGAAGGAAGTGAGTAGTAGGAGAACAGATGGCATCTGGAAACAAACAGGAAATGTGTCATGATCCTGAGATTTCCATCCTCATTCCTCACATGCGCTAACACAGACACTTACCATAGCGACTGGGCATCTTTCCCAGGAGCCAGCTTCTCTCCTTACCCTCAGAGGAGTTGTTTTTTCACCCTAGTGACATTTAGATGGGGAACTCAGTCAAACGTGACGCAGTTTCCTGTGAGAACTGATTCATCACATGTGATCTGTAGCAATGAGTCTCATCCTGAGGACTGAAAGAGAGATGAATTTGAGATGATTCAAAGCAGCAGCAGATTTCTATCTCAGGGTCAGGACAGCCCAGAGGGTGACAAGATGATTCGTGTTACAGAGATATCAAGTGCTTTAGGCGGCAGAATTTGTCAACGTGGCTGCTAATTTGAATATTTGATGTGAGGTAAGCGTGACAACTGATTAATTAGGTGCTGTGCAGAAGCTAACATTTAGATAAGCAGCCATATATTTTCTTTCTTGGAAGGCACATGTGTTGCAGGGATTTATCCTTTTTATTTAGAATCAGCTTCCTTGTGCCTACCGTTTATATTTGTGGTTCATTCAACCACGGTTTCTAAATTCTTTCCATGATAGTAACACAAGTTAAAAAGCTTTTAACAAGAGGTTAGATTTTAAATTAGAGAACAATGATGTTTGGAGAAAATAGGAAGTCATTAATAAAATAATCCTTACCTGTTAACTGTTGGTGTTTGAAATGCATGTCGAGCTTTATTTGTTCTTTTTTCATTCTTTCGCCCAGACTAACTGTACCTTGACTTTTCTTCTAGTAAGTTTTTTTTCTTTCATTTGCTTGGCAGACTGCCACGAAGTCTGTTACCCAGATGATGAATTGCCTCTGAAGGTATCCACTAGTTGCTAACTAAATTGTCTTAACTGCTAAAGAAATGGATTGATCATTCACTACTTTGACCTTTAATGTTACACTAAGGTGGTGAACACTGTAAAAATGACCTGCTCAACAGCTGGATGTTAGTATTGTGGGCACATGCATCAGCATTAAGCTGAAAGCATTGATGCATAGATGTAAACTCTTTCAAAGTCAAGGTTCTTGGTGGGGCTACACCTTTAGATTCCCGGGCAACATTCCTTACCGGTATTTAAACAACTATGCATGTGTACATCATTGAAAAAGTCCTGCCTATTTGCAGCATCTTTGAAAGATGGTCAGCGATTAACAAGACACTTCTTGTCTTGTTAAAAATCATTTTTTGATTTCACTGCCTTCGTGATTGCTTCCCTGTCCTAGGCAGATGTTGTCTTAGACCTTAAACAAACGTTCCACACTGTTTGAAAGTTTTTTTCCACATGGCCAAGCAGCATTAACCAGCATCTGTGCAAACAATCTGCTCCACACATTGTTAGAATGTTTACAGCTGGAGGTTTTCTGCAGACAGTGGAACACTAGAGGACCTGTAGAGCATTGCTCTGGACTCTGCCCTAGATAGAAGGACTTGGGTCTAAAAACAGGACAGTTAAAGTAGGACATTGATGCAGCGCATAATGCTGCCACTCTGTGTGCTTATTAGCAAAGCTGGTAACAGCTAAAGAAACAGCAAAGACAAGAAGTGAAACATAAGGCAAAGTCAGAAAACAGAAAGAAAGACGTGAGCCATCGTCAACAAAAAACTTGAAAAGGAGAAAAGACAAACAGAGAACAAGAGAAATACACGGTGTAAGTGAGTATAAGAGAATGAAATGCAGAAATGAGAAGTGAAAGAAGTGGTGAGATTTCTGTGGAAGAAATATGTAAATAAGTGACAGAAAAGGGGAAGAGAAAAGATGTGGAAGAAGGAAAGTTGGGCGAGATTGAGTTGTTTCCAAGGTGTTTGTGGAGAGCCAGTAAGTAGGTTAGGACAGGGACTGTATGGTTCCAACCAGGAAGACAAATCCAAAGAGGTGTTTACTCCTCATTTATCAAAACATAGACATGTCCTAAATGGTTATGTAACAAGGAGGTTTAGCAGTGTACCCTTACTGTGATCATCCAGGAGTGACTGTATTCAAGCCTTGGTTAAATTTCCATATCCTTTATCATGCTTCGATGGAGTTACTGACACTTCATGTGACAGAGGGTTTTGTTACAGGTATAGTCAACAATCGTTAAAAAATAGGATTCTATGTAGGTGAGAGTATACACATGGTAACTGTGTACCTCTAGCTGGAGTCTTCTCCACATGCCTAATCTATCAGAGTCAAAACAAATTATAATACAGGGCTCTAGAGTGCGACCATTTCGGTCGCACATGCAACCTAATTTCTCAATGGTGCAACCAAAAAATATCAGAGGTCGCACCGGTGTGACCAGCTGTTAGAGGGAGATACATACATTCTCCATGCCATCTCGTGGTCTGAACCAATCAGAGACGGTGAAGGGCGGGACCCCACATGCGTGTGTATACATTTGCAGTCAGATCGAGACCATCTGAAGAAGAAGAACACGGACATATGCTGCGCAGAGCTGATGCTGTGTGATAAAGCTTGTTCCATACCGTATACCATATCTGCAAACAGCTAAAACTCACCTAACTTTTGTGCCGGTGCACATAAGAAGAAAAGTTAGGCGCACTAGTGCAACCAGTGCAAAAAGTTAGTTTAGAGCTCTGTAATAGATGGAGAAAGACGGTAGGAAAGGTCAGCCTCCTCCAGATGGAAACCTACGGCAATTTCCCCTTCTCCATTCTTTTCCTCCCTCACCTTCGCCCATCTTTCTCTTCCCTGTCAAGAAAAAAACATGTTGACACAGAGTTTTTCTTCTCTGATTCTCTTCATTCTCTCTGTTTGCTTCCAGATTAGATTGTCTTGCACCTCAGATTTTTTTAACAAACAGGAGAAGCGAAATTTCTAAAATTGAATCAGCTGTTCTTATAATCTGAGCAGACTTGTTTTTAACCACATGACCACAGAAAGATTCACATCCTGTATATGCCTTTGGGTCTTTGCTGCACAGCCAAGTCATGAAGTAGCTTCTTATGTAATGAAGTGTGTCATATCAATGCATGTATTGTTGTGATTGTTTGTACATTTAGAGATGATCAGTGCTTCAGATATTTATACACAATTAGTCTCCATCAACAGATACCTTACAGAGGTTTCTTTCTCCTCTTGTTTCTCTGCCGTTCCCTTCACCTCCGATGACAGACTGCATAGTAGGTGCTGACACACTGATGACAGAGGGCCACTCAACCATAGCTATTAATTAACTGTGTGTGCATTTGTGTGTGTGTGTGTGTGCACGCTAAGGAGAGGAAGGGCATGTGGTTTGTACATCAGTGTGTTTGCTCCTGCTGTGTTATGGTAGCAGTGGTAGTTTTACTGCTCTGGACGAGGTGGTGCAGGTTGCAGGGTTTAATGTTTGGCCTCTGGGGTTGCAAGGGTCTGAAAGGAGGTGAGAGAAGAGTTCATGTTGGCTTTAGGATTATTGCAAAAAAAAGTCAGGGTTATGAACAAACTACACCACCAACATATTTACTTTCACCTCTGCTAAGCATTGCACACTTGACTTGCTTGTGATCACATTTTGTCAACCACAGACATAAATTTAGGTTTCTGACTAAAAAGACATCAAAAATAACAAGTGGACCAGAAGTGTTAAAATGCTAACTCATGGCTGAGTTTTAGAATTCATGTCTGCTGCACTCCTTTGACAGCGGACATTAGAGCAAAAGACATTGTTCCTGAATGAATGGACTTATAGCAGGAAACTCACAGGTGGAACTGACAATGGTTCTCTCCTCCAATAAATAATGCAGTGTAAGCAGTCAAAATGTCTGCCATGAAAAAGCTCAAGTTTCATCCACTGCCAGTGGCTATGCTTCCAGTGCTGAAACCACTGACTTAATAGAACAAAATAACACTAGTGTGTGTGACATGTGGTCACTCCAGATTGGACTTCCTCAGGCACTTTTTTCAAGCAAAACATTTTCTCTTTTTCCAGCATCTTACCTGTGCAAATGTGTTCTTTTTCTTTTGTTTTAAAAGCTTGTAAATTTAATATTTTTTCATAAAGACAATAAAAAGTGATTTTAAGGGACCGCACCTAGGGTTAACATTAAAAAGAAGACTGTGAATGTTGTCTTTGTATATTAAGAATGGATTCCTACATTTTTTATTAGACATTGTTTTAAAAACAACTGGTTCAAACAATATATCATCTGACTGATAAAGACAGTTATAAGTAGTTGTAGGTAATCTAATACATTTTGACCTTGATAAAAACACAAAACGGTGCCATTTCTGTCTCTTTCAGATATTGTGCATGAGAACCTGAAGATGGGCTCTGATGGGGAGAGCGACCAGGCTTCAGGAACGTCCTCAGACGAGGTTCAGTCTCCAACCGGCGTCTGTCTGAGGAACAGAGTCCACCGGCGAATCTCCATGGAGGTAAGACACACACACGCGCACGAAAACTGGCCATCTTGCCCACTCCTTGTGCTCTTCACCACCTGAGTTGAGATGGGGGTTGGGGGCATATTGTTCCTCTGCTAATGGGATCTTGGAGTCTGGGTGTCATGATACTGATAGCAGAGCTGCTCCCAGAGGACCAAAACAGAAGCTGCTACAGAGATGTGATAATCTGCGCTGTAACCACAGTGATTTTCTTCATGTCAGCTATCTCAGCTCCAGAGCATGCTGGGATAGGAGTCCTCCTTTGTTCCTGTGGTAAAGATGAATATCAGAAAGTTACGTTGTTTAAAATTGTGATTTAAATGGAGGTTGAACACCTGCTTGTTAGTTTGTACTTAATAACATTTAAAATTCAATGGTATGCTCTATTTGATATAACAGAATTTGTTTTATTTGTGTCATACTGCTGGAAAAAGGAAGTACTCATTTTAAGTCTTACCAAACACTTTCTAGAGGACACTTTCCTGAGGTCATAGATAATAAAGTAGCCTTTGTGGTACAGTAGAAACAGTTGCTAAATTAAACAAGGACTCATGATTATTAGGGGATTTCTTTGCACACTAGCTTCTAATTTCACGCTGGGTTTGGTATGAATTTGAACATTTTTGTTCCAACCAGTAGTTAATTCGAGCTGTTACAATGTTTCACACATGTCAGCAGTAATGGTGGTAAACGAAAAGTAAAGTTTTATTGTGAAAGGGTCAGGCGTCTCAGCCTGGAGGCTTCCTGCCCCCTACTGGCAGCATTTATGGCTAAACCAACCTTTACCACATCCTTGAGTGATGTTCCTCTCTCATCTACAAGCTGACCTAGTTTTCGCCTGCTTCAAGTGTTTACCTCCTTTATGCATAGAACAAGTGGAACTCAAGGATGTGGTCATAATCACTCACACATACTGTAAGTCCTGTTACATACGCATAAGCATGTTGTTCTTCTTATGGTTAGTTTTGATGCTGCAGGAGGTTTAAATGAAGGTCTGATGGATGTTACACAGAATGGAAACTTGTTTGCTGACTATTGGTAAAAGACAAAACCCTGTTCAGAGTTTATGACACCTTATTGTCCAAGAATGTTATTTAAAAGGCTTAGTTTTAAAGTTTTTAATGTATATTGTGGCTATTTCTGCATGAGCCAAAACATTCACCAGAAGCTGGTCTATGGACTCAGAAGTGAAAGGATTATGTGACAAACCACTTATGTCATCTCAATGTGATGGAAACGAACTAAATATATAAAAGTGTAAGCATCTTTAAATGTCCTATAATAGTATAATGTCTGCTATGGTTATGTTCAACATAGTCAAGCCTCTGTTTGAACTCATAATACTGGCATCGTTTCCAAGCAGCCAGCGTTGTCATAGAAGACAAAGAGCTTCTGTGATGAGAGAGTGTGTTGATGGTATTTGCGGAGAGGCCAAACTTTAAAGCATGTAGCACAAGCAAACAGCTTCTCGTGTTGTATTTTTAATCCACTCAGAGTTTTTTCCTCCACATCAGTCAGTATTATGTAAGTCCATGCTGTCAGATGTGGTTCTATTTATTTTGATCCTAGAATAGATATAGTCTGACAATAATAACACAAGTAAAAGAAACGGTGACAGTATGCAGACTGAGGGTGGAAACAGGTTTTTACAATCACATTATGATTGGTCTTATGGAGGCGTTGCTGTTCAGCAATGGGCTGTCTCTTATTTTTGCCCTCCGTGAGACGGTGATCGACCTGATCTCTGTCGCATCTCTCTGGGAGGAGGAGGAGATGAGAACAGGTTATTTTAGACACTGCATGTATCTGTGTGACTGTGTGTGTGTCTGTGTGGGGGCGGATTCAGCAGCCCACATTGTCTTTTGCTGCCTACTGTGGAAGCATCCTCCATATTACCTGTAGACAGGGAGCACATGGTGTGATGAAACACAACAGTGGGTATCAGTATGTGAAGTTTATGAAATTTTGTGTCATTTTGGCTTCATAGTATCTCACCGACTACAGTAATGGTGATGAATTAAAATCTAGTTTAACTTTCTCTGCATATGTGTGCGTTTTAGGACCTCAACAAGCGCCTGTCGCTGCCTGCTGACATCCGAATCCCAGACGGTTACCTGGAGAAGCTGCAGCTCAGCAGCCCGCCCTTCGACCAGCCGCTCAGCCGGCGCTCCCGCCGTGCCTCTCTGGTCAGTGCATGTTTGTGTGTTCCGTTATTGCTTTGGGGTCCTGTTATTAAAACTCTCTCTGTGCTGGTTTCCATGGCAACTAGCCCAATGCGAGCCTTAGGATGGATTATTATGGAGTCACCGCTCACCTCCACAGTGCTCACCTCCTGCTTTTAGCCCATCAAATTAGATGATAATACTCTGCTATGGTGTAATTGTGCTACTTTGCAGTCTGTCACTGTCGATGAGTTTGACAGCAGTGACACCACTTAAACAGGTTGATGTTCTTTTTTTGAGGATCAAGTGAAGCAAGTCAAGATGCATCTCTAACATCTTTCTCCTTGATGCAGTTTGATGTGTATTTGTTTTTTTTTTGCCAAACTTGCCCTGAAGAAGTACAGAAAACATATCTCCAGATAATTTTAGCTGTGTTTATGCATTTTTAACAGATTAAATTGCCACCAATGAGTGTGCAAGATTAGATTTTATTGGTGCGTGTTTGTAGACACATGGACATTGCAGATACTGGAGAAAACACAAGTGTTCTGAAGTGTAGATGATGTCCCTCATATCTGTGCTGCTGATAGATGTGGCCAGAGGCATTATGTACTCAGACTGCATGTCCCATTCTCATGGGTAGGATATCTCAGGGCTGCCTTGAGGACATATCTTCAAACTTGGCTCAAATCTTGGGCTCTAGCACGAGCTGTAAAAATCCCATTTCCAAGCAGCATTACATAAAGTAGACATGAATGTAAACTGCAACTTGATTGGTTGGTATGGGCATAGAACTGTAAGCCAAAAAAATTATATAATGTATTCTCAGATTCATAATGGTGGCTATGTTTAAGACTTTATCACAAGCATTGAAAAATCTGCTGTTAAAAAATCAAAGTCCAAAGTAACATAAAATGAGCTGAATACATTGTAAGGTGAACCTTCATATTATGCTTGATTCTGACCTTCCCTTTTGTCTCCCCAGTCAGAGATTGGTTTTGGGAAGTTGGAGACGTACATTAAGCTGGACAAGTTAGGAGAGGTGAGGACTTCAAATCCCATCAGTTTCACTAGTAACAACAAAAATACACTCCACAGTTAAACAACTTCAATTAAAACGATGTTACATTTAGGGAACATATGCCACGGTGTTTAAAGGACGCAGTAAGCTGACAGACAACCTGGTGGCGCTAAAGGAGATCCGGCTGGAGCACGAGGAAGGAGCTCCATGCACTGCTATCAGAGAAGGTAGAGTACGGGCTCTTGTATGATTTATTTATGATAATAAATTGTCCTCCTCATTAATTTAATTGTACATATTTTTTTAATTTAAATGATGTCTTCCTTTTTTGTGCCATTAAATAGATGTGATGTTTTCGATCTAAACGTTTGCCTGTCTCTGTAGTGTCGTTACTGAAGGACCTGAAACACGCCAACATCGTGACGTTACATGACATCGTGCACACTGACAAGAGCCTCACACTTGTCTTTGAATACCTGGTAATACTCTTTGCCACCTCATGTTCTCTTTGCATGATGAGGGCCGTTGATGTACACACAAATAGACACAGACTAAAACTAGTCTGCACAGGAAATTTAATTAGCATTTAGATTAGCATTTCCCAGCACCATGTTTAATTCACACAGGATAGCAAACAATGTAAGATGCTCATTGTACAAATTCAGGAACGCAGCGGCAGAAAATACTTACAAAATAAAAGCGCTTTAAATTTATGTCCAGCTATGGAAAAACAAGGAAGCAGACATGTCAGTCATAGGTGATCATTTCTGGTGGATGTGTAGGTATACTTCCTGTCTAATGATGTCCTCTCTTCTTACAGGATAAAGATCTGAAGCAGTACATGGATGATTGTGGGAACATAATGAGCATGCACAATGTGAAGGTGAGGCTGACCTTTACTAACCCTGAAGGGCTTTATTATACTCATTTTGCCTTTTTAATGTCATTTCCTCTCACTCTCCTCTCAACTCCGTGAGCTTTATCTCACATTTTCTATCTATCTATTCAGCAAATTGGGCAGATTGTTTTGGATGTATGCATTTTTTTAACACAACCAGGCACATTATTAACATTCAAACATGTTTTTTTCTTTTTTTTAGATATTCCTGTTTCAAATTTTGCGAGGGTTGTCGTATTGTCACAAGAGGAAAGTTCTCCATAGGGACCTGAAGCCACAGAACCTCCTCATCAATGACAGAGGAGAACTCAAACTGGCTGATTTTGGTAAGAGGGACCCGACCTGCAAATGATGCAGTGACTGAGAGAGGAGGTGTAAGATGCTGCTTCCTTCTCTAAGAATCCTAATATGTGCGTCTTTCTTGACAGGTCTGGCAAGGGCCAAGTCTGTTCCAACTAAAACTTACTCCAACGAGGTGGTGACCCTTTGGTACCGGCCTCCAGACGTCCTACTGGGATCCTCAGAGTACTCAACACAGATTGACGTGTGGTACGTTATTTACATTAGCAATGGATCCAAGGCAGAAACCGATCGGGTGTTGACATTAGTTGATACTGTGTGTGTCACCAGGGGTGTTGGCTGTATATTCTATGAGATGGCTGCAGGTCGGCCTCTGTTCCCAGGCTCCACTGTGGAGGATGAGCTCCACCTCATTTTCAGGCTACTGGGTAAGCTTCTCCTGCCAAAACCACTTCTCCATAGTAACACAGATGTTTCACCACTCATGTAACACACCTGTTTCAACAAGCCTGTCTGATCAGCTGTGATTGTGTGTGTGTGTGACCGCAGGCACACCCACAGAAGAGAACTGGCCGGGTATCTCCTCCATCGAAGAGTTTAAATCCTACAGCTTCCCCAAATACAAACCACAGCCGCTAATCAATCACGCCCCCAGGTACTGGAGTTTGTGTCCACTCACGGCTATCTTACAGTGCTGGTGTAAATCTTGGGTGGGAACGTTACGGGCAGGAAATCCTGTAACACTTTGCAGAGATGGCTGTCCATTTCCTTCCTCCCGTGAGCACCGCATGCCCATGAAACCATGCTGCAGGCAGACAGTAAACTGTTGCTCCTCCTTTTGTCTTCTTTAGGCTGGACAGTGAAGGCATTGAGCTGCTGCTGGCTTTCCTCAGAGTGAGTCTTTACTTCCATTACATACCCGGAAAATGGATTCACATTAAAAATGATGTGTTCTGGCATTTTTATATAATACATGTTTTTCTTATTAGGAAACTGGTTTAATATTTTCTTATCCATGGTCAGGTTTTAATTTGAAGTGCTTCAGTGCCAGCTGTAGACAGCAGGAGGCACAGTGGTGTTGGTGTTTTGTCTTGGTTCCTGTTTGTTAAGATGTTTCACAATTTATCCCGGAGAATCCCTGATCGCAGACACAACAACCCACAACTGGTTTTCTGCCAGGATGGTTGATATTTCCTGTTTGTGTCTCCACAGTACGAATCTAAGAAGAGGATTTCAGCTGACGAGGCCATGAAACATTCCTACTTCAGGCAGCTTGGGATGAGAGTCCACACACTACCTGAGAGTGAGTACATACAACTAAACACAGCTCAACAACAGCTAACTTTCCTAACCACTAATACGACTACTGTTATTCTTTCTGAATACATTATTTTTTCTATTGTCTCCTGACCTTCAGGCGTATCAATATTCACATTGAAAGAGGTGCAGCTGCAGAGAGACCCAGGCTACAGGAACTCCTCATACCCAGAGTCAGGTGGGTGGAGAACACTTAAGTACCTCAGCTTGTTGAACCAGGGGCTGAGAACTCTTCAATTTTAATTTCTGTTATGGGTCAAGGTCTTACTGCTACATTTCCAATAAATACAACTGAATTGAGTCTTTATTGAGACCTTCCTGAGTATGTACTTCTTGGAACCTCCACACCTCTAGACTTTTTATAAAGGAAAAACCTTTAGACCCTACAAAGCCAGAATCACATCATCATTCAAAGTTTAGAAAGCTTCCTCTAGGACGGATGGAGAGTTCTTCCTGGTTGGCCACAGTACATCCTCCTTTTAAACTGCCTAAAGCTTGAAACATGTCATTTCGGTTAGTGCACCATGCTGAACGACCACTGACAGAATATGAAATGGCATTAGTGAGTTACCTGTTGAAGTTTTCAACGTGTAGATATTAGCTTCAAACAGAGTGCGGTTACTGCCTGTGATATCTCACCAGAAGGAAGTGCTATGCCCCGCTCTGCAACATGTGTTTTACCAAAAGGTGTTTTTTTCCCTCCAGGGCAGTTTTAGGGCAGTTTAGTGTGCCCTGCATATTTTTTGTGTTTCCATTTTGGGGCTGCTTTGAGTTCACAAAAAGTACCTACTGACCACTGGGAAGGTGTTTTTGAGTTGGGCCCTGTTGGCCAGCTTGTGTGGCATCACCTGTAGGTTTCTGAGGTGCTGTTTTGAGTCTCTGTCGGAGGCAGCATCACAGTCCGCCAAAACTCCAAATATGGACAAAGAGGGGGAGTGTTAGTAGAGTTGAGGTGGCGGGGCAGTTGTGGAAGCAGAAAGCTTGTACACCCAACAGTCACTCAACGTGATCATGGCCTTAGTAATGCATAATTTTAACTCCTAATATAATTAAAACTTTTCATAGTCATTCCTCTTCTTCCAGGTAATGCCAAGATCAACAGGAGGCAAAGCATGCTCTTCTAGTGTCGCGAAGAGGATGGTCAGCTGCATCATCACTCCCACCAACTTTTCGCATGAGCCCACCTGCCCTAGGAGTGACAAAACCCCGCCTCCCTTTACCTGCACACATAAACACACACACACACATACACACACCCCTCTAAGTGAGTGACTCTGAGTTTAATCTGTTTGGAGACTGTGTTTATTTATTGGGGGGGAGTGGGGTGAGGTTAAATTTTTGCTGCTAAACTACTACTGTCTGTATTTAACACACTGTGTGTATGGGTGTGTGTGTGTGAATGTGTGCGCACATGATGTGAACTCGAGACGCCATGCACAGTTGAGCAGTCAAGATTCTCCGGCTTCTTTTGAGTTAGAATTCAACTGATGTTGATGTCAACGCTGTGATCCAAGTTGTTCTTGTTGTTGTGCTTGGAGACTGAACGCTTCAGTTTCCTCTGATTTTTTTAAAATTTATATATATATATATATATATATATGGAGATTATCTTTTGTTTTTCTTCGAGCTTCCGTGAGTGAACACTCAACGCATCATTTCCAGGTTTTGAGAGACTGGAACGCTAGATGGTGTTGGTTTGAGGAGGGGAGGGTTTATCTGGATTCCCCATTTTTCCAAAACATTTCAGATGGACTCTTCTTTCAGAAGGCGTGGCTGTGACTGACGGCTGAGAGATTCAAGAAGCACACTCAGCACACATCCAACTTTTGGTTCTTGTGTTCTTTTTGACAATTTCGACTCAGCAATGGGACCAAAAACGAGGTGTGGGGGGAGGACGTAATAGGAAGTGTACTGGAGCTGTAAAGGAAGTCACGTGACGTCCCACAGGAAGCCTACCCACAAACCCCTAAAACTGCCAGGACTTCGATGCTTTTTAAAGAAAATGCAAGCTACACTTTGTCGTTCTGCGAGCAATCGGAGATCACACTCTTCGTTTTTATCTTGCACTTCAGTGTGTGTTTGTTTTTTTTTTGTTTTTGTTTTTTTTTAATCAGGGACACGGGTCTGGACTCGCCCGAGTTTACCCAACAGTATTAAGATATGTTCTCTGTGTCTGTGACCTCACCTTGTGAAACAACAGTGTCATGTGTGGCATGTTTTACGGAGGCGGGGCGGGTGGGTGGGATAGTGTGGGTTTTGGGGGGGTGGGGTGTTCCAAAGCAAAATGGTTACTTTTAAACTTGGTGTCGGACCACTGCTCTACTTTGTACAAAAGAAAAGATTTCAAATTGAAATTTTAAAATGAAATGCCCGCTGTGTTGTTTGCAACTGACAGTGATGCTACAGATGCTGAAGCCTGTTGAGAAGTCTCGCTTTTGACTACATGTTTACTGAAGCTAATGGAAGCCTCACAAACACATATGAATGCTCTTGTTTTATGCACTCCTGGCTTATACTTACTGACATATTGTGTGACGTATTGCAATTAGGTGTCACAATAAGAAATCTTGAACCACGTATGACGTGTTCAAGAGCAGATACTTTGAATTTACCATAAATTGATATTGTGCAGAAGACAAATGATGGATTATACCGGCCTGGTACCACTCACACTGTATGCCATATATAAAGCTACTTTTAGCACCGTGTTAGGTTAACTTAGCTTAGGTGAAGAGAGCTAGCCTACTTCAGCATAAGAATCCAAAATCAGGCAGCTCCTAACCCCCTGTAAAATTTGGCATTTTCATATTTTTACAGAAGGTGAGTGTGTTCCAGGTAAATGTTTAGAAGCAGTATGAGCAGTGTCAATCTTTTCATTTTACTGTTAACACAAAAGTGATCAGCAAATTTCCCAAAATGTCATACTGATTCTCTAAGAAATGAGTGATAAACGTCAGTCACATCTCATCAGTGTCGAGAACAGTTGTGCAAATAAATCAATTAAATTCCTACACTCACAGCTGCGAAGGATAAATTTAAATTTAAAAAATTTAAATAGCACCAGGAGTGCATTGAACATCACACAGTGACCGTGTGAGGGAGGTTTTCCTGTTACTGCAGCTCATTTTATCCACTTTATTAAACTTTATAGACTGTTGAGATTTAAAAGTTGTGTCTGAGCAACACTAGAGTTTTTGTTTCAAGATACTGATTGGTAGAACATGCTAGAAAAGTGCTGGTAGCACTAATGTTTGATAAATTGAATAATATATGAGAGCATTAATGGAATACAGTTTGCAGCTAATAGTGTTATAAACCTGTTAATATGCAGTATTTTCTATCTTTTTAGTTGCCAAGCTGACATTTCTTCCTTTGGATCATTTTCCAGAATTGAATACAAACAAACTGATCTGCTTTTAAATTGATGTAACGAAAGTGTTCACAGAAAAAATATAAAAGTAATGGTAGATATCCTATATCATTTTGACCCCTTTCCCCACCAAATGTTCTATAAATTAACCATTTATTCCAACATAAAGATGCCGGTTTATTTCACTGTAAACTGCACACTGTGTGCTCATAGGACTTTTTGTACATGAACAGCAGTAACATGCACGAAACGAGATTTCTAAAATGGCTGAGTATTTATCATTGTAAAACTGTACTTTTTTCAAATGTATGAATGACCTAATTTTATGTGAACAATGTCTGAGTGTGTGTGTGTGTGCGCCTGATGCATGGAAGGCCTGCTGTGTTGTGAACTCGACCTCTCTGAAACACTGAGCTGCCGGTCAACAGTTGGTGTGTGACTCTTTTTACTGGAACTATTTATTTCTCATAACCATCAGAAGTAAATTTAAACTGTTTCATAAACCGTCTGCGCCGCAGTCATTGTTTGTGTGGCAAAAGAATCTACATGATATGTTATACAAGAGTCATTTTATTCCAAAACAATTGCAGAAAATAAGCAAATCACTGAGAATACACGTCCATTAATCACCTATCAAAAAAAATAACCAGGAGCATTTTTACAAAACGTTTGTGCAAATTTGACCTGGTCTTTAAAGGCTTAACACATTTACATACATTTACATTATGGAAGGCACAGCTGGCACAAGGTAAAAGTACAGTGCATTAAAAAAAATACTGGAAATTATACAAGTAAAGAGTTCCACAGCATGTAGTGCTCTGGCTAGCAGGTGCTCTGCTAGGAGTCAGTGTACGTCCTGTCTCATTTGGTCACATTTCTGGATCAAAGAAGAAGATCCAGATCTAGAGATTGTTTTAAAAAAACAAACTAATAATCCTGAGACCTGCAACACTGAGAATTGCATTTTTGATTTGGTCTATTAAATGAAGGCATAGTACAGGAAAACAGGCTTCCAAACTGGCCCTCGGAGCCTGTATCGTCTTATTGTGCAGTTATGGGCCGTATGATTAAATGTGGGTGATTTCTTTGACATTTTGAGAAAAACCTTTGCTTACTTGCAGAGATTTTTATCAAAGCGTGACACCTCTCTCATAACTGTGTGATAGAGATAGAGAGTAAGGCAACAAAATCCACTTAACAGCCCCTGTGAAGCTACATATGTAACACATCTCTAAATGTTTTAACTCCTACAAAAACAAAATTGTCAGCAGTGCATCATTTTTGTATTTCAGTTCATGCAGGTAGTTGGATTTTTATCTAAGGACAAAGCAAATTAGCTGCTTAGCATAAGCTAGCTGTCTCCTGCCTGGCTCCTGGCTTTGTTTTGTGGCTGCTGACTTTGACTCTTTGCAAAGAAAACTTTGTGCTAAATTTAACTGTATGGTAAGACAACAGAAATTAACTTAAAGATACTTTAGAGAAAGAGAATAGAGAATAGAATTCTTAAGATGTCAACCAGTCTGCATCATTGAAGTTGAGATCATGTGGGCTGGTTAGGACCTCTGGTCCAGATCCTGTGTGGTTCATCATTAGAGTTTATAATGATCGCTTTGGTGCCAGTCTGTCTTGATCTGGGACCTTTGGGTCAAGTTCATTGTTGGAGCTGAAGCTAGCATCAAGACTTGTGGGCGCTGGAGGAGAGAAGGAGAGGAGAGGGAGCGTCCACACTGGGTAAAGGGACAGGCAGGGGTCCATTCATCAGTGCGGGGAACTGCAGGACGACAGAATGAGACAGGTAAGTTTCATGAAATCTTTCTCTGCGTGGTGTTGTGATGAGGACATTGTTTATTATCTACTCTGAGGACTAAAAGTCTACATGCCTACAGCTTATTTGGGGTTTGTGTGGGGAGAGTTGTCATGAGTGGGAGGAGCTCTTAACTGACCAACTCTCTTTCCCCCCCTAGCCAACAGGAAGTTGCCCCCTTTTTCTAGTCCACGCCAGAGCGGAAACATCTGTGGCTTATTTTGAAACCCTGGCACACTGAATCACACACACACACACAGAGCTGTTTGAAAGCAAATGCAAAGGTAAACAACTACAGAGAGCCTGTTTATGTGAGGGAGGGATATGCTGAGGTGAAATATCAGAGAGAAAATTAGAGTATTATTTGGAGTGTGTTGATTGCCCATTAAAATTAAAAAACTGATGTTTTTATTACCTGGAAGAAGGGGGCGTGGCTCTGCAGCTGGGCGGGGCTCAGGGGTCCCACTGGACTAAGGCTGGACCAGAAATGGATATTGGAGAGCAGAGGGCTGGGAGCAAGCAGCAGACCAGACGGAGTCTGCACAGACAAAAACCCCAAATGAAATGTCAGGGAATAAATACACCAAGAAGGAGATGAGGGTGTTTATTCTGGCAAACCGCCCAGGGAGCTGTTCACAGTCAGCGGTGAAGCTGTCATGTCATTCAGTCTTACCCAGAGCAAAAAGCCATGTCTGATGTCTCTGTGCAGGTCAGGAAGCTCTGCTCATACACAATTCATGACTTCTAATTTCTGCCTCTGACACAGATTTACTTTCTACAGCAAAGTGAAGCGTTTCTAGAATGTTATATGTTATCCTACTTCTACTCAAAGGAAAGGGAAGCTGTTCAGGTGTGCTCAGGTCGGAGGGAAGTTAGAAGTGCTGACCACAAACTGGGGGCATTTCTCAAGTCTGGTGTCTCTCCACCTTCATTTCCTGTCGTCGTTCCTCAGCGGACTATCTGATTAAACAGACCTAAAAATGCTTTGATCAGCTCATTGCAACTATTGGTTACTGATTTGTTCTTATGTGTCCCTGCCACAGGATGCCACTCCAAAAACTAGCTGGATATGAAAGCCACTTTTCCTTTCCATCAGTGATGCACACACACAGCAGTGTCTGGTTATGAGCGTCAGCCGAATGCCTGAGTGTAGTCAGACTGTCCTGGTTTGGTCAGTGTGTTGTTGCCAGTGAATCAGGGGTTTCAGGAACATATGGCTTCACTTATAAACCTCCTCCCTCCCTTTTCTTTCCGCTCACCTCTTTCCATCTCCTCCCTGTCTGCCTGTCTTCATCTACAATCTTCTCTCTTTCTTCTACCTAGTGCTTTTGTGGTGTTAATGTGTGTGTAAGTACCTGTGCCGTGACGAAGGCTGGGGTCAGGGAGCCTGAAGGCCTTGCCGGGCTGTTGAGGTTGATGGAGACAAGGTCACTTCCTGTAAGGAGGAAGGAGGAAGCAGAAATGTCCAGTCCTTTGGGCTTCCTGCCTTTCTGAGGCATGCTATTGGTCAGCCCCCTTCTCTCTGGAGTTGTTGTGCTCTGTGACCTCTCCCTCACCCTCTGACCAGACGACAAGTTTAGAGGTTGAGCGCTATGCTCCTGATCATCAGTATCTATGCTCTGGCTCCGCCCCCTCACCAGTGTGTAGGTGGGGCTTTGAGGTGGAGAGGAGGAGCAAGAGGACAAGCGAGTCTGCCGAGGGGACAGCCTGGAGTTATCATTCGACGATGGGGGTGGGGTGGAGGGGACGGAGGAGTGGCCACGGTTGGTTACAAACCTAATGACGGAGGAGCCGTCATCATGGCGGTCGGATGCAGGCTCTGTCTTGATTGGCCGATTGTGTTCTAAAGAGTGGTTCAGGGAGCTGATAGTGAAGGAGGAGTACAGACCAGAGTGGAGGTACTGGTTTCTCTCACCCACGTCCTCGTCTTCAGGCTCAGGTTCCGATGTTGCTCCCCCACTTTCCTCACTACAACGACCCGACTCCACCACTGCAGGGTCCATCTTCAGAATCTCAGGGAAAGACACAAACTTGTAGACAAACTTTTGTCCAATCACCTTCTTGATAATGTTCTGCAGAAGGAAACAAAGATGACTCAGACACCTGGGACAGCATGTTAATGTACACTCATATTACTGTGCAGGTGCTCACTTTGTCATAGTAGTAGCGCAGCGCTCGGCTTAGCTTGTCATAATTCATGTTGGTCTTGTTCTTGCGAAGCCCCCACAGCTTGGCCACTTCCTCTGACTTGAGCAGCTTGAACTCTCCATCGTTGGACGTCCAACAGATGAGATGCTTGTGGCTTTGGTCGAGCAGCAGCTGCAGCAAGAACTGCCAGAGAGTGATGGAGCTCTCCATGATGGGATGGGGCACAGGCAGTGGATCTGCACAGGAGAAGCTTAGTTTATATTGACCTGTTGGTTTCTGCACAGTTCAGGAAGATGTGGCTTGCTCTGCTCTGTGGCTTGCTCTGCTCTGACAACTACTGATGCAGAGAATAAAAAATAAGGACCTGACACAGTGAAGCTGGTGGGATATGTGGTCCTCACTTGGAGGACTGTTAGGGTAAAGTAGCATTATTTCATGTTGTCAGCTCAGCGTTTGTTGTGGTAGACATGTCTGGCTGGTATGAATGTTATTTTTAAATCGTGTGTGTGGTTTCTCCTGCAAACAAAAAAGAATGCTAAAATGCTATGACTGTAGCATTCAAGGTGATAAATCTTTGGTCCCAGCTACATCAGTGTTACTGAGCTATTTGACCTGACAATGAAGACAAAAGCTGGACATAAATGGGTCTAAATAGGTTTGTGTCCAGTGTGAAAGGGTTTTTGAGAGAAAACCTGAAGTGCAGGAAAACAGGAAGAAAAAAGTAGAGTAGGTGGGTGGAGATGACAACAATAATTTACAGTCTTGATTGTTATCAAAGTCTGACAGCTTCTGTTACTTCACATTTGTATTTGTCTCATATTGTGTGTGTATGTATGAGTAAGAGAGAGAAAGAGGTCCAGACGCTGGTTGGTTTTGAGAAGTTTCCATGGTGATAAAGCAGGATGTGGTCAATGACCTTCTGCCAAGACAAGCAAAGGTCTAACCGACATGTTTACCTGGAAACCTCTGACTGTCTGCAGAGTGTCTGTCTGCCAGTTTCACTTCATTTACAGGGTGCCACTGTAGCACATAGTATACATACTCTGACTATAAAAAGATTTACATTTTACCCATGACAGTAGAACAGTTGTATCAGATATCACCGTAGTAACCACATCTGCCTCCAACATCACTACTAACAGTACACAGGAAACCAACCAGCAGAAAGTGCATGTGGCGAAAAACAATGACCCATCATCACAAACACACACACACAACCATGTTCTCACTTCCTATTTCCTGTGTGTGTGTGTGTGAAGTGATGGAAGAACTGTCGTGATGTCTGTCTGTCTATCTAAACGAGGACTTCCTGTCATTCAGCTTCAGGGGCGTCAATCCCGTTGAAACGCCTTCCCTCTACAGGACTTCCTGTCACTGGTCACCACCGGTAACACACACGCAACATATGGAGAACAGATCTATGTCCTGATGTCAGATTGTTTGATTTATATGTTTTATATATTTATCTATGAGTAAAACAAAGCAACAGGAAATGCTGAATTGTAAAATTTCATGATTAAAGTAGTTCAGTCAAGTGGTCTTTTAGAATTTCTTACTTTGTGAGATTATACAAAATGTCCATTTTATTTATATAGCACATATATAAAGCCAAGGCCTACCAAGGTGCTTTACAGTAAAACACAAAAAAAGAATAAAAACACACCAATACAATAAAAACAAAGGTACAACATAAAAACCTCCAACAGAGGTGCCTGTGCAAGGTTAGAAAAAGTCAAGTCTCAAATTTCCATTCAGTTTTAAACCTTACACCTAAACTGTGCCATCTCAAAAGTCAGCAGCAATAAAGTGAACCATGACACTCCGTGTAACCGTTTTTCCCCTGAACAGGTTATTTCTTATTTTTGGAAGTGTGTGTGTGTAGGGGGAGAAGAAGCAGGGGTTCTGCTGGAACTGAAATGGTTCTTTGTTTTGCACCAGTGACTCATTTTCAAGATGTTGTCTGCTGCCAGCTTCAATCCGGAAGCGCATGGCAATTAGTCTGTGAGGTCCAGACAAACCAGAAAGTCTACTACTAGATTTTTAAAGGAGCCACGGCAAATTCCTTTTCACGGCAGCTGCTACATTAACCACTTTTTAACCTTCTTTTTTTCCAAATATATACCCCCCAAAGCGAATTATTATTGATTTAAGAGGTAATCCAAAGCGGCGCGTCTTTAACGCCTTTTACGCACAGCTTTACCTCGTTTTACGCACAGGTTTAACAGTTAACGCGCGGGCTGTTCTGTGCTTTCTCAGTTGATACTGAATATCTGACTGTTACAGGATTTTACAGACCAACAGGTAATATACGTCTACGTATTTTTTGCATTACGCACGGGTGCGCACATACACAACTTCATGAAGTTGTAGATACAAACATGGCACATACCCAGCAGTGGACGGCCGCTGCTCCTCTGTCTGTCTGCCTGCCCGTGTGTGTTTGTGTCTTAAAGTCGTGCGTGTGTGTTGTGTCGGGGCTCCATGCTGCTGCTGCTGCTGCCCCGCTGTCTGAAAGCGGATCCGCAGCTTTTCTCGCTCCTGCCTCAGAGCAGGAAGTCAGGACGCGCAGACGGAGAACGGGCGCACTTCCTCTGGCGCAGTATTCCCGTCTGTGTAAACACCTTTCTCTCTCTCTCCTCTCTCTTTCCCTTACTTTATTCCCATAAACACGCCCCTTCCTTTAAAACTGTGGCACATACAGACAACAGGACCACAGAAGCCACGCGCCGTACACACAACACACTTTCTCTACACACACCTTCTTAACTCAATAGCCTACCGACAAAAAACATGTCCAACCCCTTCTCTCTTACACACACACTCACACACACATACACAATTATTGTGATTCTGACCACAGTCAGCAGCACTGAGCCAACTGACAACTGACGTCACCTTCTTCCTGCTCACCGGGAGGGGTTCCTGTTCCTACACACACACACACACACACACGCACGCACACTAGGTCAAGTTCGGGACTTTCGGTAACTTGAAAATGTTGCCCAACCCTGGATTCTCTTTGATGCATGTTGTTACTAAGTATTTGTTTCAAAATTCTAACATTTAGTTGTGCAGAAAGGGGCGCACATGCAAATGCAAATGTCCATGTCAATAAAAAACCCACCTTAGACAGGATAGTTAAGACATTATGGGATACATAGCAATGGGTGTAAAATGGATAAAATGAATCATCAAGACAAACACGGAGAAACACAACCAGCAATTATTTGTATTTTTCAGGTCTTGTCTTTAGCAAATTACTCTGCTTTCCCTATTGACAAGATGAAACTAGGCTTTTCCTGGACATTGCTTTAAGCAGAGTGAGACTTCTTCATGTTTTTTATTATCTTTGGTTGGACTTCCGGATTGTCCCGTTTGCCCCGCCCACATCTTTGAAACGTCAACAGCGGCAAACTTCGGGCTCCCCTAACAGGAAAATGACCACCGATGCCGCCGATCCACAATGGAGGAAAGTTCATTCCGTTACAGGAGTGATACCGCGGTCCAGGCACGGACATCGTGCAGCTGCAGTTCGGGAATTGATCATTGTTTTCGGTGGTGGTAACGAAGGGATAGCGGAGGACCTTCATGTATACAATACCGGTAAGCTAGCGTTAGCTGTATGCTAGCTAGCAGGTTAGCAGCTAATGTTTTTAGCATGCTCAAGAGGGAAAGTGCACACACACGAGCGACATGTCTGCCTGTGTTCTTGTTTTGTTACAGTATTTGTTACACGGTTGTTTGCTTGCAGTTGTTAAATATCCGATAGGTCCAGTTGAATTGTGTTATTTTATCTGGTTAGCTTAAACAACCAACCTCCGATAAATGTTGTGTTCAATACTGAAACTTAAAGACAAAAAAGCAGAATCCTGTCATTGTATTGTAAAAAAAAAAAAAAAAAAAACAACAGATGCTGTAAACAAACAGTGCAGCTGTGAAGTACTATCATCTAAATATAACAAAAAGAAAAGCACAGCTGCAATAAGTGTGAACTGGACCTTGCATTGTTGCAGCAATCACACAACTCTCCGCATGTCTGTTCCTTCCTTTGATTCTGCAGTACATGATGACTGTTACTGTTTGTACATTGGTGTCTGCACTGCCCTCTGTATGTTTGGATATTGTTTGGCTGCGCTTGTAATTGCACTTTGCCACCATTGCTGTGCAGTGTTTGATGCTCTAACAACATTGTTATTTGTTATGACAATGTCAAGAGAGTAAAGATCCTCTGACATTTCAAATGACATGCATTTAGAATCTTTAAGCCACTTTTCAGCATTGTGTTTTGTAGCTAACAACTTCTTATTCTTCCAGTCTCAAGACAATGGTTTCTCCCTGCTGTGAGGGGTGACATCCCACCAGGCTGTGCTGCTCATGGCTTTGTCTGTGAAGGCACACGAATACTAGTCTTTGGAGGCATGGTTGAGTATGGGAAATACACTAATAGCCTCTATGAACTTCAGGTAAAGGAATCACATTTCTTAAGCTGGGATATGTGCTACGATGGAGCACCTTTTAAGCCTCTGTCTCTTTGTCCTCAGGCTAGTCGCTGGCTGTGGAAGAAGCTAAAGCCAAGAGCACCCAGAAATGGCTCACCACCGTGTCCCCGGCTTGGACACAGCCTCACTCTTGTGGGTAATAAGTGTTACCTGTTTGGAGGACTGGCCAATGATAGTGAGGACCCTAATGGAAACGTACCAAGGTGCTGTACAAGTAGCTCTTTGTATTTGAGGAGACCTAATTGTATGTTTTCAGAGTGATACTGTGTATGGCAAAATAAGATGACTAGTCTGTCTGTGGATTTCTCTTACTCTCGCTCCTTGCTTCATTTTCACCTTTCATTGAGTATCTAACCTCTAGGCATTACCTGGTTTAATACGTTTTTCTAATTTAGGTATCTGGGAGACTTTTATGAGCTGGAGCTGCAGTCAGTATCTGGGGCAAGAGGCTGGAACATCCCTGAGACAAAGGGTAGTGGTCCCTCTGCACGTGAGTCCCACACTTCAGTTGCCTACACAGGCCTTGGTTCCCCAAAGCTTTACATCTTTGGAGGGATGCAAGGGTGCCGACTAGATGACCTCTGGCAACTTGATCTTGGTATGACTTGTCTTTTTTTTTTTTTTTACAAATCTGTAAGTCTCAAATGCCGTTTTGTCTTTGATGTAATTCTGTGGTTAGCTTGTTTGCACTGTGAAGCAACAGTTTGTCCTTCTCTATCAGACACGATGGTCTGGTCTATGCCTGAAACAAGGGGCTCCACACCGCTTCCCAGAAGCCTTCATTCTGCCACACTCATTGGAAACAGGTAAAGTTTGTTTAATATTGCAACCATGGTTGTTAGGATAGAAGTATCGTTTTTTCCCGACTTTGACATTGTGTCTGTCTGTATGCAGAATGTATGTTTTTGGTGGCTGGATTCCTATTGCAGAGTCCGACAAACACATGGATTTAGGTACCGAATGGATCTGCACTAACTCATTAAATGCACTTAACTTAGGTCAGTACTGCTCTCAAAACTGCCTATTTTTATTCTACCCATGGCTTCACTCCATCTTTCACAGAGGTTTGCATGACCACTGTTGCTTGGTTTTCCTGTCATAGACACTATGTGCTGGCAGAATCTTGGCCCAGAGCAGCAGGATGAGCTTGAGTCACAGCTGCAGACCCAGGGACCACAAAGTGAGGACCCATACGCCAGCAGGCCCAGAGCCAGGGCTGGCCACTGTGCCACTGCTGTTGGATCCAGGCTTTACATTTGGAGCGGCCGGGACGGATACCGCAAGAGCTGGAACTACCAAGTCTGCTGCAAGGACCTCTGGTACTTGGAGACAGGTGAGGAGGAGTCAGACAATGAGGGTCAGAGCTAAAGAAATAAATACGGACCCTCAGTAAAACACTCTCCGTTCTGCCTTTAGATCGACCAGCTACCCCAGAGGCAGTGTTGCTCATCAAATCCACAGTCAGCATGCTACATGTGGCGTGGCGCCCCCTGGCCGCAGCAGACTGCTACATCCTTCAGATCCAGCCTGTTTGTCCTCCCAGCACTCCAGCTGGTGATTCACCAGTCAAACCTGTCGATACAGCAGCAACAGATGGACAAAATGGAAAGGATAAACAACCTGCCGGTAAGGACGGTTTGGAGCTTTAATGTTGAACATACAAGGAATACTTAGGTAAAAATGTGTTTGACTTTTCTCAGCTGTCCAGTCCCTTCAAAGTCAAAATGAAGGGGCCACAAATAGAGAAGAGAAAACGTCAGCACAGGTAGGTGTGTCCATATAACCTGTATTTGTTTTTTTGGGCCGATGTAAATTTTAGGGATTCAAAAAAATCTGATCAATTGACCACTATACTTAAAACATATCATTTATCTATAACTGGTCGCTTACTTTGCCATGAGGATCAGGGTTATGTTATTCTCATTAACTTTACAGCAATGCATACACAGACTAATCAGCAACATGGAGAAATAAATAAAAAAGAATCAAAAATTCTGTTTTAGGTGATCTGCAGAGAGGATATGATGGGGAAATTTAGTATGGCTCATTTGGAACAACAGATTGCTTTATATTTAGGGTTAAAACAAGATTGTATCACACAGATGTAAAAAACAAAGTTTCGTGCTGTGTTAATTTTCTCCTTGAATTTCAGGATGCTTCAGGTCGGCAGGACACCTCAAGTGACTCAACATTAGCTCAAGCGGAGAAAAGGAGGGGCATGGAAGCCGAGTCTGAGCCTAAACTCAGCAGTGAGTCTTGTTGTCAGTTGAATGGCAGTTTTCCCAGGTTGATTTTATTGAATTGAACTAACAATAGTTACGTCTAACTCTATATTTTCAGTTTTGATCAACTGACATTTTCTTTGTGTCTTTGTGTAGGTGTTGGGCAGCAGACACTAGCAATAGATGTCAGCAGCTCCACTCAGCACCAGAATGGTAATGATAATGCTTCAGCTCAAAAGCCACTGATAAACACACATACACGAAGGAGAAAAGTGAATTTCTTTGCTTTTTTTTTTTAAATAGACAAACAACCTGTTTCAGCAGACAAGAAAACAGATGTGTATGCCAACCCGGCTCAGGTCAGACCTATGTCTGAACACCCAAGTATTTGCTCAGCTTTATTTAAAGTTGAGACTAAACTGTCACTTTCATGCTTAGCAGAATCCAGAAGATGCAGTGTGGTTTGATGCTGGTGTGTTTAAAACACTCTTCTCTGAGGTCAGCCATTACTTTCTGCCTGCTGATGGAGACCAGGTGACATCGGCAGTCAGCAGCCGCACCCAAAGTACTAAAGAGGTCAAACCTGATACTGATATTCTTTATATTATACTCTTATATATCTTACTACCTTATACAAATTTGAACACACGTCACACTTACAGCACAAGTACTCGCTGTCTCAGACTCACACGTCTGTCCATCCTTTTTATTTCCATTAGGCCTCCCTCCATAGAAAGCTGCCTGGGTCTCAGGACTACCAGGGCAGGGAGAAGCAGGAGCTGACTCCAGGTCAGACCTACAGGTTCAGAGTGGCAGGCATCAACTGTTTTGGCCAGGGAGACTTCAGCCCAGTCAGCGAGTTTAAGACATGCCAACCCGGCTTCCCTGGAGCTCCCTCTGCTGTCAAAATTAGCAAGGTGCAACAAAGCAGTGAAATCTGATTGTCTGGGGATGACGGGGAACATGTTCAATGTGTCTTCATTTAATGTTCATTGTAGGGTAGTGATTCAGTTCACATCACATGGGAGGCCCCAGCGTCTCCATCAGGCCGGATCCTGGAATATTCTATGTACATGGCGGTGAAGAAGAACCGGTCCAGCAGCTCAGAGCGGCCGGGTCAGATGGCCTTCATCCGGATCTACCGTGGCACAAAGACATCCTGTTCAGTCAGCTCCACACATCTGGACAATGCACACATCGACAGCTCTGCCTCCAACCGGCCAGCCGTTGTCTTCCGCATTGCAGCTAAGAACGAGCAGGGGTACGGGCCAGCGACACAAATCCGCTGGATTCAAGGTAGAGGAGTGGTTTTCGTACTCTTCCACTCATAATGAAATGGAGCTGACTTCTCTCTGTGTTTTCAGATCTCAGTAAACTCCGACCATCTGCATCCAAAGCAGGCAGCAGTGCAGACGGCAACCAGGATGCTGCCGACAGGTAACTACACTTTTTTTTTTAACTCTATAACGGGAAACTAATGTGATCATCATATTAAATCATTTTCATGTTTTCTTGCAGCTCCGGCTGAAAATATTTGGACAGTGAATCTGGAAGACAAAGACTCAGGAACATGGCGCTGTTTGCCACAAGTTGTACATTTCCTATATATATTTGTTGATTTATATTTTATGTATTTAATTAATACTTTGTAAATAGGTCCACCTTTTCAAAAAGATGTTTAAACCACTCAGCTATTTTAGTTGATAAATGTTTTAACCATATGTAATATGATGTAGACTATACTAACAAAGTAGGTATCTCAGATTTTTTAAAGGTTGAATATGCCTTCACCTCCCACTAGATTATGAAAAATGATGTTTTGTTATGGTACTGTGAGGCTATGAAGGTTAATCTATACAGCTGTTCTCAAGAGACATGTTGTTTATGTCTTTTGTTACTGTACACAGGGGGCATTTACTGTTTTTTTTTATTTTGTTTTGTAATTTGTTTTTCTCAAAAAGCAGTAACATCAGTTCACTTATCTGTTAAAGGTCACAAGTCATTAATTCAGAATTATTTCTAGCTATAACAGAATACTACATAAGTATGAGGCGCATATACGTACAGTCCATAATGTCATCCGTTGATTGTGCACTCAACTATAAAAGAAAATATTACCATTGAAATGAATGCATGTTTATAGTCTGTATTTTTTTGTAAACATAAAGTTTTCATTCTGCTTCTTTTTATAACAGTTGTCAAACTGCACTGAAATTGTGATGACAATCATTTGTGACAGTATTTCTGGTTATCATTGGACTTCACTGTTAAACTGTCAGGATTCAGGGCAGCACACTGCACAATACTGAACATATGTAGAAACAGTCTCTGTAATGCATCAACATGAGAGCATGTTGTGCACCAACAAATTAACACTTAATATTAAAGTGTTCACTGAATTAACCTTTTACTAAGGTTTCATTTGAATGTATCCGCCAGAGAAAGCAGAGAGGTGTAGCAGCATGTTTAAACTAAAGGAAGCACGCTTCAAGAGAAAACAGCAAAGAAAGAAGCAGAGGACAAAACAGGAGACAGAGGCCAAATCCAGCCCGCAGTAACCTTCTATCCGGCCCGCACCACGATGTCCAAAACTTTTTTGTAAATGTAAGATTTAAATTTTTCATATAAATTTAAACTATCCACAACATTCCGCTGAATAACACCACAGTGTGTATGAACAAAAATGATTTATTTTGTGCAGCAAAAATAACGGCTTCCATTATTTTCAAAGGTCAAAGGTATATCCTTGACCTTTGACCTTTCAAAATAACAGCAAAGATCAAAGGTAGGCGCTGGACTCGGGCTATTGTTGGTGCGAGAGCGCAGCTCAGAACTTAACTAATTGTTGTATGACTCTGAGCAATAAAGGTGTTTGAACAGTTTCAAAGATGGACACAGCAGGATATTTTGGGGAGTTCCGTGGGAACGAACCTGCCTAAAGTGCACAGCAAAAGGCGTCCTAAAGGAAAATAATCTCAAGCGTGATTACTGGACTAAACGCGGAGAACAGAAGGATCAGAGAGGGAGAACAGGAAACACAGCTGCAGAGGAGGTTAACATCTTAGCAACATATTTCTTCATACAGTCAGATTCGTGGTAAGTACCAACAGTAGTGAGTGATAAGTGCAACTTCATTGCGTTTATTCAAAGAGAGAGAGAGAGTCGTGCGCATTTACGCACATGCCGTGTGTGTGTGTGCGTATTGGGGCAAACTCCACTCTGCGTGATAGAGAGACCAGAGAAGTGTAAACCCAGGGACTGTAGAGACGGTAGAGCTCTTGGTGACTTTAATTGATGTTAGACTCAACTTAAAGAAAACGCTGAGAGGAAGCTATTGTCTACTTAAAGTTACAGTAGATGGTATTATTTAGCTGATGATCTGTTGTTTGCCATATCTGCGATGGACATGAGGAGAAGGGTTACAGGCTGGAATTAGATCTGATTCCAAAATCGCGTTTTTTTCTGTGTAAAATAGGTATTTAACAACCTGTTAAAATCCACCAGAATGCAGGAAATGGCCTCTAGTAAATTAAAAATATCCCCTATAATAATAGTAATAATAATAATAATAATAATTAGATACCCCAACTCACATTTTTAAACTGGAACTCCAGTTTGAAATCATGCTATGGTTTCCAGGGTACAGGTAGTGAACTTGAAATATTTTGAATATAAAATGATGCATTTGGACTTTTGGCTCAGCCTTTATCAGTAAAACACATTCAAACAACTAAGAAGCATATGGAGTATCATTCTTTGCACATTTGCATGATGAAGGCTGAGCCTCCAGTCCAAATACAGCATTTTAATTGAAAACTGATGACTGTATACAATTCTATACAGCCAATGGGTTACATGCAAAATAACCAGCTTTGTAAATGTTTAATTTGAATATGTAATATGAACATATCAAGCTGTTGTTGCATCATTACGTGAGTCAGTGAATATTGATTTTGTTAACATTATAAATGTATCCTAAAGTCAATATTTTTAGGGACACTTAATGAGCAATATATTTTTTTTTAACATGCCATTGTGAGCATTTTAATTTGAAGACCATTAGATTTTTGTATGACTTGACTTGCTTGACCTGAGCAATGACTTGACTTGCTCCACCTCTGGTATCCGCCGAGAAATGCACTCTGGGAAATATTTCCCATGAGCCCATAGTTTGTAGTTTACAGATTAGCTAGATAGCACATGCTAGCAAAGTAAATCTATTGGACGGAGAAGAGCTCTGGAGGTAAGGGGTTGTCCGCCAGCTTTTCTATAAAGACGAATATGTGTTTTAACACTTAAGGGTTCGTTTTTTGTCGCTATAACCCTCAACACAACAACGATGCCAAGCTAAATTGTGCTGTCGTTACCATCCCATTTCTCCAAAGTTAGCAGCCGTTTAGGTAGCCGCGTCACATGTTCTTTAAAGTCTTTTTGATTGTATTTGCACAACACTGTGAAGGGTAACCTGAATAATAATTACTTAAACTTTATTAGGTTGACTTATTGTGCTGAAAACACACAAGGCAGGGAGTGTCCGATATCGGACGCACAAACGTGGCTAGCTTGCTAGTTAGCACACGCTGAGCGCGATATTTAAAAACAATTCAATGCGACGTGAGACGAGAGTTTGAGGTGGCAACTTCTGAATTATGAAAAGGCCACAGCCAGTCCAAAGAATATTGCACTGTATTATTCACACTAAAGGCACACAGGTAGCACAAATACAGAAATGCGTAATGTGTTGTTTCATAACACGTAGCCTGTGTGCATAAGACACTACTGAACTGCGAAATTATTGCTACGATGTTAACATATTTAAGTTCACTAATTGGCTTTTTGTCAATTCCTTTTATGATAAGCCTGGATCCCCTAGTAAGTGGAGACAGTGGCTTAATAATTGCAATCACCGACTCGTCTCCACAACAGTCAACAGCCAACGAGAGCAGCTAACTAATCACTTGAGGTTGATCCAGAGCCTTTTGATAAGTAGCTGAGGGACTCTTGTTAATGTCACCATGGTTACTAACTGACAACAAAGCCAGGCCTCATTTATTTGCTTTCCAGAAAGACATTTAGCACACTTAGAGAGTGTGGGCAGTTTTTGTCTTTTAAATAGGCAGAGCTGTCTGGCTACTTTTTGTCATTCTTTAAATACAAACGTTGCAAGAGCTTTGCCTGTTTTACAGAGCTCCTATTTGTCCCCTCCTGGCTCTGATTCTCTTCTGCAGAGGTGAGATGACATCCTCTTCTTTTCGCCAGTCGCCTTCTCTTTTCCCAAACCTGGAGCCTGGGATGGGGAGGTCTGCAGCTATGTTGGGGTTGTCTGCTGGACTCGAGGGAACAGAGAAGCAGCTGCAGGAGATGCTCATCAATGAAAGGATGAAGTGTGAAAAACACAGGACCAACTTTCAGATGCTGAAGGCTGAACATGCCAGGTAGACACTAATTAGCATGTGTTTTAGTTCTTAAAGAAAATTTATGTATGTTGGAACCTTAATCTCTTTTTAAACGTAGAGCATGACATTCAGGTGTTGTTACTACTGTATGTTTGATTTCTGTTTTCCAGCCTGCAGGATAAGTTCACACAGGAGCAGGGAGAACTGAAGCACCTGCTGAGTGATGGACAGTTTCAGCAGGAGAGACTGCAGCTGCGAGTGGCAGAGCTTCAGGGAGAGCTGCTGGACAAAACCAGGGAGCTGGATGAGCTCAGACTGCAGGTACACTTCACGCAGAAGGACCAACACATTTAAAAGAAAAAAACATGTTTATTTAGAGACATGGTTAGTTTATTCCCAACTGACTGACTCTGGGTGTAAATGTTTTTCTGTGTGTGGATTAGGTGATGACCCCTCAGCGGCTGGAGTTACTCAGAGCTCAGGTGCAGCAGGAGATGGAGGCTCCATTCAGAGAAAGGTTCAGCAAATTGGAGGAGGTCAGAATCTGTCTTTTTATTTATTTAGTGTTACTTTTATGCAAATAGTGAAATTGCTGCAGACAGCTTCTGTTAAGGACTAAAATTGCTTGTGTCATTCTTTATTTTTTTTTCATTAACATGGCAATAACAGCCCCATAGTAACAGTCAAAAGTTTAGCATTGATTGGCTTTTGAAAGTCTCTGCTTAAGACAATAGCCAATCTTTTCCATTCTGCCTACTTGATTGCTCCCAGACTCTTCTGGTCCCTCTGTCCCCTTACTGACGGATGGCTAATGTGCATACATGTGTTTTCCACATGCAGGAGACAGAGAGGTACAGGTCTGAGTACAACAAGCTGCGGTATGATTACACCTTCCTCAAGTCCCAGTATGACCACCAGAGAGAGGAGCATGCTCGTGTGCTGGAGGAAAAGAGGATCCGCTATGAGGCTGAAGTAGGTTTCTTTATGTGGAGAACCAAGCTTTAGTATTGTTGAAGTGGATGGTCATACACTGATATCTCTCATGCTGTCAGATCTCTCGTCTGGAGAAAGACAAGGAGGACCTGGTGGCTCAGTATCAGGGTTCAGATGTGTTGCGTGACAGGAGTCGGGTGGAGGCTCTGCTAAGGGAGAAAGCCCAGCTTCACCTGCGGCTTAAAGGTCTTGAAGCAGAGGTGGCCGAGCTTCGAGCCCAGATAGAAAACTCTGGTCAGCAGGCAGAGAACGTCCAGCGAATCCAGATCAGACAGCTTGCAGAGTCTCAGGCAGCAATGAAGGAGCTGGAGGTAAGACGACAAGTCTTTGTGCTGTAAGTGTGACAGATATCCAGAGTTACTATTTTGGTGATTGATGTTTGCTGGTGTGACAGGTGGAGCATCAGTCACTGCGTCTGCAGCTGGAGCGAGTGGAGAGTGAGCTTCAGCTGAGCCATGAGCAGAACAGCCAGCTCACAGGGCAGCTGCACAAGGCCGAGCGAGAGGTCAACTCCCTCACCTGTCAGGTATGCTGCCCTGGGTTATTCGACCCTGAACTCTGACCCTGATAAGAAGGGAACTCCGAGTAATATATTCTATATAGTCATAATATACTTATGCTAGTTTACAGCTAATTACTGTACATGTGCTACTCCTATATATTAACACAGAATATACATTTGTCATTTTATTAATTGTGTTTCTTCCAGCTTGTCTAATCTGACTTTTATGGGTCTTAGATTGAAAGCCTGAAGCATTCACACAAACTGGAGCTAGGCAGCATCAAGCTGGAGTGTACCCGCTCTAAAGGAGAATTGGAACGCGAGCAAGATGCACTGCAGGGGCAGATTGATGGTATAGATTTCACGCTCACACTGCCACTCCCTGTTCACTTTAGATGAAAATATCTGAATAGACAGCAGGAGGGTGTATGCATAACATTAAATTTCTTCAGATCATCATCTGTTTAATTTATGGAACCCAACAATATTCCTTGCACCACCCATCAAGCTCTCCTTGTGCGCCTCAGGTCTGCAGGCAGATGTGGAGGTGCTAAAGGCAGCAGCAGAACGACATAAGGAAGTTCTGGTGGAGAAAGAAAGAGAGCTGGTCAGGAAGGTGCAATCAGCTCGAGAGGAGGAGTTCCGCAAAATGGCAGCCTTGCAAGAGGAAAAGTGAGTTTTTATTTTATACATATTATTTATGTACTGATGTAAGTTCAGTTTAAAGGCTTTGTTATTACTATACACCTACTTCTAGCTGGTGTATGTTTCATTTTAGAGCATTTTCAAATGTTTGTTGTTAGGTTGGAGATGGAGAATCGTCTCGCAGCACTGGAACAGCAGAGGGCGCTGCAGGAAGCGTCAGATCATGCCCAGAAGGAGGAGTGGGAGGAACGACTCCGCAACGCCCAGCAAGGTGAAGAGTCAGCGCGCAGAGAAGTGCAAACCCTGAGGTCAGCTTTGTGTTTATTGCTGCAATTACTGTTACAGTTTAGGAAAGCATGTCAGTGTCCTTTCTTGTCTCTGAGCCAGTTTCTGTTCCCATTTTGTGGTCAGGGTTAACGTGTGCTCTGATGTTGCAGCACAACACAACAAGTGTAAGACAATAAAAAAGGCTCTAATAATGACAGGAAGATTCTATCTCTTAGAACTAAACTACAGCAGCAGAATTCACAGCTGGAGGTGATTGAGGGACAGAAAGCTGAGATAGCCGACCTACAGCAGGTAAGTTGATGCAACATTAAAGGCTGACTTGAAAGTACTGTAGGTATAGAAACATAACTATTGTTTGTTTGATATAACAGCAAAACCAGAACATTGGGGTCCAGCTGGGGATGCTGTCACAGTCCGAGAGTGACCTGAAGGAGACTAACCAGCGACTGAGAGACACACTGGACAGAGTCCGGGAGGATCTGAGGACGGCCCGGAATCAGGCAGAGAAGAGCCAGTACGAGTCAGAGAGGTACTGTAGAGCGCTCCTCTCTTAGACCTGGACAGTTTTCAATGGCATATATGTTACATAGGAGATGGTTTCACCACATGTCCATCTCCACCAGATTGGTGGAAGACCGGCAGGTTCAATGGTTGGAAGAGAAGCACACGCAGCAGGAGCGAGAGGCTGAACTCCAGCAGAAATACTCCAAGGCCAAAGAGACACTGCAGAGGGCAGCAGTGGCCCAAAAGAAGGTACCATTTCCCCCTGTCTACCTTTGTAGATCTCCATTTGTATTTACAGATATTTGAACATATTGTATGTGTGTTATGATTAAAAGGTAACATTTTATGTGTTCACAAGTGGACAGTAAAGCAATGTAATGCAGACATACTTAAGACTTTATCAGTGTGAATTTACAGATAATGTTTGTGTTTAGAGAAAAATGCTGACAGAGAACAAAGAGAAGAAGCTGCAGAATAAGATCCAGCTGCTGGAGGCTAAAATTGAGGAGCTGGAACTGGAAGCTGCAGCAGCCAGAAAGTAAACTCTCTTATCTTATAATTGATATAATCCAACAAAGATAAATCTGCCACAAACTGATCCGTCACTGCTCACAGTGCTTTAAGTTCAAATCTGTCACTTTCTTTGCACAGACGTGCATCGTTCTCAGAGGAGCAAGCTCAACTCAACAGGCGGTTGAAGGAGCTGCAGCGACGACACAATGAGTTTCGAGGCTTGCTGCTAGGTGGCCAGGCTTCTTTCAGTGCAGCCCCAGCCTTTCTGACCTCCTCACCTACTTCGTTCCACCTTCTCGGGTCTGAGGGGCTGTTATCTAACATCCAAGTAAGCAGTTCTTCTCTTTTTCTCTCTCAATCCTCTCTGTCAGAGAAACACTAATTACAACACAGACACAACAGAAAACAGACCAGAATGTTGGAGGAGCTTTAGGTTTGAATTAACTGCTTGCACGCAGCTGAAAGTAACAAGCTCACACCTTTTCATTCCTTAAAATGTCAAATGTCAAAGTAGTGGAAACCTGACCTACACATCAGCTACTGATGTGTTTGTCTAATATGCACAATGAGAAAATTACTGTATGTGTGTGCTGCAGAGGGAGCATCCTCAGGGCGAGTTCTCTCTGCTGCGTCGCCGGCTGGAGAATCTAGAAAGTGTGCAGCAGCAGCAGCTGGAAGAACTGGGATCGCTGGTGCAAAGAGACCAGGACTTAACACCCAAGCCTGAACTCTGACCCCAATTCTACATCGCAAATGGACTACAGCGTGACATGGTGTGCCGTTTTTTTATATCAAGGGCACAATTATTTTAAAATATAAAAATGGAAACAATATTTATTGCAAATTTCCATAAAATGGAGAAATGAGTTTGATTCAGTTTACATAGCTTTGAAATGCTGTGATGTGCATCAGAACCTTTTTAATTATTTGATTCCCTCAGGGTTTTTGTTATGAGATGCTTGTTTACATTTGTACTAAAGCCTTTATGGAGAAAACATGTATGGAAATGGCTTGATAAGAACACTAATAAATTGCACAAAGATGAGGATTTTCAGCAAGTTTCACTTGTCTGCTTCATTTGGCAACAAGGCTATTTTGTTTTACACCAGAGCAGAAAATCCTGAGACACAAAAAAGTCACTAACATGGTTACCAGCTCCCTTTCACAACACTGGACCCCAGCTCCATGCCATGTTAGTAACAAGAGATGATACCAGCTGATCCCAAGTCTTGTCAGTTCTCCTCCTGACAACATTTAAGGGGTTTCCTATCATCATGCCATTCAAAGTTCATGCATGTGAGTAAAAAGCCAGGTGTCTTAGTTCCAGGAGCAGCTCTTCAGTCCATCAAATAAGTCCTTAACATGATGTAGTTGCTCTGTCAACTCAGCAGGGGCTCCATCCTGCTCCAGCTTCTCTTTGATCTAAACGAATGTCCAAATAAAATAGACAAAAAGACTCATAAACTGAGCTTTTCTAAAAACCACTCGGGGACATACCAGATATTATGTTGCACATTGAACACAAACAAAGGACTTTTTAAAGCATCAAAAGGTTTAAGTTTTTGAAGTAGTGCATACAAGAACAGGAAACACACGTGTCAGACGTGATGATATGTAAGCAAAAAATGTATCTAGATGGGGCCGTATTCTAACGAGATAAGATTCTTAGTTTTAAGAGTTTCCCTTGGTGGTGAAATTCTGAAAATTTCTCCTTGTAATTAAGACTAAATCCTAGTAAAGATAAAAATGATTCACAAACATCTTAACCCTTACGATGTTTGTGAATCATTTTTATCTTAAGAGAGGTCTTAAGTGAAAAACTGTTCAGAGTAGAGAGAAAGACTTTTAAGAGGCCTACGAGTTCCTTAAACAGAGGACAAAGAGGCGAAACGTTCTCCAAACTATGAGTGACAGTGAGCCATTTAAACGCTACAGATTAGATGGCATGTTTGTGGTTGAACTAATCTTAGATTGCAGACATGTTACTTCACACGTTTTACACTAACGTGTGCTCAAAAGTTACCAGAAGGAAGGAAGTGCTGATCTGCTGTGGTCTGGCCTTTAGATTGTACATTGATAACTGGACTGAATTTTGCTAGTTTTTTCACTCGTCAGCTAACTGCTTAGCGTGAGCATTGCTCCTCTGTTTGGTTTTCGTGTTTTTTGCTTGTTTCCATTTTGTTTGCAGGTAAATCTGTGCCAACCAGGGCAGACAGGAATCACAAGACTGTTGACTAACACTTGGCTTTCTTTTTCTCTTGACTCAAGAGGAAAAGAAAGCCATATGTTTAGAGTCTGACTAAACATATCAATAAAAAAACAATAGGTGACCTCCCTGATATCAATGAGTATTACCTAGAGATGAACTAAAGATGAAACTTTAGCCACAAAGACAAACAATGAGCATCAGACAATGAAGACAGAAAATAAAGAACTGACCTCTGTGAAGTATCGCTGCAGAAATTTGTAGAGCTCTTTGAGAGCTGCTGCTTCATTGAACTCGTTCTCATGTTTCTGAAATGAAAGCAGTCATCCATTCACTAATGTAACCCTCAATGCCACACATATATATATATATATATATATATATATATATATATATATATATATAAATATATAATTGTACTGAAATGGTCTACCTTCGACTCCTCCTGCAGGAAGTCCTTGAATTCACTGTCTTTGAGTGGTGACTGGTCTCTGATCTGTTTGTAGTAAGCCTTCACCTCCTGTCTGAACTTGGGAATGTCTTTGGCATAGAGGAGCTTGTTGGTTGGAGCATGCTGAAAGGCAGTAATATGGAAAGTACATAAGCAAAACCTTGGTCTGTGTGGATTCAGGGTTCTGCAGAATTCATATTCTCCCTTTGTTGATTTAGTCCCTGCCAACTGTCTCCACAAAGGATGCAAGATACATCAAGTACTTTCTTCTTGTATTAGATCTTGTTTCCAAAAAGTTGGGATGGTGTTGAAACCGAGTCTCAGTGTCTGAGCAACAGAGATGGTCCAAATAATAAAAGCAATGGCCTAATTATTCCCTTTGCAACACCTTTGTCTTCCAGATCTGTCTGCTTTTTATCTGCCAACAATGGAAAATAAACTAATTTCATGTGTTGTTTTTCATAAACAACTGTGACATCAACTAATTAAACTGGCATTTAAAAGGTTTAATTCCTGAAAAAGACTTTTGAGATTTGAGCAGGCCTAAAGTTGTTTAAGAGATTTATGCAGAAAAAATATTAATATTTTAAGTTTTTATAGCAGTTTTTTGGAGGTGAACATTTTTGTCCTGAATGACAAAATGGTAGCACATGTGTTTCACAGTGTTCTATTGATGTATTAGAAAAATTTAAAATTGAATTCTAACATTTGTCAAGTGAGAGTCGTTAAAAATTGCACCATATGCACCAACACAGAGAAAAAATGGTGGCGAGGTCAAGAGAAAAGAAAATTGACAAAAAAAGCCCCTAATGATGGTTAAATCGTTTATACTTTCTCGAATCTTAACCTCGCTTGGTTAACAGATTATAAAGCCTGAACACACTGATTGTTATAGGTCAATAACTGTCACAGCACATCCTAGATTTTTTTGAGGAACCAGCATCTGGATCACCTTTTACCTTTAAGTACAAAAGTTGGAAGGCTTATATAACCACACACTAATAATCCTCCAGGGCCCTAAACCCAACAGAAAGTCTTCCATATTCAGTGGCAGTGTTTTGAAAACAGGTATATAAATTCCGAGATGTTCCTGCTGTACCTTACCTTCCCCAGCTGGGTCTCATTAAGAGAAAAGCTGTCCATGAAGGCCTGAGCAATGACAGACAAGCAGCCATCCAAATGTGGCGTCTTCTCAACGTCAAATACAAACTGAGGGTTCTTCAGTATGTTGACCCAAAAGCGCAGAGGCAGACTGTAAAAGAGTGGAGAAATAAAAAAAAAAGCAGCGAATGTCCTGAAGATGATTCATGCTTTTCACATGACCCTTTGCTGTACCTGTTGGTCTTCCAGATGTGCAACACATCTGGATCGGTGATCTTCATGTTTTCTGCCTGTGTGTCTAATAAGTTGAAGAAGTATTTGATGGCATGTGGAGCTTTGCTGTGCTGCATGCCCCAGATTGACCTGAAGAGGTTCTCAACAAATGAATGTACTGCCACCTTAAAGAGAAAGAATTCATTTTCTGCTGAGTCTAAACTTATTTTTTATTTCCTATCTGAGACAATAATAAAATACAACACCCCCACTGTCACAAGAACTGTATGCACTTTAATTTATATATCTGGCCTGTGTAAAAAGGAGAAGCATCACAAAACACATTTTTTTTCTCCCAAGTACAAACTGGCGTGCTTCTCTTTCCATTGCAGCACTGCTGCAGGTGGTAAAAATAACCAAGTTACAGACACATTCTGGTATCAGTTCTGCTAGTGCTGGTGCCAGTTTATTTAGGTATAATGAGGCACTGTGACTGGTTCCCCTTACCTTGGTGGAAAGCAGCTTGGTGAGGTGCACTTCCTTCAGTTTTAACTTCTTCCTCTCTGGGTTTTTTCTCTGGTCCTCCACTACATCAGGATCAATCTGCATCAGCACACCAGTCAATATAAGTCAATATTTAATCTTAAAGTGTAGTCGTAATGTAGTAATGATGATGATTCCACAAATAACAATATCTCTCACCAAATGGAAGTATTTTCCAGAGAAATTCTCATCATCTAGGGGAAAAATGAACAGTTTAGAAACTTCATACTCATGTTATATAATAGTGACCAGAGTGCAACTAGGGCAACAACACTTGCTGAAAGCAACAGGAAAAAACATGTAATTATAGCGCGCCTATATTAACACTCCTCACACAGACCAACACACAGCTAGTTATTTTGAAACTTTTATCTCTAATGAAGATGTTGATCATCCGTTTTTTCTCATCTTTACTCCACACTTACCTAAACATAGCTGATTAAATTCCCTGGTTGTGAAATGATTTTAAAGCTAAGCTACATCAGAATCATCCCCAATATTGTGCAAATATTCTCTCTCTCTCTCTCTCTCTCTCTCTCTCTCTCTCTCTCTCTCTCTCTCTATATATATATATATATATATATATATATATATATATATATATACATATATACATACATACATATATATATATATATACATATATACATACATATATATATATATATATACATACACACATATATATATATATATATATATACATACATATATACATATATATATATATATATATATATATATATATATATATATATATATATATATATATATATATATATATATACATACATATATACATATATATATATTAAACAGAAGACCCTAACGTCAGTGTTTTTGTAATATCGATGGGGCCTTAAAACATGATTTTTACTATGCTTATGATGTCATGCATCTCTTGATAGGTGCAATATTCATTCATGATTTATTGTATAATGTGGTGACATTATACAATAAATTATTTATTAGTTTCTTTTGATGCACTATGAACAGTTTTGCAAACCACTTCTACCTCCACTCATCTGTGCAATGCCTGTAAATATGTACACTGTATCCTACTCTTATTTTGACTCTATTGTATAGTTTATCTTTACTTTATTTTATAATGTATATAGTTTTTTAATCTTATCTTATTTTTTGCTTTCTGTATCTGTGCAGTTGCAATAATGCGATTTCCCCATTGTCTCTGATATCTTAATTTTAACAATTTCATCACAATCTTTTTCTTTTTCTAATTATGCTGTAAAACAACTATTGCTTCCGAGATGTTAGAAAGAGAAAAGAAGAGAAGAGAAAAGAAAGAAAGAAAGAAAAAACTTTGTTTTTTTCTCCATATGACAATGTTGTCGATTTTGTCATTATTCAAGCAAAAGTCACCTTTTAGACTTCCCTGTGGGCTCAGAGGTGGGTGAGTTCCCCTAGAAAGCACTTTAATTGTGGCTCCATCATTAATCTGAAAAGACAAAGGTTTCAGAATTGAAAAACAGTCTGTGCAGTTAAAAAAACAAAAAAACAAAAACACCTATTTAGTTTCATTTTCAGCCAATTTAGCTTTTTTCCTGTGTAAGGAAACCACAATCACCTTTGAGTGCAACCCAGTTTGGGGTGTAAACTGGTGGGCAGGTTGTTGCTGTTGCAAACGAGAAAACAAAACTAACATGTCCTCTGTAGGCAGCGCTGCACTGATGGATAAAAACAAGCGATACCATTATGAAGCCATTACAAAGCATTCTTCCTCCTCTAGGTTCTTCCTTCAAAAAAAAATCTACTGCTTTTATCAGCTGTAATGATAAACAGAGACAAGAGCCACTTCCTCCAATTCCTCTTGCGCTGCAGGCCGACTCCCTTTAGATGAAATCATGTGGTGGTCAACAGAAAAGTAACATTTTAAACCTAGTCTTTGCTATTTAGCTTTTTGTTGGTCAAGGTGTTATGTATTTGTTATGCCACAGACACAGGCACAGTAAAAATGAGTGGCACTAACCTGTTGGCTAAATGACAAAAACTGAGCTCTGTGATCTGCCCACGTGTTCACTGAGATTACTGTAGTTCAACAAATGTGGGTGTGTTTCCGTTTCAGTTGCACTTGCATCTTTGACTGTCTTTACCCAACACACAGTTGGCCCAAAACAACACAACACAATGTTTCTGCAGTACCCTCTGTATGAAAAAATGTATGTTGTTGATATCTTACCTTGTAGTGCTTGAGTGTGTTGAGCATTGTAACTTCCCCGATAACCTCAGAGCTAGCATCTACTTCCTGAAGAGGGACAAATGATCCATCCTTCTCATACTCTGGTAGCACAAAGTGGAAAGGGTTAAAGAGCTTGAAAAATAAGTCAAATATGACTTCAAGACAGCTTGAGTTGTCCATTTTAATGCAGAGCCATAAAATATAATATATAAAAATATGAAATATACGTTTAACATAAATAACTAGACATTAAATCATCTCTGAGCTTGAAGACAGAGCTGGCATCATTTAAAAAACAACAAAATATTTTGCTTATATTTTTTTTACATATATTTTTACACTCGCTCTCCAACTTTAAACAGTTCAAACATTAAAAACAGCAGCAGTTCCTAAAATGTTGCGTAAATATGTGGAATTATTGCAAAATGAATGCAGTTCTTATCCCCAATGTGTAGGAGTATTGAACCGTATCATACTCTGTCATTTCTATTTGAAAGAATGAAGGCTTGGTCGAGTGTGTTACATTTTTTTAGGTTTAGCAGGACAGCGCCCTGTGTTTCTTTCGGTTTTGTTTTGGAAATGAGGCGTGTTTGGCATGTTACTAGCCTTGGTTTTCTTTCAATTTAAAATGTTCTCTGTTGCATTTCCTGTTTTTGCCAGTTTCATGCTCTGTGTAATTAGTTTGGTTTCCTGTATTTTCAAGTATCTGTCCCCTCGTGTTGACTCAGTTTCTTTCCTGTTCAAGTGTCAGTCAGCTTCCTTAAGCTTCTTGGTTCCTTATACTTGTCATTTTATTTTTGTGGTCAGCTTTTCTCGTGTGTCTCAATATGTCTCTTCTGTCATGTTCAAATTACAATCGTCTGGACAGCAAGCAAACACTTGAGACATAAAAGCTTAAGCAATATCAGTCTATCCCCGATAATATCATTTGGTTTATGGATAAAGCAAAAAAAACAGTATAGTCAAAACAGGATTGAAGAGGTGAGACTGAAAGCTACACCACTGCTCTGTTACTTACCAATGCAAACATCCCGGATGGGAGTGTTGTAGGGGAAACCAAACTTGGCCTTGAAAGTAGACAGGATTTTCTCCTTGACCTGCTCCACAGTGTCACAGCTGAGGGCACTGACCTCTAGAGGTTCACTCACTTCTCCACCACTGCCCAATGCAAACAGTACATTCAGCTTCTGTAGCAACACACACACGCACATATATTAATACAACAGATATGTGAATGTATTTACTAATACCCGTTTTATGTCACACATTTTGGCTCACTGAGACCCTTGTTTTGTTGTTTAGTTGTGTAACCTGCCCCACCTTTCACCAAAGCACTCTGCTAGCATGCATATGTGACTGCAGGAGCATACGCACATTCTAAATGCCAGTGAGCTGTGCAGCATGCATGCATGTACGGTTTGCGTGCATTTACAACCATGCAAACAACCCACCGATGCCAACTTCAGCTTACCGACATTACACAAACTAAAAAGAAGCCTCGCTGACCCCCTCATGACCCCCTGAGAACAGTCGCATCATCAGTCATTCTTTGTTGGACAGTACGCTGCTTTATGGAGAGGTGAGGTTGATGAAAGCTAGTGTCATTAACCTCCATCTTATTTCCATCTACACTTTGGTGACTAATGCACACATCATCTAATGGATGGAGATGAGCAGTGAAGTGAGATAGTGGTTTGTTAGATTAGATTAAGGCCTCTGTTACTGCTGTTGTTTGAGCCGAGCAGCAGCAGAGAGACCAAAATGTACAAGAAGGAGGAAGCACTGAAGATGTAACAGCTACATGGAGGCTGGGCGACATTTGCAGTTCATGGAAGAATATTAACTTTTTATGTAAAACATTATTGTACAACGTGGTTAAATGATAAAAATACGTAGTACCAATAGGAATATGAATAGATATGGTCTTGTAACTGTGTTTTGACAAATCCGTCTGTCTGTTTTCACTTACAAATCTCAGCTCATACATGTTTAGATGTCAGTTTTTCTACCACATTTCAAGGGTGCAGAGAGGTGTGTCCATGAAAGCCTGTTGTGTATGTGGGTTCATTGATGTGTTTAATCTGAGGTTCCCCTTTCTGAAACAACACTCAGTAACATGAGAAGCACTGTGTGTCTTGTGGGATATGACCAAAGAGCTGCAGCAGCAGTCTATAATATTGAGTTTTCTGTCACAATATAGAGAAATGAGAATTTTATCTTTAGCATTTAATGTGATCGGCACTTAAGACAGAGGGAGTTTAGAACTTCATTTTTTGTGCATTATCACTTAAGAGTCAAACAGCACATGTTCACAAGAGCATATATTCCAAACTTCTGTATTTCTATAAACTTGTTTAAACTCTTGTATATTTGGACATAGATTCAGTAATCTGGTTGAGGTTGAGTAACTTCCAGGAAATAAAATAAAAAGATAACCAGGGATCTTTTTTAGAACTGTCAAAGCGTTGCATGTAAAAAAGGCTTTAAAATACACAGAGCAGGGCGTGTCCTGTCCTGATAAGATGTTTTTACTCTCACAACACCAGAGTGTGTTCACACTGAAACTCTATTGCATTTAAAATCTATTTGAACTTAATATTCAGGATAATATTTTAGGCTATATTGGTGGGCTGTCAGATAGTACATTAAATTGAAGCAGTTTTGTACTTACAAAACTGGGATAAAGCAGAACTAAGAATTAGGAAGTGTTAATGATCACTTCCACTTGTACAAGCTCCACTGACAACACACATATGTGCATAGTTGGGGCATTACTCCCTGTGTGTGAAGTACGTAAACGTCCACACATGAGAGAACCCCTTGTTTGGGCTCAAGTAATCTGCTCAAGAGTGCAAATGTTCTAAGATGTAAAACGGATGTGTGTGTGTGCATGTGTACCAAGGAGCTGAAGTCCTGAGCCTGCCACAGCAGCCAGTCCTCACTGAGTGTATAAAGAGCTTTCTCTGTCACACAGTCCACTGGTCCTTTGGCAATCTGCTGCGTGAGAGCGCTCACCATCAGGAACAGGTGCTGGCCAACACTTTCCTGTACAAAAAGAGAAATTAAGCTGGTCAAAGAAGTCTCAGGCTTTGGTTTGTGTGTTGAAACTTTCAGTGGTTAATCAGTGAGAACATTCTGTTACATACTAACTTCTAACAAACAAAGCTTTATAAAATTAACATAACATGGCTGTGCAGACACTGCTAGAATTAGCACATGTGTATATTACAGAGTTAAGGTATACTGATAGGTAAATATGAAAAACACAGGAGTGGCTAGAGCTAATGTTTTTACCTATGGTTACACTTTCTTTATGATGATGTCATGATATGTATGAATAGAGATAGATGGTTCACTAAATGGGTGAAGAGTCTGCTCTAGAGCATGCCCTGCTAAGATGTCATGGAATAATCTTGACAGCTTGCATTCAGCATTCATCTGTTGTAATTTTATGATCCTTTGCAGCTCAGCTTGTTCCTATTTAGTCACACACAATCTTGGTGTTGACATACACATATTCCCAATATTTCCAACAGAACAAATGTGAGTCAGAAGTCATCATAACAGTTCTGTGAGGTTGTACATGAGCAAAGCATGCTAACACACTGATGCTAAGCAGGAGTAATTCATTTGACACTGTTCATCAGGTGCAACAGTGAACAACACTGAGGCTGATCTGATCATGATTCTCATTAGAACACATTATACTTGAACTATAAATTTCAACTTATATGACATATTCGTCTATATACATCCTATTTTTGTCCAATAAAACTCTTACAAAAACTTTAAAGCTGGAGAGGGGTAGTTATCCTATCTCATTGCTTTAACAGTAAATATTAGATAAGGACCATTGAAGACATAAAAAGACTGATGGTTACAGACCCGGAGGAAACCATACAGGCAGATGGACATCCAGTTGGTCAGCAGCTTCTCCACTATGGACTCTGTGCGTCGCAGCAGCAGTTTGACCTGAGTGTTGCTGGTCTGTTGCATCAGATCCTTCAGCAGAACCTCCATCACCTCCGTCAGGTATGACAAGTTACCATGAAGTGCTACGGTGAGTAGAGATGCAAATACACACCTGGAACAGGTATAAAATAGATGAGTAGATTAAGTACAGAGATTACAGAGACACATCACATGCTGTACAATATCACAAACTGACTTGTCTTTGATGGTGAAGCTCTTCTGCCCCTCCAGAGCATGCACCATGGAGGTAAGAAACAACTGGTCTTGGATCAGCTTGGACAAACTTTGGCAACACTCATCCAGCTGAATCTTTACCACATCCTGGTTCCAGTTTAGAAATAACAATACATGACTTACAAAGCTGTCCAAAAATCAACATGCCAACAACAGCTTGTCACAAACCTTACCTGATCAATGTCTTTGATACACAATGCTGTTAAAGCTTCATTCTGAAAAATAAAACATGAGTCATACCAGTGACCATTTGTGTTCGACAGCATGTCTTTGTCATTTGACTCTACCTCAGGAAAAAAGATTCTGGAAGCAAAGTGTTTGTAGTCTAGGAACGGAATGGCTCCAACATTTTCCATTAGATCAGCCTTCTCTGTCTGCAGATCCACAAATCCTGTGGAGGACAGAGAAGCTGCTTTTAGAGACAGCAGACCACATGAACACATTATGTATTTGAATGCAGTATGATGGTAGAAAACATGTCTACCATGCACTAACAACACTTCACATCTCCACACACCTAAAGCTGATTAATATACTGTGAATGTGGCCAGTGTGCTGCAAGTATCGCATCTTTCTTTTTCCGTTAATTGGGAAAAATGACTGAAGTTTTAGGCACCCTTGGGTAAAAATGATTCATTTTTATGTCTGCTTACTGTTTTAACAATCAAATACTTCTGAGGTGTGTTCGATTTTTTCTTAATTGTTAGGTACCTTATAAAAACATTGAGATTTATTTGTGACTGACCTTGTCTGATGTCATTTCTAATGTCAAGCTCCAGGTCCTCCATAACCCTGTTCATGTGGGCAGTGAGTTTTCTCTGTTGTCTTCTGTAGACAATCACCACAACTGAAAGACAAACATTACATTTTACAAATATTGTCTGTTTTGGAGGTTTGCAAAGAAGCAAAACTCACTCCACCATTCTCTGTGCACTTACCAACAATAATGCAAGGTATCAGTAGAAGGACAAGCAGTACTGGGAGCACTAATGGGACATTAAGCGTCAATGTTTTTGTTGTGTTTCCATACTTTATCTGTAAAAGACATTTTATAGTCAAATGAAACCCAGTAAACAGCACTGAGAGGGCACCTTAGAGAATTGTTGAGACTTGACATGATTCAAATTCACTTCTGCATTGTACACTTGGTGCAGCATGACTCAAGGATTTACCATTAACAGTAGGTTTTGAAACTTGGTGATGGGTGTTTTCTTGATCTCACAGATGAAAAAGTCTGTCTCGTTATTGGTTTCTTTGTCTTCGATGATGCAGGGGTGTTTCTGTCCATCTTGAATCCCCCACACTGACAGTTCTTCTTTTGCTACCCCCAGTTTGTCTGCCTTTTTCTGCAAGAAAGACACAAAATGTAGAATTTGTTCATGTGTTTGTTAACATGTAATTAAGATATAATTACCTGTATTGTGATGCGGACATTGTCCCCTGTCTCTGTGGATGTGAAGCTTGTAAACTCAGGGTCAGGATAGTAGGTTATTGTGGAGCAGGTCAAGGTTTGATTGGCTACTTTTAGAACCACAGGGCTGCTGGAAATGTGAGTGTTTCCTGCTGCAGGTGTGTCATAGGCGAGATTCTGCATGGAATTAAAATCATTATGTTATACACAGCATGTGATGATGATAATATCACACCATGTAATACCATTCATTTAACATTATATAGCATCGTACAATACATCTATATGACAAAGATTGCAGCATATATATATAAATGACATAGCTGATGTGGTACATTGTTCATGTCTGCTGATGCACCTGATAGCTGCTGTTTCTGGGAAGACTGACTTCCTGCTGGGCCTGGCTGTGTATGACTCCTTCTACAAACTCCAGGTTGGACCCTGTGACTGTGATCTTCCTCTTTCCACTGCAGCAGAATCACAGAAGAGGTCATTTAATGTAGAAGTCATCCCACAAAAGAATCTTACACTGACTAATTGTAGACCTTCAACTGGTAAAACATTACATGTTTACATCTGTGTTGGTTTTTGTACAGAAAGGAGGTGAAATGACACTTTGAGATGCTGCAACAAAAAAAGGGAAGCAGTCTTATACTGAAAGAAATAACATTTTGGGAAGTGGCTGTCTCTCATCTCACCAGATGGCCCTTAACATAACACTGTTTCTTGGAAGAGACGTCAGTAAAAAGCTATTGAAGTTGGTGACAAAGCAGCGGGGACAGATTCAAATGGTGGCTGTAAGTTTTTTTAGCTGTTCGAGTTGTTTTAAAAATTTTAAAAAAGTGTGGTCAGGAGCTCTGAGCACTGATCTGTACTTTGTAGCGATCATTTATTTATGGCAGGATACTACATGATTCACAACAAGATAACATCAGTGGAGCTTGGTTTTAGTATTTTTACCATAGTAGTGTGGTAGCAAAGCACTAAGCATGCTTAGTGCTGCATGTTTGAAATACTGAGAAATAGGTTGCCACTGTTGCCACTGTACAGAAACACTGCATCAGAATCAGATAGAAATGTACAATTATTGTTTAATGTCCATTTTTTTGTCAGTAAAGCAATTCCAAAGCCTACCTGATCCAGGTGCTATTTGGTGCAATGTTGGTGCAGGAAGGTGATGATCGGTAGGTGACTTTACCGTTGCCATGGCAGCTACCGTCTGGGAGGAGGACACACACCTTGACCACACCCTTTTTATCAGTGCTTGGAATGTGGAACGTGAGATTCACACCAGTGTTGTTCCAAACAGGGGATCTGAGCAAAACACATTACAACAATTATTAATATTCAGTAAAAAACAGAAAAGCAGAAAAATACTCTGCTTTACTGTAAAGCTTGTGCACTCATACGGAAAAGCATGAGAAACCAGATGTGCATCATTCTATAGTCTGAAGCTACTCCAAAGCTGCTCCAGTGAAAATGAAAGCTTCTGACGATGTCTATGCTGAGGAATATGCTGCAAGTGGACTCACTCTTGGTAAGTACAGTCCATGTCGGCCTGAATCCTCACTCTGATCACATGACTGAGGTTATGACCCGACAACACGGCATGGTTTCTGCCATAGAAAGACACAACACTGGGAGTGATGGAGGAGATCTCTGGCCTCTGACAGGGAAACACACACACAAATAATTAGCTTTGACACATTACATTATTTATTGAATGCTAACAGTGCATGTGACTGTCAAAAGAACTGAGGATAGACTCACAGAAATCCCAGACTCCAACATTTGGCAAACACCGACCTGCAGGAGATGAATTCAGCAGGTTTATGTGAAAGTTAGGGTTCTAGTAGAGTTTATCCAGGACCACCTGGGGCTACTGTTAACTTAACTTAACAGGATTTATAGGATTATAAATAAATAAACGTGTTCTCTGCCAAGGACCTGAGTTAATGTGAAGATATGTGTTTTTGACATGTAATCCATATATCACTACACAATGTACACATTTCTTAACATAACTGAATGAATGAATTGATGTATCAATGCAGCTAAAAAAAATATAATTACATGCACTGCTTTTTTGTTAGCCCAGGAACAGCTGTTGGTGTCTGTGCTCCATCCGCACCCAGCCATCATACACTGCCGACACCTGAAGAGTAAATAATCACAGGTTGTATATATATTAATATTTACCTTTAATTGTGTAAATGTGTTAATAGCTTGAGCAAGAGGATACTAATTTCCCCCTCTATCTACCACCAATCCATCTATATGATTTACCAGAGCCAACGGTCAGTGTCTTTATTTTATATGAACAGACTTACAAAGCAGAACTCGGTGGCCCGCTGATGTCAGAGCAGTTAGTCAGCTTCAGTTGCTCCAACAGCTGCATTTGTCCAAGTGTAATCTGTACTGTGACTTGTAGACCTGTTAAGTGGAAATAAAATGAAAAATGTTTTTGTCATTTTAGCTGTATGAACTAATGCGTTGTAGCACAGATTTTCAGTTAGTTCTGACTCTCATAATATTTATATTAATTTTTTTAATTAATTAAATAACTTCACCTACCATCAGCAGGAAATGTGGTGTTATTAGAGAAAATGCAGGTGCATTGTGGGAACTGTGGACGAGGGTTTTTCCCGCTACAAAGCATCACAGTGGCTACAGAGAACTGGCAGGTGAAGTTTGATGACATGTTCTGACGCACAGTCAGGTGTGTCTGGATGTTCAGTGAGATCTGAGAAAGGACCAGATACGACTGATCAATCACTGATGGTGCCACTGATTCCAAGTGTGTGTGTGTGTGACCTGTACCTGTCCATCAGGATCCTTTGAAACTTTGTGTGAAATCATTTTCTGTTGTAAATCATCAGGGATGGACAACCAGTCTGAATCCTTACAGTCATCTTCAAATGTGCAGCTGAGAAGGAAAAGCCTTTGATAACAGAGTTTCTCACAGTTTGAAGATGTCCGCTGCAGATGTTGTTCCCTCACCTGTTCTTAGCCTGACACCAGACACAGTATGGATCCTGTGCAGACCAGCAATCCTTCACACTTGTGTATGTGTCGCACTTTGACACAGGCACACGTCTCATCTGGAACAAGACATTCAGAAACACTTCAAAACACAGCACATGTATGTGTGGCATTATGATGTCCTGATGTGATTACCTGCTCTCTAAAGGGCACATACACATGTTTATGATCCACTGGATCCAGCTGCATTTTGGGAAACACTTGGCGGTCATCACTGGTCCTATAGAGCACTCTGGGACATGCTGTGTGATAGTGCCTGTCAACAGCAAGCTGACAACAAGAAAACTGCTTTGTTAGAACGATGAACAACCATACTGTTGTGTAGCAAAATAAAAGCAATTAAAACTGGTGAATTTGATCAAATCACAAGTGATCAAAAATGTATACTAAACAAAAAAGGGAAGCAAATACCATTAATTTGTCCACCCTTTTAACTAGCATCCCCCTAGCTTAGATAGTGTCTGATAACAACACTGGAAGCATAGAGACATGTATCTCTCAGTTGCAAACACATTTAATCTCTTGATGTGCTGTTAATGTTAGTCATTATGCAGGTGTAACTAGGGTATTTGCTTTCTACTTAAGTTATAAAGATTTGATTCATAGTAGCAGGACATCATACACTTATGGAACAAAACAGATGCTACTGAAATCAATGACTGTGGTGAAGACGTGGAAGTAGAACTGCTCTTCTTTTTGTGTCTGTGGGATTTGTTATGTCTCACCACACACTAATGGCCACCACTATTAGGGCTACCGAGGAAAACCTTCATCTGGTGTGTTTCACTCTGAGATGTACTGTGTTGTCTGCAGATCGTATAGTAAGTGTGTTGTAAACTGGTCTTTCTGCTGCATGTCACTTCCACCCAGTTGCCTCACTGAGCCATGTACCAATACACAGGATATGATGCAACTTGTGCTGCTCAGGCTAAACGATTAGGCAGAAAGGCCACAGTGATGTCTGCAGAGTGCCCATGCTTAAACTCTCCAGTGTTGTGTTTTTCAGGTTCTACACCTCCATCTTGTGGAGTGTCACTCACCTGTCAGCACAGCTGAACCTCAGTTCAGCAGCCAGATTACATGCAGGCTAGTTTGCCTGTTTGAGCTGCTCTGACTTACTTGTTGATCCCCAAGAGACAAGGAGAGGTTACCAGGACTACACTAGCTAAGCTAAGCCAGCAGTAGTGCTGCCAGACCACCATCTCTAAAAACTGCACTTCTGTATTTTTCACAACAACATGAGTAAACACCTTAATGAGCTGTCCATCTCCAGTCCCAATGAAGAAAACCATCCAGGCCCTCTGCCTCACTGCCAGCACAGAGGTCACGTCATTCTGCTTGAAGAGGACTTTTTCTGGTTTCAAGGTCTTTGGCTGAGAAACAGAAATGCACAGATAGTCAGCTGTCAGACACCTGAAAAACGTATTGTACAATTACTGAGCTGTTGTCATTAGTGGTGGAAAGTAACTAAGTATTTGTACTTCGTTACTGTACCAGTACTTAATTAATTTTTTATGTATTTATACTTAAGTAAACGTAATAGTGCATACTTTTACTCCACTACTACATTTCTACAGTGTTTGTAGTTACTTGTTACATTTGATGAACACAGCGCTGGACTGATGTGAGGTCAGACTCTGCATGGAGGTGGTGTCACGCTGCCAGCTGTGTTTCTATAATGAGCCTCAGTCATGATGCCAGTGCTCTGGCTCAGTTAGCTAACTAGTTAGCTACTGTCTGCTAACACAAGTCCATCAATCAATCATCAATGTCTGATTAACATGAATCATAACATGAATCTACAGCAGAAATACTTCCACAGTAAAAATGGTGAATGCCTGTTTTTTATTAGCAGCCTCTCTGTTCACTTGATGCCCACAGCCTGCCTCATGACACACAGACCTGTTCATAGCTGCTTCTGGACTGAAAATGTAAATTACCTACATATTTGACCATTTTAATTTTAAGATGATTTCTTTGATTATTTTAACCTGTTCAGATATCCTTTGCAATGGAAATCAAATATAGGTATTCGATGCATGAGTACTTTTACTTTTAATACTTACTTAAACTTACCTAAGTACATTTAAAAGTAAGTACTTAAGACTTTTACAGAAGTAGGATTGTTGATGCAGCACTTCTGCAAGTAATTTGTGTATATATCACATCTGAAATGTTGAAGATCTGAACATGTTTACCTATAAAAACTTTACCTTTAAATTGTATAAGTTGCGCTTTTCTACCCCACAAAGTAACCTTGTATTTTTATTTTCTATCACCTCCTTAAATGTTTAGCTCAGGCTACATGAACCATGATAATGCTTTGTTTATAATGTGACTCACTTCCACTGGATTCTTGGGTTTGGTGTAGTAGAAGTCTGGATCTGTGTCTGAGCCTCTGCTGAGATCAGGGCTGATGTCAAACACCACCAGCTGGGTGTTGCTCTGTCTTCCGTCCACACTGAACACGCCGCTCCAAAGCACCTGCTGCCCACCCGGGATAACAGAGGAGGCCACGAGTCTGCTGCCTCCATCAGAGAGCGTCGCGCCACGCAGGGACTTGATCGTCTGTGTTTTGCTCCCTTTACCTTCAAACCAAATGAGACGGACTTTGTTCGAAAGTACGTTAGAGAGCAGATAGATGGTTGAACCGATCTGAAATCCGTCCACAAACTCCACATCACCGTCACTTTTGATCACAGATGTGCCATGTTTATCAGAAAAAGAAAATATGCCTCCAGTCTGATCATCTGTGTCCTGCAGGTTGACAGTCTCTGCATCAGAGCACCTGCTGTCTTTGGACTCGTCCCTGCGTCGCTGTATCGCGGTCAGAATGTACGTGCCCGTCTCTACATCCACCAGAAAGCTGACGGACGCGTTGCTGCGCCGCAGTGATCCCACCAGGATGGCTTCACTGTGGAGGCGGTTGGAGATCTGCTTCAGGTCCAGAATCTCGCAGTAACCACAGTTCTTATCGATCACACCGCAGCTGATCAGAGAGTTGTTCTTAAGAAAAGGTAAGAACACGTTGACGGTGAAAGCTGCGCTCCCCTCAGCCGGCTCAGAAACTCGATCAAACCGCTCTTGGCCTGATTGGTTCCAGTTCCTCGGGATTCCTCTCTGGGTCAGACTGTGGATCAGAGTCAGTTCGTGGTTCAGCTGGTAGAGCCTCTCCTCTGTAGCGATGTAAACCATGTTGTTGGCCACGGCGAAGTGCCGGAGGTCTCCATCAAAGGTGAAGCTTCCATCCTCCTCCAGGCACCGAGCCGGTTCTGTCCAGAGGACAGACAACAGACCGAGCATCAGGATCATTGTTGGCAGCTCCAACAGGTAAACCTTCATACACTGAAGTCCTGCACGGCATCTGCGCTTTGACAGTGTCGTGCGTAAAGGCTCAGTGCGTCTCTGCTGAAAGGAGAAGTGCTCGGAGTGGGAGGGAGCGCGCCGCCATTAGGTTAAGAAACTAACTTAACTAACCCTGGTTCTCGGACACACGAGTGAGTTAAGGCTGTTCCATACTCCGCGAGACAAAGACGCCCACAAAATGACGTCATTTTTTGTCTCTGCCCGCCCGCTGATCCGCACTTTTGTGCACAGGGTTTGGGTCGAACACAGTTTTTCAAGGCTGTGCGGCAACCATGCTGTGATTGGTCGGAATTTATTGTGGGCGTGATGAAAGTGGAGAAGCGCAAGAGCCTCTCCAGGTATATAGGTAGGTGTATAAACAGCATTCAACAGATTTAGATAAGACCATACCGGTTTTGCATGATGAGCAATAAAAGAAAGAAAGGCTAGTCAGGGTGATTTGTCACCAATAACTCCAGACAGCCATTCACACATACCAGATGGTGACTGTTATTACCATTCTATATACTCCTACATACCCGGGCATAATAGGCTCGTTAACAATGTCTGTATATCTTTGCTATTGTTACTTTTAATGTCGCATCTTCACAGCTCATCACCGGACAGTTTGAAGTATCGCAGGCACATTGGAACACAGTAGATGTGCAAATGTGGTCATAAAGGCACAAACACTGAATCTTTGCTTATCTTATCTCAACCTGGGACACACCCCTCCGTGCTGTGCCCCAGAAAATTTGTTTCCACTACCCCAACTCTGACTGGCCGACAGACGCGGCGTCTGCTCGCAAAGGAGGGACTTCCTCCTGGTATGACACAGCGTCGCTACCATTATATCAGAGGGGGACGTGTCCCCCCCACATTTTAAAACGGCCCGTTTGGACCCCCCCACATTTAGTGAGTAGGAAACTCCACCTAACGCTGTTTCGATTGCTCGTGAAAAACTCCGTTCCACTTGGTTCATAAGAGAATAACCTCACCGCTGAAATCCACTCCACGTTTTCCTGGTTACCACAGCGCTGCAATACCGTTACTATAGTAACGGACCTAACAAAGCCAGTGGCTTTCTTTGAGCGAGCGTAAAACACCGTAAAGAGAACCGTCAGTGCTGGTCGAAGCTGGAGGAGGTGACATCAGTGTCATCCCACAAAGTCCAGCTCATGCTAAAGCCTGACTGTTTGTTACATGGCCCCAGGTGATGTTAGGTTGATGTTAAATCAACTTAGAAAAGTTGGGAGGAAGCTGCTGTTTACTTTCAGTTACAGTAGCGGTATTATTTGTCTGATGACATGTTGTTGCCTTTTCGGCTCCCTCCCCACACACAATGGACATGAGGAGATTCCGAACAAAGACACGGAGAGTTAGAGTTGTTTTCAGCATTAACCCATATTGTAATGAGGCCAGGTTAGCTTCTGTTAGCCTGCTAGCTTCAGCCTTGCCTAGCCAGTGCACATAGCCACCTGCTCCTATTCTTATCAGCAAGAATAAAATACATGTGATGGACCGTCAGGACACAGTGGTGCATTATATGAACAGGGAAACACTGATGCAGCAGATATAGCAGCGCATCATTATAAACACATCCACAAGGTTTGTTGTGAATTCAGCAGTTTTATAAGCAAATAAAAATAAAGACATGCATCTTTTTGTAAGTTAGTATTTTTAGTGTTTCAGTATTATCTGCATTAAGCAGTTTGGTTCATTTTTCTATGGGATTTGCCAGTTTTTTGTCTCTGTAAATGAGAGAAGGCCTCAGATATGGAGGCTGTTAGTGTAGTAGCACCAGTATGTTTGACAAAACTGTTGTTTCACTTGGAATTAGTTTCTTGTTGAATCTGTCTGTGAAATAGTCATTAAGTGTTTACTTCTGTAGGTAAAATAGTTTAACAACCTGTTAAAATCCACAGGAAATCGCAACTACTTCATATTATTATATTATATTTCATAATATACTGATGTACTTTTTTCACCACCCACCCACAGAAGGTGTCCCCCCCACATTTTTAATGCTTCCTACGCCACTGCGTCCGTAGATAGAGTTTATAGATTCCGCAGGGAAATTGTTACGTTACAGCAGCTAACTACAACATAGTCGAATTACAAAAAAATATAACAAGTCAAAAACTAAAAAGTTAAAGCAGACTGGCAGGTGCTTGCAATATAAAATAAATAAGAAAAAGTAGCAGAAATATGTACAGTTATAAACACAGCTGGGTGCGCAGTATGAAGGCTATATTTGAATAAATAAATAGAAACAGTATACTGTGCAAGTAGTGTGGTATTCTTGTTTGTTACATACATTACAATGTTGTAACAAATTTTAGAAATTGTTGTAATTGTTACATACATTACAATGGAAGAAAAGATAATTGAAATATGAAATAGAAATATATAATACATATCTAAATACCTAGACAGCATTTAAATTCTTGAGTTGTATCTAAAGAACATATTTACTACTGTATAAAAGCCTTTACATAGTAAAGAGCATGACAAGAATGTACCAGTGTGAATGTACAGTGTCTAAGTGACTGTTACAGTTCAGAGTTCAGTAGTTTGATTGAGACAGGCAGGAATGACTTCCCGTGTCTCTCAGTGGTGCATCGTGGGAGTCGGAGTCTGTTGCTGAACGAGCTCCTGTAGCTGGTCAGCACAGTGTGGAGTGGGTGGGAGGGACAGTCCAGTATGGTCTTTATTTTTGACAACATCCTCCTCTGACACACGTCTGTCAGAGAGTCCAGGTCCTCTCCTACAACATGGCAGGCCTTCCTGATGATTCTGTTGATGTCCCTCACCCTCAGACTGCTTCCCCAGCAGACACCAGCACACATGATGGCACTGGCACCACAGACTCATAGAACATCCTCAGCATCGTCCTGCAGATGTTGAAGGACCTCAGCTGCCTCAGAAAGTAGAGGCGACTCTGGCCCTTCCTGTAAACAGTGTCCATGTTCTTACTCCAGTCCAGTTTGTGGTCCAAGTACACTCCCAGGTATTTGTACTCCTCCACCACCTCCACACTGAGACCTTTGATGCTGGTAGGGGTCACTGGAGCCTTTGTCCTCATCAGATCCACCACTAGTTCCTTTGTCTTTGTCACATTGAGCAGTAGGTGGTTGCTCTCACTCCAGGTGCCGCGGTGTGGCTGATCAGTCTGTCTGACATACAGCTCTGTAGGCGTACATACTGTGGTCTGCCAGTCAGACAGTCCACCATCCAGGACACCAGTGGGGCATCCACCTGCATCGCTGTCAGCTTCTCAGCCAGCGGGGCCAGCCTGATGGTGTCAAAAGCACTTGAAAAATCAAAAAACATGATTCTCACAGTGCTTGCTGGCTTATCCAGGTGGGTGTAGACTCTGTCCAGCAGGAAGATGAGAGCGCTCCTAGGCGGGGCTGGTAGGCAAACTGGAGGGATCAAGAAGTGAAAGTGGGAAAATGGGAGTATTTTGTTAGGAGAACAGAGCATCCTTTTGGTGGGGTGGGACAGGTGTCTGGCATGGGCCTGCTCACCCTCACCAACTAGGTGTCGCTGCTCTTCTTCTTGGCCCCCGTAGTGGCAGGAGGGACCACCTGGTCACCCAGCGTCGCACTGGGGTTGAATGGGTTCTGTGCTGTGGTGGTGGTAGGCAGGGCGGTAAACAGCAGTAGCTTGGACAACGCACATGTGCAGTCGCAGACAGAGATCTGTCACCACACACACGCTCCGTGGAGGGGGAAGCAGATGTGTCATCCTCCAGCTCCGCATGGTAGGCCAACAGGAGTGATGACATATTCAGCGCCCTCAGACATAGCCACTGTCTTCCAGCTTGTCTCAGTCAGCAAGGTCAGGAAGCAGTCCGCCTTAGAGGGGAGAGTAGGACCTGTCACCGTCATAGTTCTGTGTGCAATGGAGGTAAGATGCCAACAGAGATTCGACTGGGGAGAGGGCCTACTCTCAGCTACATTCATGCCCAATGGTTTCCACTCGTACACTTACTTGTAAATATTTATATTTGTAAAGGTCATGAAACAGAACTCACAGTCTACCATATTGTAGGATTTACTTACCTACCCTCAATAAACTGTAACTTTCCACATGCTCGACCTACAGTACAACAACGGTGACATCTAGTGGCAGCTCTGGTTAGCAGCTTTCGAGTACTGAGATGAAAACTCCTGAACTGTGTCAAAAGTTTTACATGCTGCTTGTATAAAATTCCGTGACACTGCTACTCTTCATCATAGATTGCGCAGCTAGCTCATCATAAATTGTGCTAGCTAAACGACCTAGCTTAATGGATAAAACATCCTTCTTCAACTTTGCCAAAATAGGTTGCTGGTGCAAACGATTGTAACAACAGTGTGTTTGTAACAATGTCAGCTTTCATTATTTATACCTGCTAAGGTGTTTTCATGATGTTATTCAATAGTTTGATAAAGCTGCGCTGATAGCAAAATGGTTAGCATGGTGTTAGCTTAACCCTCACAGTTACTAATGGCCAGCTAAATGCTACTTCTGACATTAAACTGGTAAAATATCACATGTTTACATCTGTGTTGGTTTTTGAAGTACAGAAAGGAGGTGAACTGGTACTCTTGATGCTGCAACAAAAAAGGAAGCATGAGGAAGAGGAACCATGCTCCTCTGTCATTGACGCTGCTATAATAATCTATTGAAGTTGTTGAGAAAGCACTGCGCTTTGTCTACATGAGTTTTTAGCTGTACTTCTTGGTACTTGTAAATGCTACAAGAGTCATTTCAACATTAGATCAATGGCACTTGCTATATTATTTTTAACCTGCTATTTTGGTATTAAAGCATTTAACACACATTATGCCTGAAATACTGAGAAATAAGTTGACACTTTACAGATGTTCTCTAGCTGTTAGAAACAGTGATGAACATGAGAATCAGACAGAATCCAAAGAATCTGTGTACATAATTATAATTTGCTGATAAATGCTTCCTACCTGCAGGTGCTGCTGTTGCTGTGTTTGTAGTGCATCTACAATCTGCAATAGAGAACATTTCAGCACGGACTGGCTGAAAGTTTTATCTTGTTCTTCTTGCTGGTGTTAACACATTGTGGTTTTGTCAACATGTGGTTGTTTATTTTTTGCTCAGCAGACTTATGCGAGAAACCTGCACATGTTAGCATCTGTAGTCACTTTCTCACCAGAGGAACACACAGCTGTTAGTAGTCATGTTGAATATGTGAAGCTATGAACTATTTGATTTCAAGCGTCTATATAAAGTTTAATGTAATAACTGATTTATATTTACTGTAAATCAAAAGATATGCAGCCAGAATGTCTGCGAAACCTGATCATTTTCTGCTGCTGTGTGTGTTGGCTTGGTACAAGTCATATCAGTCTCAGACTTGCTTGTACATCTTTTAAAACAGTTTTATTTCTCAATGACACACATTGATTGGTGAGCCTGAACAAAGATAATGTGGACCAAAAGCATTCAAAACTCACTACTAAAATCTGGGACACAGGGAGCAGATTCCAATGTATAAAAACCAAATCTAAAACCAAAGCTGAAAAAAAAACCATGAGGATCACATGGGATGTTTACAGAGATGAAAGTCAAACCCACAAAAGGAAAACATGCTGACTATATGCACAAAGAGGCTAATAAGAATCAGAAAAAAACCATCAGGCCACAAGATAAAAAGAAGGTGGCAAATTTAATATACAGTTTTCTTATTTTACTTACCATTTTAGGAAATATGCTTAGTTATTTATGATGGTGGTAGGCATTTATATAAAATGATCAATATATACAAAAACGTTATTTTTAAAAACTATTTACACTACTGTTCAACAGTTTGGGGTCACTTTTTTTAAATGTTTTTTTTCAATGAAGATAACATTAAAGTAATCAGACATACAGTCTAGACATTGTTAATGTGGTAAATAACTATTCTAGTTAGAAAAGGCTGATTTTTAATGGAATATATACAAAGGTATAAAGAGGCCCTTTTCCAGCAACCATCACTCCTATGTTCTAATGATACATTGTGTTAGCTAATCATGTTAAAAATGCTAATTGATGATTAGGAAACTCTTGTGAAATGATGTTAGCACAGCTGAAACTGTTATGCTGATCAGAGAAGCTGTAGAACTGGCCTGTGGACCCAAAATTTTGAACGGTAGTATAAATTAATATAAAACATGAGAGACCAAAGAGAGGACTTGTTCCTGTCACCTCTGGCTTGAGACACGGGTGTCACAGTCACAGCTTGTTCATCTCAGCAGTGAGTCCTCTGTGCCAGTGACAGATAATCACCAGCGCTGAAAAACAAAACTGATTCTGATTCAAACCCGGCATAAAATAGAGTGTTATGCATACAGTGCAGTGAAAAAGAGAAAAATAAACAAATCATAATCACCTACCGGCAATAACACAGGGAATCAACAAGAAGCGCACAATCTGAAGGACCTGATGTAGTAAAGATGGAGGACCAAGTCTTACATCCATGCCTCCATACTTTATCTAGAAAACAGTAATGGTGACATTATTAAAAAGAGAAGTATCCAGTAAGGAGTCTCATTAATGAGCAATGGGTCAGATATATTTACTGCACATTATCCTGAGTTAAACATGTTCACACACAGGTTCACACAACCCAGCATCATCCTGTATACTGTATGATCACTTCAAAGGGTATGCTGTATTTGCAGTTTTACCAGTAGGTTTTGAAACTTGGTGATGGGTGTGTTCTTGATCTCACAGATGAAAAAGTCTGTCTCGTTATTGGTTTCTTTGTCTTCCATGATGCAGGGGTGTTTCTGTCCATCTTGAATCCCCCACACTGACAGTTCTTCTTTTGCTATCCCCAGTTTGTCTGCCTTTTTCTGCAAGAAAGACACAAAATTTGTTCATGTGTTTGTTAACATGTGATTAAGATATAATTACCTGTATTGTGATGCGGACATTGTCCCCTGTCTCTGTGGATGTGAAGCTTGTAAACTCAGGGTCAGGATAGTAGGTTATTGTGGAGCAGGTCAAGGTTTGATTGGCTACTTTTAGAACCACAGGGCTGCTGGAAATGTGAGTGTTTCCTGCTGCAGGTGTGTCATAGGCGAGATTCTGCATGGAATTAAAATCATTATGTTATACACAGCATGTGACAATGATAATATCACACCATGTAATACCATTTATTTAACATGATATAGCATCCATCCATCCATCTTCAACCGCTTATCCGGGGCCGGGTCACGGGGGCAACAGTCTAAGCAGGGACACCCAGACTTCCCTCTCACCAAACACTTCCTCCAGCTCCTCTGGGGGAATCCTGAGGCGTTTCCAGGCCAGCCGAGAGACATCCACCGCGTCCTGGGTCTTCCCCGGGGCCTCCTCCCAGTGGGACATGACCGGTAAATCGAGAGCTTCGCCTTCCGGCTCAGCTCCTTCTTCACCACAACAGACCGGTACAGCGACCGCATTACTGCGGAAGCTGCACCGATCCGTCTGTCAATCTCCCGCTTCATTTTTCCCTCACTCATGAACGAGACCCCGAGATACACAAACTCCTCCACTTGGGGTGGGAGCTCTCCTCCCACCCAGAGAGGACAAACTCGAGAACCATGGCCTCAGATTTGGAGGTGCTGATATAGCATCATACAATACATTTATATGACAAAGATTGCAGCATATATATATAAATGACATAGCTGATGTGGTACATTGTTCATGTCTGCTGATGCACCTGATAGCTGCTGTTTCTGGGAAGACTGACTTCCTGCTGGGCCTGGCTGTGTATGACTCCTTCTACAAACTCCAGGTTGGACCCTGTGACTGTGATCTTCCTCTTTCCACTGCAGCAGAATCACAGAAGAGGTCATTTAATGTAGAAGTCATCCCACAAAAGAATCTTACACTGACTAATTGTAGACCTTCAACTGGTAAAACATTACATGTTTACATCTGTGTTGGTTTTTGTACAGAAAGGAGGTGAAATGACACTTTGAGATGCTGCAACAAAAAAAGGGAAGCAGTCTTATACTGAAAAAAATAACATTTTGGGAAGTGGCTGTCTCTCATCTCACCAGATGGCCCTTAACATAACACTGTTTCTTGGAAGAGACGTCAGTAAAAAGCTATTGAAGTTGGTGACAAAGCAGCGGGGACAGATTCAAATGGTGGCTGTAAGTTTTTTTAGCTGTTTGAGTTGTTTTAAAAATTTTAAAAAAGTGTGGTCAGGAGCTCTGAGCACTGATCTGTACTTTGTAGCGATCATTTATTTATGGCAGGATACTACATGATTCACAACAAGATAACATCAGTGGAGCTTGGTTTTAGTATTTTTACCATAGTAGTGTGGTAGCAAAGCACTAAGCACGCTTAGTGCTGCATGTTTGAAATACTGAGAAATAGGTTGCCACTGTACAGAAACACTGCATCAGAATCAGATAGAAATGTACAATTATTGTTTAATGTCCATTTTTTTGTCAGTAAAGCAATTCCAAAGCCTACCTGATCCAGGTGCTATTTGGTGCAATGTTGGTGCAGGAAGGTGATGATCGGTAGGTGACTTTACCGTTGCCATGGCAGCTACCGTCTGGGAGGAGGACACACACCTTGACCACACCCTTTTTATCAGTGCTTGGAATGTGGAACGTGAGATTCACACCAGTGTTGTTCCAAACAGGGGATCTGAGCAAAACACATTACAACAATTATTAATATTCAGTAAAAAACAGAAAAGCAGAAAAATACTCTGCTTTACTGTAAAGCTTGTGCACTCATACGGAAAAGCATGAGAAACCAGATGTGCATCATTCTATAGTCAGAAGCTACTCCAAAGCTGCTCCAGTGAAAATGAAAGCTTCTGACGATGTCTATGCTGAGGAATATGCTGCAAGTGGACTCACTCTTGGTAAGTACAGTCCATGTCGGCCTGAATCCTCACTCTGATCACATGACTGAGGTTATGACCCGACAACACGGCATGGTTTCTGCCATAGAAAGACACAACACTGGGAGTGATGGAGGAGATCTCTGGCCTCTGACAGGGAAACACACACACAAATAATTAGCTTTGACACATTACAATTTTTATTGAATGCTAACAGTGCATGTGACTGTCAAAAGAACTGAGGATAGACTCACAGAAATCCCAGACTCCAACATTTGGCAAACACCGACCTGCAGGAGATGAATTCAGCAGGTTTATGTGAAAGTTAGGGTTCTAGTAGAGTTTATCCAGGACCACCTGGGGCTACTGTTAACTTAACTTAACAGGATTTATAGGATTATAAATAAATAAACGTGTTCTCTGCCAAGGACCTGAGTTAATGTGAAGATATGTGTTTTTGACATGTAATCCATATATCACTACACAATGTACACATTTCTTAACATAACCGAATGAATGAATTGATGTATCAATGCAGCTAAAAAAAATATAATTACATGCACTGCTTTTTTGTTAGCCCAGGAACAGCTGTTGGTGTCTGTGCTCCATCCACACCCAGCCATCATACACTGCCGACACCTGAAGAGTAAATAATCACAGGTTGTATATATATTAATATTTACCTTTAATTGTGTAAATGTGTTAATAGCTTGAGCAAGAGGATACTAATTTCCCCCTCTATCTACCACCAATCCATCTATATGATTTACCAGAGCCAACGGTCAGTGTCTTTATTTTATATGAACAGACTTACAAAGCAGAACTCGGTGGCCCGCTGATGTCAGAGCAGTTAGTCAGCTTCAGTTGCTCCAACAGCTGCATTTGTCCAAGTGTAATCTGTACTGTGACTTGTAGACCTGTTAAGTGGAAATAAAATGAAAAATGTTTTTGTCATTTTAGCTGTATGAACTAATGCGTTGTAGCACAGATTTTCAGTTAGTTCTGACTCTCATAATATTTATATTAATTTTTTTAATTAATTAAATAACTTCACCTACCATCAGCAGGAAATGTGGTGTTATTAGAGAAAATGCAGGTGCATTGTGGGAACTGTGGACGAGGGTTTTTCCCGCTACAAAGCATCACAGTGGCTACAGAGAACTGGCAGGCGAAGTTTGATGACATGTTCTGACGCACAGTCAGGTGTGTCTGGATGTTCAGTGAGATCTGAGAATGGACCAGATACGACTGATCAATCACTGATGGTGCCACTGATTCCAAGTGTGTGTGTGTGTGACCTGTACCTGTCCATCAGGATCCTTTGAAACTTTGTGTGAAATCATTTTCTGTTGTAAATCATCAGGGATGGACAACCAGTCTGAATCCTCACAGTCATCTTCAAATGTGCAGCTGAGAAGGAAAAGCCTTTGTTAACAGAGTTTCTCACAGTTTGAAGATGTCCGCTGCAGATGTTGTTCCCTCACCTGTTCTTAGCCTGACACCAGACACAGTATGGATCCTGTGCAGACCAGCAATCCTTCACACTTGTGTATGTGTCGCACTTTGACACAGGCACACGTCTCATCTGGAACAAGACATTCAGAAACACTTCAAAACACAGCACATGTATGTGTGGCATTATGATGTCCTGATGTGATTACCTGCTCTCTAAAGGGCACATACACATGTTTATGATCCACTGGATCCAGCTGCATTTTGGGAAACACTTGGCGGTCATCACTGGTCCTATAGAGCACTCTGGGACATGCTGTGTGATAGTGCCTGTCAACAGCAAGCTGACAACAAGAAAACTGCTTTGTTAGAACGATGAACAACCATACTGTTGCAAAAAAAAGCAAAAAAGCAATTAAAACTGGTGAATTTGATCAAATCACAAGTGATCAAAAATGTATACTAAACAAAAAAGGGAAGCAAATACCATTAATTTGTCCACCCTTTTAACTAGCATCCCCCTAGCTTAGATAGTGTCTGATAACAACACTGGAAGCATAGAGACATGTATCTCTCAGTTGCAAACACATTTAATCTCTTGATGTGCTGTTAATGTTAGTCATTATGCAGGTGTAACTAGGGTATTTGCTTTCTATTTAAGTTATAAAGATTTGATTCATAGCAGCAGGACATCATACACTTATGGAACAAAACAGATGCTACTGAAATCAATGACTGTGGTGAAGACGTGGAAGTAGAACTGCTCTTCTTTTTGTGTCTGTGGGATTTGTTATGTCTCACCACACACTAATGGCCACCACTATTAGGGCTACCGAGGAAAACCTTCATCTATGGGTGTGTTTCACTCTGAGATGTACTGTGTTGTCTGCAGATCGTATAGTAAGTGTGTTGTAAACTGGTCTTTCTGCTGCATGTCACTTCCACCCAGTTGCCTCACTGAGCCATGTACCAATACACAGGATATGATGCAACTTGTGCTGCTCAGGCTAAACGATTAGGCAGAAAGGCCACAGTGATGTCTGCAGAGTGCCCATGCTTAAACTCTCCAGTGTTGTGTTTTTCAGGTTCTACACCTCCATCTTGCAGTCAGATTACATGCAGGCTAGTTTGCCTGTTTGAGCTGCTCTGACTTACTTGTTGATCCCCAAGAGACAAGGAGAGGTTACCAGGACTACACTAGCTAAGCTAAGCCAGCAGTAGTGCTGCCAGACCACCATATCTCTAAAAACTGCACTTCTGTATTTTTCACAGCAACATGAGTAAACACCTTAATGAGCTGTCCATCTCCAGTCCCAATGAAGAAAACCATCCAGGCCCTCTGCCTCACTGCCAGCACAGAGGTCACGTCATTCTGCTTGAAGAGGACTTTTTCTGGTTTCAAGGTCTTTGGCTGAGAAACAGAAATGCACAGATGGTCAGCTGTCAGACACCTGAAAAACGTATTGTACAATTACTGAGCTGTTGTCATTAGTGGTGGAAAGTAACTAAGTATTTGTACTTCGTTACTGTACCAGTACTTAATTAATTTTTTATGTATTTATACTTAAGTAAAAGTAATAGAGCATACTTTATACTTTTACTCCACTACTACATTTCTACAGTGTTTGTAGTTACTTGTTACATTTGATGAACACAGCGCTGGACTGATGTGAGGTCAGACTCTGCATGGAGGTGGTGTCACGCTGCCAGCTGTGTTTCTATAATGAGCCTCAGTCATGATGCCGGTGCTCCGGCTCAGTTAGCTAACTAGTTAGCTACTGTCTGCTAACACAAGTCCATCAATCAATAATCAATGTCTGATTAACATGAATCATAACATGAATCTACAGCAGAAATGCTTCCACAGTAAAAATGGTGAATGCCTGTTTTTTATTAGCAGCCTCTCTGTTCACTTGATGCCCACAGCCTGCCTCATGACACACAGACCTGTTCATAGCTGCTTCTGGACTGAAAATGTAAATTACCTACATATTTGACCATTTTAATTTTAAGATGATTTCTTTGATTATTTTAACCTGTTCAGATATCCTTTGCAATGGAAATCAAATATAGGTATTCGATGCATGAGTACTTTTACTTTTAATACTTACTTAAACTTACCTAAGTACATTTAAAAGTAAGTACTTAAGACTTTTACTTGAGTAGGATTGTTGATGCAGCACTTCTACTTTTACTTGAGTATATATTTTGCTGGGTAATTGTACTTTTACTTAAGTTGTCATCAACCAGTTGTGATGACAGTGGCTGATCTTTTAAATGCATTATTAATAAAGACAATTTTATTTTTTATTAATAAAGTAATTTGTGTATATATCACATCTGAAATGTTGAAGATCTGAACATGTTTACCTATAAAAACTTTACCTTTAAATTGTATAAGTTGCGCTTTTCTACCCCACAAAGTAACCTTGTATTTTTATTTTCTATCACCTCCTTAAATGTTTAGCTCAGGCTACATGAACCATGATAATGCTTTGTTTATAATGTGACTCACTTCCACTGGATTCTTGGGTTTGGTGTAGTAGAAGTCTGGATCTGTGTCTGAGCCTCTGCTGAGATCAGGGCTGATGTCAAACACCACCAGCTGGGTGTTGCTCTGTCCTCCGTCCACACTGAACACGCCGCTCCAAAGCACCTGCTGCCCACCCGGGATGACCGAGGAGGCCACGAGTCTGCTGCCTCCATCAGAGAGCGTCGCGCCACGCAGGGACTTGATCGTCTGTGTTTTGCTCCCTTTACCTTCAAACCAAATGAGACGGACTTTGTTCGAAAGTACGTTAGAGAGCAGATAGATGGTTGAACCGATCTGAAATCCGTCCACAAACTCCACATCACCGTCACTTTTGATCACAGATGTGCCATGTTTATCAAAAAAAGAAAATATGCCTCCAGTCTGATCATCTGTGTCCTGCAGGTTGACAGTCTCTGCATCAGAGCACCTGCTGTCTTTGGACTCGTCCCTGCGTCGCTGTATCGCGGTCAGAATGTACGTGCCCGTCTCTACATCCACCAGAAAGCTGACGGACGCGTTGCTGCGCCGCAGTGATCCCACCTGGATGGCTTCACTGTGGAGGCGGTTGGAGATCTGCTTCAGGTCCAGAATCTCGCAGTAACCACAGTTCTTATCGATCACACCGCAGCTGATCAGAGAGTTGTTCTTAACAAAGGGTAAGAACATGTTGACGCTGAAAGCTGCGCTCCCCTCAGCCGGCTCAGAAACTCGATCAAACCGCTCTTGGCCTGGTTGGTTCCAGTTCCTCGGGATTCCTCTCTGGGTCAGACTGTGGATCAGAGTCAGTTCGTGGTTCAGCTGGTAGAGCCTCTCCTCTGTAGCGATGTAAACCATGTTGTTGGCCACGGCGAAGTGCCGGAGGTCTCCATCAAAGGTGAAGCTTCCATCCTCCTCCAGGCACCGAGCCGGTTCTGTCCAGAGGACAGACAACAGACCGAGCATCAGGATCATTGTTAGAGACGGTGGCAGCTCCAACAGGTAAACCTTCATACACTGAAGTCCTGCACGGCATCTGCGCTTTGACAGTGTCGTGCGTAAAGGCTCAGTGCGTCTCTGCTGAAAGGAGAAGTGCTCGGAGTGGGAGGGAGCGCGCCGACCGAAAATAACACAAACCCGGAATTAATCAGCCTGTGAAAATCAATAAATCACTTCCCAATTTAGTGGAGAATATAAGAAAAATGAACGGAATAAGAAAACCAATTTTACAATCAAATGTTGTCACCACCTGACTGAAGTCCATAACCCTGTCACCTACACACAGGTCATTTTGCTCGTTTCGTTGCAACTTGCAAATGTTAAGGCAACTATCCTGAACACATATTTTGTCAGTCTATTAACTTTGTTAACTTCGCAATTCTATTTCTTTTCATGCACAAGTTTGTTACTCTTAGTGCGGTACAAAACGCGGGTAGCACCAGCTCTTAGCAGGAGGGCAGAAAAGCTCAACACGGAGGCACAAACCTTTCTCATTTTACGGCTAAAGAGTACACCTAAGACGTTTCTGTAAATATTTTGCGCTTTTGAAATCACTGTCCAGCACCAATCTCTGGAATTTAAAAGAAATCCAGGATCTATAAATGTCTAAATATTTTTGCATGGTTTAATTTCACTTTTCACACGGGGATGTGTGAAGCTGAAAGACACTTCTCAAATCTAAAACTAGCTTTTTCCTTAGGTGCAGTGTATGTCTGTGGATTCAGAGCCACAACAAGTGGGGATCTTCTGCAGCATTACAGCCTACAGCATATTTATCGACACATCATCACTGTGAAGTTTCTGCAACTCTGAAAATTCTAAGGAATTTCTATTTGTTTTTGGCTTTAAATGAGACTGTGCAGTGCACACTGTTGTGCTACAAAAGTGAATTGTTAATAAAAATCTTATGAGTATTTGTAGTTCTCTGGGACAGACTAGAAGAATATTTAAATGTATTTCCTTGCATTGATTAAATTCAAATCAATGCACAGGTGAATGTAGATGAATGTATTATTATTCAATAATATATTACATAGAATTAAATTTTACTTGTAGCCTACTTTTTATAATATATAATAAAACTATTAAAACTTAGTATAATATTGTTAAGTTTTAACCCTCATGGATTGTTCGCAAACACTACCCTAATGTGTTGTTCGGGGACAAAAACGTCCCCTAACTTTAACGGTTTTAAAAATATATTAGATAAATATATTTTTAATATATATTTTTTTGCATAGACCTTTTAATTAACTTCAGTTCTAATCAACAGTAGTGAAAAAAAATCATTTTCCCCCAGGATTTTAACCCTTTAATCACCAATTTTATAAGGGGTGGTGCTGAAAATTGAAAAAAAAACACACAAAATGGCTCATTTTTAATAGAAAAGGTGAATGTGGACTGGATTCTTTTTAACCTTTATTACAGTCTTGGTCATGTCAAACATCAGTAAAAAATTGACTTTTTTTCTCCCATTTTGTCCCATAGACTTACATTATAAACACACTTTTTTTTGACTGCACAGCCATGGCACTACATAATCATGCATTCTTGATTGTCGGTGGTTTACCCTGTTGGTAAGAGGTAAAATTTGTGATTTTTACAGTTAACAACTTAATTACCATATTAACCCTTTACCTGCAGGCCTGTGCTCATGTACTGTAGTTTCTGGCTTGTATATGGAGTTATAGGGAGTATTTTAGCACATAATTGTGTGTCTACACACTGTGTGTGTATGTTAGAGAGGAAGAGAGCCATTTGCACACTGATCTTGTTGTCTGTGAGTACACACAACCACAGAGTCTTCATAGTAAACAAAAACAAAGAAATTGTTGCTATGCATGTGTGGCCCTTTGATGTCTACAGGTGCAGACTAAACAAAACAAAAAGGCAAGTGGTCTTACATGTGACCTTGTGGTCATTTGATGGTGAGAAGAGCAGAAAGCAACATGAAGAGAGGATTCACTTGTGCACAATCTCTGGAAATGATTGTGCAGCCTGGCTCTATGAAGGGCCAGGCTGTGAAGCTGTGAAGGCTGCACAAGTAGATCCGTCACTTGTTCACAAGCGAATCCTTCATTCGTTCACAAGTGAATCATTCATTCGTTCACAAGTGAATCCTTCACTCATGCACAGGTGAATCCTCTCTTCATGTTGCTTGCTGCTCTTGTCACCATTAAATGACCAGGAGGATGCATGCAAGTCCACCAGTGTTTTTGTTTTGTTTAGTCTGAACCTCTCAGCATCAAAGGGCCTGGCACTTACTTTTAGGGCTGCAACAAATTTACTTTACTTTACTTTACTAAACTACTTTTAATACTAATTTTAGTAGGGGACTAAACTGTAGATTAGATTTGGTTAGTCAATGATTATTTATTATGTTATCAAGTCATCTATCTATGGTGTCTATTTAGTAACATGCACATGTACGTATGGTCGTGTGGAGCGCAACACACCATGGAAAAGGGGCACTTAGACTTCACTTACTAATTCAGTGATCTCAACTGAGACACTAACCTAAAAGTAAAGTCACTCTACTGGAGGACGTGTTTTCCGAAAGCTAAAAAAAAAAAACAGCTATTTTACCCATCCACAACTTCAGACGCCAGAACTCCTGGATGTTTTCATTTTACATGCTTATGCATCGCCGTTGTACGTCTGAATTAGGTACACTTCACTTACTTAGTAACTTTATTTTCCTAACTTTCCTTCCCTGACAGTGTGCAAATGGCTCTCTTCCTCTCTAACATACACACACAGTGTGTAGACACACAATTATGTGCTAAAATACTCCCTATAACTCCATATACAAGCCAGAAACTACACTACATGAGCACAGGCCTGCAGGTAAAGGGTTAATATGGTCATTAAGTTGTTAACTGTAAAAATCACAAATGTTACCTCCTACCAACAGGGTAAACCACCAACAATGAAGAATGCATGATTATTTAGTGCCATGGCTGTGCAGTCAAAAAAAGTGTGTTTATAATGTAAGTCTATGGGACAAAATGGGAGAAAAAAAGAAAATCCAGTGCTGTGCAAAAACTAATAATGCAATAAAGTCAATTTTTTTACTGATGTTTGACATGACCAAGACTGTAATAAAGGTTAAAAAGAATCCAGTCCACATTCACCTTTTCTGTTAAAAATGAGCCATTTTGTGTTTTTTTTTTTCAATTTTCAGCACCACCCCTTATAAAATTGGTGATTAAAGGGTTAAAATCTTGGGGGAAAATGATTTTTCACTACTGTTGATTAGAACTGAAGTTAATTTAAAGGTCTATGCAAAAAAATTTCAAAAAAATATTTATCTAATATATTTTTAAAACCGTTACAGTTAGGGGACGCTTTTGTCCCCGAACAACACATTAGGGGGTAAAATTTGCCCACAGTGTACCGTTGACCTATGAAAAATTTTAAAATCATATTAACAAAATTTATGTAAAATTAAGCTTATTGAGGAAAAATGATTCAATTTGTCCACATATTGACAAAGTTATGGCCAAAATAAACAGAAAAATTTCTCTCAGAGGACAAAAATGTCCCGAACAACACATGAGGGTTAATTAATTCTGTACCGTCCACTCACTAAAAAGATTATTATTAAGGGTTTAATAATACCAAACATTGTAAAATCTAATGAATAGCATTGCTTTTAATCTGTTGTGTATGGTGTATTTTTTCTTTAACAAAACTAAAGATAGCCTTACAGAAAGCAAACTGCACATTCATCTAGAGAGGCCTACCTGTGGTGTGTGGCTTAAGACCTATTTCCAATCAACACATAAACAAACAAAACATGCAGCATGTACATGAAATAAACTACAGTTTGGTTTCTTTCTGCAGGATGACAGAGATTTGTCATTAGAATGACTCTGTTCGTGAAGCAGGCTTTTCAATCTGAATAGAATTGACTGTACATCTAAAGGTTTGTTTTACAGCCAGAATATATGAAAGTTTTTTTGTTTATTTCCTTCTGCAGGAAATTTGTGGTTTGGCACACAGAAGTCAAGTCATTTAGATCAACACTTTGCAGGCATGTGCCATGTCAAGTGTTTTTTTTTTCAAAATAGTCTATAATATTAGCAGCTTAAAGCCAGAGAGTACAAACCAAACATGTTAACATGGGAAATAAGATCTATGAGCGACGTTTGATTTGTTTAAAAAGTTTTAGGCCTAAATGTAGTTTAATGTAATGTTCAATATATTGTAAGTCTATTATTGGAGTTTTTAGTATTTATGATATTCATGATACATTCAACACCACTGTATTTTCCCCTTATCACGTCTCTGGTCCTTTTATTTTTCTGCTGCCTGTCCTATCTAATCTAATCTTAACTTGGATTTTTCCTTTAAAAGGCTCTGAGCTTGTGTTGTCTCTTCCTGCCGCCAGAGGTCGCTGTCCTCCCTCCGTGTGCTGTGCAGCGGCACGCAGCGTGTTGGGAACTCCAGCAGCTCCGCTCCGTATATTTCCACTGACCCTCTGTTTTAGACATTCATTCATCCCAGCCCGAGCTGCTGCTCGCTCTGTCCGGACAGGATCCCTCCATTCATCCACCTTTCTTCACCTCCAGCTGCGCGCACCATCCAGCGGCGAGCCGCGTCCGCAACTGAGAAGGTCAGACCTCATTTTCGATCAGCGGAACTTTTTTTTCCCTTCATTCCTCTCCACCTGTTTCATCGCCGGGGGATTGTCATTGCATTCAGCGGTCGCTGGTGAGTCGTTCTGCCGGTATTTTGATGTAAGACAGCACCGCAGCGCTGAGGTGTGGACACAGTCAAACCTGTGGTCAGGCCAGTAGCTGATGTTATACTGATGGAGCGAGACCTTTAAGGAAGGTCAGGATGTATTGTTTCCTCTGTATCTAACGGGCACAAATATGATTCACTTTACTGATATTACCCTTCACATTTTAGAACAAAGACAAGATTGAACACGAAGTACTCTTCTCTCAGGTTGTCTTAAACACGCAGCATTATCTTACTTCTCCGCCTAATTGGTATTCATGAGCGGCTCTGAGTGTTGCATAACAGCCCACATCTGAATGAGACTTAAGGTCAGTCAGCACAGCCATCCAGGTGCTGCCGGGACCAGAGGACACGGAGGGAGGCTGTCGATCCCAGTCCTGGTGAAGCTTAAAAAATTTGTCTCTCTCATAAATTAGTATGAGAGTGAATAGCGGACATCCAGTGTCGATTCTGCGTAATGTTTTGTAATTGTATAGTGCAGTAGTCTCAGCAGGAGACTTGTTAGTGTGGGTCTCCACAAATGTAAACTTTTGTTTGAATTCAAGGGCACCTTTAAATTGTTCATCTGTTGTCCAGTGTTCTGTACTTTTAATAGATGTTTGAGTGGGACTCTGCAGAAAAATGTCCCCTCCCCTGCACCATTTCTCTCTATGTATTTTGATGGCAGGCCTGTGGTTTGCCATCTTTCTATAGCCAGCAGCAGCAGCAGCAGGTCTCCTCCCATGGTTTGGAGCTCTGAGGTCTGTAATCTTGCTCAACCACAGCACCACCACCACCCAGATTCACTTCGCAGGGTAAAAATGACACAAACCCCAGCTGGGCACACAGTGGAAAAAAAAAACATACATGTGCGCAATTTGACAGTTTGGATGGAGTCCCTGCACAGCTGAGGTTCATGGAAGGAAAAAAGCTAAGTAGGCGGAGTACATCGGGTATGCGGATCTCGTGTTTAGGACTTAAAGGTTTCTTTTTGCCAAAAAAGTAAGACAGACACGAGTAGTGACTAATTTATATTATCTTTTTATATAGCTAATATATTTATACCATCGATGAACAGACCTATGCTAGCTGTTCCCAGAGGCCTAATGTATTAAACTAGGCTATATAGATATATCAACACCTATTAAGAAAGGTAGGACAATTCTCTCAAACATCTATCTATCAAACATGCACAATATTATCAGCAGATTTTGGCTTTAAGATGAAATATAGCAGGGCCGGCCCAAGGCATATGTGAAATATGCGGTTGCTTAGGGCCCCCAAGAGCACCAAAAGTCCATGATAAAATATATATTTTATATTTTAAAAATAACATTGAATAATACAAACGAGATGGTATGGTAATGATAGTGGGTATGTTACACACACAGTTATTATGACATTTATTAACATGTGTGCGTGTGTAGAATGTAAAACTACAATGCAAGGGCCACATCAGGTGAGAATCGGGGGTTTACACAACCACCTAAACCGTGTATTGTTCTGATGTTAACATGTACACATGTATACCCTAACAGCCCTCCTCACTGATGGTACAAATCAATGTTTCAGCTATTCACTGCACTGTAGAATGTAATAGGCTGACACTATGTCCCTGAATGGAGGGGCCATGAGTGAAAGTGGTTGGGAGAGTAAAGAAATGTCTACAGAAAAAAAAAACAAAAAACACAATGACTATTATTACCTTTAATTTAGTACTGTCTTGATCATAACACTACACAGATGAATTACTTTATGACCACACTTTTACATTGTCACATTACATTGCATTGGATCTGTCTTCATCACTCACAGTTTTTTAATTAAGGTAACTCGAGGCTGATGTGTTTAATACTTTCTTTATTAGAATGTTTTATTAACTAAATGCAACTTAGAGTCAACAAAGTAAGCACATATGAGTTAAGACCACTTGATATTTTTAAGTAATTACAATTACAGTGTAGGCTGTAGAAATCAGCAGATAAGTTGACTAAAACTCTATGTGTCCCCAGTGGACGCATCAAAAATGACACCAGTGTGACACCAAAACAATATCATGTCATCTGTGTCACATGGTTTTTAACTTTAAGATATAAGCAGCAGGTCCAATGGCAGACGTGAACACCACCACAGATCATGATTCAGTGCTTATGTTATATAGTTCCCAGTGTCCAACAAGAAACAACATGTAAACAGCACCGGATAACACTTTGCTCCTGATTCCAGGTTTGGTGCTGGCGTGTCTATCTCTGTGCTGCATACAGCTGAGATAAAGTTGATAATGATCATCTGGTCTGACAAATAAAGAGGTCAAACTAGCACACCAGTGTTTCCCAGAATGCTAAGTGTGTGTTTTAAATGCATGACCCTGCTGTTGGTGTAGTCCTGGACCTTCGTGGAATATTTTGGTCTTAAATCTGTGCTGTGATGGCAATGTGTGGAAGTTTGTTTTACCCTGTCTTCAATGTGTCATGTTTAGCTTCATTGTAGCTGTGACTTCATTACAAGATTTAGTTGTGTGTCCTGATGATGGGTGGAACGGGTGGAGGACATAAATGGCAAAATGTGAAGACGAATGGCCGCGTCGGCAGGGAGACACTGCTGTGTGTTCCTCTTCCTCCTCTCAGTGGTGATTCCCTGCTGCTGCGTGGGAGAGTGAGGGATCTCTGCAGTGATATGTGTGTTTGTGTGTGTGAGAGGAAACAAGAATGTAAACGTGAAAAACAGGACAAGAAGACAGCAAATAAACCAAAAGTCTGTTCTGAACAGCCGTGTTTCTTACATGTGTTTGAGCGTAATTGCAAGACATTATTGGCCTTTGTGCATGCATCTAACACCTCAGTTCCAAATGCTTATCAACCAATGAGGGTGCTAAACTCAAACATGCCACAGAGAGCCTGTCACCACAAAGGAGAACACTGATTAGAGCCATACCATGATCTTCACAGATTGTCAAGACAGAACATGTCATGTATCTGTGTATCTTTCCAACACAAGGGGTCAGAGCAGCTATAAACAACACAATCTAAAATACCAAGGTGGCAGCTCTCTGCATCCTGAACTGATGAGATAGAAGAATCAGACAGTGTGGGACATTTCTCCCATCATTTGTAACCATGGATGACACTTAGGTCTGTTGCTAGCAATCAGATACAAACTGATGTCATATTGAGAGCATCATTTCTGCATTTGACCAGTTTTTGAAGGTAAAAAAACACACATGCACACACATACACACACACAATGTGGCACACTTGGAGGACATAAAGGTCACTGCTCACCAAACCTGTGTACCTCAAAGCTGGTGATATTTTCTCTACAAATTCCCAGACTGAACTGGAGTCCACATTAATGATGACCAAAACAAATATTTAAAGATGCTGGCGGCTGCCGTGATGACCCCTGCTGAGCCGCCACAGACACAGATGGATGATAGACCTCCACTTGAGCCACACAGTGATACCATATATAGGCATGTGTGTTGGTACAAAAGGGAAAAGGTTAGCTGTGTGTGTGTGTCTGAAGTGAAGGAGCAGAAAGCTGGATGTTTGCCACTTCATAACTTCAATCAGTGTGAGGCTGGCTAACATGATTCTGGCACAGAAACATGAACTGGGCAGTGCGTGTCAAGCTTGTGATGTGTTTTTAGTTTTTCCTGTTATCTGGATGTATTTTTTTCACCCAGAAAGAAGAAGAAGAAGAAAAAAGTGGAGAGATTTCCTCATACAATCTAATCTACACAATAGCTGGTGATAGATCTCTCATGGTCAAACTTCAGTAGTCTATTGATTAGCAAAATGTTTCTGTGGCTTTTCATATGTTGTGTTATAGTGTGAAGCTCCTCTGAATATTAGATATTCTTCTGCTGCCTGACTAAATCTGATTATTTGCTTATTTTATGCTGCCTGGTGTCACAATTTGGTTTACTTTCAATTGAAAATGATAGCATTGGTTCTTTCAGTTCACTGTGACCCCTCTTCTTTGCAGTTTAAGCTGCAAATGTGGGACATTGCATGTAGTTATTTATGTCAACTAGGGTTGTGTATTGGCAAGAATCTGATCCGATACATATCACGATACACATGCCTAAACTAACTAAAATCGATACCAGTATCTCCAAATAAAATATCGCGATATATCACAGAATCAATTTTTTCTTACACCCCTAATGTCAACTACATTGATTTAGATGGATTTTACACGATGCCCCATGGTTACATTTTAAAGTGAGCTGATCCGTCAGTAGTTAGATGTTTCGGGAAAAGTGTTTGTGTTGTTACCGCTGGAGTTTGGTGCTCTTGTAATGAGATACAAAAGGTCCCTGCTTGCTAACAGTTGTCTGGTGTGCACACAGCATTATGTCCCAATAATGATGCTAATCCTCTGCTGTATTTATGTGTTTTACAAAAAAGAACTGGCAATCACATAAAAGTAGATTATGTAGGCTGAGGAACTTTGCATTATGTGAAAACATAAACATGAAAATATCATATTTTTAAGATGTCAGATAAACTGTTCATCTCTCTATAAAGTGCTGCTCTGACACACAGTGGATGATTTAATTTTCACTTTCATTATGAGAGCTGCAGATTCTGGCCTTGGTTTCTGTCACAATTATTCCATTTCCCTGCAGCCCTTAGTCTTATATTCCTATCTGTGTTTATGTCAGACTATTCCTTTGCACATGCTCACTACCTTATGGCAAGTGCAAACATTTCTGCAGAAGCTATATGTACATATACTGCTTAATGCTGCATTCCAGTGAGCAGTAAAACACTACCCTTCTTTCTTTATGAGCTGTGATCGCAGTAGATGTGTGGTTAGTATATGGTGCACTGAGTCATGTCTGTCGGCCATGTTCTGTGAGATTGCGTTTAGGGAAGATCAGCATATATTCACTTCTTTCAGGCCTCTGTATGTGTTTCCTGATGTATTAGTTCAGTCAACAAGGACGTTAATTGGAAATACACTATTGTTAATGACAGAATTTCTCTGGTGTCATGGAGGTAAAGATTTCAATTATACTGTCATCTGTGTATGTTTGTTTTATGGTTTAAAGTTGGGGCAGTAGGCTGGAGGAAAACATGGTGTGTTCAGGTCTGAAGTTAGGAGTCAAATACTTGGTGCGATAACTTTACAGTGGGCTGTTTTCTTATTAAACAGACACTTTTGCTTGGTTGTTGAATCAGGCTGCGGTTGTGTTTTCTTTTTGAATAGACAGTCTGAGCTCTCCCCTGCTTGCTGCGTTTTCTGCAATCTTTATCTCCCTTTCACATTTTTTCCTGCACCTCCATGAAGATTCCCAGCTTAGGGAAGTCAACAACTACACAAAACAGACAGACGCACTTCTGTCCGCCCTGCACACTGCTCACTCTGCTCTTTAAAACTAAAGCCCTATTGATCTGTGGTATTTCTGTTCTCTCCTGTGGATGGACAGTCAAAAGTGTGTGTGGGACATTGTCCTCGGCCTATTAAGGTAACAATCGAACATCCATACCAACCACACTCCTACATGAGAATTGTCACAAATCATATGAATAATATCCTCCCTAATGTGTGTGTTGGCTGTAGCTGCAGGGGAAAAAATACAGAATTTAACTGCACAACAAGGTCAGCAATGCCTGTAATTTGTTATCTATGTTGAATTCAACACTATCATTCAAGGCTGATGTCATTCTGAATCAAAGAGGAACACAAAGTACCTGATAAAACAGTCAGGAATGATCAAGGGTTTCTGTGTCATAGTTTCCCAAGGCTTCTAACCATCTTCAAAAACATGCAACCCTCATGTTTTCACATTTAAATCATCAGTCATCAGCTTTTCCAAAAGGCGCTATGATCGGAAATCAGGCCCGATTACGTGATTTCAGACTCGATCGGAATCGGACGTTACCTCCTGATCAGGATTCGGATATATATTTATTAGGGCTGTCAAAGTTAACGCCTTCTGTACCAGGTGGCTCTGTGTCTTGTAGTGTAGGGGTATGACAATTGTCTTTGGTGTGAGAGGTCCTGGGTTCAAGACCCTGATGAGCTGCTGCGTGTGTGAAATGTCCCGAAGCATTTAAAGTTGGCGGGCAGTTTGGCGAAGCAGCGCACATGTGGAAATCCACGATTGCACAAACGACTGCAACGACTGACTTGCTATTTGCCTTTGTAGAGAACCCTAAAAGTATTAGATTATATAAGATTTTCAGGTTCTGCATGTTCCTGTATGCTATTTTCTCACTGATACTGTCCACCACCTTGAACAATGTACTCCCTGTGCTCCACGCTCTGTTCCAGACTGAGCCACACTCTGTCAGGATCGCAATGGCTCCTTTCAGCAGCAAAAATTGTCCTGAATTTGTGCCTCATGAAAATAGAACAATCATCTCTCAGCTAGGAACATTGCCTTCTCACATGTCACCTGTCTCCTCCTAGAAATTCTATTATATAATAACTTATAACTGTCGATATGTTGCAGAAACATTATGAGATATGATTTATAATTTTATCAGCATCACAAGGATCATATCTGCTCCAGTTTGTTCAGTTTATTTGGAGAAATCATAACAAGCCTGATGTTTTCCGCCCTTCCACCTCAGTGGAGTCACTTCTGCTCGTTTGTAACGGTGTGACTCACAACTGGCTGTGGAAGAAATATATCATTGAGCTAAAAGTACCTCCAAATATATACTGTGTGTGAAAAGGAAACTTCTGGATTCAAAATGTTGCAGAACTTCGAAAACTGAAAATTCATTGCTGTGTGTCTAAATTTGTCTCTTCAGACGCTGCGTCCTGCAGAGGATGGACGGCTGACTTCGGGGAACACCGATTAGCTCGTTGAGCATCACCTGTCGCAGCAGCTGTCATGGCCAAAAGCCCGGAGGTGAAGCTGGCCGTCTTTGGCAGGGCGGGGGTCGGCAAGTCAGGTAAAACATGCAGCATGTTATTCTGTTCTTTTAAACGTCAGTCAGTTTGAGAACTTGCCAACAGACAGCCTTTAAAAGAAAACTAAAGCTTCAAGGGCACCAGACTTCATTGGCACTTTTACCTTTGCAGAACAGAGCTACTGCTGCCTCAGATGTTTTTATTGTTTGTGTTACTGTTTGCATCCAGTTTGGATTTATGTGTTAACGACACCAGAGTCAGACAGTAACAGACCAGCAAATCTCCTGTATTCTATTTGGCAAAGTTACAGATTTTTAATGGAGTCTGGTGGCTTGGGGTTAACCAATAAAAATGCTTTTTCCAAACCAGAGGTGTGTTGACCACCATTGTTTGAAGGTGATTGATGTGACTGTGGATCAGAACAAAGAACTGTCCCTTCACAAAACTGATTGTAAAAAGCCTCTATGCTCAGGCTGATTTAAACCCAACCAAGAATCAGATGACTTGCTGCGGGGTATTTATAGTTGTCAAACTGACTTTTATCTCCTCCTGCTACATTACATCTTCATGACTAGTGCTTTCCAGTGTTTTCCTCCATTCTCCTGTCAGTATTTTAATGCGTCCCATAAATTCTCTTTTCTACTCTAGTCAACGTTACAGTAGGTGGTTGTTTTAGGTCTTGCTTAAATGCCTCCACTTCCACAGATAGTTTCGTCGAGTCATTATCATTCCTCCATAGGCTGCAGTGGCTTGGCCTCAGCTGGCACCCTGTATGCTCTCTCCACAACAGCACAGACCACGTGTTTCCCATCAGCTGCAAATCAAAACAGATTGCTTCTATGTAGCAATCAGATGTTAGAAAACATTGGGATCTCTTCCATGTTGAAAGAGGCCATTAAAATGTCAGAGGAGGTCAAAGCAAGTGCTGTACTAAAAAGTATGGAGAGCAGGGAGTTCATAACCTGCAGCTGAAAGGATTGTGGTGGTAAAACATGACTGCGAGGCTGACGACGTCTGACATGAAAGCAGAGACTGTTGTAGAGGAATCTTACCTCTAACAGAAAAGTGTATGTTGTAAGCACTGCCCATCTTCTACTCATTCAGCCAAATTCATTCCCCTTCTGTCAATCATCTCAACAAGCTGGCGTCCTCACTGTTGCTGTCATTTCTACATTTTCCTTCATTTTTTATGTGCATGTCTCTTCTGTACCTGCCATCTGAAATTCTGGGAATAGCTGATTAGGTTATTTTTCTGGCTTTAGACTCTACTTTACGTCAACTGATCATTTTCTTTTAAAATAGCACCTCAGTCATGATTATTGAACTTGAAAACGTCCAAGAAAATGTTCGCCTCCCCTCTAATTTCACAGCTGAAATGTCAATGAAAACAATCACTGCTGATTATTTCCTGCAAATAACAGAGGATAACAAGACGTGACACAAGTGCACTACATCACAAGTCCATTTCACACATGCACTGCAGCCTTTAAATAATGCTGACATCGTCATCCACAGCAAAAGTCCAAATCAATCACACAAGAAGCAGACATCCTGCCAGGTTCTCAGTCCACCCTGGCAACTAAACAGAATATTTCTAGTGGTAGAGACATCTAACAGGAACACTCAGCTGCTGTGTGCTACAGTTGTGAGGTCCTGGCTATGTCTAAGTGTGATTATCTGATATAAAGCCACAGGCCATGGGCTGATACAGCCCCACATCTTATCTCAGCACTTTTATGTTACTCTATGAAACACAGTGTTCCCTAAGCTGATGGGAAATGTCAAACATCACTTTTTTTCTGTTCTCCCGGAGTCTCATAGTGTTACAGTCTATTATTATGTATTCAGTGATAAAATGTCAGGGCTTGCCAGAGTTAGTAGACTTCACTCTCTGGTGACAGACATGCCAGCAGAATGCTAATAAAAACTGATATTACCAGGCCAATCTGTTGTGTCTTAAGGCATTTTTCCATTGCAGGAACTTGTAGCAGGTGCTAGGTTGTGTGATTGTTTGTGGGAAAGTCTTCTTGCAGTTTGTGACATAGGGTCCTCTGGTATCACACGATACATGTGGTACTCGTCTGTGGTATAACAAGATAACAAGACAACAGGACCTACAGTGCTTATTCAGGCCAGTTCTCACTCTGATCCTGCTACTTTAATTGACACTTAATTATCTTTGGGTCACCTTAAACAGCACTGACTGTGGTGACCTCTTGGCAGTTCTGAAGGACCATCCTGAAAGGTTCCAGTGGTGGGAACAAACACCAAAGTTCTGGTGTCCCAAAAAGTTCTTTAGTTCCTGCAGTGGAAAAACATCTTTTGTCAAATTTAGATACAGTTTCTAAACTATTTGTGTTTTTTCTATGGTGATAAACTCATTAAATCATTTAGGTACCAGCTGCCTCCCCCTCATACAGACATTTGATTTTCATGTGGGCATTTGATTCATGCAGCTCTGCAGTTGCCCGATCCTCTTCCACCACCCGCGTGCCTCCCTTTGCTGTTTTTCTATGCACAAAAGCGGACACAGCAGGATAGTAGGCAGGATAGTGTTGTCACATCTGACGCTACATGTAGCCCTGGTGATCTCTTTAACAATGAGCGGCCCTCATCCAAACACAGCTCTTTTAGTGGAAACCAACAGATGTTAATGAATCACTTTTCTCTGCAGTTGGCAAACATCTGCAATAAATAACAATATGCAATAAAAAACAAGCAATACATTTCACTCCCACTTCATGCACAATATAACAGAGAGGAAAAACAAAACAATGATGTGAAGCAGATTTCACATGTTTGAGCCTCATCGGGCATTGCAGTTTATAAGTCACTATTAATTTTAGTACCATTTAGCTTCATGTGTTATACACCGAGTGTTCGAGCTTTCAGACTGTGCTTTGAACCCACAAATAATATAACCTCTGTCTAACTACCCAGCTGAGGAAAACAGTAAATTCCAGCCTTGTAGCTTTTAGTCTTTTAAATGGGCTTGGCATCTTGTATAAGCAAAACAAACTACAAAAACACCATGTAACAAGCGTGGCTGGAAATCTTAGAGCTGCCATGGTCCCATATTATATCTCTATTTAACAAGTTCATGCAAGTCTCAAAGGTGCTGAGAAGACACATCCAAATGGGCTGGTTTGATGTTTATAGCTTTAACTGCCCACTCCCTTATCTTGTCAGTGCCATGGATACCTACTGATGCTCCAGGTGATTGTATAAAACTCTTCACTATCACGCACTATGTATAACCAATCATGTGATGTAAAATCTTTAAAAGTCATAGCCATTTTTGCAGCTTGAGGATAAATGACACACAAAAAATCAGCAAACAAAAAATGCCATTGACACACCTTAAACATATTCATAACTAGGGATGTCCCGATCCGATCATGTGATCAGAAATCGGGCCCGTTTACGTGATTTCAGACTTGATCGAGTCCCAATCAGGACTCGGATATATATTTATCAAGGTTAATGCCTTCTGTGCAGGGTGGCTCTGTGTCCTGTAGTGTAGGGGTATGACAGTTGCTTTTGGTGCGAGAGGTCCTGGGTTCGAGGTCTTGATGAGCTGCTGCGTGTCTGAAATCTCGTAGCGTGACACACACACACACACACACACACGTTTTGCTGCAACTAGTGACTTGCTATTTGCCACCTTTATAGAGAATCTTGAAAGTATCGGCAGACACTCTACATTAAATGACTCGGACTCGGGGGCAAAAAAACCTGATCGGGACATCCCTATTCATAACTATCAGTATCTACTTACAAGAGACTGATTGGTCTGACTACCGGTTAGGCCGCAAGACAAATGAGGCAAAATTAAAGTAACCTCATCAGACTTGGTTAAACTTGGGCAGATTCGAAGTTCTATCCTCATATTTCCATCTTTACTTTGGACAACAGTAACTGTGTGATGCCGGTGGATCCTGTATTAGTTGGACCACTTGAGTAAAGATTTTTCCTAATGATCAGGCCTGCTTGTGGTGTCTGCGTTGTTGGGGGCTTTTCCGGACCCTTTGTGATGGCCTGACCTGGGGAGAGTTGTTGCTTATATAGCACAGAGTGTAATAACTCAAGTGTGGCCACTCTGGCTCTTCACATCCTTTTGGTTTATTGACTCAGTGGAGGGAAAGTGGGGTTAGGAAATAGGATACATTTATCCAATTGCTGCACCTCCAACTTCGTCACTGCTGCACACAGATGTGTGCCTGTACACACAGAGAATGAGTGTACCCAATACAGCACTGCCTGGAAAGTATTATCAACAGATGTTTTGTGCAGTGCTGAAGAGAGCCTGAATCAATATCTGTGCTTTGAGCCACTTTTAATAGTTTTCTCCGTCTTTAAATGCACAAGCTGCTGCTGTTTACACTGAGATTATTATAGACTTAGACATTCTGCTAATGGAGGTTCCATTTGTTTTGTGTAACCATTCATATAAGCATTCATTTATTTATGTTATTTATGTTATCTATTTTAAGCAAAAGGCATTAAAAGTCATAACTACAATGAACACCTGTAGTTGTTTCTACTGAGTTTTTAGTGTCTTTCAGCTCATTGTGTTGGTGATCTGGAGTCTTTAGTCATCACTACAGTCTGTTTATCATCAACCATCAGAGGGGCAAAGTTAGCAAATAGCTAGTGAACACAAAGGAACATTTAGTTAGAGTAGAAACTAGTACACAAAGATCCCCAGAGAGTGAAGCCTCTTAATGTATGTCCTCAACCGTGAGGTGCAAAGACAGACTGGAAACCCAGAAAGTAGTTCCCTTCCATCCAGTACTATAAATAAAATGTAGCTGTTTATATCTTTTCTGTCACATGTAGTGAGCGTGCATGTTTTAGAACATGTCCGGAAAATTAACTTTATGGAGTGCAAAGCACAGACTCATAAAAATCTTGTCTCGCCGCTCCTCAAACATGCCACCCGGTCTTCCCCTCCTTCCCTCCAACCTTGTTTCTGATGGCCAGAACAAGGGGGAGGCAAGCCAACATATGTCTGCCTGAGAAATACTACCATTCACCACCTTCAGTGCCAGGAAGGGGATAAGTATGATGTACGGTCTGACGCGTGATGTAAACAGTCATTCAGAGGGCAGGCAGGAGAAACAAAGCCACCTTCCTGTGACTCAGTCATTCCCCTTTTCTATATTTGGTAAATAAATAAACCAATCAGGAAAGAGCAGTGATAATTCTAATTCAGAGCAACTACCTTTGATCCCTTCTGAAAGATGTAACTGATTTGACCTTCATTATTGCTGCTTTTGCCTTTTCACTCCATACATTCCAGCTATTAACAAGCTGCACAGGCAGAGTTACAGTTCATTCTCATTCTGGGGTTCCAGGCTTTAGATATTGACAGCCGAGAGAGTCCACAGCTGCAGAGCCAGCCGACTGTTTTGACTCCCATCATGATTGCATTTGGCATGGCAAATCTGGTGAGCAGCCACAAGATGTGAGTCATAGAAAACATTATGCTGTAGCATGTCAGAGATAGATTTTACTCTTTTCGATAAGATGAGGGCATCCACAGACCTTTAGATAAGAGATGTGAAAAGGTTCCCGAGTGGCTTTCAGAAGATGACTGATGTGCTGCACAAGATGCTAAGTGACTTGAACATGTTACACAAGACTTTACCATGTCTTCAAGGCTGTATTCTTTCAAATTGTTCTTATTTGTTTAGTGTGTGTTGCACTTCAAAGCTCATGACATCTTGTTGGTAGTTGGGTAAAATGTCAAGTAGCCTCTTGTAAGCATGCAATCAAGGCAGGATTGTGAGGGAAAAAGTGACCGCAAAATATTAAAATAAAAAATTTGATTTGAATTAAAAATTAACATAAAGGACATACATTTCCTTGGTGCCTACAGTGTGTTTTTTATAAAATAAATAGCAGATTGTATTTCATAATTTAAATTACATAAACACAAAGACAACAAAGCAATGCAAACATTGATTCAAATTAAAAATCATCTTCAGATCTTTACCACACATGGTGACATTCATGCCTGATGGCCCAGGATGGCACATCTGGGTACTGACCATGGGATTATTATAGCCGTGAAAGTCTGCATTAGGTTAAAACATCTACCAGCATCCTTTTCAGCTAATATAATGACAGGTGCCGCCTCCCAGAGTTATGGTGGGGTGGTTATTTTAGTAGGCCTATACCTTGACGTAATATCACACTGTTTAATGTATATTTATCATTAGCACCAAGTGTGCTTGTTAATGTTTTCTAAATGTGACAAACATGAAATCATCTGTAGCGGTTCGGGCTGTTGCCATGTTAGCAGCACTGCAGTCTGCCTGACACCAGGCTGCTCCAAATACAGGCAAAGATGTGCAGCACTAGTAAAGACAGACAGGAAGTTGTGATCTGTACCTGTCACTCAAAGTAGTCACACCCTCAGTTATACAAAATATTAAGTCTGAATATATATTTTTAAATTATATAAAAATACAAACTGCCCTCATTGTCTGTACAGTTGTTATGGTGCATGAATATAACTTTAACAGACTAATCAACAGAGAGGAGCAGGACTCTCTGGATGGCGTGTCTTTCATTAATATGTGGGGGAAAAAATGAATCCCCTTGGCATGCCCCCACTCTGCTAGCCTCCTGCCATCCTCCTCCACTTCCTGCTCCCCTGAATGCACTACATCTGCTGCCTGGAGCCTCCGTTTATCCTCAGAAAGCAACACAGAGTCTTTGCCATTCACTTCGTGTTCGGCTCTCTGAAGGCCATCTGCCTGCTTCAGAGAGCCGAACCTCCCCCGTGTTTCTATTCACCTGGCACACTCACACAGGTTTGACTAATAGCGGGTTTTGTCGCAGCAGATATTTCTGGAGTGAAGGTAGTGTTCTGTGCCTCTGCTAAGTAAATTTATCGTCTCTTGACATATACAAAGAAGAGGTGGACCCATAAAGGGAAATGACTGAGTCACAGGAAGGTGGGATTCTCGAGTGGTCGTGCTCATTTCTTGCATTGAACTATTTTTAGAGTGCACCTCTGACTCTCCTCAGCCTCCACATATTGTCCATTCTCCACTCATGTACTCTGACGGCCACCGCTGTCCTCGGCCGGCATGTGAGTCATCGCCGGCTATTTCCCTTACTTGCTTTTAACACTTTTTCTCTCTGGAGATTAGCAGCCCTTTGAAAATTTCATGATGGATCCAGAAAGTATTTCCTTCTTTGTTTGTGAAGGCATGTTATCAGCAGAGGTTCAGGTTAATGTTAATGGTAATATTCAGTGCCACCCCCCCTACCACCACCACCATCTTTTTTCTTTTTGGCAGACACATTTATGTAACACATTCAGCTTTCCTATTAATCATTTTTGAATTTTAATATGATGCTGGACTCTGCATATGCATGATGAGGTACCACGCAAAATATCTTTAATACCATACCATTGTCTATAATACTCCAAGGTCTTTGCCTTACAGTGTAAAGTTGACTCAATAAAATTGTTGTAGCAGTAAAAACATGCAGTTCTGTCCTCAGCCTCTGGAAGCTGGCTCTGAAAGTGAGTCAGAATCCTACGTTAACACTCATTGTAATTATATTCAGACTAAACTTCACATATACATAATTAAGGGCATGACCGTGAGTGACAGACAGGAGCAGACTGCCCATCCATCTCAGCTCCACCTCTCTGGCTGTATGTGCATTAACCAGGAGTTCAGTTCAGCTCAGGACTGTCAGAACCTCCCACACAGACACATGAACTTATGACATTACTAAAGGCTTGGCCATATTTTTAATAGTCTATGGTTAAAATAGATGCTCTTAGGACATTGGACACACACAAGGGAAACTTCTCCCATCTGCTTTGTCACTATTTTCTAGGCTACCAAACAACTATTTTCTAGGCTACCAGACAAGTCCAGTCCAGACACAAAGATTTTAAAGTTTTTGTCATTTAACAAATGTCTTTTTTAAAATGAAATATTAATGTTTGATCATTAGTTCTGTGTATGATTGACAGGTGATCATCCTCCTGTTGTTTGATCTACAGGATGTACAGAGAGGCTCAAGTATTCTGGTTGACAGTGTTCTTGGTGTAAATGAGCACTTGAGTTGTTCTCAGTGCATGGTGCTTCACCTTTATTCCTGTAATCTCAGTCAAGATCGCTCTCTAAGGTGTGGTTGTCACAGCAAATCTCAGCCCTCATCTGCCTGATACATGGCTCTTGATGAATAGTGCCACGGTGCTATTGTTGGACACTAAATTAAAGGGATGGATGCGGAGTTCAGATCCACACGCCCTTCCTGTTCTAACCCCAAGAGTGCAAGGCTTCTGTCCTTTTGCATCTTGTGAGATTTGAAATCAAAGCCTTGCTGGTGTCCTATTTTAACAGAGCCACAGGGGCCTGAGGAGAATGACTGCTTCTCTTTCTGCCATTGTTTGTTCATGGAACTCATACAAAGAGGAGTGGAGGGGAGTTCATCTGACCTTTACTGTCATTCACGGTGAACTTGATATGCGCTGTTGTCTGCTGGTGCCAAGGCAAACTGCACTCAAAGGTATTGAATGGTGAAAGCTTTACATAAAGCGGGGTGGTGTGGATGAAAAAAAAACATGTGCAAACAGCTTTGAGTTTGAAGTGACTAAATCAATCAGCATCACTTGTCTTCTTCTTCTTGTCTTCTCCTACGTACACAACAAACGCGAACAAGCACATGACACATACTAAAGTGGAGCATCTTATGCATAACACAGGCTGATGCATTACTATACAGCTACATTCAAACTTACAGCGCGGTGAATAAAGTAGGTGCGTTGTACAGCAAAACAGCCACCTGCTGCATGAATAAGAAACGTTTTGTTCTACAAAAGTACAAAAGTGGTCTTACCTGTTGAAAGCTGGATGACTGCAGCTCTTGCAGAGTGAGGATGTCCGCGCTAAATGCAGTGGGCAGAAACAGGGTTTAAGTTAAAGTGATTGGAACCAAATAGCTCCCAATGAGTAAAATCCATCAATTTTCTGTATCTTTTGCATTCCTGATCAAATCTAATTAACCTCTACTCAGTGTATCAGAGCTAATTTTACTCGATCAAAACCTGAGTAGAATAAATTAATAAAGCATACAAATGTATTGAATTTAACTTAGCTACTTTAATGACAAATGTATTATAGTATCATATAGAAAATGATTATAGTCTTGGTCATGTCAAACATCAGTAAAAAATTTGACTTTATTGCATTATTAGTTTTTGCACAGCACTGGATTTTCTTTTTTTCTCCCATTTTGTCCCATAGACTTACATTATAAACACACTTTTTTTGACTGCACAGCCATGGCACTACATAATCATGCATTCTTGATTGTTGGTGGTTTACCCTGTTGGTAGGATGTAAAATTTGTGATTTTTACAGTTAACAACTTAATTACCATATTAACCCTTTACCTGCAGGCCTGTGCTCATGTACTGTAGTTTCTGGCTTGTATATGGAGTTATAGGGAGTATTTTAGCACATAATTGTGTGTCTACACACTGTGTGTGTATGTTAAGAGAGGAAGAGAGCCATTTGCACACTGATCTTGTTGTCTGTGAGTACACACAACCACAGAGTCTTCATAGTAAACAAAAACAAAGAAAGTGTTGCTATGCATGTGTGGCCCTTTGATGTCTACAAGTGCAGACTAAACAAAACAAAAAGGCAAGTGGTCTTACATGTGACCTTGTGGTCATTTGATGGTGAGAAGAGCAGAAAGCAACATGAAGAGAGGATTCACTTGTGCACAATCTCTGGAAATGATTGTGCAGCCTGGCTCTATGAAGGGCCAGGCTGTGAAGCTGTGAAGGCTGCACAAGTAGATCCGTCACTTGTTCACAAGCGAATCCTTCATTCGTTCACAAGTGAATCCTTCATTCGTTCACAAGTGAATCCTTCACTCATGCACAGGTGAATCCTCTCTTCATGCTGCTTGCTGCTCTTGTCACCATTAAATGACCAGGAGGATGCATGCAAGTCCACTAGTGTTTTTGTTTTGTTTAGTCTGAACCTCTCAGCATCAAAGGGCCTGGCACTTACTTTTAGGGCTGCAACAAATTTACTTTACTTTACTTTACTAAACTACTTTTAATACTAATTTTAGTAGGGGACTAAACTGTAGATTAGATTTGGTTAGTCAATGATTATTTATTATGTTATCAAGTTATCTATCTATGGTGTCTATTTAGTAACATGCACATGTACGTATGGTCGTGTGGAGCGCAACACACCATGGAAAAGGGGCACTTAGACTTCACTTAGACTAATTCTAAGTGATCTCAACTGAGACACTAACCTAAAAGTAAAGTCACTCTACTGGAGGACGTGTTTTCCGAAAGCTAAAAAAAAAAAAAACAGCTATTTTACCCATCCACAACTTCAGACGCCAGAACTCCTGGATGTTTTCATTTTACATGCTTATGCATCGCCATTGTACGTCTGAATTAGGTACACTTCACTTACTTAGTAACTTTATTTTCCTGACTTTCCTTCCCTGACAGTGTGCAAATGGCTCTCTTCCTCTCTAACATACACACACAGTGTGTAGACACACAATTATGTGCTAAAATACTCCCTATAACTCCATATACAAGCCAGAAACTACACTACATGAGCACAGGCCTGCAGGTAAAGGGTTAATATGGTCATTAAGTTGTTAACTGTAAAAATCACAAATGTTACCTCCTACCAACAGGGTAAACCACCAACAATCAAGAATGCATGATTATTTAGTGCCATGGCTGTGCAGTCAAAAAAAGTGTGTTTATAATGTCTAATAATGTATAATGTAAGTCTATGGGACAAAATGGGAGAAAAAAAGAAAATCCAGTGCTGTGCAAAAACTAATAATGCAATAAAGTCAATTTTTTTACTGATGTTTGACATGACCAAGACTGTAATAAAGGTTAAAAAGAATCCAGTCCACATTCACCTTTTCTATTAAAAATGAGCCATTTTGTGTTTTTTTTTTTCAATTTTCAGCACCACCCCTTATAAAATTGGTGATTAAAGGGTTAAAATCTTGGGGGAAAATGATTTTTTCACTACTGTTGATTAGAACTGAAGTTAATTAAAAGGTCTATGCAAAAAAAATTCAAAAAAATATTTATCTAATATATTTTTAAAACCGTTAAAGTTAGGGGACGTTTTTGTCCCCGAACAACACATTAGGGGGTAAAATTTGCCCACAGTGTACCGTTGACCTATGAAAAATTTTAAAATCATATTAACAAAATTTATGTAAAATTAAGCTTATTGAGGAAAAATGATTCAATTTGTCCACATATTGACAAAGTTATGGCCAAAATAAACAGAAAAATTTCTCTCAGAGGACAAAAATGTCCCGAACAACACATGAGGGTTAATTATTAACATTGCGATGATAAAATAAACATGGCAGAAAGTGGAACGCTGCTCTATTATTCCCAGAAGAGCAGTTGTAGGTGATTATGCCCCACATCTCATCAAATTAAATAGTGCATAATAACCAGGAATCTGCAGACCTCAATCACTAATGAGTTTACAGGCATGGGGATGAAAGTGATGAGTCATGTGCTGATAATCAGCCAACTGTAAGCTGATCAGGAGCCATGATGAGATTTTTCATATAGTACTGGTTTGGTATTTTGGGAGTGAATATTGTTCTTCAAAAACACTTTAAAATATTCACATTTGAAGAAAGCAACAATCTTTTTACATTCATATCTGGGTTAAAAAAATTGTAGAGATATGTAGTGGAGACAAATAACATGACAAAGGAAAACTACATTTAGGGTTTTGGCATGTGGTCCTGTGAATAAGTGCTAATAAATCTATGAATTCATCACCACGGTAGCTGAGAAAATGGTGGAGTAGTTTGAAGGAGAAGGGTGTCATGTAGCACCTGTTTAATGTGAAAGCATAAGGGGTAATCACTGCACACAGTCTCTACTGGTACTCCGTGGGTTACATATTGTGCTATCTCAGATCATCTCTTATGTGAAATTGGTGAACGAATTGCAGGTGAACTAATGTTCAAAATGGGTTGCCATCCCATGTGTATCCAGCATTATTTCACAATATGCCCATTGTTTCTGGACATAATGGTCTGTCACAACAATGGAACCAGACTCAAGGCAAGTTAACAGCATGCTAACTATTGGAGCCTAAAGCATATAATCCTTGATCTGATATTTAAAAAAATATATGTATTATATCTATTCTGAAAATGTTTTTTCTATGGCTCAGTTCATGTGTTATTATATTAATAAACCAAACAGGGGTGCTAAAAGCTCTGGTGCTATCTTAAGGGTTAGTGTTTGGCTCCTGAACCTCAGCTCACACTGGGCGCTCCTGACTGGCTCAGATGGTGACGCCATCAATCCTGGGAGATGACATGTTTACTGTTGCCTTGTGTGTTATTGTTACCCTGCGCACTTAAGGCTTCCCACATCCGTTTTTATAGGGTAGTGGTGAAATCTTAGGAAAAAAAACGAGAATGGAGCCTCATTGGCTGGCTGTAATCTGATCTGGAAAGGGAGTGAGGTGATCTGTATCTGTACTGGGCGATACAGATAGACAGGATATTTCCCCTGGCACCAGTAGGACTCTACAGACATACGTGTATTTCCTTATACTGAGAAAAATGCTTTAAGTCAATTCAGCTCAGCAAAGAGGATTGACGTTGGTGGTTTGGGATGCAGACAGGCCCTTAGGGAAAGCGTCGTGGTGAAAGGAACTCTGGGAAAGCGCTGAGACTGGGAACAGAGGCCTGACCTACTGTCCAGGAAGTGGTTTTGGAGCTCATTTATTTGCTTGTTTTCAGCATCACTTTGTGTGGACGCAAGCACAATCCAATATTAACATTGCTTCCAGAGAAAGGAGAGTTGAACTGCTTTTCTATGTGCATTGTTTTATTTAATTACAAACTGCTCTGCTGACGGCCTTCCAACAGATGTATCACAGCACTTTAAAGTATCTGTCCCAAAAATAAAAAGTAAAAAAATAAATCTACATGAACTCTGGAAACAAGCAGCAGCACAGTTTTCCATTTCTAAGCTGCTGCAATACTTTCTCTTCTGTCTGTCTTCTCTAATGATTCCTCAATGATTTGTGGAGGCTTTTCAGATGCTCAAAAGTAATCCTTGAACTTCTGCAAAACGGAATCCGCAAAGCTGCTGACTAAAATGTTGTCTTAGATCATGTTTAACTGCTGGCTGGATTTGCAGGAAACCATTAATCAATAATTAAATAGCTGCGATCTATGATCCTGTTGTCAACATCTCTGCTAATAAGTAGTGAGGCTGTTGATCAGTGGAGAGAGACTGCTTCAAATAAAGTCATTTAATGGTCATCTAGTCTTACAAGCTCAAACTGTTTAAAAGAATTGGAACAAAAATCAATCAATTTTGCTTCACAGATTCCCGCTAACATCGTATTTCAGAGCTTCACAAGCATTCCGAGGCCACATAGTGCAAATTGTTGTGTCTTGTCTGCCAGCAGAGCAGCAGGACGGTAATCGTCTAACAGAAATGCAATAAAACCCCAGAAACAGCTCGTCTGGTTAATGATTCACCGCTCCTCTGTTCACATAAAACATGAGACAAACAAAGCTTCCTGCCAGAAAAGGAGCAAATTTACAACGGGTCTGATGACATCAATCAGCACAGCCCAGTCGCTCCAAATCTGATTCAAAACTGGATGCTTCGTGATTATTTTTAGTGTTTTGCAGGAGATGTTCTGCACATTTTTGAGCATCAATCAAGCTAGTCAATAAATCCAGATAAATATTGGTCATACAGAAAATGAATATGAGTCAAAAAGTTCAAACAATGCTGCTCTACAAAGGTAGAGGGCAGTCTAGTCCCTAAAATGAAGAAATTTAAGAATGTTAGGTGCAGCAAGCTAGTCATTTCCCCAGCTCTGGTTAGGCTGTTTAGTCTGCAAGTGCCATGAAAAATTATTTGAGATTTTTAGGTCTATGTCCCACACAGAGGACGAGGGAGTGTATGACCTATACTGCAGCCAACCACCAGGGGGCAATCAAGATGTTTTGGCCTCATTTTGAGGAGCTGTCATGTCATTCATCTTTATATACAGTCTATGTCATTAACAGCAGTGGAAGATAAAATGTTATTATTAGTGTTTTTAGTGTTTTTGTCTTGTTAAATCATACACCAGAACGAGCCAGCGGGAAGTGCAGCAACTCAGGGACTTGTCTCTAATCTGCAGGCGTGTTTTTGTGGCATCTCTAAATTTATTTGTATCAACTGGTATTACTAAAAGGTTAACACATCATTTATTTTCTTGCTCTTGATGCCTGATTTCTCAGGCAGTTCCAGTCTAACCATGTCTGCCGTGCGTGGGACATGACCCACTGTGACATGAAAACAATAGATAAAGAGGTTGACTGCGGCGGCACAGCTCTGCGAGGACCACTAAAGAGGTGTTTTTGTGGCCAAAAGGGAACCAAAGAGCCATGGGTGTCTGTCTGACGGCCGCGGGGAATCAATAGAGTCTGTTCAATGAGTAGTACAGCGTCAGCTCAGAACAGGGTCATGGGCGCCACTAATTGCTCTTGCTTTGTTTGCAATTAGTCCAACATTCTATCGCTAATGTGATTAGGTCACTTTGGATAAAAGCGGCCTTTGGCAGACACCTCTCACGGATGATGTGTTCGAGGCAAATTTGGAAACCCAGCACTCTTCCAACCGCCCGTCATGGTTTGATAAAATCAGCTGCTTCAGACTTCAGCTTGGCTGTGGAAGGTGACCCGGTATTGATTTGGCTAGTATCCTAGATACCTGATATTATAGAAGATAACAACAGCAGCACATTGTAAAGCATGTTTTGTGCAGGAGGGCCCGTCCATAAAGACACAACATACAACAAAAAGGTGGAAATACTGCATTTGTCACCTGAGTAAACTCAACAAAGATGCAGGCGTGTAACAGACATCGAACTGTGAGATCAATCAAAAACAGAAACCTGCCTTTTAGAGCATTATCATGTGCTGTCATCAGGGGTGGTGGCTCCACTTTTAACCATAAAACTGTTCCTCTGAGCAGCAGAATACAACAGGTGCATCCAGCTCTCCTCCCTCTGTAATCCCTTAGTGAATCTGGGCCATGCTGTCCATACTGACGCACCTTAACAAAGGCTCCTCTCTGCCGTGTGTACATTTCTTTGCAGTGGCAGTGAAAAGCTGAAGATACAGTTACCTCTAATGAGGTGAAGACTTCACACCCCATTGGTTGTTCAGTCCAACATGAGTTCAGGCAACACTACAAATAACCTCAAATTCAGGGCCTAAGACAAATTATCGGCTGCAGTTCTGCTTGGAACATATACATACATGTGTGTGTTAGAGGAGACGTGTCATTCACACATAGTCATCAACCACCTCCTTGTGCTCGAAGGCTGGACATGACTTCTATAGCAGTGTAATGAAACATGTCAGAGACACTCTGGATGACTTCATAGGCCTTCTCCACTCCCCTTGTAGGATTTAATTAAACAGGACTAGCTATGATGGATGCTTTATCCCAGTTCAAAAGGCAGCGTTCAAAGGCAAAGCTGTTTGCCCTCTGTCTCTGCTACAGCAGCTCAGTGAAGCTGACATGACGACAGACTCAAAAGGACCACTCAGTCCCATGGGAATCACTCAGGGACATGACGGCTCCTCCTACGATATGATATTTCAGTGGTGTGTCTGAAAAATGAAAAATAATCCACATATTTCAAAAAGAGGGCATGACATATTATTTGTAGCAATTAAGTTAAACTGCCAATTATTATTATAATTATTATGCATGTGTTGGCCAGCAGAGGTGTTTGCAAACCAACCCTGAACTACAGCAGTTTGATGTGTTACCCATTGTGTGGTTCAGATGCGGGGAGTCCTGTATCCCAGCCAGACCTGTAAACTGTAATTTAATCAAACAAACAATAAACAAACAAACAATACAAAAGAAAAAATGAGATTTTCTCAGTTCTATTTATTATCAAACACTCATCTGAAGAAAAACACTGCTGAAGTAAAGATGCTAATGCTAAACCAAGATAGACACCTTCAGCTCCTTACTTTACACATGTCCTGTTCTCTAAACTTTGTAGAACATTGATGATTGACTTTCTCTGTGAAGCCTGTGAGCTTTAAACCATCCTCAGCAGCACCCGGGCATTAACTGAAGGGATAAATGTTGCTGTGTCGAAATAAACAGGCACATTCAACATTGTTGTTTGTACTGACAACATGCACACACACTGTGGTTATGTATCTGTGTGATACACTGTTAATGGCCTTCTAATTCCATCTGATTGAAGATCAAACAGAGCAACATTTCCGTGCGGCAGATTACTCGTTGACAGTAAACCATTAAGACAGTGACTCACCGGTCCAGTGGGGATGTTGATATTTTATTGTTGAGGCTGGCCCATGCTAACTAGCCAATTGAAGAGAAGAAGCTGATGATGAACTGAGAGCTGATCCTTCATCCTGAACTCTGCATTAATGATCTGGAACTGCTCAAACAGGTATTAGCATTTAGATGAGGGGAGTATTAAAGAGCTTTGGATCTCATGCCCTCTTGGTGGCTTATCCACTGCTTATTAGCTATTGAAGCATGTTATCAGTCAGTGTGCATATCAAGGTCACTAGGAGTAGGTGGTCATACATTTTGAGTTGTGTTTTTGTTTTTTTGCAGTTAAATCCACAGGAAGACAACAGCAGAGTGCTCTGTCCTTTCCTGTCCTGTCCTCATATACAGTTTTGTTCTGTCTCTGTCCTGTCCTCATATACAGTTTTGTTCTGTCTCTTTGCAGCTTTGGTGGTGAGATTTCTGACCAGACGCTTCATCTGGGAGTACGACCCCACACTTGGTAAGACGAACAGATGCACTCCTTTACTAAAACCACTGTAAAACTGTAATGCCTGCTACACCAAGGCCTCTGTGATTCATAAGCAGGCAGCAGGTTAGCCTAGTTCAGGGGTCGGCAACCTTCAGCATTAAAAGAACTATTTGGGCCGGTTTCCCACTGAATAAAGCACTTAGAACTCCTAACCTACACCTATTTGACCACTAAATTGAAGATACAGGTGCTGCGTACAGGACGCGACCATGACGCATATTTTGACAAAATATTAAAAGTTTTATTTTAATATCACAAGAGCATCTCAATCTCCAAAGAAATAACTATTACTATGAAAAAACTAAATGAATAAAATAAAATATATTTAAATTAAACGGCCATTATTTATTCACATTATTATTATTATTTTTTTTTCCAAAAATGAGCTCGCCGCCTGGGAGCCCCAACAGAGGGATGAAAGAGCCTCATGCGGCTCCGGAGCCACAGGTTGCCGACCCCTGGCCTAGTTAAAGACAGTACATAGCTCATCTCTATAGTGCTGCTGAAAACATGCACATAGACAGAAAATATATCTGATAATATAATGAATAAATCTTGCAGTGGATTAGGTGACATATGGTTAACTAACTGGATTTGATTTTCTCTTTCGTCATCAGTGCTTAACATAGAACTGTGTTTTTCATACACTGATGGTGGTCAAACCAATTGGTGACTCTGTAATTACAGGAACAAAGACATGACATTTCCTGTGTGAGGTATTTTTTTTTTGTTATTTCCTGGCTGTATGTGACAGGTCAGAGCCTCTGGATTGATCAAATAGTGTTTGCATCAATGCCAAGTCTGGCTGATGGGAGGGGCAGCAGAATACACACTGCACTCAGGAACATATTTAATTGATCGTTATGCTCATTTTGCCGTCTCTCAATCTTAACATATGGCTTGTTGAGATGTTTCCAGGTATTATAGCAACAAAATGGAGATTATTATTGTGTGTCTTTTTGCCATTACCTTCACGCTGTTTAAACTGAGTAGCATATGCTTTAGAAATCATTAAAACAGCGATAAGTGCCTCCTTGGTTACCACAAGAGCTGGCGTCACTACTATGAAAGCACAGCTTGAGGTCCATAATGGGAATATGGAAATAGCAGCACTGTTGGAGGGTGCCTGTGACCAATCAGACGGTGCGGCTGAAATTACCCATGAAGTGGATGAAACGTTATTAAAACACCATTATGGGCACATCACACAGGTACATTAGGGTGTGTGTGTGTGTGTGTCTCAGAATTACTGCCAGAATACAGGCAGCACTTCATCTGTTTCAATATGCTGTCCACTGGCAGCAGCTCTACATTTATCTCCATTTATTATCAACCTATTTACTTATAGCAGGTTTATGATAGATGTTCACAGGCTGGCAAGGAGTCCTTTCAGCACAGACTTAGGCAAGCACATGTTTAGTTTCGTGGATTTTATTCCAAACTAAAAGCAGGAACAGCAAAGGTAACACTCTCTCATTTACAGCATGTACAGAGTCTCAGAAACACTGCTGACTGCTTTGCTAACAAATGAACATGGAGCCCACTGTGCAAACGCTAGCTTCTAGTCAATGAAAAAATAAAAAACGAGCAAGATATGAGATGTGTTTGTGAGCTAATGTTAACAATAGAAGCTAACATTTTTCCTGTTTTCCTGTCTATGTAAGGGGTTAACATTATCTGTGATGCAGTTTATCACTCTGCGGAGATCTGTTACTGGTGATAAATATGATGCACATGAAAAACCTGGCCAGCTGCTGGAAGGAGAACCACATTTGTTCCTATTTACTTATAAAGTGATCTGACAGGAGCTTCTTTCCATCTAATTGGCCTGCTTACATGAAATGTAGACACAAAACGAAGACACGGTGCAGGTCCCTAAAATCCTCCCAGGAAAACCTGTTTTTAGATGCTTCACCCCAGATCCACCCACATAAACACCTACTAGCACTACACTGATACTTATAAATCTTATTAATCATAATGATTGCTTTTAATCATTTCTGTCTAAATGTCCATTTTGATTTTATTATGTTTGGTAAATTGGTTCTTATGAATGGATTTACTGGGCTACTGTGCAATATGATTTTCTGAATGTGTTTGATTTAACTATTGATTTTTTTTTAAGATATTGTTTTAGTGACAGAAGCATTCATTTGATGCTTCTGTCTCAACACTAGCAATCAGTAGCAGTGCTGAATCGGTGAATCTAGGTATTATACAGCAATTATTACACGACTTTAATAATATGCACCTCGAAAACAATGACTGGACCTCATGGACATTAATAATGCCTACCAGTGGAGGCTATCCTCTGTAGTTTTCTAGGTTTTAAATAAATAAAATGATGAAGACTAATGCAATACAGGGTGTTGTGAAGAAGAATATACATGTATATATTCATTTAAGTGCAGCAACCTACACTGAAAGTGAAGTAAAACACACAGATTTGTTCACTGTTGTGAGTTTTTGGCTACCAGCAGGTACAAGTCTGCACAGATATTACAAGATGACAGCTGGGTCTCCTTTCCATAGTTCTGTGGGGAACGGTGGCTGTTCAGAATGCAGATGGCCACAATATTGCAGCAGTTATTTCTGCTCCTTCCCATTATCCAGTTCTTCCTTCTGGCTCACTGAAAGAACCTCTGATCTACTTCAATAACATCAACTGTTGTTATCTCAGAGGAAAATAAAGAGCTGTACAACATGTGGCTTACTGGGGCTGTTTGTGGAAGAACCAAGCTCTATCAACAATCTGGAGTGCCTCCAGTTCCGGCTGACTTTCTCTCTCTGTCTTTGTAGCCTTCAGGCTGTGAGAGGTTTTAAATTATAAGGGATGAATTGCTTGCTGCCAGGAAAATTGCTGTTATTGTTTTCTTTCCTGGACCTTTAGAAAGGTTGGTGGGACTGGTTAAATGATCCCAGCCCTGCCTCCTGTCAGAGCATTTAGCAACAAAGACACTGGAGGGTGGATGTGGACAGATTGCCGAAGCTTGATTGCTGCTGAAAATAGGTTGTCCCAGGAGTCGCAGTGTGAGACTTCTCCTCGGAGATGCTCCTCATGCCTCCAGCTGAACAGCTGCACTTGCTGTATGTCTGCCTCGGGGCGCTACGTGACATTTCATGCACGTCACAGGACAGAGTTTATACCCAGGAGAGGTGAGTGCCCCTGTGATGCAGCATGGTGGAGGAAACTCTCGGCTTTCACTGAGAATCTGAACATCTCTCTGACAGATGGTCTGTATTGTTTCTGTACCTGAGGTACAAAGTCATCACTAAAGTAACACAACAAGTATCATACGGTGGAAAATGGATGGATTTATGGTTGCATACAGTACATTGTTTATAGTGATCTGAACTGCTGGTAATGCCATCATAATTTATCAATTGTTCTGAATATAATTCACAGTTTTAACATCTTGTAATCATAACTTTTAATGACATGAGTCATAAATATTGGAGGAGTTTGAAATTATACTTAATTGTGTTTGATTGGCCCAAGGCAGATGATAATTAATATGTATAAACAGTAGCTGAAACTCTCTGATTTCCATTTGCAATCAGACATCTTATAAGCACAGTTGAACTTGTGCTTTCACTAACAATATAAGTCTTTACTTTTGCCAGGGTACACACTAGTAAAGAAAGCAGGTATTTCTGTGCATCAACTGGACCCTCTCTATACCACACTGTCAAATAATAATCTGTACTTTTAACTGAAGGACAACACAGCAGAGCAGCATTATTGAGACAGGAAGTTAAGAAGCTTTCAGAAAGAGCTTCAGGCCTCTGAAGGCAAAATCCAGCAGTCTGTTTAACTATAGGAGGGTTTCCGGAGGGTTCAGTGCTTTCTGTCAGGTGTTTACACAGATGAGGTTTTTGCAAGGGGCAATTGAAGCAGATATCTCCTGAGCTGTCTGAAGTGGAATGAAAGGTCAGGGTCACAGTTCACACCTGTGTTCCTGTGCCAGGAATAAGAACCTGTCATCCTGCTTTTTAAACAGATCTAAAAGGTGAATCTCAGGCTGTTTCATGTTAAGAGTCAGCTGTCAGCCAGCAACCAGCAGGCTGAAAAACTGAAGCACTTTGCTCCAAAATGTAAGCTAATGATCCGATGGAGGTGGAACCAGGATGGATAAAAACATGGTGTCCTTTTCAGACATCGCAGTGTCTGTCTGAGTCAGGTAGAAGCAGCATGTCTTGTTGCTATGACCTACATATCTATGGACCAGTGGCGGTTCTACATTGAATTACTCCCTGGGTGAGACCCCCCATGAGTGCCCCCACCCCCCCAAAAAAAGCAAAAAAAAAAGCGGAGGTCATTAAATAAGGGGGAAGGCTGCAATTCAATTCAATTCAGTTTTATTAATATAGCGCTTCACAGAGACCCAGAGCCCGAACCCCCTTGAGAGCCACAGTGTCAGGAAAAACTCCCTTTTAACAGGAAGAAACTTTGAGCAGGATCCGGCTCATAAGGAGAACCTTACTGCTGAAAGTCGGCCAGGATGAAGGAGAGAGAGGAGAAGAAGAGGGAGACAGGACAGAGAGGATGAAGGAGAGAGAGAGAGGAACAAACATGCACAAACATTACAGAAAACAAACATGACAGGTTGCAAAATGGATAATATGATGATAAATGGTATAAAAAATTAATTCCCCATTGTCTATATTTTTTTTTAAATTAAACTAACATAAGGCATGTAAACTAGAGCACTTGGATCAAACTTGGATGCCCAAAACCGCCACTGCTATGGACAAAACATACATCTGTTCTGATTGGTCAGTTCCACTGCCCTCAGGTGGTGAAGAAGGAGAGGTAGAGGGAGTGTGTTTCATTAGACTCATAATTAGTGTAGGCCCACTGGTGCAGGATGAATCATCAGCATACAGTGTAATGTTTGACTCCTCTGTTGTATGAGTGATCCTCTGAATATTTAAAAGAGCAGTAGGCGGATTTATACCGGCTCTGAACTGAATTCCTACACACTATTCTCTACTTTTTTTGTGTTTTCACAGAGTCAACATATCGTCACCAAGCCAATATTGATGATGAGGTTGTTACCATGGAGATTCTGGACACTGCAGGACAGGTGAGACAAACTACACATGGGCCTCGTATCATTTTCAGCATTCAGGATTTCATGGATCGTTAAAAATGACAGATATGTGCTTAGGAATAAGTCATAATAAAATACCGTATTTTCTGGACTACAAGTCGCACCGGAGTATAAGTCACACCAGCCATAAAATGCGTGATGAAGAAGAAAAAAACATAGATAAGTTGCACCGGACTATTAGTCGCTGTCAGGAGAGGGACAGAACAGCTGCCATTATATTTGTAATGGGACGTCAGGACACAAGGCTAAGTAATTGTATATTTTTGCATAGATAAGTCACACCTCAGTATAGTTGCATACCCAGCCAAAGGATGAAAAAAAGTGCGACTTATAGTCCGGAAAATATGGTAGTATAGCAGCATTTACATTAACAGCACTGTCTGTGCCCCATCTGTGTTTTTACCTTTGTAAAAATGTTATTTGGCTCTAAGACAAAATGAAACTCATTTCCTGGGTCAATACGACACGATGATTAATTAGTTCATTAAAAATGAATTTAAGTGAGACTCGTTTGAACTTTCACACTCCATAAAGAACATAAAACAGAAAGTCTTGCAGGGATTTAGGGACTTTTTTTTTGGTCTGGGAGCGTGTCTGTGGATAAACCTGCCCTCAGACAGCTCAGGTGCTCTCCTCCCTTTGCTGCCTTTCTTGGAGATATTCATCACTTGTTTGAATAATAGTTGGAGTGGGTGTGTGAGTGAGTGGCACTTGAGATGGCAATTTCCTGCAGTCTAACAGAAGCCAGGCACTGACCATGAGGGAGAGCTTGTGTAAGTCCTCGGCCTGGAGATAAATATGCTGCAGTGCTGCGTAGGTGTTCTGCTGGCAGCTGATTTCCCCTGCGACACTTGAGCCAAGTCATCTCTCGCTCATTACATTGTAGTCTGTTTTCAGTTGGCATTAGGATGAGGTCTGAACGCTTCCAGACATGACTCCGATCATATCATATCATAGCATTGTCCTAACTCTGGTGATTTGTGGGAGTTGGAGTCCTGAATTTCTCATAAATTCCAGGTTCAGAAGTCGGTCAGGTACACAAACGTCCCACTGTCTCATCTGTCCTCTGAAGGAACGCAGCAGTTCTTCATCCTCCTCTACCAATAAGATCAGATCAGAATCGGTTTGCATCCACCCTGCCAGGTTATGATTTCCAGTCCATACAACCAGTTAGGTCCTGTTAAAACTGGGCGACTGTTTTTGTCCTGACGTGATCAAATTAGGAGCACATGGTCTACGGTTCACATTCCTCAGACAGCTGGACAATTTAATTTATGGATTAAGAAGGTGTGAGAGCAGAGACACAGAATCAAACAAAAACACTTCCAAAACTACACAACACAACTACACAAACTATTCAAGCAAATGAAGGAAAGCTTTTAAGAAACATCCTTCATAATGTTTGAGATAGTTAGAAAAAGGTTCCATTTGAAGTGTATTAATTGTATGTGACCTAACATCCTGCCTGCTAATGTGGACAAATAGCTAACTTATGGCCTTTCTACACTGTGCGATTTTTAGCAATCTTATAAGACCATTGCATGACACACTACACGACGTGAATCTAAAAAGCTTTGGTACAACGTCAAGTTTGATGCGTGCAGATTGTACGATGACCATTTACTGAATCGCAGGCGATCACAGGTTATGTCATACGTCAACATGCGAGGAGGAGGAAGACGTGGATGCGGGGTGACAGTTCGTAGCAGTTGTCACACTGTGAGTCATCCTAAATTTCTGCTAGAATTTTTTCTCAGCTTGTCTTTGGTCGCAAGATGCTGACAACGGCCATCATGGAACCTGTCTCACAGTACGGCGTAAGACCACTGATTTAGAGCGACGACCAAAGATATCTCCACGATTCTCCTACGATGGTCATCTTTCGTCTTTGGTCAACAGCCCAAAATCGCACAGTGTAAACCGGGCATAAGATGCTCTGCTTAGCTACGGCTAGCTTTCCAGTTTATCAGCTAATAGTACAAAATAACCAACATGCAATCCTTCACTGTTACCAGTGTTAATTTTGGCAGCAATTTCGGATTTAGTTTTTATTTTAGTCTTGTGACTAAAATGTCATTTGATTTTAGTCACATTTTAGTCATCAACATTTTTTTAACTTTTAGTCTAGTTTTAGTCGACTAAATATCAAATAATTTTAGTCGACTAAATCTGCCGTGGATTTAGTCGACCAAAATTCTATGATATATGTTTTTTCATGAAACATTTAAGTGCAATAAAAACAGGCACAGCTTTAACTTTTGTTATTTGAAACAAACAAACTCTTTATTTAATTGCTATTACCTTTTCACAAAGAACCAGTGAACAGTGAGCTGCTCTCCCTGAATACACTGTTCAGTCATGACCTTCTTCATGAATACTCCATAACTACAGCAAAACACTTCAGTGACAGCTTAGAAACAGGTCGCATGCTGTAAAACCATCAGCAGCGGGGTCTTCATTTATAGATTTTGTCACGTGTATGAACGGAAGTTAAGATGACTCGTCTGCAAATGTCGCTTCAGGTTTGTTGTGTTTTTACCGCTGATAGTCGCTCCACACATTTTGCAAACCGTCTTGTTTGTCTTGACATCAAACGTGTCCATGTGTCTGTTCTTCTCCTGTGTTGTGTGACCATGCATGAGGACGCCTTCTTCCAGCATCGCGGGGTAACGTCTTTACACAGAGAGATCACTTCTGATTGGCTCTCTGCCGCCATCTCCTGATTCGTCCCTCCCTTCCACAAACAAAATTTGCTCTGATTGGATCTCGTCTCCATCAATAATTTCGTCTCGTTTTTATTCGTTGACAAAAGTGTCAATACATTTCGTCTTCGTTTTTGGCACCATGCGTCAGTTTCTATTTAGTTATCGTCTCATTTTTATCAGCAAACAAAGGTCGTTAATGAAAACTATGACGGAAATGATTCGTCAACAAAATTAACACTGACTGTTACCAAGGTAGACACAGGGTAAACTTTTTTTCAAGCTTGCATATTTTTTGGTGTGTTCCTATGTCAAAGCAAAAAAATCCATTCAAGAGTAATGCAATACAGGAGACTATAGCCAGTTAGCTGTACCTTAGCTAAGCAGTATATATCTGTTATTTTGTGGCTTTATAACATTCAGTTCATAAGCAAGCTACATGTTTAAGACTCTCCAGGTGTTATGAGACCACCTGGAAATAAGCTAGTGCCAACACTATTCCTCTAACATGGATCTAACTGCCTTGTTCTCAGGAGGACATCCAGCAGAAGGAGGGTCACATGCGCTGGGGCGATGGATTTGTCATCGTGTATGACATCACAGACCGAGGAAGCTTTGAGGAGGTGGCACCACTCCGAAGTCTCCTCGAGGAGGTGAAGAAGCCAAAGAATGTTCCTCTGGTTTTGGTGGGCAACAAGTCGGATCTGGACCACGTCCGGCAGGTCGGCACAGAGGAAGGAGAGCGGCTGGCAGCCGAGATGGCATGTGCCTTCTACGAATGTTCGGCCTGTGCAGACGAGGGTGGGGCCGTGGCCGAGGCGTTCCACGAGCTGTGCCGAGAGGTCAGGCGCCGCAAAGCTGTGCAGGGCAAGGCCAGACGCCGCAGCTCCACCACCCATGTCAAACAGGCCATCAACAAGATGCTGACCAAGATCAGCAGCTAGAAAAGAGCCATCCTACAGTCAGATGATAAGGAAACGTTTTGAACGATTACCGCCTCAGCAGTGGGCAAATATATCTGACTTAATGTGGAATGTGTGTCAATGTTATCCTCTGATTTTTGCAGTGAAAAAGCCCTGAGTGCAATATCTCCTCCCTCTGGAACTAAATGATAGTAAATGATTATGTCACTTTGGCACAGGAGCCTTAACGGATTACTTATTTCTGCAACCTTGAACCTACTAAGACGAGTCAGTGCTATATTATGGTTCCTTTACTCTTTCATCTAGATTCTCTCTAAGCCAGGGGGCTGAAAGCGATGCATCCCAGCTGTCTTATTTAGCATGCAGGGAATCCAGGTATCTGTTGATACTGAGCGGGCAGATCTGTAGTTTCCTCTTCGTATCTTGTCTGTTGGGGGGATACTGTCGTGTGCTTCTGTCAGCAGTGGTCAAAGGACATTATGATCAGAGAGCCACTGTACTGTTCAATGAAGGTAGATCAAATGTGCGTCACCCATGTCAGTCCTAGGTAAACCCTCAGAGCTGTTTGTTTGTCTGCAGTGCAAGCAAACCTTGTGATGATGTTCTGTTGACGTTAACTGTTCTGCAGTCTGGAGCCCAGTCCCCGTCCAGGACATGAACTTTTTCCTCAAAACAAAGATGAACGCTTTCACTGTTTTTCGCCAAATATCTGAAGGGAAGCAACATCACATCATGGCTGTAATGTTAATACTGTAAACTACAGTGTGTATGATATAGTGTAGCCTTAAGCACTGCTGTGTCTTAGATGTGTACAGAACCCAAAGGCATATCTACAGTAGAGTATACTGTAACTGTTCCGATGTGGGATTGGTTGATGTGAGTGGTCTCTGATCAAAACTGTGCACTTGTAATTAAAAGCGAATATATCCCACCAGCCTCTGCTTCGCTTAATGACTCTGTGTGTTTGGTCGACGTTGGTGGAAATGTCCTTGCCCTGTGCATGATATTTAACAGCAGCACTCAGCAGTGAGCCAAGTTTCAAATAATAATCAGTGTGACTGATATGGACATCTTTAACTGGACCATTAAATGTCAGGAGTCAGACCGACAAATGTCACATTAACATAGTGACGATCTCCAGGAGGGCAGAACTTTCCAACTCATAAACTGTATAAAGAGATGGATGACATGACAGCTTCCCAAAGTGTAACACAAAAATAACTGGATTGCCCTCCAGGTGGACCCTGCATGGAGTATTGGCTGGTTGTCACTCTCTTCCTGCTCTGCACGCACCAGAGAGGTACGTGCATGTACGTCTTCAGGTAATGTGTGTCCATGTGATTGGAGGCGTGGCTTCGGGGTGAGCTCTGAGAGAAAGGGGCGTGTGTTTACATTTAAAATTTTGCTGACTCTCACTTAGTAATGAGCAAGGTAATGTTAGCCGGTATGCATAAAAACAAAGTAGCAGTGACATCATTTAAAAGCATCATGTTTGTCTGCCCTTGGCTTCATACAAAGCCTCAGAAAGGAGGATGACATGTTGTTTCATTCTTCCTTGACAAACTATACATGTCTGTGTCATTTAAAAGGGGGATCAAAAATCTATTCTCACTGACACTGATGCATATTTTCCAAAACAAAGGTCTGGCGGTCCACTTTTAGGGGCGGGACTCCACATGGATCAAAGCTAAGGGTTAGCCACTTCTGACAGAAAGAGGAGTCCCTCTACACACACCCTGTTACTTCAGATAGACACAGGGCTAAAAGAAAGAAAACAAAAATGGGCTTTCTTTAATTTGGGTGTAGCACAAAGGAGTGGCCCAGCTATCTGCAGATAATTACTAGAGTCTGTAATCCCACAGTACTCCTCCTCAGCCTGACCAGCTAGAGAGACACTTTCCATGTCACTGCACTTTGTATACAAGACATTTATATATATTCTCTGATAAAAAAAACAGTCTTGCCATGTGACATAAATATAAGTGAGCTGATGTGTTCACACTGAAGTTTCAATCGGCTCTCTTAACTTAGTGTGGTTTTGAATGAAGACCTACTACCATACTGAAGGTCACACCATAGCTATGATGATACAGATGGTGATCTCTCAGGCTCCTCTAGATAAAACACACACACATTTATTGCTGCTAAAGGTGCCCCACTCATTACAGACATTATATACATTTTCTATCATTATTCAATGCTAACATTGAACATAATATAAACATATGGGAGTGTACTGGTTGTGTCGTCTCACTACAAGTGCTCAATAGCACCAGCAGGGATTCTCATGGACTCAAGGACTTCTCATGCTGCGATGCTCTGAAATAAAGAGTGTGTCTTCTTTTTAGTCCTCATTCTTAGTCCTGCTGCAGTTTTACAGTTTTTTCAATCGCTAACAAGCGCTTACCCATTCTTCAGATACTTTTTCTAAACTCTTAACACAGACACACACCGACAAAACACATCGGCCAAATGGTTAATTTTATTCTCAAAAACACATTTTGTTAAATATACACTAACTCTTTGTTTCAAAATACAATACATCTTTCTCTAACACACAAACGTCACCAAACCACTGGAAATCAGACTCAAAATGAAATTATTCTGGCACACAAAAACACGTGTTTTCAGTTCACAAGGTACATGCAGTCAATCAAAGTGCGCCAGGCTTAAAAATACTGGCAACTGTTATCATTACAAAAACTGCATAGACTTTCATGTTTCAGTTTTACAGGTCTTTTTTACACTACATGTCTTGGTTGGGAACTGTATGTCCACATGTAATGTTCACATTCTAAAGCATTCCAGTAAAAAGTCAGGTTTTTTTACTGCATACAACAGGACACACAGTAGAAATATTGTTTATGATAGAACAGAAACGTTTGCACCTGATGTAATCCAAGGCGATACACGGGGGATAAAACCGCTTGGTATGACGGATCCATGCTTGGCAGTCTTCAACTGCAATGTCCCTGCATCCATGGCATCAAGGAGTGATGTGGCTGATGGTCAAAAACCTTCCACCTCCATGCAGAAAAACAACTCCTCTATGGGATTGAGAAAAGGTGAATAGGGTGGATGGAAGAGACGGACCAGTCTATACTGGAGGGAAAATATTCTTGGAAAGCTACTAATATCTCTGGAGAGAAGTCATTGTCTCTAGAGCGAAAATAATTCCCATATCCTTGCAGATGATGATGCCCCCATACATCCTGTTTAGACATGCAATCATGGGGAAAATGAGCTCTGCAGTGATGTTGACACAATCTTAAAACATGGAGGAGCTGTATGACTGACAGACAGCATGAGATACAAACACAAACCAGATTTCATCACTGAAGGTATGTTTATTTAGATTAGCAGGTTGTTCTTAGGACTTAGGACTGAAGGAGGTGGAATGTTCCCAAACAAGACAAAGCAAGAGGACAAACAGAGGACAATGAAGAAATAAAAGGCAGCTAACGTTCCCTCTGTAAACAGGCCGACGCTCCTCTTCTGGCCAATCTCTTACCAATAACATATAATTCTTTCCTGAGTGGGCTAAAGATCCACTGACATGCTGTTTAGGTTCAACTTGAAGAGTTTATTTCCAAATTGAAACACAGCACATCTCCACCAGAGGAGAAAAACTTCATCGCCTCAGTTTCATCATTCAGCGTCAGATAAATGTTACAGAGCAGCCACAATGGGAACATTCAGGCAGCAGCTTCACAATATAAAGCCGGATCTGAGTAATAAATGTGCAGTATTTTGACACTAGGATAGATGTTGCAGCTGGGGAGCAAAGTTCAGGTAATGGAGGCTTCAGCTCTGTGGGCAACCACATGTAGCATGGATAAAACAACACAGGCAAGAATGAGCTACCAAAAGGTTCTTGGACTAGAGTAGCCACGTTAATGGAGAGTGAGGGGATAAGGAAGTTTTTTGTGTGAAGACTTTAAAACTACACTATGCAAAAAACAAATCAAATAGATACAGATGAGGTATCATGAGGTATCATGAGGCATAAAAACTTCCTGAAGAAGCAGGACTCCGCATTAAAGCTTCTTTAATATACTTTAACATGTAGATCACAATGTATTCAGTCCTTTTCAATAAACCATAACAGATCAGCACTGGAAACCAAAGTTGAGGATTTCCATCTTTCTCTGCTCAGCTTGTGAACCATGAAGCATTGCTGTTGTTATGACAACCAAGGCCTTTTCTTGTTTTAAAGATACTCACTATGGTGACCGAGGTGTTGTTTTATAGGCAGGTCTAAGAGAGGAGGAGTGGGTTTCTGAAGCACATGCACACACATATGCTAATGCAAGACACTGACACACACACACTCAGAACCACCCACTCAGAGTGTACAATATGTTTAAACACAGGGGTTAAATAAAACCACTGGTGCATACTGAGCGCTTCAGGGTCTGACATAGAACCTGAGCTGTAGGTTAAATATAGAAGTGGCACTCCATCCTTTAAAACCAAACGCTGGCTGTATAACAGCAGCATCCACAAGAGAATATGATTCATGACTACAACATCACCGCCAAGGAAAGCATTCATATGCTGCATCCATGATCATACGCTACACTTTGCATACTAGAGTAAATGTACACTGTCTCTCTAAATGTGTTCTCCTCTTTATACACGAGCACATAGTGTGCTCGTGCCAGTCAAAATGTTGAGTGTATAACGTTGGATTACTCACCCTCAATGTGTGGCAGCCTGTAGCAGAAAGAGAGGAACCAGTTTCACTAAAAAAGGAGGACAGGGAGTTACAGTGGTTGTCCTTCCCTGTCTTTTCTTTGAAAAGACAGACACAAAGCTCTATAAACTGTACTGTAGCTCTTAATGTATTAACATACATCCATACAGACTTCCACAGGTGATTCCAATCCTTCAGATAGGTGTGGATCCTATGACTTCACCATGTGCTTCCTCCTAAAGAGGTTCAAGGGAAAAACAAAGATGGCTGCCTATAGGGGTCAGAGGGCAAGAAACAGGTCCATATAATGCAGGGGTGGGCAATTATTTTTTTGCACAGGCTACATAGACCGTGTCTCTACAAAATTAGATTGGATGATGCAGTACAGCAGCGTGGAAGAGACCAGGAGGGTTGGGAAGACGTTACTGGTAATGCTGTTTGTTTAATATGTACCGTGCACTCAAATATTTGTTTAATACCGTGCACTCAAATATTTGTTTAATATTTGAGTGCACCGTCCGCGGGTCGCATTCAAGCGGGCCGGGTCTGCAGCATGAAGTACATCATGGTTTTGTATTTCATCATGGTATCACAGCATCTCCTGTGTCTGAAATCACCCACTCACTTTTCAGAGGACAATATAGTGAGCTCATCTAGAAAATGAAAAATACATTTTAGAGACTATTCCCATTATTTTGTTTTTACAGCATTAATTGCATTATTGTTGTCATGTCTGATTAAAGCGAGCCTTATCGCTGCCTATTAACTATTAAGCAAAACACATGATGGTACATATTGCTGCATACACTTACTTTTCATGATGCATTGTGGGATACATAAAGTGCATTATATGGGACTTAATAATTATCACTTTACATTTGAACAGCACTACCAAATGGTGAACACTTAATATAGGTGATTGTTTTGGACACAGTCATGCTCTGTCCCTTTAAGAGACTATCAATGAGTTCTGAGTCCATTGACTCCAACAGAACATTTCTGCTAAGTGGTTCCATTGATGCACTAAAATTGCATGTTTGGACTCTTTTGTCATCAGATGCGTATTTTGTGTGATGTTCTGACCCGCCCACACAGGAAACAGGAAGTATGCATCATTTCTTATCCTTAGCGTAAGTTTTATTGGGTTTCTGTTAAAACCCCCCACAATGCAATGCTTCACTTTTAATAAATGAAAATAACCCTCATGATGGTTCCAAGGTGTCTGTTATCTGAAATTTGCAGCTGACTGTGTGTCCATATATTGAGCTGTGTTGCCATAGAGTCCATCACCACAGCGATTGTATTGTATGTACAGTCTGAGGCAGCAGCTGTTTAACTGCAGTGCAGCTGCATCACAACAGACACACATAATGGTGTTATTGTATTTAAGGAATCATTGAAAATTGAATGTATTTGTGTATATTTTTATTATTTAATCACTCTCCACTGGTTGCTAGGCAACATCCTGAATCCTTCCTGTTCACATTTACCTGGACAAGTTCATTAACATTTGCCTTTTAACAGTCTGACATTTTCTGTTTTTATACATTTGATGGACAGAGAGCTACACCTTCACTAAAACCACAAACAGCACCTTTTACCTTTCATTATTTTTGCCACTTTTATAAAAATGCATACAAACGTAGCTATATTACATACACAAAATAAGTGTAGACCAAATATATAAGACTCTAGAGCATACAAACTATACCACTGGACATAAACCTCCTAAAGTAAAGGTGGGATTACACTGACAATGAAATGTGTTTGTTAGGGAGCACACTGCCCCCTGCTGGGTGAGTTAATTTAATCTTTAGTGTGTAACAATTCAAGAAAAACATGCATAAATGAACATCTTGATTTGCATTTCTTTTGAACACTGCAGCATGGTGTGCATGTGCGATCACTGAGCCGGACTGTTTCTGATTCCTGGGCTCCAGGCAGGCAGGGACCTGTGGCAGATCAGAGATTGGACATTCCTTAAGAATGCAAGAAATCACACTGGCAGCAGATTACCATCAGGCTGGTCTGGTATGCAGCACATGTGTCTGATTCAGGGAAACAAATGGGAACCGCCGGACAAACTGTGAGGAAGTTTCAGGGTGCAGCCAGAGGTCAGAGGTGGAGACTTAAATCCCCCTTTTTGAAAGGTAATCTAAATCAGGATATGTGAGGTGAAATCAAGGTGAACGTGTCAGCAAATTGCATCAAAGGTGAAGATAAGAGAATTTCCAAAGAAGCACACTGTGATGCTGTGTTATATAACACAGTATTTAATCTCAGAATCACATGGTGTAGTGTAGCCAGGGTGGTCTGCAGTCTATGAGCCTCACGCACTGCACAAACTATGGAGCTTGTAGACGTAACAACAACAGCAGTGTTTTATTCAACATGTCATCACTTTATTTTCTCTGGGAGATTTCCTAGAGACCAACACACACACACACCACTATTCAAGAAGGACTTTCTTGTTAGCGCCCTTTAGCTAAATTACAGCTAACTGCAATAAAATGACACTGATGGAATGGGACAAGCTCTGTTAGAGATGTCTGTTTTTTAACTTTGCCTATTTTATGTCAGGATTGTGTTTACAGCTTTTTGTGCTGCTCTCAAGTGGTTAAAAAATATAGTGCAGCTTAAAAAAACTACAACAAAAAATACTGTCCATCATCACAGTCAGCTGTGTATACTGCTTTAAAAATAACAAGTATGTTCAAATTGAAATATCTGAGCAATGATGGCATTGTTTGAAAAGTCATAATGTGCACAAGTGACATGTTCTCATATTAATGTGTTTCATATTATCGTGTAACACAATTAATTTCAAAGGCTGACATGAAGCGGGCAGCAGATGAAAGGAATCACCGGCAGGTTTCCCTCTTATGTTGCCAGTCAACTTTTAACACCCGGAGCTTCATGCCAAGAGGAATAAAACAAGGTACTAATCCAAGATGAAGGGATTCAGGGATTATTGCACCATATTCTAAAAGTTGCGTTTTTCAAACAGGACTTATTAAGAGGCTCTCGCAGTGACCATATATGGAGGGAAACGTTGGTGTGGAGCTGTGTGGATGACTGACAGAGACTGGAATGCACAGCCGCAGGTATAATAAACGTTTTTAATAACAGAAATCTTAATTTTCAGACAAAAGAACTGAAATAATAGCAATACTAATAAATTACACGAACACATGAGATGCATCACATTTCTCACAAATAAGCAGCCAGACACTGAGTTCACATAACAACCAAATTTACACACCTGAGGCACACAAGAGGGGGTTGGTTTCATGCCACATTTACACCAATATACAGAACGGTAATACACTTAAAAGTACCATACAATACCAGCCACCGTTCAGGAGAAAGGAAGGGACACAGTAGACCGAGAGGTCGGCAAATAAACCCGTGCAATGGCCTTATTTCTCTCATGAACACACACCACGTTAGAAGTGTACTTAAGTTTGCTTCAGTTTCAGCTGTGTTTAATGGCAAGTCCCTGTAGCTGCATATTGATTCAGTGTTAGGCTAAGTGTCACTGCAACAGACGCACAACCTGACGACTCCACCATGTCACTATAACAAATAATGAAGCAGAGTATTGCCTTTTCTCCAAAGGAAATAACTGAGATCATGGGATGGGGTGAAGTGATGCGACTGCCTCACAACATTTTGTGAAACAAGCACAAACTCTACAGCAGAATGTGACATCAGCAACAGGTTACTGAGGGGAGCACTGCTGTCATTGGCTAACACATGTTTCAATCAAAACTCCTCTCTTTAGCCCATAGGGTGAAGAAAACCCCCTATGGGAAATTAATTTTAATCGCTACCATAATCTATACATTATATGTTGGTCAGTTTAAAGATTATTTTGTTCTGAAGACAATGACATTTAATTTGTGTGAACATGCTCAGCGAGCTACATCTGTTAGAGATCTCCTTGAGAACTGTTCAAAGTAGATGATGATCTTCCTCAGGACTCGTTGTTCTTTCTGCAGTCTGTCTATCACTCATAGCTCATTTCACAAAATGTTCTCCAGCACTATCACTCACTGAACTTGAGGTAGTTACTAGTAAACTTTGCAGCTCGCTTCCGATTGAGTCAGATCAACAAAACATAACGCAATCGCACAGAGACTTCATCTGTTCCTCAACTAAAACACAAGCAGATGCATCTGAGGTCTGGTCTGAGCTCACAGGTGAGTCCATGCAGTACTAGTCCATAAACTGCATTCTAAACCCAAAGTGCATTAAAACAGAGAACTGTGACATCAAAGTTAATCTGAAGCTTCTTCCTGCCAGAAGTACTAGTAACATTAAGTATATGATCTCGCTCTGCTGTGAGTATCTGCAGGGTGGGACGGGCCACGGACACAGTGATCAGTAATCAGTGATGTCACAGCCATTATTGCGTGGCACGTAAAGACAGTAAATCCTCATGGTTATGGCTTATTACACTGCAGTATTACATAGTGTTCACAACAAAGACAGAAAATGATGTTTTAAGCCGTTGAGGGGTCTCACACATTGAGATGCTAATTTGGTCCATTTTGACACAGTGCCCACGTTTATGAAAGGACAGCAGCAGTGCTCAGTGACGAGACGCTGCATGAACTCAGAGACGAAGCTAACAGCAGCTCAGGTTTTACTTTTACAACGAATCCTCTGAGGCAGAAATATTACAGCCAATGACTGCAAAACAGTAAAAATATATGACAATACAAAGTCGTACAAAGTGTTTCTCAGTGGATCTAAATAAAAACAATAAATTATTATTAATATATTATGTGGTTATTAGCCTTGTTATGGTAGAAAGAAAGCTTGAGACATGCAAATAGCAAAGAGGGGGTGGGCTGCTGATAATCGCACCAAATCAGATTATTTCTGCCTCTGGAGCAACAGCTCAGAAGACAAACAAAGAAACAAAGAAACAAACAAAAAACAAACAAACAAAAACATAAAAATAAATTGCAAAAAATAAAAGTTTGGTAAAAGTGACAGCTTCTCTTAAAGTGTCCAGTTTTAGTTTTTTTTTTTTTAAATGGCAACAAAATTATTTTAAACATAATTATTGCAAAAACAACTTTTGTGTAGTTAGTAGTAATAAGGATTTCAAATTTAGGACACATTTACTCACACGCCACTACAAAATGTTACACACCTTCATGCACATTTCACAGTAAAACTGGGTCCACTATTATTATTATCAATATTTATTTCTAACTCCTGAATACTGCTGACAGATATATTCAAAGGCCTTATTTGCTGTTTTTGTCCAGGGTCTAAGTGGAAAGATCCTGTGTATTCTCACTGTATGTAGATCATTGTGAAGATACATTTCCATAAAATGACTAATTATGTGGTTAATCTGATCATGATTGTGCTCTGCACGGAAAGCAAATATACAATCAGTTCTGTCAGCTGGATGCAGCTGCGGTTAATATTTTGGGCTGAAAAATGCTCATTAATAAAAGCACTTTTATGTGATTTAACTAAACTGTCACTGCAGAAGAGTTAAGACGATGAGCTTGTGTTTGAATCTACCTATGACATTCATTTACATGCACTTTGAAGAACACACACACACACAGCTGCTACATACACACCAAAAATAAATAAATAAATAAAGTAAAGGATGCTGATGCAGTCTGACAGTCTGCACTCACAGCTGACACTGGATGTGGTGACTAAAGATAAAACCTCTAGTGTAAATAATAAGTTTTAAAAGTTTGCCTTCAGATACCACACAGTCATGATACAAATCCCCTACAACAAATACTTGATAGTGTTATTCACAGACCATGAAACAGGGCTGCCGGGGACGATCTGAGCTGTGATGGAAGACGATGGCTGTAAGCCAGTACAGCGATTTTGCACCTTTTAAAAAAATCACAAGCTCGAAGGTTTTCTTAGCTGTGTGACTGTGATCTAGTGCAGAGGGAGGGATTTGAATGTTTTATTAAAAAGCACTTTGGTAATGTTAGGCCAAGGTAGAGGAGTCTTATTACTACATAAGCCGTGTCTACAGCACACGATGTGTGAGAAATGCTGGCTGAGATGCTGGTGTCCCGTGAGGAGTCAGAACATTTCTCATAAGTGGAACTGTTTTGGATCAGGAAGTATTACCGCAGACAGAATTTTGGAAGCTGTGTGTCAATTAAATTGAAGAAGCTCAATGTTCAGTAAACAAAAAAAGTGAACAGGTAAATACTCTCACTGATGGGACAAAGAGATTGCAGAATAACGTTTATATACCAAGCAGTACAAGCTAGAATATGACTATTTACTGTAATCCTTTATCACTAGAAAGGCCAAGCTCTTATCAAACTGCTGTCAGCTGACTCGAGGTGCACCAACTCTAAACTTACAGCAGAATTCCTAGAAGTGTATGTTACCTGTAACATAAAGAGCGTGAAAACACATTTACTTGAAAAATGAATGGAGCTCTGTTAGTTTCTGCGCTGACATCTATGCTGTAAGAAAGAAAACTGCCGACATCTTTAGTCTCTTTGGCCTTTCTGGTGATAGATTCATCACTGATTGGATGACAGTAGGTTGCACTGGGTGTTAAACTTCACTAACATGGAGAATGAAAGAGAATGAACAGGAAGCTGAAGTTTAGAGGAGAGGAGTGACTCCCTAAGAGATTCGATTTTTTTTAGCCTGACGAGTGACAGGAAGCTTCTTAGTCAGAGAAGAGACTAGCAAATGACTGTCGGAGAGAGCGGATGGTCTCGGCTTTGGCCTCGTCATCGGTCAGGCTTCCCCGTAACGTCTCTGTGAAGGTGTTGGTCAGCGACTGGGATTTGCTGTGTAGTTAAAAGAGCAGTAGTTTGGTTAGTCCACCTAACCAGAATGAATGCTATCAGCAGGGCTTCAGGGTGGACTCACTTCAGTTGTGGTGACTGTTTCTGAGCTCCGGGCCCAGAGGAGGCGGGGATGGGGCCGGGTTGGAAGGCCTGGCTGGGAGAGGTGGTGGCTGAGCGCGCTCTCTGAGGTGACCCCTGGGCTGACTGGGACGGAGAGGCAGACCCAGAGCGGTGTCCCCCTGCAGTATGTAGACACACACGACGTACATAAACTGGTTCACTGTACTACTTTAGAAGATCAAAACAGAGTGTGTGAGGAGTCTTACCTCGTCTGGGCTGTGTGGTCTGTGTACACAGGGATGCAGGAAAACAGAGAAAATTATTTACAGAAAAAACTACTTTCAATCTGCTAATTTGGCTGTTTTGGGGGCATTAATCTAAAACACCAGATGAGCCATACTGTCCATCATGGAAGCAGGCCATGGCTCTCAACAGTGTTTCGTTGTAGTTCTACTGAGTTTTTTGTATTGTTTTGGATCATAAGCAGCATCCAATATTCCGAAGAGAAGGCAGAATTCTCTGCTGCAAAGAAGTCAATGGCCAGAGCACCCACACTCAGCAAACATTATAATCACACTGAACCACATCTTGACAGGATGTGCTGAGGCAGCTGGAGACATGATAAGGTTGTCACTGACTTTACCTGTTACCTCTATGGTAACTATAACCTGTTTGTTGGATCTGTGGTAGCAGTAATAGTATTACTGTAATTATTACTGATGGTAACAGACATAGCAGTTGTAGTATGAACAGTATTACAACATGTGAAAATAATGTCTATGTGTTATAGTCTATGGTAGTGTTGGTGTTACAATTACACCGTAGTAATAACATTACTGTATAGTACATACCCATTTAGTTACAGCACTGGTAATGCAGCTGTAGTAGTGGTTATAGTTACTGTAAGGTAATTAAAAAGTTAGTAGTGGGGCATCAAGTACCTTCACAGAGGAAGGCTGAGGCGTGGACACTCCCAGCAGCACCTGTGCCATCTTGTTGATGACCAGCTCTGTGATCAGCTGTTTGTCCTCCTCCACATGTTCACCAATCAGAGGCATCGAGCTGTCCATCACCTGCAGAAGCACAAAATCAGCTGGTCAGCTTCCTTCACTACTGTAATGCTACAATTCACCCACCAGATGGCAGTGCTGTTCTTCTTACCATGTAGAGTAGGGCAGCCCTGTTCAGGGCCAATGAGTCCACTGCTGAGATAGTGGACTCATTTGTTTGTGGCCAAACATGATGAGTCATTATGAGCAGATCACATGCACAAATATGCAGTTCGTCATTGTGGAGGACAGAAGATATAATCTCTACAACCCTGTGGTGGCCTTAAATCTAGTTAACTGCCGGACGCACTGAGCGTGACACTGACTGCTCTGCATGTTCCCATGCACTGTAGTGCACCTCAGAAAGCTCCTCACCCTGAAGCTGTTTATATATTTCAGCAAAAATCTAATCTTTCAAGATGCTATTTTTTCTGTGCTACCCTCAGATGGGCAAAAACCAAAGTTCCAGTGAGCTGCAGATAAAATGTGACTCCATCTATAAATATTATGTTGCCAGGCATGACTTGGAAGGGCAGAAACCAAACCCACTACCACCAATAATAATAAAAAAAAACAACTTTCCCACCACTCAAGCTCACATGCATATGCACGTGTGCAGCAGTAACACAGTGCACACGAGACTCAGAGACCCACCGTCCTCCTCCCTTGAAGACCAAAACAGGAGCAGGGGAGTGTGGCTGCCAGGCTGGGTGCAGCAGATGCCCAGCGTGTGGACGAAGCTTCTGCACCGCATCCGACCGCAAGCTGTAAACACAGTGCTGGGCATGCACCTCAGCAACAACAACTCTCAGGGGAGGAAGCTGTTTTTATTGGTGGTATCATCTGAATAAAACAGGGGAAATGCCATGTTGGCTGTTTCTAAGGACACATCAGCAGCTCTGGTATTTGGTTAAACTGCAATAAAAGTGACTTTTAATGCAGAAGAAGAAACCTTAGAATTTTGCTCTCTATTTAATTATGGAATGCATGAAACAATAAGTCCTGTCTATTTAAGTAACCTCACACTTGTACTTTTCAAAGCTGTCTTAGATCTCATACTGTTCTACACAGAACCAGAGAACCCTCTGCAGCCCTTCCTTTCCTGTGTGTACCCAGGCTTCTTGGCTACAGGGTTTGGCAGTGAAGTTGGGTGTGGCACGGTGTTTTGGCCAGTTGAGTCATTACCACAGGGGACTGAGTGGAGGCCTGGCAAGCAACCGCCAGGCCCCACTTCAAACGGCGTGTGGTGTCGAGCAGAGCCGGGATCCACCCTGCTGATTTATTAGGATACAGAGTCATCTAGCAGGACATGGAGCTACCACTGGAACACAAAGGTGTTATTCTCTGCACAGCTTTCTGTCTAGACAATGTACCCGTCTGCATTGGAAATTTCACACAGCACAACATGTGAAATGTGTTCACTGAAAAATATGATGCAGGGATGATGCACAGGGATGGGCGAAGGAAGGGTGAAGGCTTCGGGGAAAACAAAGTTTAAGACCTCCTCCCTCCTGTCATCATTTTTATTATTCACTTTTATCAGGTTTTTGTTCATGACAAGGGTCATACATCTGCCATGTTTCTTTATCATTGAATAACAGGCCACTGCTCCTTCCTGTAATGTGATGTCATTTCTGACAGAAGTGAGCGTTCTTACATATTACATTCCCAGTACTGTATGATACTAACCACTTCACTACATCAGGCCAGAGTGCACTCATCCTGTCCTGTCATTGTCATGCTGTGGATTTCCTGTCATGTCAGTTCATATTATTATATACACAATCTAATGCAGCATTACTACATCTGGACAAACTAGGCGGCCCAGCAAGTATTGTGTATATCATATTACTTTATATTGTTAAGCTGTAGTGTGTGCTCACACTCCAGTATATTGTCATAGTAGTGTCATTTTATTCTGGCTGGCATAATGTCATGTCATACTATAAATAATATGTTATTTGTCATTAGGTTGTGTTGTAATGCTATAACACTGTACCGATTATCTTCGTACATTCCCAGTCAAAAGTGTCACAAAGCTACAGTCACGTCAATACTAGCTGTAGTACTGTTAATGAGAGGCTCATTACTTCTCATTAGTGAGAGGTGTCACGGCTGTAGTGTTTGACTTGGAAAAAAAAGAACTGATTCCAGCCGTGATGGACCGACAGCTCTTCTCCGTCACGGTTAATTAAATTCCATCAAGGGGTAGAGAAAGAGGCAGCTCAACATGGTGGACGAAGAAGAGGAGGAAGTGATGCTTGTCAGGGAACATTGTTACTCAACTGTGTCACTGCTTTCTCTGAGACTACGCATCCCCGCGGGAGCACATAGATATTTCCTGAGATTGTTTTAAAAAAAGAAACGTACTTTCTCGCTGCTGACCTCACCCGGCGTACAGATAGAGAGAAGAGTGATGTCATGCTCTCAGCCTAAATATGGGCATTCAGACTGTCCCAGACTGGCCTGTTTCCTCAGATCTGAGGGAATAGGAAGCTGTACTAAAAACAAAACTGATTGCAGATGATACAGCTATTTGTCTCCTGCTTCTCTCCTGGGTATAATTCTCAAAGGCTCCTCTAAAGGCTCCTCTAAAAGCAGCCTCTTACACAGTTTATCTCAATAACTCTGTGAGGGCTGTCAGGCTATGTTAACATTTGCCTTTCTGCCTTCCCATCCAGTTCAGTTTCACTAATTTTCCTGCCTATATAGAACAAGCCTAGACATATATGAACACATACATAAAAAAAATCTCATGGACAATGTGACAATAGTGTGATAGCACTTTGAGATGCCTTCCATTTGTGTGGAAGCAATTTATTCTCCTCACTCAAAACTCCCTCGTCTTGTTGCTTTATTAAATTTGAGTCTATTTTCAGCACTTGCTGGTCTGAACATTGGTGTTTGTGCTTCCTCTGTTGCCGTCTTCTTGTATGAAATTTTCAACAATGGAGGAACTGGATGTACACAAATGTTAGAAAGAAAAGGTAATGGTGACATATTCACAGTACCCAAGGTTATAGGCTGCATTCTTATAAGGACGCACTTGTCAGACACCACACAGTTGTCCCATTTCACAAGACGCCTTCAAATGCAGCCAACAAATAAGACCTTCTTTAATCATTTGTATATGATGATGTATCAAGTGAAGCCTTCACAATGACTATAACCCAGGATTCATTGCACACCATTGATGGTTGGATTCTCTTTATTTTTTTTATTTTAAATACTTTAATAATCCCAGAGGCTGCTGCCAAGGAGTGTCATTCAATGTCCAGCAAGGAGTGCCACAACAGTGAGTGCACTGAAGGCAGTGCGGGTAAAGTGCCTTGCCCAAGGACACACAACAATGACTAGGGAGGAGTTGGGATCGAACCACCAACCTTCCGGTTATTGGACAACCCTGCTCTACCATTGAGCCACTAATACAGCAAACTACACAAACTGAACTCAAATGGCCAATTATTGTTTTTATCAACAGCGGGTTGCTAGGTGACAGGACAGTGTTATCTGTGTATAAACAGGAAGTTTCCACAGTCAACAGTCCCTTTTAACAACAACTGGTGTTAACTCTAGTCTATGAGATATACATATATCTATACATCTCCTCCTTCGGTGGGTGCAGCCCCTGAATTGAGACACAGCTTTGTGTCCATCTTTGCTAACTCTTGAGTAATATTTTTCTCTTAGAAAGCTGCTGTAACACTGCACTCCATGATCATGCTTTAGCAGCAATGGCCCAGTGGATCCACTAACTCATTCACTTTTGTCAGATCACACCATGACATTTTCCTTTGTCTCCATACTGTCTAATAACAAACTCTATTAGGGTGGATTGAAATAATCGGGCAGTGTTAGCAGATGCTTGTGAGTCAACCACTGACTCCTGATGTTGTTTTCATTGTGCTGTCTGTGTTTGGTCTGCAGACTAATCATTCTTTCAAGGCTCTGATGATCATGTGCCATCAAGTCTGGCTACACCCTTCCCTGTTGACCAAAAAATATTATCAGCAGGGAAAGAGACTGAATCAGTTCACATCCACCAGGCTACCTTTCCTTAAATGGGTGAAAAAGTGCTGCAATAATCCAGTGAAAATTTAGATGACATATAGGTATATTTTACTTTTTTGGCACCCTTTCCTCTTTTAGCTGCAATCTGCATGGAGTTGAGGGTCATCCTGAAAACACACTGACCTCGATGATATAGTCGTTGCCATCTTTTCCATGGACGGCCTTCACAGCACAGATGTCTAGGCCACCAAACATCTCAGAGCAGGAGTCCACCCACATCCGATATCTGGAACGCAGTGTCAGCAGAAAAACAACTGAAGACACATTTTTCTTTGGTAGGAGTGGCACTTAGATGTGCACTAATTCAGCGCCAGTTTAAAGATAATATAAAGACTTCTAAAGATTTCTTTGTTGGAAGAAATTATACAAAAAGCTCTGTGTCGCACCAGCAGGTCCACATTTACCCAACAAAGCTTTGGGTCAGCTCACCTGTCAGTCATCGCAATCTGTTCCAACATGGCGGAACCTGTATTGGCCTTCCAGTTGCCAGAAATGGACGTCCTCCTTAAAGTCAGAAGATAAAAGTCATCAGGAAATGCGTCAACCTGTCTTACAATACTTCACCCAGACTTCGCCACCTTTGCTTGTGAATGGCAGCCCTCATGAGAGAAGTTATCGTCAGTTCATCAGTGGTGATGATTACCATCCACACCTACATTATGTTTGTGTCAGAGTCAATTAAAAACACCCTTTCATGGCAAGGCCAGGGGAAAAAAACAAGATGAGATAAGTCTTGGCTTCTCTGTTTCTCTATCTCAGATCAAGCAGCTGTTTACGTAAAGAAAATTGAAAGTTAAGAGAATATTAGCCCACATTCTGTGTTGCTAAAGGGTCAGCTGAATTTACAGAGAAACATGCATTACTTCCAAAATGACTGTGTTTGTGTATTAGAAGGAGGAATGAAACCATGAAAACACTGATGACGAAAATCAGAGACGAGCAATGTCAATCCATTTTCTGCATTAATGATCTAAACAATGAATGTTTTGTTCAAAAACTGTCAAAGCAGAATGTACATTTAGGTACATAGAAAGACTGGTTTATGTGCCGAGTACCTCTGTGGGTGGATCCCCATGGAAACTCACATGACTAAAGGTGGCTGATGACCCCTTGCCTCCACATATAGTTGTGTTTGTTATGGGTAGCTAACAGGCCAAAGCTGAGGCCATGTGTGGTGTTAATGGCCCAATGTAATTACTGTGTGAATGGCAGTTAAACTTCCTAGGAAGACTCAGAAGGATTTTTAATAGACATCACATCCGTAGCAGACATAAACCGCTTCACCCAAGGAGAGAACATGCAGGGAAAGGCAGAGCAATGTAGTCTACCCTGGATGGCACAGCACAGGGGAGGCGGCTCCTCAGGCCAGGACTCAACGGTCCATCTACCTTAGAGACAGTGGACAAAAAAGTAGACAAACCTATGGTTTGAAAGAGGATCTTTGACTCCTCTTTCAAAGCATCTGTCTTATAAGTGTAATAATGGTCGTATTGGTAATTAATTGTTTGGCTTTATAAGGACTGTTTACCAATTATGACTGAAAGTTGGCTCAGACCTATATTCATAAAACAAACTCTCAGTTCACTATGTTTGTGGTTAAGGACTCACTCCACCAAGACCCTCACAGGGTGCAACCACACTACATTTTGTTTGTCCTAAGCATGCACGAAACGTGTAAACATGTCTAACCCATGTTTACATGTACAATTATCGGTTAAATGATTGAGTTTACAGGGAACCAAATGGCAGTGGTGTGAAGCATCTTACATGTAGGCCTTGTAGTTGTTGCCGATCTTCTGGATGCGGATGTCGTACTTGGATTGGATGTAGGGCTCTGTGGTGGCGTAGGTCCCGGCCAGAGCCACCACGCTGGTGATGTCCTGGAAGTCCTGTTGGTTTTCCACTTTAATCTGTGGGAGAGACGCCACTTGTTAGTGAGGGGCTAATTACAAAGCATGCGAGCATCAGAGAAGGCAGCGGCTGCTTAGTGTCCCACAGGAATTTCACACTTGTACACAGGCGGAATAATGAGGGGTCCCTGGGGGGAAACACTGCCAGGGCCAGCTTTGAACTACGTCACATCAAGTTATTAGACTGTAGACACAGACTGAGGGGAACCTGTTTAAGGTATTTACACTATAACTAGGCAACAATGTGTTGTGATCACACAAATGCAGAAATTTAGTGCTAACAGGTAATATTTTCAGGACTCTAGCACTTTGAATTCAAACATTTGTCAATTCCCTGTCAATTAAAAAAACGTCACTTCCCCTAGGGTGTTTCTGTGGATGATATTTCAGCAGATGATACTAAGATTAATGAGGTGTATTCCATCAGGTCATGGGAAAAGGGGCATCCTAGCAGGCAGACTCATCAACCAGCAGCTTCATTGTCAGTGACCAGTGTATAAGATGCAAAATGATTTATTCCAGAGCTTCCACTCACTCATCACTGTCCCGCTCAAACAGGGGAGATGGTGGGAACACTGATGTGCCATCATGAAAAAAGACAGATAAACCAGATAAAGAAAACAGATAAGGAGGTCCCAAAAGTTGTGTTTGCTGTGTTTTGCACATCCTAAAATATACATTTAAATGAAAGAATATAAGCTGCTTCTAAAATGGGATGGAAAAGTCAGCCACTACAGGTTACATTTCCTTATTAGGGGTGTACAGGATAAGACAGTAACTGTGCCACAGATACTATTCAACACAATGGCATGCAGGAGGTCACTAAGCCAGATATAAATTGCATGACTCAAGACTTAGTACAAAAAAATGGTGCAGCTGGAGCACTTTTCAAAGGGTTAAAGTTATGTCTCATTTATAAATGATCAAATAACTGCAGCTATATGCCACATACAACACAAAGGCAAGCCGCACAAATGAGTTCATTTTCTAACAACTCATGGACAGACTGACAAATCCGGCTGGCATAAAGGGTTCCAGTGGCCACCAAAAGTTCACAAATAGAGGCTTCTGTGACTTAACTTCTCTTCTCACTAGCAATAGACTGAGTTATAAGAATACAATGTATTCATACAGCCACAGGAGGGCGTCTGACACATGCCAGCCCTTTCATGTTTACCTGGTGATCATAGGTTTTATAGGAAGGCTGTTGAAAACAGAAATCTATTGCTTAACTTACTCAAGTACTTCTGTGTCCTAATGCTAAGCATGCTAACACCATTCACCTCACCTAATTTGTTTAGAGACTTTGAAACCCATAATTATCAGTCTTTGTCTGCAAATGATCATATACATTATTTCAGCACTCAATGACAGCCTACTTATTCTCTTCTTTTAAGGTTAAGCATGTTGGGCATTGTAACATTTTCTGTTTCTTTATAATGCGGTTCAAATAAAGTATAAAAGATATTTGATGATGGAATGGAAAGGCGACCCATTCTGCAGTTTGTGAGGTCAGTTTAATGGTGTGTTTACAAGAGCCTAACTTCAGTGCACTTTCACACACAAACAAACCACTGAAAAAGAATTGCAAATTGTTGGGGTGGAACAAAGAAATCCCAAGTTGCTTTTAAAAGTGATGCAACGCTGCGCCAGAGAATGAACAAGAGAATCGACAACAGGAAAACAAATAAGGAAAAACTGAGCAAGAGTGAGATTGGGTACCAAAACAATAAAAGTGCATTTTAAGAAGGGCGGGCGACTTTGACGGTTGATGTGGTCTAGTAAACAGTGTTGTCACTTTGATGGGTAATAACATGATGTGCTTGTTGAACCCACATGAAGATGTAACTTGATTAGTTAGTCTCTTAAACAAGCTCAGAAGTCAGACCATGCTTTATCTTCGAGTCAACTCTGTTGACTCGAAGATAAAGCATGTACAGCTGCCTCTCTTAGCACACACAGTCTGGCATCCAAATTGAGGGAAAGCAACTACACTGTTACAAAATTCAAATGTATATTTTCATAGCAATAAACACACTGTTTCTCATATTAGTGCACTGAGGCCTTCTTTCACAGCCATAAGCTTGTAGCACCCACTGTCAATATTAGCTGACATTTTTTTAAATGATGGCATGCCAAAAAGCAATGTACCAGTGAGACACAGTTCACATCATGGCTCCAGAGAAAGAACCTGATAGTGTGCACCAAGTCCAGCTCTGAGGTACAAGTACAAGGATTCATCCAGAGAATTACACAACTCTTCTGAGAAACCAAACAAACTGTAATGATGCAAAGAGAAGGTGAAACACTGGCACAGAGATGAAGGGCCATGCCTGCTGGAAAAACACCTGTCATGCTGGTCAGTGTCCAGACAAAATGACACGCTCACTAGCAAAACAGAGGATACTGGTGTAAAAACACAAAATGGAAAATGTCAGTAACAATCAGTCACTTCAAACAGTCACTTCTGTTAGTCCAAAGAAAAGTAAGCAGATTTAATAAACAAAATACAATCGGCAAACTATAGCAAACATAAGCCATCAGGATGTAGCAGTATAATCCATCAAAATAGCAAACTGAAGAATGTATTTTCAGGGCTCTAGAGTGCGACCATTTTGGGCGCACATGCGACCTAATTTCTCAAAGGTGCAACCAAAAAATATCAGAGGTCGCACTGGTACGACCAGCTGTAAGAGGGAGATACGTTCTCCGCAACTCTCAAAAGTCTCCAGCAACAGACACACATCGGGCCCATATTATGGTCTAAACCAATCAGAGACGGTGAAGGGCGGGACCTCCGTGTGTGTGTCTTTGAAAACGTGTCTGCTGCGGTCAGCAGAGACCGAACATTCAGAGAAGAACGCGGACATATGCTGCGCAGAGCTGATGCTGTGTGATAAAGCTTGTTCCATACTCCACGAGAACAGAGAGATATGAACAAAGTTCGTTTCGGCCCGGACTTTTTAAAACAAACGTGTGTGCAGAACTCATACGACCCTCTCACTGCAGCGCGCACACACACACAGACAGACAGGTATTAAAGACGTTTCGCTGCAGAAACCGCAGTTTAAGTGAAGGAGCAGGATTTGTTGCTACTATGCGGGTTTTGCTAATTTGCTGTTGACCTGAATGACGGATGATAACGAGCCGGTCATGTTCAGGGAGGGGGCGTGACGTGCTCGTAGCATTATAACAGAACAGCAGGTCTGACGGACAGTGTTATCTGACCTGTGAGGTTCGTCCATGAAGGCTGAGTCACTGACTGACAGCAGTCAACTGGTTTAAGGAGTTATAGTACATGGTTACATGACGAACGCCCATTTAAACAGTATTGTTATTATCCTGCTATAGTAGAGCATTGTCTGCCAGTATGATGTCTGCATACAGCTAAACTGTAACAGAATGAAAAGTCTGTCAGCTGCAGCTCAGCTTTAGAAAGAGAGGAGACAGAGAGGAAGAGAGGAAGAGGTGAGGAAGATGAGAGAAGAGATACTGTAGCTGCATTAGAAATGTGTTGAAGAAAACAAAATATATATCTCAATCACAACTATTAAATAAATAAATAAAAAGGTGTATATGATTTTAATCATTTTTAATTCCCATTGCCAGATAGATAAGTGAGGAGCAACAGCCAGAAAATACAGAGAGAAAGCAAACAGGGAACTGAAGAGTGCTGTATGAACTTTGAATCTTCATTATGGATTTCTGACAGGCAGACCTGTTGGCTTGTTTGTCCATAATTTGAATGAGTACTATCGGTACATGTATTTATTTATTTGTATTTACCTGTGTTCATTAAACAAGGTCCAAAGTCAGTTTAGGATGATATGTGATTATTAAGCCTGTTCATATTTCCTAGACATCAATTTTTGGACCTCAGTATTTCTAAAACTTTGGCTACAGCCCTGCAAGGCCGTCAGGTAAACAGTAGATGTAGCTGCAGATGATGAGAGAAGATGAAAAGAACTTCTGCATTAGGATAGGTGTCAAGTTAAGGCCTGATCCATAAAATATATGGACAGCAATTAAAAAACAAACTGCTGTGTGATGTGTGATGCGGTGCACCTAACTTTTGTGCCGGTGCACCCAAGAAAAAAAGGTCAGGCGCACCGGTGCAACCAGTGCAAAAAGTTAGTCTAGAGCCCTGATTTTATAACTTACAAAGTCAACTTTTTTATTTGCAAATAGTGTTCTGTTTTATGTTACACATCATTTTATAGCACCCACTTCCTGTTTTGTGTCCACTAAGTATTTTTTCAGAAGTCAGACATACAAGTCTGGTGTTCACATATTTCTCACATATTTCTGTCCAATTTCTATGCTCTGTGAGGTCTGAGAGTTTCAGCAAAGTCCTGGTCTACAAGGGTACAAGTCCCCCCCGAGCCTTATGGGAAATCCTATAGCATGTCTGGCTCCTTAACAGGAAACCCAGCCTATCCAGACAGACAAGGGCACAACACTGAGAAAGTGTCACCCTGAAGTTAAATAAGGGGTGGAAGACAGAGACTGACTCTGCAAGTTGTGTAACTCCTCTTTAAATAAATAAATGACAAACGCTAAATAAGTTAAAGGGGAAAACGCCACACCTATTTGGTAATAACTATGTAATCAGAGAAACACATCAGTCTACAGTTTCAGCAAGAGTAAAATTACCAGCAGGCTGCTCCTTATCAGTATGTCTGTGTTCTTCTGCCTTTCTAACAATCAGATATCTGCTCAGCCACAGCAAAAGCAGAAAGACTTCACACACTCTGCAGTCTGATTATACAAACTAGATGAGCTGAGGTTTCAGGTGTCCAACATCATGTGTGAAAGTAAAACTGTGACTTACAAAATCACAGTTCAAACTGACAAACATCATGTATGTAATTCATACAACAATTCAAACAAGATCAAAAACAAATCATCTCTGGTCATTAAACGTATATTATTGTCCCATGGCAGTCTACAGGAAGAGGACTTCGCCCCTCCATTTCACAATCTGGTGTTTGAGACTTTGAATCAATGTTCTCACAAAGATAAAAGAGCAAAATCATGTGTGTGAGTCTGCATCTGTGCATTTCGAAGGAACTCACCTTTCCCATGCCGGCGTGGGCGTGTCCCATCTTAATGACCGCAGGGTAGGAAGGGGTGGCAACCTGCAGACAAACACATCACAGTATGAGCTGGGTGTCACACACTGAGTCCTATGAAGAATCCAGAATCCTAAATGTGACCTTTTCCCCTGAGATTAAGCTTTTCTAAGATTCAAGTCAGAATTATGTTTTTTTTCCTCTCTGAATGATGAAACCAAATTCTTCTGAGATTAAGATTATTTGTAATTCTTAAATTAACTAAGTTAATTAAATTTTTAATTTGAGTTTGTTCCCTAAATTATAAGATTGAATAAATCTTATAGAAAGACCTTTCTTGACCTTTTCAAAGACGTTCAAAGTCAGAATCCTGACTTTTTTCTCTAAATTAAACAATTCTGGGAATAAAGTCTGGAAAAATAATCTTTTGAATTGGACTATACAAAGTAAAATCAGGCAGGGATGTCACATTAAGTAGGGACAATCAAAACTACTTTAAATATACAGTAAGACAGACATGTGGTAAACACCACATTGGAGACACCACCAAAAGCGGAAAACTATTTCCTCTATTTGGACGTGTGCTTTAAGTGTCCAGAACTGTAGCTTTGTAAGGAAACCATCCTACTGGATGTTAAGATGCCCGGTTTAGAAAGTATGAGGAGGAGTCGGAAGAATGTTGGTTTATTACACAAAAGAGCGGGGTTCTGGGAAGTTGGGTGGACGACCACAGCTCATTGGGATGGACAAGCCAGGAAGACCACAAACATGCTATTTCTCATAGTCTGTAGAAGTAGATGAAACATCAACAGATTACTTCAAACCTCCGTGCGGTTTAAACGCCCAGATAAATCCACTGATAGGATTGTAAATGGGATGTAATCGAAAGAGGGACTTTTTCCAGTTTCATAAGTATGTCTCCCACTCTTGTGTGAAATAGCTCTCAGGCACCCATTCCAAGTTACACAAAAGGGCTTTAAGGTCTGGTTGATAGCAAATTACTGTTTAAAATACTGATACACTTCTGTACAAAATCACCTGGAATGGCATGCTAATGAAGACCTACTTTTTCTGCAGTGTTTGAAGGCTTCCGTGCATTTGGCATTCTCACAAACACATCGATATAACACCGTTTACTTTGTGGCATAGTATGACAAGCAACTCCATCTGTGTTGTGTTCAGGGGCAGTACAGAGGTCCAGGTAATAACCTTAAACACATCATTAATAATCCAAACACAGTTTAACAATGTTTATCTCTGCAGATACCTCCAGGTGAAGTCCACAATTACATAAAGACAGTGACTGAATAGTTCTGGCCTGAGGCCTGAGGGCAAGTTGTGCATGAAAATATAAGATGAAGCCTAAAAGGAGGAAGGAAACGCCCAAACAGCTGCTATCATTTTATCCTGAGGGATGACAGGACCACGGCTCATCTTAATGCTCATGTCAAATTAGAGTGAGTCTTGAACTGACACAGAGCTCCTTAAGGGTGTGAGCAGCACTTTTGCTGACAGCTTTTGATAGGACAGGCCTGGCCGACTTGCTGCCATGATAAAATGTATTCTAATTGTCTTCATAATCACTTTACAAATGCCACGATGCAGAAGGCGAGTGAGGCTGCATGGAGAAGTCCTCTTTGTAGCATTTACCTCAACTCTTATAATAAATTAAGATAATTTAATTTAATTTAATAATTTAAAGGAGATCTGTGTTTTTACAGCAGAAAGTATGAGACCAGTCAGCAGTTCAGAATGTGCATCACAGCACATGTGTGCGTCACATGACGAAGGATGAGATGCCTGAGGTTCAACACATATCTGAGAAGAGCCTGGGAGCAGCATGGTGTGTGTGGATGTTTGTCTGCTTTGGGTGGAAGGGGCTGCAGCCACCCACTCTGTCTGGACATGTTACTTCCAGTCATTCCCATCACCATGTCAATGACGGCAGATGAGTAGAGGTGAGACCACATCCTCCACCACCGATGAAATGGGAGAGAAACGCCCTCATTATTGTTTTCTACTTGATCCACTGACCACCAAGCAAATTAGCATGGTCTCATTGCCATACTTCCTGCACTGCTAATTGGTACTGGGGCAGAATCTCAAAGTCAACTCCTGTCCCATTGAAGACTAAAACATGTTCTTAACATGAGAGAAAGAGTTTTGGAAGCTAAACTGAGCTTCAAAGCTCCATAGCCAGTAGGTGAACTCATAAACTTTCAATGGTAATAATAAAGTGATTAATAATGCATTCAGTGGAGGAATCTGTTAAGTGATGATCTGATTCTTATGTTACCTTTATGTCTTACAATTTTATGTATCTTTGTTTATTGTCTGACTCTTCTCTTATAGAACCAGAGCTTAGTAACCATAGCCCCACACTGAAGCCTTAAGGTAGGGTAGGAGATTTCATTCTGATGCACTTTTTGTTAAATTAGTGTAACTTCTCTTTACAATCTGATAGCAACGAATTAGTTCGGCAGTTTGACATTAAAACGAAGAATATTAATCATCGGTGGAAGCTATAAAATGCTAAAAACATCAGCCTCCTCCGGGTGGACCCTGCGTATTGGCTGGTTGTCACTCTCTTCCTGCTCTGCACGCACCAGAGAGGTACGTGCATGATGGCCGAAGTTACAGATCGTCTTCAGGTAATGCACGTCCATGTGATTGGGAGGCGTGGATTCGGGGTGAGCTCCGAGAGAAAGGGGCATGTGTTTACTTTCGAAATCTGGCTGACTCTCACTGAGTTTTCAAAATCTCCTACCCTACCTTAAAGCTGTAAATAGGAGTTTTAAGAAAACATCTTAGTGTCACTGGTGTGGACTGTGGCTGGGAGCTTTCCTTCACGAGGGCGTACATTTTTATGGGAAATACTGTACTTTATGGTGATTGACATTCTTAACGAGACTGCTCAACAAAACAATTTCCATCATTAAAAAAGCCCGGTGGCCCGAGCTTTCAGATGTGGAACTTTTGGTTTGAAACTATAGTTTTTCTGTTTCATCTGAGCTGCATGCGCACCACACAGGCTTTTGTTCCCAGCAGCAATCTGTAAAAGGCATCCAGTGAGTCCTGGGGATGGAAGTTTCCAGGGCGGATGCTTCCTAACAACACTGAGGTGCTGATGGAGAGCTGACAGAAACAGCTAGTGGTGTCTTCTGGTGGTCAAGCGCCACATGTTTTGTCATAACTAATTGTTTATCAATGCAAAAGATGTTAGCGGTTTACTACACAGCATGTAGCATTCCTTTATACTGTATGTATGTTATGTAACACAATAAAGTCAGGGTAGTGTGGAAAAATATGATGGCCAATCAATCAATTCTTGCTTATCATCACTGAATTATTCCCCTTATTCTCTACTGAAAGATACAGATGATTGGCTGTGCATCTTATCCTCATTACCATATGTGGTGGCCTGAGCTCTCAGATGTGGAAATTTTGGTTTGAAACTAGTTTTCTGTTTCATCTGAGCTGCATGCGCACCACACAGGCTTTTGTTCCCAGCATCCAGTGTGGTAAAGATGTTAAGAAGTCATATGCTAAAAAAGCTAATTATATGGTGGGTGATTTCACCAGTCTAAGTTTTCTTTCGAAAACACACAGGTTCCCTTCTTTTTACAGAAAAAGTGCCAGACATTCAGATTTGGCACAAGATGGAAATACTTCAGGGAAACCCATCCACCTACACACCCCCTCCCTCTGTGTCCCTCTGGTTAGGGATTGAGGTGAGTCATGTTTCCCTAACTTTAAAACAGCTTTATGTGACATTCCTGAAAATTTCCCCATCTGAAACTGGACGGTGATAAAATAGTATTTACAGCACCTTTGTACTCATACAGTAAAAGAAATCTATATAACCTGTAAAGTATAATATGTGGGTCACACACTTTATCTAAAGCTCGTAGAGAACAGTGGGCGTTAAACCTCTCATTCAGGGGCACATGCATTATAAACCAAAACACATGGTGCTTCCATCCTGCATTTATGATCTCTTAATTTTTATTATGGCCACTCAAACCTGCCACATCAAGGAGAAGACATGAGGCATGATGGTTTAGGCAGACAGAGAGAGCAGGGGGACCCCGACCCAGAATCCTTTTCAAGAGTCCGACCGCAGTGGGACCAAAGGCAGCCTGCCCACATCAAACCCTGCCTGCAGATTAAGTGAGCCACAAAGGACCAGTAACGTTTATCACGTGAGTCCCTACGACATTACTGACTGAATTCATACACCTGACAGGAGTGAATACAGCTCTCTTTGAAAGTGTAAACATGTGAGGGCAGCCTTTTATTGAGAGCAGCATTGAAAAGATGGCTCTGAAAAAAATCCCTGTGAAATGTAGATTTTTACTACGTAGGACTGGTGTTTGAATCTGAACACATGTAAATAAAAATACTAATTCTAAATGATAATCCTTTTTAGAAATGAGCATTGAGTCTACAAAGCCCCAGCAGGCTAAATGCGTCAGACTGTAAACCACTTAAACAAATTTTACACATGTCCCCAACGTAAGTGACATCACCATGACACATAGTTCCTGGATACACCCCCATAACACACATTTACAAGTTGTCATAGTAACCCCCTGGGCTAACATCTGCCCAAGCAAGCTATAACCGATGCCCACTGCATTGTGTATACAGTAAAAGCCGTCTAATGCGGGTATGGTAATTATTGTTGTGGAATTTGAGCTCATCTGGCTTCCATTAGGCTCCATACTGGTGTATTTCCATGAGGCAGGCAGCTGTCTGGAACACACAACTGAGTCCTGGAAGTTTCCAGGGCGGATGCTTCCTAACAACACTGAGGTGCTGATGGAGAAGTGACGGAAACAGCCAGCGGTGTCTTCTGGTGGTCAAGCGCCACCTGTTTTGTCATCACAACTTGTTTGGGGCAGAGTTTATTTGCAGACAGATTAACTCAACTGTTGCATGCAAAAGATGTTAACGGTTTACTACACAGCATGTAGCATCCCTTTATAAGCCAAATATGCAGACACTGGCTATGAAGGCTAGATTGTTTCTTTCATATGAGGCCCGGTTTAGCTAATGATTCACGTCAAGTAAAATTTGGAGATGAATAATATAATGAATCATATAATAATGTTTGCTAAGGCAAATACTAAAATGAGCTATTCAAATCAAAACACTAAACACCACACATTCATGTATTAGGTAATGGTTATTATGGTTATTATTCATTCATCATTGACTACCCCTGTAACCCCCTAAAAAAAGGCCTACTCCATGAGTCACATGTCAGCAATAATGTAGCTAAAAGTGAAACCCCACTATAAATGCTCCTTTATCCTGTCTGAGAAAATATCATGAGAGAGCAGCTTGTAATATCTCAGTGATGTCACAGGTGGTTAATATTACAGATGGTTAACCAATACCTTTTAATAACAGAACACAGCCACTGCTTTGGTCCACTCTATTCATTTTAAATAAACACAGATTTGTTTGAAAGTCAGTTTTAAGTACATGCCCAGACTGTCCTAAAGAGGAGCTATTTAAGTCCAGCTTCTCTGTGGTGGTTCTGTAATAGGGTCCTGAACAGGCCTTATTAGTGATAATCAATTCACTAACCTACATTCCTGCTTCAGAAGAAAAGGGACAGACAGGCCAACCCTGCTAAAGCCATCAACACTGTGCCACATTCCTCTCTGTCTAAGAAGGAAAAGTGATGTTTCATTCCCATTTTCCAAGGGCTCCGGCAGTATTAGGTCTCGGAAAAGGCTGAGCAGAAATGAGGTGGCTGTGTGTAGTTTTGGATTCCCAGTCCCATGATGCATGGACTGAATGGAATTATCCAGTCAATCCTTTCAGCTTAGTGATATTGGCGAAAACAATCTCAGAGCCAAACCTGCACCTGTGATCCATGTGACAGATAAATGTGCACAAGAGCTGGCTTTTGGTACTTTTTTTACAACTACACACTCTGAAAGGTCAGAGGTCACCGTGACACACTGCTGGCAGGTGTTGCCATCTTCTCCAATTTCAAAGAAAACATCAACACAGTCCTATGAATATTTCCAGCCTCAATATCCTTTTTTTCCCTCCACTAAATGTACCTTACATGAAGCAAGCTAAAAATATGCAGGAAGATTGCAAAATTTAGGATATAAAGCAGATGTTAAGTGTCTGGATCTGAGGAAGCAGATGGACTGTTGCCTTAACTTATCTAAGTTGTTTGCCAATGCTTCATGCAACACTGTTAAGAAAATTACAGCCCGCCAAAGCATAAATGAAATCCCTCCACAGTGGTATCAAGTGATTTAAACATAGTGAGTGGGAAGTCAAACAGTACACTACACCCACTGTTATGTGTGAAAGAGTAAACCATTAATCAACGGTTTTTAATGCGTTTCAGAAAATGTGAAATTTTACTGTCTCCTGTGCATTGTTGTGAATATGTGAAGGGAAGGAAAGTGCAACTTGGAACTTGGAAATAAAAATCTTACAAAATGACTCAGGATATAGTAATAAAAAAACATTTCCTGTCTTGTGTTCTTGATAGGGTGCAGTAATTGAGGGGATGCGTGAATTCAGTGAGTCAGTAACTTTTCCTGACAGCAGAGGAAGGAAAGGCGGGCTGCTCCTGCTGCAGAATGCATACCAGGGCCCGGCCCAAATGTCAGCACCGCTACTGTTTTCAATTAAGACACGGTACATAGGGAGGACAGAGGAGGAACCATCAAGGAGGAAGATGTTTTGGAACAGCTGGATGTGGTAAAGTTGGTCTGTATTTATAGACCTAGCTGTACAAGCAGCAGGAACGGGTGGTGCTCTGTAATGCAGCAGTATTCACACATTAATTGTTGAACTCAGGCTTTATGATCTACTAAATATAATTTAATAAATATAAAGTTATTGAGAATGCAAAAATAGAGTGGTGCTCATTTAAATGGACTTTGTAGTGGATGCTGTAGTACCGTAGTTAAAGGCTTTACGGTCACTACCAGCAGATACAAATGTACTCCTTTAATCTTAAATGGCCAGTATGTTAAATAAGCAACAAGAAATAAATGTATGAATTAGAAAACCATCCTTTTTGATTGGACTTTTTTATACATTTGATGAAGGCAGCCTAAGTTTTTCTTGCTATTGTTGCTGTGAAACCTCAAAAACTGAGCTTTGGGTGTACCCATGTTCCTCACCCGGCAAAGCAGGCACCCCATAACTAAAGGGTCCTGCAGCGGTACAGGTTACATTTTAATCTTACAAAAGTGAAGGAACTGTCCAGCATTGGATCCCAGCTTGTTTTTATTCCTAATACTATAAAAACTGCATAGACTATTTACAGCTATGGACAAAGTGTCTGTGACCAACCCAGTCACCACACCAAGCTGCCCAAGCTGCTGATTCCCCACTGTGTAACACTCAAATCTGTCCGGGGTCACCACATCTGTAGTGGAGGCATAACGTCCGCTCGTCCCTACACTTGTATGTCTCTCCAGTGGGGTGTCTTCCAGTAAAGGTAAAGGGGAAGCCCTGGTAAGAGCACGCCAACCAACATACAGTATGTCCTAGATTAGGCACATGGGTCGATTCTTTTGACAAAACAAAACAATTTACAGCGGTTACCATATTGCAATGGCTGCCATGGCAACGGGTCTGCCAAGCTTTTGAGTGACAGCCAAACAACATAAGCAATCATGACATAAAGTACTCAAATGCACTAATAAGATAATAAATAGTCATCATAAATGATGATGTAGCCTACCTTCATTGTATTTCACCAAACGCCTAAAGCACATTGATCAGTTGATTGGGGCTTCATTTCTCTGAGCCATGGCTTGTTGTCTATGAATTTTATTAAGTATACAGTGAGGGGGAAAAAACACAATTATGTGTAGCACACTATTTTTACTTTGTTCATTGCCCAGTAATGTAGCTCTCAGCGTAAGTTCAATCATGAAGACTCTATTTCACATCATCCACCACTTATCTCTATCCGCTTCCCTCTCCCTCTTCACCATCCTCGCACTCTCTCTCTCTTTCACTGCACTGCACTCCCTCTAGTGACCTCCCACATAGTCAGGTGTTTAATAGATGGCACCTCCCTCACCAATCAGCTGTCGATCTGTCCCTCTCCTGCCCAATCGTAGTGTAGCAAGAATTTTAAAAGCCTCTGTCTCTTCTCCAGCTGCCTCCTGATCGAATCCGGCAACCCTCCTCCACCCCAAGCACCTCCCGATCCATGAAGTTCAAGGCCTCCTCTCTCCTGCTCTCCTGCTTCTGGGGTCTTCTGAAGCTTTCCCCCCCTTCGGACGTGGTCCTCACGACGCCAATGCACATACACAATTATTGTATTAATAAATTCTTTCTCATTCAGTTTGCTGAGTCTCTCACGATTGAAATAATGTTGCAACCTCTGCACTTTTCGACCTTGCTTTACGGAGATTATGGACATACACACAGAGAATACATATGTCAAATTCTGAAGAACCAAAGGAACAAATACGCCAAAGATTCAAGAGTGACATGACTGAGATAACAGCTACATATCTTAACTGAAAGTTTGACAAAGACCCTGTTGTCTTATCTAAACCCCATTATGAATTTCCTAACAGCTACAAAAATAATTGTGTAATGTGACCGGTTTCCATGCTGTGCATAAATGTTTGTGTAGAGTCTCCTGTCTACTTAATGGGGGATTCCAGCCATAAAAATACATGTGGGATTTACCTCCTGCTGTGATTTGTACAGCAAATCATGGTCAGCTACAGACAACAACAATCACACCCTCTGCTCTCAGAGGGCTGCGGTTAATCACTACCCACAGAAAGACTGAGCCATCTAAAAGAAGAGCTTTTAAAGGAAAAACTCCCAACAACAGCTTATCATCAAAACAAACACTGGTTCAACATGTGGGATACCTCTCTAACAACTGTCAGACTTTATTTCTGCTGCAGATAAGACGTCACTTCCAGACATTTATTCTGCCGTGGAGTCAAAGCCAACAAAGTAGGAGGCACAAAGTCACAAGTTCATATAGAAAAGAAATATGATATTTACTGTACATGCTGTATATAGGAACATAATTGATTTCTGTCCACAAGTGCAAAAGTGAGGTATTGGCCAATTAGTCAAAGGTATTGACAAATTAGAGGCTGATAAAAAGATGTTATATAATGATAACAGTTGCCTATTGACAGGTTCTGTAGACTGTAGTTGGCGTCAACACTTTTTCATAAAAAATGCCAGATTATTACATGCTCTGCCTGTGACACTGCCATGACTTTGACCCTTAGCCAGCACACAGGAAATTGATGTGTTGTTGCCTGCATCTCCCACATACTTCTTTCTATGTGGATGAAACTTTACAGTCATGCTGAACATCTGATATATGCTAATATGCTACAGTCACTGCGCCACCTACTGGCCGGAGAACCTGTCTTTTGTATATGTGTATTTTGGTGTACTACTCTGCCCTGCACACCACAGCTCGTGACAGTAACGGGGACAGAAGCCACGAGATGTCAGGGGAGGCGACGGCTGCGAGTCCCACGGACAGCGAGTAGTGCGAGGGCCCGCCTATTGCTGCTTGCAGCTTTAAAGTTGAGTTTTCCCTCAACCAGCTCTTGTTTTCTGTCAATTATCTGTTGCTAAAAGCTCCACTGTAGAGGAATGACTCCTTTAACCCTAATTTTAGCACTTCTGGTTCCTTCCAGTTCCCCAAATTTACCTCGTCCCTGTGCCATTCTATATACAGTTGTAATTCACTTACTTTAATTGTCTGCCGTTTGCAGCTGAGCAGGTAAAGTTAATACAAAAACACTGATACGTGTAGGTTTAAAAAATACTTTACAGGTTAGGAAAAGGGGTCTGTTTATCTTCATATAAAGTCTACACTGAACATATAAAATGTAAAAAATATGCCATAACTAAGTGTAACATAGTAGTTGAGCAGGACATGTGTGCTGAATGTTTAGATTAGCTGGTAACCCCCAAAGCTCAGAGGATTCATCTGCTCCTTGTTCAGAGTTTAATGATGAACAGTCATTTCTGTGGCATTTTTCACTTCCCACAGAGACGATGAAATTGTACTATTTTTAAAATAATAGCTCTTCTTAAGAAAAGGTTGGATGACTCATTCCTCATACAGTAACTCATCTACTGCCTCAGTTTTCAACTACACATTATGGGTAGATACCAGAGCTGTGAAAGGGGTTTGGAATTAAACGTCACATACAGCAGAGCATGCTTACACAAGTGGAAAAAAAGCAGGGGCGTCCTGACCGAGTGATGTCATCTCTAAATGTCTAAATTTAACCCTACCCAAGTCCCCCCACCCTCCCAGTTTGTAACATCCTGTGAACCCTGCTGACACCCTTGAACTTTGACCTGTTGTTGACTCACTCCAACATCTTCCTTAAATTAACTTTCTTTTTCCTCCTACACGCACCTTCTCGCCACTGCTCAGGTTTCTGGGAAACACTGACTTTTTATTCATTTTCTGAACGGAAGACAGTTTACTGCATGGTCCAGATGAGCTCTACTTAAAGTACTTAATGGGGTACACGGTAATAAAAAAAAAAAAATAACAATCAGACCCTGGCTATGGGTGGAGATTTTCTTACTAAATGCTATGCAGATAGATGTAAACTCTGACTTTAGTTTATAATTTTCCTCCAAACGTTACTGTGAAAATGCAGAAGTAAAAAAGTAAAAAGAAGTAACTTTACAGTGTTATGTGTACCTACAATAAACATGTCACAGATTAATCCTATGATGACCAAGTTTGAGACTAAACCGAACAGACATATTTTTTCTGTGCTCAGCATCAAACCCAATTTAGGCATTCCCTCAACCCTGAGGAATTCTTCAAAGCTATTTTCATGCTTTCATATGGCCGTGTTTATGGTTAGGCCTGGTGTCTCATTGTCTCATGCCGTAATACAACATAGTCATTTTGTGGGGTTTCCTGACCGCACACACACCAAATATGTACAGTGTAGAACAGGGGACCCTGCGTCTAAGCAGCGAGTGCTGTGGTTGCATTTGGCCCGCCTGAATGGGAAGTTACTGACCGTTCATCATATTTTATTGCAGGGGGAGTCCCATTGTGAGTGGGATCATGGGTCAAGGCCATGTTTGTTTTTCCTCCACTGATGTCTCAACTCCACATCAGATGACAGTCGTGCACAAGTTGTAACCAGTGAGCATCTGTTGAAATGTTCAGTGACTGAACAGCTAATGAAAGCACCACCAAGCCATAATATTCCCCATTCAGGGTGGCGACAGAAACAACTAATATCTAACAGCACCAACAGTTCTCAGATGCTGTGCTTTGTGCTCATTTCAGTTGATGTGCAGCTGTTGCCCTTGTAGCTAATAACCACAGTCTGTGAGAGTCAGTAAAGATACAACAACTTTGTGAGTACCTTTGAAACAGACCTTCGTGTGCACACAGATGTGGAGTCTACAGCCTGCACATGATCAGTGATACTTTTGTTAACACAAACTAACTTCAGACATTTTTAACAGCAGTTAAACTCTCGTGTGGATTTATTAGATGAGAAAGATTACTGTACACACACCAATATTTAGTTATAGGGCTATCACTTTTTACTTGTATATACATTATTACACATTTATAGGTTATAACAGATGTATAAAGCAGATAGGCCATGCCCAGATATTGCTAAGCTAATACCTCAACAAATAAGCAGGCTCGTAACCTTACAATGGACAGGTTGATTAGGATGATAATCTAATCCTAATATTCTTAGTCTTGAATAAACACAGACATGTTGGTCTAGCTGGACCAAGCATTTATTGCCTTCAAATATGACTTCTGATTGCAAATTTACAGAAGAAAGACAGATTTTTTGTTACTCGCTCTAAACTAATTTACCAAATATTTATAATATAGCAAAACAAATGTAACAGTGCCAATTGGTAAAGTCTCAGCTTTCATATGACACCTTGTTTGTTGGTGTGACTTAAAGTATCAGAGAGCTAGCAATAGCCATGTGGCAAGAGGGTCGACTTTGATATGAGAATTTTATTATGATGAGTGATAATTAATTTGCATGGTGTTGAAGTTATGTTTGATGTGTGTAAATATGGCTTATATGTGCTTGTAGTAGAGTTTCTCCTGTTTAATTTGATATGCTATATTTTTTACTTGGTTAGTATAGTGTTATATGGCTTTTATTGTTGGGTGCATGAAAAAGCCCCCTTATAAGAGGGCCGTGGGGATGTAGGGGTTAATACAGCCTTTGAAGCAACATAACCAGGTTGCTTAGGAAACATCCCATAATTATTGTACATGATATATCATTATCCTTCCACTGAGCAACAACACAACAACGGTGGTCAGCAATCCATGCAGTGCATTTACATTTGACTACAGGTGTTTCCTCTCCGTCAGAGCAGCCACCCAACAAGTTGGAGAGAGATGCATCACCAAACCACGAGATCCCAAATCCTCCTCACGTCCTGAAAACTACAGTCACCGCTCTGTACAACATGGAAGCGTCCACTGAATGTTAACCTCCTGTGGCACGACTTCTACCACTCGTCCTCCACACAGTGCAGAGCTGCAGAGCAGGGGTCATTCTGTCTGTCCCATTTAACTAGAATGGCATGTGGGCTGCGCAACAGGGCCGGGGTGAGTCAGGGCTGGACACTCTCCCTCGGTGACCGACGCTCCCGGCTGTGCTATCTTTTCAAGTTTCAACTCTTCCTGTGTGTCTTTAGCGGCTTGTCAGTCGGATGAAAGGTATTTCCTCTGAGTCACTGCTCTGTTCCCTTTTGTCAAACAGAACCACGCAGGGCTTAAAGACCTCTGGTACACAATGCTGTTGTCTGCTCCCCCGGCGACCGGCCAGCCTCAAAACAGCCCTATTTCTATAATTGGACTTTTTAGGATGAAATGCACTATGCTCTGCATTATGCTTACAGTATAGTGGCCTACTTTGGCGACATCATTTCCAGAGGGTCTCGAGATGTTTTTTTTTTTTTTTAGTTGTGTGGATGAAGCCCCACAGTGACAAGCTGAGAGGGACACACTATCCAGAATATTCTCTTCCGTTTTATCTTGTCCCATTTCTGAGGGTAGAAGTAGAGCATGCAGTTTGGCACATACATGCTTTGATTTTTAACAGTAGAACTAGAAAATTAAAATAAAGAAAACTTGTTCTGACACATCTTTCCTCATCTGTCTCACTGCCTGAACAATTCTGCAACAGCCAAAAAAACACTCACTGATCCCACACACATACAGTGAACAGCTTTGCCAACTTCGCCTTCATATACTTTCACACCTAATCAATCACTTTTAGATGCACTCCAAGAGTTCGTTTCTGATGAAGAGATGCACGGCTTTGACATTATTGTGCGTTAAAGCCTGCTTTAACCATCAACATATGACTGTTTTTTTAAAGAATCACCAAGGACAAGGTCAACTTGCTGCTTTCTGTCCAGATTAAAGAAAGAGAAAGGTTCATTTATAGCTCCTTATCTCACTTAAGTCTGCAAGCAACTCTGCAAGGTCCAGTCAATAAAAAATACCAGCTTACAATGAAGCCATGGTGCCAAAGTGTCTGCACCATTGACAGTAAAAACTATGGACAGTGCTTCCGTGACGTCACCCATTTGTTTCTGAAGAGCCGTTTTGAGGCTCGGTGGGAGGCTCTGGGACGCTCTGACCGCGCCATGTTGGCAGCATCACATCTGCTAAAACTCCTAATATGGACAAAGAGGGGGAGCACGAGCGGAGTTTAGGGGGGCGGGCGATCGTGGAAGCAGGAAACTCGCGCTGTGATACGGCAACCGTCTGTCGCTCAAGCGGCAACGCCCATAATTATGCATAATTTTAAGTCCGAATATATATTTAAAACAAGTGAGTTATAAAAAAATTCACTCCCCATACAACTGACACTAGAAGAGAACCGATCATTTGAGACCAGAATGTTTTTTAGTACCAGGCTGTGAATATGTTTATTTCTGCTGTGAAGTCAGCCATTTTAACATGGGAGTCTATGGGAAATGACTCGCTTTTGGAGCCAGCCCCCAGCAGTTGCGGCGTGAACTACAAGTTTTGACACTTCCGCATGGGCTTCAAGTTTGAGCCCCGAAGTATTTTTGTACTAGATTGCGTGTACTATTTGCTGCAAGCCTCAAGCAGCCACTGCCACTTCTTTTCCCTGAGGTGACACTAGATGAAGACAACGTGGAGTCATCGTGATTCATTTAACCAGTTATTAATTGAGCCAGAGGAAAAAAAGACAAATGTGCCAATGTCATTGCCATTACTTTAAATAGATCATGTGATGGAAGAGCATGCAGTCAATATCGTAACTACATGTATCTGAATGACATCAGCAAACCTGTGGAAAGCGATGCAAGCCAACAGAAAAAGTTGAATATGTGAGATAGCATCAACACTGCTAACACATTTACTGTAAATCCTCTGAGCTACACCGGCTGCATTTATACATCAGTTTATTAGACATCACCCACACTTTGTACTGCAGAGCAGCAGGATCAAGACCAGTTAATATATAATGTGTTCACACATAAAGGTCAAGCATGGTGATGAGTCTAGGTGTGCAGTGCCTGTGTAAAAGGAGCCTTTTTTTAATAGTATCTGTCATGTGTCAGATTTTACCTTATGAGGTTTGTTCCCTCCTTCGTCCTGATTCAGTGTGTTATGTTTGGGATGTATGTTAGGAATGCTGGGCTCTTTGTGTGTGAGTGAAGTCATATGTGATTCACTCCTTTCTCCGGCTCCCCTTTGACTTCCTGTGTGTCTGGAGGAATACAAACTTCGAATTGGGCCATACTTCTGATCTGAGCACGGTGATGACGTTTCCACAGACTTTGGCTGTTCTCATCTGCAGGTCTGAATAGATATGTGTCGATGCATTACGCATGAAAGTGCAATTGGCCCAGAATGGAAGTGAAAGGACAATAGTAGCTGTCATGATTAAGTGGATGGTGCGTGGAAATGTTCGTGTGTTATTTACGCTTAACAATAGATCTTAATCTTCAATGCTCTGACAAAAAAAGTCTTCACAACTGGCCATCAAATCTTTTTTGCCCATTATTTTAAAACACTCATAAAACTGAAGCACAAGGTTATCAGTGCCACGCTAAGAACAAAAATAAAGCCTCTGTCTGTGCAGCTCCTTTAAACTGAGATAACTGTTAATGAAGGCACATTAAGGGTCAGAGTTCCCCGACCTGATTATTTCTGACTTGCTTATATAATCGCAAGTGTAGCATCAACTCCTAACATAGCTCCGTCAGTCTCTCAGCAGATAAGCCTCTGCAGCGATAACGCAGCAGGTCCGTGAACACAGTCAGGGGGGAGAGAGAGAAAAGAGGGTTTAATTGGCTAATTTGGACTGATTAAGTCTCTCGAGCAACTTGAGCGAAGCCTTGTCAGAGAAAAATGAGGCAATAGTGAAAGCAGGCACACACACTCAGCGTCTGCAGGAGATTACTCTGGAAACTCAACACAAGTGATGCCTTTATGTGACTTTATATGTAATAATTCCACTGGTTATAGATACAAAAACAGTCATCTGGTTGCCTGCTGCAGACTGTTTACTAAGTCTTACTAATGAAGGGGGCGTCAGGGGGTGGACAGGATGACTAAGTGAGACTTCTGGGAGATATGTGAGCAAAAAGAAGCATTCTTTTCACAAAATAAAAGACTAAAGCAGTGTTTTGTTTGTTAGAGAGGAAAAAAACACCTCAATGTGTAAATTACTTCTGTTAATCTTTTATCCATCTTTTCCTCTACCTATCTTTCCAAAATAAGATACACTGTCATACACTGTTTTTGTGCACTTTTATTCGGTCAGTCTGGTAAAATAAATTGAAGTTCCAGTATGTCATCGCGCCTGTGAGTCCGCTTGGCATCACCGGCCTCTGATTGGCTGTTCCCGACCGCTAAGGGGCAAAGGGGGCGGCGTGAACGTGTCTCGGCGCGCTATATGTACGGGCTGTGCGCCTCTCTCCGGGATCAGAGAAACGCTCAAAAGCGAGGAGAGGGAGGAAAGAGCGAGCAACCAGCAGCACTTGGACGTTACATACACAGCCTTCTACTACCATCGCTACTGTCGCCAGTGTAGCAGCAGGCGGTGCACCGTGACCAGAGCGGATCCATACCGTTTCTAAGAGGAGTGGGAAAAAAAAGTTTGGAGAAATGCAGTCAGTGTTTCAGCACCTGATCAGCCTGCTGTTTGTCTTCAGCAGCCTCCACGTTAACCAGCTGACGGATGGCTGCTCGTGCGCTCTGACGCACCCACAAGACGCCTTTTGCAACTCCGACATAGGTGAGTAACCGATTACTCTGCACACACAGCGTTTTATAGAGCGTTCAGTGTTTTTACCCGAGAGCACATTCTGAGTCACAAGTGCAGCCTGTCAGTCAGGACAGCGGGGAGATTTGCTGCTTGTTTACTGTGCGCACCAAGACTTTGCGCACGCAGGGAACAGATGTCAGAAGTCCGTCTTTGTTTCCTTTAATGATATAATGAACATTTTATACATTTATGCCAGAGAAGGATATCATCACAGTGCTGACTCCAGTGCATTGGTTTAAACACTTAAACCTGTTTATATCTAAGAAATTAACTCACTTTTCTTCTCTTCCACTGCCCTCTGATGTTCTCCCTCTCTGGTTTACTGCTCCTAACTCAGCATGATAAAATGTCGAGGATCTCCTGCCTAAAAAGTTCTTTTCATTCACACCAAAGGTTTAGCTTGGGGTCTATCTGGGCTTTGGACACCTTTAATAAAGTAACCCACAGTCAGCTCCACAGTTCAAAACCTGCTTATTTACCTGCTCTGGTATTTATGTGTTGGACAGCATGATATGCCTGGCCCGTGGTCCACAAACAGCAGTGGAAGGGTGGACGGGCTTTGCATGGCTTGTTTTATAGGCTTTCTCTGCCTTCCCAGAATAATATGATCTTAGGATCAGGCTCAGCCTGGAACGCCTGCCCTACCAGGCCTCCTGTTTTTAGAGAACACGGGTAGAGACTGGAGGATTATGTTTTGAGGGTTGCAGGTGGTCTGGGCTGATTGAAGTGCTTCACATGGTCAGTTTTTGTAGGAACAGTTACAGTATCACTTGACCCCAAAAAAATGAAACAATAATCTCTCAGTCCAAACTGAGCACACACACACACACACACACACACACACACACACACACACACAGTGATCACTTCATGACAGTGTACTTATAACTGGTCACCAGTAGAGGCTGATAGTGATGATGCATAACAGTGCTTACTGATGCCTTAAATTCACAATAACATTAACATATACATATATATTTGTTTATTGTTACTATTTATTTATTTTATTTACCCTTGTTCCTCTGGGTTACCCTTGCGTTTTTAGGATCATATTTACCAAAACTTCCTGGCTGTTTTATGTAATTAAATTCATAAAAATAATAATTGTCATACTGTATGAATATTACTTTGCAGTTGTTTTGCTAAACAGGCTTTTCTTTTTCCACATTCTTTGTCAAATCTGACTGTGAAAGAGAGGCTTATTTTACTCAAATTTGGCACATATCTTGTTGTAGGCATAAGGCACTTCGTTTGGTTCTGATGTGGGCGGAAACTGACAATGATGCTCTGGTGAATCCTCTGTCGTCTCTGAAACATATAGAGGTGCAGGTTCAGCCTACTAGCCCCTTTTGGACGCTGTTAGGATACAGATAATGTGACATCACTGACCTAAAAATGGCCACATCTGTCTTTTGATCAGCAGTGCCTCTTAGCCAAGTGACCCGGTTGGAGTGACTGAAAGTGCCCCTTCCACAAACACTTGCTGAGACTTGCCAATGTAGAATCTGGGACTGGCTTCAATGGGGGCAGTGATCAGTTGTGGGCTCCACAAGTCCCATTTCCAAGGTGCTTGTTTTGCTTGAGCTCTGATGACTCTGTCCTCTAAGGGAAGCACTTCTAAAATAGTGACTGGATGAACAGGAAGGTCACACCAGGATTCACGTGGATCGACTTTAGTCTGTTTGAGTTTCATTTTTGACAAGTGATAGGGTTTTAAAAATCACTTTACTTTCATCATCTGTGCATTCTCAAGTGAATTGTGACAGGTCACAGGTCTAAAGAGTCATCGGTGTTCAATGTCTTCCTTTTTGACCTTGAACTAAAAGCTGTGCTTCATCACCCATGCAGGAAAACAACAAGCTATGAGGCGGAAATGCTAATGTGACAAGGGAGAAACCCTGTAATTCTTACCATCAACATCAAAGCCAGCAGGCCTGAATCTTCCCAATTTAAGAGCCGCAGAGGAGTTCAAAGCGTTTTGCTCTTGTTTTCTTGGCCCCGACCCATAATCACCCGCAGGCACTCGACTGGATGAATCACAATTAGGTTAAAGGATTGGAAATTGGGTTATTGGAGTCTGTCTCTTTACTTGACAGAATTTGAATTTAAATATGTAAGATGCTTGACGAACAAACAGCTATGATATCCTGTTTGGCGTCTGGTACATCCTTCCTTTTTTTTAGTATCGACTTCATCACTGGGATACTTAGATGAGTAGCCAGTCAGAAATCCTCCACAGTGGTTGAACTCTGATCAGGTTGGAGAACTCACCTTCCCTCATACTACCCTTGCCCCATACCTGCACCCCAGGCAATGACCTAGCTGCAGTCTTATGCAGAGATCTAACTGGCTGCTATTAAGCAACTGGGTTAAAGCAGTCCATTCATAAGGGGAAATGAGCAGCGCTTGTTTTTCCAAAGCCCTCCCAAAGCAAGATTAGAGGCCGAGGTAGTAAGCTTTGACCCTGAAATCCAATATCGCTCAGGGTGACAGGAACAAACCTTTACATGCTTGCACCATGAACCGGTTTAGTCGATGTGGATTAGCGTGATATGAGTTTATGCTCAGTTTTGAGATTAGAGATCATGCCATGGAGTGCCTGCTCTGGGCATTTTGCAAGTGTAGTGTAGAGCTTTTAGTGTTATGCATGGTCTGGGTTGCTGCGATACGCGTTTCCTAGTACCAATATGTCCTCCTCCTCCTCCTGGTAATGAGCTATGCAGTCTTTGGTTAAATCACTACTCTCATCCCCTCCCCACTGATCTTTAGGTCAACAGGTGACAGATGATGACTTGAGTAAAGCCAGGACTCCTGTTATGAGACACATTATGTAAGCCTGGATCAGATAGCCCTAGTTTTTCCAAAAGTGACTTAAAATACGAGGATCTGGATTCTCTACAAGCCTGGGATGTTCGTCTTCTGAGCCAGGCGTATCAAATCTCCACCCCTCCCCTCTCTGATGACCACACCATCCCCCTGGGGTTCACCGTTACAAACAGGGGGCCAGCACAAGGGAGATGGACAAAGGCCAAACACATATGAATGAAGACCACAATGGTAGATCACAAGCCAATAATATAATCATCCTCAGTCTGTCTAAAATGCCATTTGTGACCTTTATTGACCATGCAACCATAGTAACAGAAATAAGAATTAGACGGTTTACAAATGAGAGGTAAGAACTACCTACAGATGTGAATGTTATTTAATATCACTGACATTTGCATCATTATCTGTCTGAGTGTGTGATAGAGAGGTAAAAGAGCCAAATGCAAAGAAGGTGCAAGGGTGGCATGGATGCCTGTCTCTTACGGATACTCCCATGTTTGGAGACATACGTTGGCCAGAGCCTACTTAAAGGCAGCAATTTTAGCTTAGACAGCAGGCGTTTTTGAGGTCTGCATTGACGTTGACATGTCAGTCTTCTTGTTCTACCGTTGATCAAGCTGCATAGTCTCCATCCTGCAAGTGAACGTTACATGCAGCAGGGATTCGGTTTCAGTGTTTATTTTTGATCGTGGTACTGTGTCGTCCTGAGAATTCCTCTTCCTCCCACTCACCTCCTTGAGCTTGGACAACTTTCTGCATACTAAAATAAAGGTCTCGTCTTCTTTCCCTCCCTCACACACACACACACACACAAATGAGTAACCTTATTTTTGTCATGCCACGTTGTACGTAGGCTGAAATAAATGTTTAACTTAGCTACATGCACACCTTAAGATTTAGCATTTGCATCCATGCTTGTGTAATCTGCTGCTTTAGGCAACAGTGTAAAAAAGAAAAATAGATTTCATTTCTTTTGTTGTTCTCAGACCCTGGTTATCTCTCTTATCACAAAAAAGCCTCCCACTCTTGGACAAAGAAAAAAGAAAATAGAAAATGTGTCTGCAGAAAATGAATCGTTGTGCGTCAGTGCTGGCCTGTAATTCCTCGTGTCAAACGGTACAGGAATATATAGCGGGGCTAATGTACCAACTGACTGTTTGTTAGCTTGTCTTACTGGTAAATATATGTACATCAGCAGGTGTTATGTGAAAAAATTTTGGAAGGGAGAATAATCCACACAGAATGCCCATGGTTTGAATCGGGTTGATGTGAGATCACATTATGGAACTGGGTTAAATCAACACTTGTAATGTAGACTTTTTGACATGAGCCGGCTGAAGCCCTGTGGTTGTATGGAAATATAACTGCTGAACGGCAGAGGAGGTCAAGAGGTCACCTCAGGGGGAATGACACAAATCCTCTGTCTCCGGAGCAGCTGAAGCCCTTCACACATTCCTCTGGGTGATGGCACCATCACCAGCCAATTAGTGGCTGCTGTCCAACAAGAGGGGTCCTATCTGGATGTACTTCAGTTAAATCGGCTGACCTGTGGCCCTTCAAATGTGAACATTTGTTTCTCCTGAGGATTGGTTTTGAGGTCAGGACAGAGTAGGAAACTAGGTCTTGGGGTGCCACTTGAAAAACAGCCGTGTATTCAACTGAGGCAAAAGTATTCTGTTATATCCACACATTCCTGTGTAATTGTGCTCTGGTTCTGTAATTGCAGAAGCAGATGTCTGTCAAACAGCATTCGAGTGCATTTAGCACTGCTTAATAGTGCCTTTAGGTTGATATTAAAAGAGCTGACAGATTAATGGATCAAATAATTAGCACTTGAACAGCAGTGGCCTGTGTGACCAGTGTAAAACAGTGAGTGACTACACAATGCTAGGGAGTGACAAAATAAAAACATCATGTAGGAGTTCTGCTACAGAGGCAAAGTACCACTTTACATGCAGTTTGGAAGCTCAGTTGTGCTGCACTATTAATGGATGCAACTGAAAAGGGAAACGCGACTATTGAGTCTTCACTGAAAAGATCAAATTGTTCTACATTGTACAACTGATGTTATGGAGTTACTACTTCACTACTTCATTTGGCCAATGAATATAAAATGTACTGACTGAAAATAAGATTTTCTGCACTATTTAAATAAACTCTTGGTTCAAATTAGGAGATTATGTCAAAACTCCCCTTTTTTTGGTGGGCATGCAATGACTGCTTCCCTTTTAGGTCATTTTTTATGCACAATTTTCATTTGCCACATAGTCAGACAGCTAGACCTAATAGAAAATGCTGCATGCCTCATTTCTTTCTCCAGTTAAGAAGAATGAAAGCCTGCTCATTTTTTCCCTTTCTGGGGGAATGTGAGCCCCCAAAGAATCTGGGAAGGAAATTCCACCGGGAGAAGATAACAAACATGGCCAGTGTTAGTTGTGTCTGCGGCCGTTCGCCTTTTGCAGCAGGTGAACTTCACACAGGTCTGAACACTTATGCAGGACCCGCAGACTCAGTTAGAGGCTTTGCAGCAGCTCAAATGATCACTTATTCCTGCCTTCAACAATAAGCCCCCTCACTCAGGACAGCAGTGAAAGCAAACAAATCAAAATCACCACCAGGCATTTAAACCTGCCTCACGTTTACATGAGGGTCCTGCACACAGATATGATCTTTTTCAAGTCCTGATCCCAATATAGACAGAAGCCTGTTTAAACAGACGAGACACACGTGATGTAGTTTAATCAGCCAAAATGGAGTCACTATTTTTTTTTCGTTGCTGATCTGAATACAAACTCCACACAATCACAGGGAGAAAAAGTGGATGTGATGGTCATCCAAGAACACTCCAATATCAGAACAAATCACAATGGTTTTATAATACATGGATGTGGCCTCTTTTACTCCTATTCCTCCTAATTTCTGTATAAACTTCAGAAGTCTCTTCAGTGTTTTTTCTCCATTGGTGCTTCTTGGCAAACAGTGCAGCTATGCAGAAAATCGGATAAATGGATTAGCTGTGGTGCCAACTTGGTCTTGAGATGGTATTTATCAGGGGTTTGCTAATGCCTCCTACTGGCCGTGCTGGTATTAGTTGATGGATTGGAATGGAAAGCTCAAACTTGTATGCTAAAAGGAATGTGACTGTCTCTTTTCTTCACAGTGATTCGAGCTAAAGTGGTGGGCAAGAAGCTCCTGAGAGATGGACCTTTTGGAACAATGCGCTACACAGTCAAGCAAATGAAGGTTAGACCATCAGTCCTCTGCTTAGGTGCTGTGGAGCAAAACACTGATGCTCTAGGCAAATCTATTGTCTTATTTATTGCTGATACTTGGCTCATCTCTGTGAGTTAAGTATAAAGCTAGGAGTACTAATAGCATAGCTTCTCACAAAAATTGGCCTTGTTCACAGTTTGCCAATTACCTGCAACTGTAACTAACATGACTGATTAATAGCTCAGTCAAGCTAACCATTCAATCTAACTACCGTACAGACTTAGCAGGTAAACAGGTAAACTTCTTACACTGAGGATATTGAACATTAGCCTTGCTATGCATTTCCACCTGCTTCAAGTCTTTATGCTAAGCTAGGCTGTGTGTTTGTGGCCTGGCTCCTGGCTGAGCAGCAGGCTTCACTCTTAAGTGAAACCTATTGGCATGGTAACAGTATTCACCTACTTGTTTGTACATGTTGTCTAATGCCTCAGCTAAGCTAACATAACATGGTTCTAGCTTCACTTTGCACACACACAAACTGTGCATCAGTCTTATTTAATATCTGTAAGTTAACAAAGAAATGTATTTTTTCAATAATTTAGCAAGTCCTTTAGCTCACTCAGGTGGTCATTAAATCAGGTTATTGTAAGTTTTGCTTGAAAGAATTTTTAGGCCCCGTACCTCTACAGAATCAAATTGGTTTAAATTATTACCAATTCTTACCAAAGTATTGTTATTTTTTCCACTCTTTGGCCTACTATTTTATCGGCCAACTGATATAACTGTGAACTGTATGATGCAGGCACTCTGCCCCCTCAGCTGCTGGGTAATAGCTGAAAAGCAGTCTGGGAAACTTAGCCTGAAAGCCCGTTCTTCACTTCCTCTATATTCTTACATAACGCTGCATATTTCTGACAGATGCTGACATGGGCCTGCTGCTCAGCCAGGAGCCAGGCCAGAGGATTAACAGGCTTACTGGCATTACAGTTCAACCAAACCCCTCGCTCTGAGTGTAAACATCATGCACTGCATCACTAAACTCAGTTTGTAACAAAAGCATTAAGTGGCCTCTTGTTGGTAAAGCATAGCAATTATCACTATAAGGATTAATAGATGTGACCCTTGCACCTCTTGGTTATGTATTTGTATGACAGTCTAATGGGTTGTACTGCATTGCTTGCAACATTGCTTTCTGTGTCTAAAGAATTTTCCAAGTTTCAGTAAATCCTGTGAGACAGATGCCTTTGGCGATCCCCAAGCTCCACAGTTTCAGGCCTAAGTAATGGTTTGTTCTGCTTTTGTGGGAGCGACACGTCTAAACAGGGATTTCCTGTTGTTCCCAGACAAATAAATTACACTGAAAAAAACAGTTTTCAGAGCTAATATTGACTTTGGGCAATGCATACCTGAACTGAAAAGGTGGAGCTGAGGTCCAAAACAGCATCAAAGTCAAAAGTGCATTACACAACTGTACTGTGTTATCTATGATTTAGCTGAGGGCAGAGCCTAATACTCCTTCTCCCCTGAGGCATTCCTTAAGAAATGTCATCTGATAAAGCAATCACACTCTTTCCATCTCTCATTATTTATGTGTAGGGGCTGAGTAAGAGATGAGTGCCAGGGTGAGGGCTAATACCTTGCACTTCTCTTTTTTTCCCCTTGCAGATGTACAAAGGATTTGAAAAGGTCCAGCACGTGCAGCACATTTACACAGATGCTTCTGAGAGCTTGTGCGGGGTCAAGTTTGACATCAACAAGTACCAGTATCTGATCACAGGTGAGCGTTCTCTGTTTTTTTTTTTTAATGCAACATCGACCTAAATCTTGTTTTGTGCATGTTAGTAGCCGTTTGTGTCTTCATTAAACCAACACTTGACTGTTTTTACATGTTAAAGTATCTAAATCTGCTACTACAATGTTGTGGCAGTAAAATTCACTTGTTATAATTTGTCACTCGTACAAACTCCCTTTCCTCCAAAGATATGCTGAAAACTTTGTAGGCGACATTCTGTTACTAGCAAAAGCCTCGTCCTTCCAGCATCTGGCTACCAGCATTAGAACTGTTGTTTGGCCAAAGGTACTCCCTCGCCCCACTCCTTTCCTCCCAGATGACTTCATCATTGTCCTGTGACACAAACTTTCCTGCTATTTATAACCTCCTGTTTGCCACTGTGCAAGAAGGCAAAGCAGCAGCCTTCTCACACAAACCTTGCAGTCATTTCCTTCAGGTTCTCAGCCTGGAAACACTGGCATTCTCTCCCTCTTACAACTTGTAATTAAAAGCCAGCAGGAAGCGACTGCTGTTTTCCAGCAGAAGCACTTTAAGAGTTGCTATTTCCAACAGAGGTGCAGTTTACTTTGGACCCTGCGGTGTTTGGTGTATATAACTGTCGCTAAGTCCCCGACCTGTAAATACTGTAACTACACCGCACGGTGCAGGCCAACGAGCTGGCGTTGCCAGGCAGCGGTAGCTATGTTTACCCATTCCTGTTGCAAGTGACATCACCAATGTCTTTCGCTGCTCTCAGGGCATCTATAATAAGTCCTGCATATGATCAGGAGTGCACAACAGCAATTTGAACACACCGCTGCCTGCGAGATGACCTGCTTGAATCTGCTTTGATCGAGTCCTGAATACTCTGGCCCTGATTAGTATTTTCGGAGCATGTCACACACTCAACACCGTGTAATAAGCCAGAGAGTGACTCCAGTAATCCCAGCGCAGGGATGCAGGCTGAGCGGGAGGGGTTGAAGAAGTACATATTTGTGAGCTGTCAAATTCCCACATGGTGACAACACTGTGAAGAAGGCACATAGTGACAAATCGTGATGTTCCTGAGCACTGTGGTGCACCTGTCTCAGGAGTCTGTAAGCTGCAAATGGTCTAATGCTAAATATAGATGTCTGCTGACCTTTGGATATTCAGAAATAGTGGTGTTAGTTTAATATGGGCTTACCATATGAGATTGTCTTACTGTAGATAAACAAGTCAGACTGGTTGAGCAGTTTGTTAAGAGTATCCTGTGTTACACAGGGGGAATATCAGACTAATGAATGAAAGGTGTTTCAAGGTGTATCTCCATCCACAACAAGATAGGATGCAAGCAAGATGCATGCAGGACACACAAGGCATCACCTCATATCATCTTGTAACCTATCTCCTCTATTCTCTGCCTTCACAGGTCGCGTGTACGATGACAAGGTTTACACAGGGCTGTGCAACTTCAACGAGCGGTGGGAGCGCCTCTCATTGGCCCAGAAGAAAGGCATCAACCATCGCTACCAGCTGGGCTGCAAATGCAGGGTGAGTCAGTCACAGGGTCAAGAGGAGGAGGAGCTAAGTTGTTAATGGGTTGTTTTTGATGGAAATACCAAAAATGAAAGTGCTGGCTGACCACTCCTTAAAGGGAAATACCTAAATGATCCTGGCGGCACTGTATGTCCAGGTCAAGTTAGTTCAGGACTATTAAATCTGCAGTTTGACTTCATCGAGCCAAGAAATGGAGGTTTTATTTTTTTTTTATTAAGACTGAGTTATAAGCTCTAATGTATCATCATACATTATGGATATTCAGCAGAGACAAAAATATAGGAAAAATGTTTTACTACTATCACTGGGAATTATTAAGTAACAGCTTTGGAATCAGTTCAAGCCGTCATTCCAAGTTTCATGTGACTCAAACATGTAGCCTGCCGCTGTGCAGCTGTTGACCCACCTCGTAAACGTCCTACTGTACACTCCAGCACGGTCCCGGACATCTGCTAACGCCATCGGCCCCTATCAGTATAAGTGGATTAACAGAGAGACCTGTTTGTTCCCAATGCGGGCTCGGGCCTGTAAACTGTGCCCGGAGCGTACATGGCAGTGGCCCAGAGGCATCCAGAGAAGCCCATCCATCATGCAAGGCTTCAGAATGAGAGTCAGTCAGCACAACCAGGCATAAACATCATCACACCTATTAAACGCACTCTGCCTCCTCCGCATTCCTTTACAAATGATAATTTACTGAGCAGGAAAGCAGGAAGCGTGTCGTACCAGTTAGAAAAATATTCTATACCGATCATTAAAAGCTCTTAAACCAGGAAGTTGAACATCTCTGAACCGCGGAGGACAGACTCTGCGGGCCTGAGTACCAGAAACAGGCAAAATGGGAAGCGTGCCCTCCTATGTGCTAATTGAATTCACTGGTGCATTCATATCCAGATAAGTGCAGCTGATGACTCAGTTCTAGTGTCACTAAACACAGCGTTTCCGTTCGTCACCTCTCCGAGTAGTTATGTGAATCTTCCTGTCAGGTCTCATCCATGAAGCTGCGTTTTGTGCGAGCACCTGGAGCAGTGACGCACAGAGGCGGCTGAGTAAAATATGAATGAATCCTACAAAAATTAAACTACAAAAACTTCACTGGCACAGAGGCAGCTCAAGTTTAGTTTAAATTTAACATCCCACAGCGGAAAGCATATGCTGGTTTTGTGCCTGGCTGCCTTTTTAAACACTTGATCAATTAATCTGCAGCATTAAATGAATGAGAGCCAAATCAGAATGGCACTAGAGCACCTTCGAGTTTAATCAAATCATGTTCACTTACTTTCTTTAATGATCCAAGCTCTTTTCACTTACACACTTCTGTTTTTTAGGCTAATTCTGCCTGTAATCTCCTGTACTCTTTCTGAAGGCTCACTGTTTTAGAAAGAGGATATGAAATATCAAAATCATGTGTGTATATGCTAAAGCCTGAGGAACAATGGTAAGCAAGCAAGCCAAACAGTTACTTTTTTGTCAATTTCTAATTGTTATCCTAGCTAAGCTAATTCCTGCAGACTCTAACATCTTAGGTATACAAACATGGGTGCTAAAAAACAAACAATACAATATTTCATAATTTTCATGTCATAGAATCATGAAAATATTGATAAAAAGGGCGAGTGGACAGTTCTTCTTGCTAGTATTGTTTTGTTTCCTGCTCATGGCTTCATCTTTACTTTTGCTTCCGGCTCTGTAGATTAAGCCCTGTCACTACCTGCCCTGCTTCGTGACCTCAAAGAACGAGTGCCTATGGACAGACATGTTGTCCCACTTTGGCTATCCCGGCTACCAGTCCCGACACTACGCCTGCATCCAGCAGAAGGAGGGCTACTGCAGCTGGTACCGAGGCCTGACAACCCGCGATAAAACCACCATTAATGCCACCGACCCATGAACCTAAACGTGTTCTCTTCAAACACCCACCACCGCCTTCCTCGACTCCGTCCCATCCCTGATCACTTTTAGATTATTACAGGACTTTTGAAGCTCACTGGTCTGGGTGACCGCCTCCTTCAAAGAGGCAGAAAAACGAAAATCCATTATAGTGCCTGTTCGTAGCACTTCTGGTAGAAAACAATACCTTTTTTTTCTTGTACTGATTGACCTGTGATGTTATTATACTTTTTCCATAGTACAGTCACAGTCCTTGCACCAAACTGTCTCAACAGTGTTACCAAGGTGACTAAGAGTCTATTGTCATAGTTAGAAGTGATGAAATCTTGTAAAAATATTTAGTTTAGTATCAATGAGCACTGGCCTTAACTAGAAACCTGCAATTAGCCTACTGCTATTTGGCAGCTCCTCTTTTAAAAAGCAAGGACTCTCCAAACCTTGAAGAAAAATTAAATCATTAAAAAAACAATACAAGCCAGATGTAGTGCCAACATATGTGAGGTATGGGCTCTGTAGTATTATACCTCTACTTCAAAGAACTTTCTGAAAATGGTATTGTTTCACAGTGAAGTATATATATATCAAGTATGTTGACAGTTTTTACTGTACCGTATCTTTTTGATGGTAGTATCTCTGCTTCCCTGAATGTTTGTAGTGTGTAGCACCACAAACAGCACCCCTCTTTTTGCTGTGCACTGATGAAAATCAGAGAAATGCTAAAATGATGCAGTGCCAATGCAGGGAAGAGCTTGTTTCCTGCAGAGATTGTGATGTTTTATTTTTTTGCTGTATATAACATAAGCTACAGAAATGAACTATCAACTCAGCTGAAACCTCTGTAATACATGTATTTATATGTTGTTTTTTTTTTTATTACACTGTAACCATGTGGGGTTTATGTGCAAAATTGAAGAAAATAGGCCAGAACATCATCGTGAGACCCACCACAGCATGTTAAATCATCCAGAATGAAGGACCAGCCTCTCCGAGTTAAATATCATGGTACTTCTTTTGCTCGATCATAGTTGCCCTGACTGGTACTCTTCACCGATCCAGTAAAAGTAAGCAGAGGTTTCAGAGAATGAAATATTTTGATATTTTGTAAGTGTATATTCAATATTTTGTATTTAACTATTTGACATTATATGGACATTATATATATATATATATAGAAGAAAGTAACAATATTGTCACTAAATTCATTCTTCACCTGCTCCTATCTACTGTTTTTCTTATGTTTTTTTTCCCTTCAGTTCATTCCATTGACAGACACAGACTGGCCTCAAAGGCAGTAAGAGCCACTTTATGCACTGAGAACAAACATGTTGCTTTGACCAAGTTCCTTTTTGACAAGTGATGATCATTAAAAATTGTGAACAGTTCAGCATTTTGGGGAATACACTTATTATTGTTATACAACTAGATCAACACCACAAACTAACAGTATGATCTTGTAGATAAGCTTCAGTAGTGCAACGCAAGTTAAGCTATACTAGCTTTCCAGGCAGGAAAGAGACCCTGGTTATATTCAACTAATGAAATCTGCCTGTTAGCGCCTCTAAAGCTCACCAATTATCACTATATTCTGTATCACAGAATAGAGTTGCTGAATTGCATGCTAGCAAACATTTGTTAGAATGCCACAGTGACTGTGTGGACTTCAGAATTTAACGAACAGGGCTGTATACTGATTTTATGTTGTGACCTTTCTAAGTTTATTTTTTGTTTTTGGCATGCCTATCTATTGTCTATCTCTAGGGGAAATATTTGTTGCATTTGTAAGTGATAATGAGGCTCTTTCTGCCCATGTGGCACTTCTGTGTCATTATTTCTGTGGTTCATGTTCGTGTAAATAGACTGTCCGCTTAATACAGAAACACTCGGTCAAGTTTAATCCTTAAAAAAAAGGAAGCTGTGTACAGTGTGTAAGTGTAAACACCGATTCCTGAATTGTGTGGGTGGGGGTGTTTCCTTTTAGGTGTTATAGAAATGTTTGACTTAATTTCTGTGTTTTATATTTTTATAATAAAGATTTAATGAAAAACTGGCCACAGAAGAAGTCTTTTGTGATGTTTTTTGTGTGTATTTTCTTTGCTCTCTGCACTGTTTGAAAGAAGAAGAATATCTTTGAGGCACTCACCATCTGTGTGTGGTTGGGATAGAAGGTCTGTTCATTCAGGGGGAATTTCTCAGGGCCAAGGGAGTGGTAGAGTTTAATCATCTGAGAAAACTGCAAGAAGAAATATACAAGTCGTCATTATTTAAGCTGTGGAGGACAGGAGAGGTTAGGTGAAGCTACACCTGTGCTCACAGCTTAACATTTATAACAACCAGAGGACAGTTATCTGCTTCAGTAAATGGCTTTACAATTACAATCACTCCATCTATACACTGTCACGCATATACTTTTTCACTGGAGTTTTGTAGCTTCTTTCAGCACAGAGTGACTAATAATGTGTGGTAGTGGTGGTGGTGGCGGAGGCTGCCTGCTCCGCCTGCTCTAGACACAGGTGTTACAGCTCCGTTTAATAGCCCAAATAAATCAGTCGGAGGCAGCTGCTGAGGATGGGACTTGCAACACACTTGTGCGGGTTAAAGAAGAGCGAAGAGAGCTTTTAAAACTCACTTACCACCCAGGGTTTGCTGCAGAAGTTGTAGATGGAGAAGAGGGAGTTGATGCTCGGGACGCCACCAAAATGCAAGCCAATCACGAGGTTCCTGAAGTCCTCGCCAGGAATCATGCTGTAGGCATGTTGGCGAACCAGGACAAAGTCTGGCTTAAAGGACCTGCAGAAGGACATGCATGTAAAAGAAGAGGTGAATGGTGAACATGTAGGCAGTTACAACAAAATAGAAAAGAACTGCTCAGTTTTTAAGAGATTAATGGCAACATTCAATTCTACTGACTTCAGGCCAGCATCTCATAAACTATTGGAAGAAACGACGATGCACATTGTGTTCTAACCTGGTATACTAGTGCTGTATCAAGTTTAAAACATACAAAATTGAACTAGTGTCAAACACATTATGTACAATATATTGTTTTCCAGAATTAATCCCTGAAACATGCATGCTACACAAGTAGCCACAGCCCACATCATTGTGTAATCTCACTTTGGAGCATTACATGGTATTGTGAGTGCTTAGTTGGTGTTGTCTGCTTTTAGGCCAACAAGAGGAGAAGCAGGCAAGAAGTGAAAAGAGGAAACAGTCTGTGGAGGCTTTTCATGGCAGAATTATTTGGCAACTGTCCGGTATCACACTCACAGCTCACGCTCTGGATGGCTGCATTAGAGTGGTTGTCCACTAACCATGAGCTTGGTGGCTCAATCCCCTGCCTTGGCTGCATGCCAGTCCCTAGGCAAGACACTTAACCCTGAATTACCCCCAGTGGTTGCACCATTGGAGTGTGAAAGTGTATGTGATAGAATGTGTGAAAGAGTAAATGTAAGTAAGAACTTTGAGTAGGTAGAAAAGTCCTCTACAAACACAGACCATTTCCAAGAAACACAATCAGTGGTAAAAGAAGAAAAAATGATTGACCAGCTTAACATTTAATAGGCATGTAAGGTATGCTTAGTAAATGCTACTAAATTAAATTGTGTAAAGGTGAAATTCTAAACCATTACTTTCTAAAAATAAATACGAGGGTTCTTTAAACACCATTTCTGAACATTATTTATTTTATTATCATTAAATTAAATAATATTTTATATAGTATATAAATACGCAATGAAACATCAAAAGATCCCCTTCCTAACACCCACCTGACCTAACTGCTCAGGTCAGATCGGACGTCTCCAGCACATTGGCTCCTCCCAGGCTGACACATTAACACACAGTATCTGGGCCTCGCGTTTACAGTCAGGGGCTCCATTATTCAACTGACTGTGGCGGGCTGCAGGGGTGAAGAAATGCTCCTCACAGCACCTAATCTTTTGGACCATCTATCCAATTAACATGGCCTAATCCTTCCTTAACAAACTGTTCCAGGAACATGGCCAATTGGCTCACCAGGACCTGCAAGTTTCCTTTAAATCAAGACACATTTCATATTAAACACAGGTAATTCACTTTGAATGAAGTCTTTTTATACCTTTTAATGTTTCCAACTGTGATTCCGGTGTTATGCAACCCAGATTCCAGGCCATTTGATTTTTTTCATCTGTAATTTTAACACAGGTTGACTCATGTTAAAGGTGCTGTTTGTGTGTGCAGCTGTTTAAAGATATTATGCAGCCATTTACAATTTATATGTTAGTTATCTGGAGCGGAAATGTATATGCAACCAAAATTCATTCATTCATTCTCCATACATAGTGCACCATTTAAATATGGAAACAAGGTTTGATTACGGCTATTATCGCTCGACATTCACATACAGGAGAATTTCATCTATGCAGTTCTTAGGAACTTTACTGTGTAGTACTGTGTAAAAAGGACTGGGACTGTCTGACTTATTAGTGCACATGTATGCCCAGAAATTGAAGTTGGTTTTCTAAACAAAACAACTGAAACAAAGCTGTAGATGGTGAGAGTGACCCAACACAATGAACTGTAAGCAGTGTGTAAGTAAAATACTTGCAAAGTTATACAGCTAAAGTTTAGATACGGCACATCACACAGTAAAAGTATGCGTGTATATGTGCACAGGTATACACATGAGGTAGAGGGCTGAAATTACAGCTAGCCCCTCAAAAGAGGCTCTGGGTCCTCAAGTGTTACTTATGTTAGACAGCACAGAACAGACTGGCACGATGGCTGAGGAGCGATCTGGTCTCGGCGACAGAGCGACTACAGCTGTTCCTCCCTACTGCTGCACTCAGTGGCAGCAGACCAAGGCCTCTGCTATTTATACTGGATAGAGCTGTTTATTGAGGCTCCAGCACCAAACCAGACTCACGACCTCCTGATAAATACATTGGATGATTGGTGACACATGTTATTCCAAGCGAACATTCAGAGCAAAAGCAGCATAATCGTTATTTTTTTAAACCATTATCAGAGTAAAACAAAATGCAGAGCCAAATAAGGGAGCACGGCATGACTGCTGAAGATGTGTGTTAATGCTAACATTGACACTAACCCATTCTACAGCGCAGCAAGTGTAGAAATAGAAGCTTCAGCGAGTAAGTACTTTGATTTGGTCATTTGTTGGTCCAATAGGCATCAACCGAATGTGTTTTAATTTGGTGCAAATGTTAATTTTATCCCAAGGATCAACTGTCAAAGATAAAAGTAACTAAATAAGATAAGATTTTTGTGTACACAATTTAACCCACAATCACACGCAGCTCGTCTTCAGGTAATGCGCGTCCATGTGATCGAAGGCGTGGCTTCAGGGTGAGCTCCGAGAGAAAGGGGTGTGTGTTTACTTTCGATATCTGGCTGACTCTCACTGAGTTTTCAAAATCTCCTACCCTACCTTTAAAAGGTGCCATATAAGCCAGATTCATACACTGATACACAAATGTGTGACAGATATAGGTGTAAACTGAATTTATTGGTGGTAACATACAACCAAGGCTTGTGATGGTAACATCACTAGTCCATGTTAGGTTGGAAACACGAGCATCTCAGGAATGTCAATGTACTGCCACAGTCACCTCTTTCATGTTTTTAAGAAATATTTACCATGCATCTGCACAGTCAGTTGCTCAGTGTTCTATATTGAGATGTCCTCAGTACAATAACTAACTATTGCCCATTATAGTAATACTGTTCAGTGTGCTGCTACAGCATGTATGAAAACCTTTGTGCTGCCTCATTACCACAGAAAGGCCAGATGCAGATGACATTCCACACATTAGGATGGTTTTCACCGGGCTACGGTTAATGGAGGCACTGCCCTATAGCAGCAGAGCATTACTGAGGTTTGTCACCCATTAACTTTGTTGTTGTGTCTCCTCACTCAGATTCAGTCTGTCAAAGCAGCGCTCCCCGCAGAACAAGAATTAACACTAAAGCAGCACATTTGTGTTTTACGATCCAAATTGTGCAGGCCCTAGAGGCACCACTTCACGGGTGATATGCTAATGTACCCTTTGAATGGGTTATCAGTGGTGCAATAACGGCAGATAAGTGGTACTGATGGCGGATTGCAGGGTTATAGATTGGGACACAAGGACAGAAAGGATCATTGTAGAATTAAGAGCCCACGCACAGTACTTCAATAGTAAACTAAGCCAGATAGGGACTAACGTGCTGCTATCGTAAAACGTGACATAACATTCAACACGAATATCTGACTGGATTAAATCATGTAAATGGCCCTACATAAGTGTAATTAAAATCTAGCAGATAATGCAGTTTGCATAATAAAGACTGGTAAGGAATCTGATGTCACACTGAGGTATACATTTGACATTTTGAATATCACATTCTTTTTACTGTGTAAGATTTAGATTAAATTAGATTAGATTGGAGGTGAAATTTAATTTGATTTTTTTTCTGCCAAAAATGTTTGTGAGGTCACAGTGTTCTTTTAACATCAAATTCTAATCACTCATCCTCATGTATAATTGAATGTTTGCCCCAAATGTTAAGAAATTCATACAAAACAAATCCATTTGTTTCTATCCTGAAAGGTTCTTTCAGCTCGTTGTTTTGGTTTTACAGCATCTGGTACTTCAGTAAGAGTCTTTTAGCTGTCATTAGGCATTTCCAGATGCACCAGACAGCTGGATTTAGCACTCAGATAGCACTCTGCTGAAGCCATTCTATGCTGCCTGTCCAAAATAAAGCATTAGACAGTTCAAGTAAGCAACAAGCAGAGCGTTCAGCCCGATATTTCTCTCAGGAGTCGGTTGAGACCAAAAACTATGCTAGCTATGTAATGTTACTCCGTATATTCCTTTTGTGTAATAAGCAACTATATTAGCATTACCATGTTGTGTGTCAGTGTGTTCCCATTCGACAAGAGAGAGAGAGAGAAAAGCCAGTAAAGAAGAGTGTCAGCCAAAGGCAGGTAACACTCGAAGCACCCATAAACATGTTAAAAGGAAGAACACCTTACTTTATTTCTGTCTGGAGCTGAATACACAGCAGGCCTGACAGTTATATAAGACCATTACACAATATACTGTACAACAGTCCCAACAGGATGTTTTCATCAGCATTCCTTGGACAGGAAACAATTCAAACCCAGGACAATATGTTGCCTTTTGGTCTCCAGATCCATTCATCATACAGAATATCTGACCTTCTAATAGGCTCCAAAGGGATGTCAGAGCTGTGGGGAACATTTGTCCTCATAACATAGCCCTGTGCCTGACTCGGTAAGCTGGTGAGGGCCTTATCTTTCTCCATCAGCCTGTCTCTCATTGATAAGGATAATCGGGGTAGAACTCGGGCAGGAATGCCACAAATGTCAAACAGTACATACCAAGGATCAGCACCGCACTCCTACACAATGGTGCATTGTGCCATGCTGGCTCTCCATCATGAAGAGGGAAATGCACCTTGGAGACAAAAGTCAATGTGTTCCTGATAGGAGCGTGGACTGTAGAGCAGAAACAAACTTTACACGGAGGCACAAAATTGTCATATTTTTGTCGAGCACTGTACCGAAAGGCCCCATTTCCCTCTCTGTGTACACTGTCCCCTGTAGCCTAGCGTCATGCTGTGGTCCCCTGGGCTGTATCTAAGACTCCTTGTGGTTGCGGCTGTGGCTCCCAGCCTGGTGGCACCAGAGCGACCTGGCAGCAACTCAGATCCTGGGCGGCGTCCCTGAGTAGGGTTGCCAGAGCTCTGGATTGCACTTCAGCTGCAATCTCACTCCAGGGCTCATCTCTACACCACACTGAAGGTCAACAAAAAACTGGACGCCAGTTACTAAAATAACAATGATTTATTTCAATCAGACGTGTGAAATTTAAACAGGAGATTGTGTAAAACAAATTAGAGAATGTGATTATGTTGAGGATTTGGACAATTGTCCCATGGGAGGCAGATGTAATGAAGAAAAGAGCTGCAAGAGCAATAGAGCACCAAATGACCTCTGGCAGAAAGGGAAATGAGTGTTGTTAGGAGTTTGAGTGAATTAGTGGGGCCATTTGTATTCATGGCTATATTACAAAAGCAGAGATGGAGGAGTGGGCCTCATGGTCGCTGTATGCTTTCATTTTCTGTCACAGGGCTCCGTAAGGAAACCACCCTCAGGCCTCCTAAAGCCATGTCTGAACTCAGCGTGTCTGTGAGTGGGATTTATTTGCTTGGTAACAAGATGAACCTGTCTGAGGTATTAGGTGTTAAGGCTGCTCCAGGCAGACGGTTTCTTCCCTGATTAAAATGGGCTTTCAAGAGGGGGTCAAGGGAAGGAGGGGTTTAGGGTTGTCTGTGTGTGTTTGTGTGTGTGTGTGAACTGTCTCTGTGTTACCTGAGGAAACCAAAGGAGAAGAGACTTGTTCTGTGTGCTGAAGGGATTGGGAAGTTAAGTGGGGGTGGCCCTGTCTGGCTGAGACTGGTAGCTGTCAGCAAAGAAAATTGAACAGAAGGAGGAAAAAAAAAAAGAAATCAGACAAGGATCTGCTAATGTAATCTGGCTGCATCCCTCCCTCCACCCATCTGTAGGGCCAAGAATGGTAGAAGGAATGTGAGGAGGCAATTAGGCCCACAGGAACCCCACACATGCTACAAAAATGGCCCATGTGATTCAATAGTCATTTGTATGAGGCTTATAGGTATCTTGTTAAATATTCTTTAGCCAAATTTAATTAAGATCTATGAAGATTTATTAAAAATTAAAATCCGCTGAAAAGCAACTTTCAAGTCATTAAAATGATTACTTTCTGGCATCAGAAGAGAAAAAATGTCAATCCTTGACTGACTATATTGCATTTATACTATGGTCTATTCTATGATATCGGACAACTTTGTCCTGCACCACTTAGCACCACGATATTGAAAATAAATTGTGCAAACATTTTACCGCCTTCATTTTCATTATTCTGCATATAAACTGAATAATACTGAATTCAGATGCTTGCCCATTGTACCTCAACAGTTAGAACATCACATGAACATTCACGTCAAGCATATTTTTACTGCAGTAAAATACTTCCACCAAGAGCAACAGTAAAACGAACTCCTCAATCTGCAGCAGTCAATGCAGCCGCTGCCCAACATAAATCACTAATTAATCATCTGGTTTCATTAACCACAGGAGGAGCTTTGTGACGATGGCCGCTCTGTGGCTTATCATGTTTGGCCAGCACGATCTGTCGTTCAGCCAGACCAGCGTTCCCACTCTGAACCCAGCAGCTTGCAGGAGGTTTTGGCAGCACAAAGCGGAGAAGCCAAAGGGCTGACTACAGCAGTGCAGCAGGGAACAGCACGCCTCAACTACTGTAACTCGTGGCATGTCCCTCTGCTGTACTGTAGGATGAACAGCAAGTGCCACGTTGCACGTAGAAGAGAAGTTTAGAACATGTTTTTTTGGACAGTTGTGCTGCAGTTCTGTGCCTTTAATTGGAATACACTGTGGTGCCAAATTCTTAAATGTGCATCATTATAGATAAAACTAATAAATAAAGTGCCAAAAGTATAGAGGTCTCTCCTTTATTCTGCTCTTCAGCAGGTGGACTGCAGGTCAGAGTGCAGGTGACTGTTGAAGGATCTTTGTTTGCTTCTACCCTGTGTGTATTGTCCTGCAGATTTTATGGATCAGATTTTTTTCTATATATTAGCTTTATTTTCTTGACTAAAATAGTTTTGAGCACCATTTGCATTGGGTTCTCCTCTGAGGTATGAATCTTGATTGATGACAAAAAATATGTCCAGCTATAAACCTATATTATATGGGCCACCTTAACTTGCACTGCCAACTGTTAACTCTGAGAGACAAATCTTCCTCAGTCTAAATGGCAATTTATATTGGTGCATAATATTAGTGCATGAACTAATATTAAAATAACACAGCAGTTCATGAAACACTAGCCAAACATTATCTTGGTGTCCCATTACTTTTGAGGTATTTTTTTTCTACATTAAAGCTAACCATTATTTTATTTCAAATGTAATGTTTTGAAGGATACAGCTTAAACTTTAAATTATTGCTCGCAAACAAAACAAATCTATTCATACGTTTAAACTGTTTAACCCGGCAGCAGATATATTTTTCTAATGTGCAGCGAACATGACATGAGTGAGAGAAAACTGCCTGCATAAACAGCAGGGAAACCACAGAACTGTGAGAAAGCGCCCTGCTGCATGGAGCCAGTGGGGGAGATGTGCTCAGAGAGTGAGCATGCCCGTGGACAGAGGTCAGAGGTCACAGGGAACACATCAGAAAGGAGACGTGTGGAAAAGGCAGAAATAAAGAGCATGCATGTGTGTAATCACACAGGGTGTGCTTAATTGTGCTCACGACATTCCTCTGGCTGAAAATGAAACATATAGCTAAAAAAGAAATAATTAGCTTTCGTTGGACGTGGTCAACCCTCTGGTGTCTTACTTAATGAGGGACTATGATGAAAACATTTCAGAATTTTTGCCTTTCTTGCTGCAGGACCACTACACAGTATTAGTCATCAGCCAAGATGGCTTGCTTGAATCAAACATTAAACCATTTGCAGTCAAGTTCAGAGTCATAAATGATAAGCTTAACCGCAACACTTTGGCAGTGAAAGCCAGTGTTTGTGAGCAAGGCAGCAGTCACACCATCTGCCTCCAATTTAGCTTCTCTATCATTACAGCAATATCCCCAAAATATTCAGCCCACACAATAACCTCATTGTCAGCTCTGACAACAGGTTGCATTGTAACATCAGCCACATTAGTAGTGCCCCTGGTCGGTGATTATTCTGACTAGATTTGTACTATTTAGTCAGGCCATTTCCAGTAACTGTTGCACGGAGTCCAGGCCAAAAGCACATATTACCTGATTATTACCCGGCAAAGGCAGAATGACACTGGATAGCATGCACATGCACAAATATTCAGATAGAGCAGTATATGATTGCAATAGTAAAATGCACTTCACTGAATGTAAATCATGCTGCCAAAATTGTTTTTGGCCTAAGGTAAAACTGAGGTACCCTGCTTAATAAACTGCAAGCAAGTACTATCTGAGAAAAACTGAGACCTCAGCCTCCATGCAGTCAATCGCTACCTCTGCCTCAAGGGCTTTTTATCAAAGGAGTTTCATGGTGGGAGCACAACTGGAGGGTGCTCGTTTTTACAGCAGCATGAAGAATTCAAGGTCGAAGAGGCCAACTAATACAAAGGAGGAATATGTATGAACAAGTGTGTAAATGTACAAGGTGCTGAAAAAAATGTGATGTTATTTAGTAATTTTTTGCCACTTGAAGTTATTCACCATTTATTTTTATTATTTATTTCTAGCAGTGAGATGCATTGTGTGTATGTCCATCCTTTTCAATTAAGCAAGCTGCTAATGCTGACTGTGTGCAGATCAAAGGTGGCTAGGGACCATTTGATTTGATTTTTTCTACACAGTTGTCAAACCTGATTGCTGTCAGGTTTGACAACTGTGAAAAGCATGCCTGACATAGGAAGTCACCCTTGTCACCCACATCACTGGATCACCAGTGATCTTTACAAAACTGAGCACTGTCCATTTTAAATCAGAATCAGATCAGAATTACTTTATTTTTCCCCAAGGGGGAATCAAGAAATAAATAAAGTAAATAGAGAGCTTCACAAAAAATGTTAGAAGGCACGCCAAGCCCTGCAAAATGATATATGTTGTTTTCAGTTTAAATACTGACCCAAGTGCTTCTTACCTGCACACAAATGTCAAGGAGACACTATGAGAACTATAGCTAAAACTGGTGACAAGATTCAATATTTTGAGACATTCTTTTTTTGTACTGCTGTCACACAAATTTCCCAGCAAGGTGAAAATGTGTTCTGTTTTTAGGTCATCCACTGGCATAATCATATTACACCCTTGATTTTTTTGAGTGCAGGTGACATTTCGTAATACAGAGCCATACCTAAATGCTGTCCTTGTGCAAGCTTACTGTAGCAGGCAGTGTCTCAGAGGACTAAAGCTTAGAACAGCTCACCTGACCACTTTGGTGCCGCCTTTGTTGACCTGCATGTCCACCATGCATCCCGAGTTCACGTAGGAGGCCAGGTTGATCTCTGAAAACTCCGCCTGGGTAAAACAAAGACAACACGTTACATCTCACACCACCATCTTTGCATGAGGTCAAGTTCAGTAAAGTGTTTTTGTGTGGATTATGGGTGGAACTTTTATCTTCCATTAAATTGAAAACCATGACAGGAAAGTACCTACAAGACCACGCAACAATAATCTTTCACTTCATTTATCATTTCTGCATTCACACTGTAGAGAGTAATAGACAAGAGTAAGAGAGGGAGTGAGCTGGTGAGAGAAGGCAAATTAAGTTATCCCCAGTCTGGTGCCTCCTGGACAGCGAGGGGCTTGTGAAAGGCTGTAGCTGGGCTACCTAATGACTCTGTCAAACTCCCAGAAACACTCAAAAAGGAGAGCAGCAGTTCTGGGAATGGACTTTCTTAACAGAGAGAGAAAATGTGATTTTCCTTGTAATGATTGTCACCACAGTCCAGGAATCTATTGATGTGACAAATTTAGCTTTGCTAAAAAGAATTATGCTTTCCCATTATGATTATATTTTCACTTGTGTAAAAGTGTGAAATAAAAGTGCAGGTTCTCTAGTACAGATAACTCAACCCAGATAGCTCAAAGGCTTCTATTACATGTTCACAGTCAAAAGTTTGTAAACCCTGGAAATTTCTGTGCACCAATAGAAGATGCTCGGTGTGGTCGAGGGCACATGAAAATGGCCTTTTAGCCTCAAAGGCAAAAAATCAGGACAGGGAATTTTTTTTTTTGAAATACTTTAATAATCCCATCAGGGAAATTGCTTAACTTGGGTAAAGTGCACACACAACAATGACTAGGGAGGAGTTGGGATCGAACCACCAACCTTCCAGTTATTGGACAACCCTGCTCTACCACTGAGTCACTGCTTCCCTCTTGTGCTATGGGGATAGCTGTAGTTGCAGTATGGTTAAAAAGAAGGCAGGGTAGGTCAGGGTCGGTCCATTTCCATGGCTGGCCTGAAGCACTATGAAAACTATGCACCCCTAACAAGAGTCCTCTGTGCCTTGGTCAGGCTGCATCACTTCCTAAACTTCCTTTTCCTCTTCAGGTACTGCACAGCTTGGAGAAATGCTAAACAGCCACCAGTTGACCTCAGACATGATGCACTGCCTTTTGCTACTCCTCACATCACTTAAAAGTATGAGACATGACACTAATGTAGTGGATTTAATGGGCCCTAAACAAGTAGCCTGCTGACTCTCAGTTGGAAAAACTAAAATTCAATTTGACGTGACGTGGTCGACTACCAAATACAACACTACACAGGGAGCGTGGCTCCGCTTCATTTATCTGCAAGTACTATAACCCCAAGTCAGCTGTGGATCATATTCAATCACATATTCAAATGCTGCCATGTTCAGTTGATTATCAACTCTGGTGGTAATATCCCATGACACACATGAAGACTCAGAATCACACAACACATGTGTGTTGGTAAGTACTGCTTTTGGGTGGAGGCTCGTCTAAAAGGAGTGGCACTAGATTAATGTATATCACACTTTTCCTGTAAAATCCCTATTGCTGTGAGTTATAGAAAAGTATGTTAAGACATTGCGTTAACATAGTGGGAACAAGCTCATTTTTACTATTCAAGCCTTTCACAAGCACACAGAGGGGAAAAGGATATTTGGAGTGAAGCCCTGCACACATGCACTGCACATGGCTAATGGCATATGGCAGTCAGCTAATCAGAGAAAAAGGTTTATACCTGGAGGGTTGATGGATTAAATCCTGAACTAGTTAAACAAATACATAACTTAATACAAGAGCAGGAAACTCTTTGCAGCTAGTTCACGTTTAAAACATTTTGGGAAGTCTGATGAAGTTTGAGGCCTTTTTCAAAGTCACTGTAAGGCAGCAGGACAGGTTATGTTAGCACAAACACACAGGACTTTTACCCATGCTGCTTTTCCGTTATTTTATTTCGCTGTCTGATTAGGTTTGGGTTTGGGTCTCAGTTTCAATAGCAATAAGCCCTACCCATCTGCAACATGATTCATTAACTGAAAAGGAGCAACTGTGACAGTAACAGCACTTTCTATCCATGGCCTCATGTTGTGTTTTGCTGATACGGACTTCTATTGAAGGCTATCAGACTACCCTGCATGTACCCTTCCTGTAATCAAGCATCCAAATGTGATGATCTGGGAGCGACATTTGTCAGTGGTAAGCTCTGATACATTCACTGTACTATAACCTGTTAGATATTTTCCTTAACAGGTCAGTGGAGAAGACAACAGAGTTAAAATTGAACTGATTATCTAAGATACACTCACCAAACCCTAAACCATTTGTACAATATAAGCCAGTGTCTCTCCATATCAGCTGGATGTGTAAAAAGCACAACATGGCTGACAGCATCCTGACACCACCAACCTGAAGGACACTGCTCTGCTTTGTGTGCCTCCACAGACAAGTTCTGCACCACACAGATCAGCCTCCATAAACGCCAACATATATGAAGATTGAAGCAAATCCTACAGCTGACCCCCCACTCAACCCTGCGTTCATTTGCATAGCAAGTTAAATTAACTGCTATCTACACATTCTCATGCTGTGATTGTCGTTTCAGACTTTAAGCCTGCTTTACATGGGCTTTCATCTACATAAAAAGGAAATATTATCAGCAATATTCTCTTGTGAGATAAATTTCCCTTTCATCCAGTGCTGTGGCCCATGTAAACTCATGGGGGAGTGAGTCGGCTTTGAAAGAATGTGCCAACGTAACGAAACAGGGTTTTTTTTTTCAGTTTTTTGCCAAGACAGTGAAAAAAACCACCCACCTCTTGTATTTATTGCTTGCACTCTCTGGGGAAGAGCAGGGGGCGAGTAAATGCCATAATCTTATTTAAGGGACAACAAGGCGCCGATCAAGCTCAGTGTGCCTCAAGGACATGCACTTGGCTCTGGTCCTTTTCTACTGATACCCGCCTCTGAAAGAAACATCTGTGTGCTCAGCAGCACATGGTTTGCCAAAAAAAGACGCCTAAAAAGCATACACACCCAAATCTGTGACACACAATGCACTTTTCAAACAAATCCCATCCCAAACACTGGGGCCTACTAGGATTTTTCCTGCAACCAAAAAAAACATTTTGGCAAAGGCAGAGTATTTTATGCCATCCCTGACTGGCTGGTTCTGGGTATAGGGGGAGAACAGCCACCATCATTGGCCAGTAATACATTAAGTGGCTGGTGTAGGGCACAGGTCCAGAAGCCAGGACAGGAGGCTTTTTACAGCACCATGGTTACCATCACGGTAACACATTCAGACACTTGTCTTGGAGCAGTTCTTGCCCTGGGAAAGGAAAACAGGATGTAATACATAAGACAACTGCCTCCAGAGCTGATTCTTCTCATCTGTTGACCTGCATTCAGGCTGAGAATGGGTTTTAGCCAAACTGCTAGTAGGGACAGAGTTTTGGAAGGTTGAGTGGGCCCATGATTAAGTTCAAATGTGGCTTAAAATGAGCTCCCTACTGAATTTGTTTCAACTTTTTTAAACTATCTTTCTGCAGGCAACAGTTTCTCTCATGACACAATACTACATCATTTTTTAAATAACAGTCAAGCTCAACCTTTTATTCCACCTTGTGACCAATAGAAATGTTTTTACTGTTGTCAAACATTTATTCGTGCTGTAGCATGCACTCTGTCCTTCCTGCAAAGTCATGTGAACCTGTGTACTGTGCAGTAAACACCACTTGACAACAGCTCATCTGGAATCTTTGTGAGTATTTTTAGATTTGGACTAACTTGTGTCACATAAGTTCAGGTGGTTAAGGTGCCTTTTGTTATGGCATGAGTCAAATTGTAAACAGGGTTAGCTTTTGTCCTTTGGCAAAAACAGCTGGAAAGGACTGCAAACGCTACAAATAAACAGTGTGTTGCCTTTTCCTTGCAAGATTTGCAATAACTAAATTACCACACTACAAACACATACTATCACCTGAGGTGTTAGAAGTCAAAACAGTGAAAACAACATTTCATAGCCATAAAAGCAACTGTTAGCATAAAATGCCAATAATCAAATACAAAACTAAAGACTATGGAGTGTTAGTTGACATGAAAACAATGTGGCATGACAGCTGAATGGACAGTTGAATTGTAGGAGCTAAAAGCAGTTAAAGTGTAAGCACACGGAGTTTACAGCAGCGCAGATACTTTCTTTGAATTCTTGGGAGACATAAAAACAGTTGTATTGAGGTGTAAGGAATTGAAGCATTGTCTGTAGATTTGAAATCCTAGATAAATATTAGACTAAAACACACTTCTATAGGGTGTTCTGTGCTCTGGACATTATACGCGCCCTATGTATAAAGTACTACTTATATGATGCAAAACAGCACTAGAGTCAGGGATTACAGGGAGCACATGAAAATGTGAGAAAATAGATGTTTCAGTACTATTTAGGCAAATCTAAGCCATAATTAACTGAACTTCAACTTTTCCTCCCTACAAGTGCCTATTATATTCCTTTTAACACTGACCTTGTTCCAATGATAAGTCCTTTTTTTATTTTTGGAAAAGCTGCTGATAAAAATCAGTCTATCCCAGACTCCCATTGTGTGGTTTCCTTTCACCTGAAAAAATAGATATTTCACTATAACAAAGTGATTCTTATATGATTTTACCACTTCAGTTTCAACAGGAAAATCATTGACCATGGCAGGGCTTCAGCATTGAGGCGGGGCTTTTATTTTGTATTAGTTTGGTTTTGTATTATTTCCTGTATTTTACACTGAAATCATTGACTTCTCTCATTTCATGTCTTGTCCTCCCCTTACTTGTGTGCTCCCTCCTCCTGGTGATTACCCGCTCCTCTCTAATGTGTCTCATCATCTCTTCTTCCCTCGTGTATTTTCTTTAAATTCTAATGATAATCTTGCTAAATCACATACAAATACATGATGCAATCAAGAAATGTAAAGCTCAGATGACTACTTATAATGAATCACACAAGAATTTGCAGTTAATAACTATCACCTTTACAACAATGCAATATTCCACTGGGCCACTAAATGCTGAAAGACAGATGCGAAATAGAACAGAAGGCAAGAGAGCAGGATCAGTCAAAATGTCTGCACAAGGTCACAAACCAAGTCATCAGTCTTCAAGCAAGCACTCCCCAGATGCCCTATGTCATGGGCAAATACTGGCCAAAAATGGGTACGGATAACATACAGCCAACTGACTGTGAGCTGCCATGACTGCAGCAGAAAGGAGCATGGACAGGGCTGAGGCCATATGCCTGCTGAGCAGATGTTGCACTGCACGACCCAAACCGCACATGGGCCGGCAACCCCACAGAACTGCCCCTTGTTCTTTTACAAACAACAGACCTCTTCAGTTCTGTTTAATTTTCCCAATTGTGTAAATTGCAGTGTTTATGACTTGTGGGTAGTAAACAGGCAGTTTGTCTGGCAGCCTTCTGTTGGGTGTCATTATATATGTGATCAACTTTGACTGCAGCTCGGGAGCATTTTTGAGATTTTTACAATAGACTATCATCATTTTAAAAATGCTAACAAGTAATGCAGGCATGGTGACAAAACGCCAGATGAGGAGTGCTGTAGCTTGGCACTGCCACCGGGCTGCATCCAAGATACTTCAAAAGGCACACAAAAGGCACTGTAGGTAAAGCCTAATCCCCTAAGCTGCAAAGATTTGTGGAATGCATCAGTCTTGTGAATGAATGCACCAAGTCCAAATGTAAGGCAGTGGGCATATGTGTTCAGAGAGCAAATTGAGTGAGTCAGAGAGACGAAATATCTTCCGCTACCTACTACACGATAAAATTCCCCGGGGACATATCAATGAATAAAATAAGACACAAGTAGGTCAGACACTGAGGTCAGAGTGGGACTGTAAGGAGCAAAGAAAAAACAACACAATTTTCTACCATTTAGCCAATCTACACTACATGTAGCTCATCTGCCTTAGATAGCTATACAACTATACAAAGGGCTTGGATTCACACATTGTTTAAAATCCTGCAAACTGAATGACATTCTTCCTATAATGTATAATTATATACATTAATTACTACTACTAGCTAAACTACAGTGATGCTAAACATCTAAATCAGGGGTGGCCGACCACTCAGAGACTGGTTTGCCACGCCAGATCTAGATGTTAGCATTTAACTTCAAAGGCAGTTGATGGCAGCCGAGTACAGCCTACTCAGCTGTAACAAGCTAATTAAAATGTTACAAAGTCAGTATCATGACAGTACTGTAAAGAAAATGAAGCATGTGTTTGATGCAGGCCATTCTGGTGCCTTAAGTGTTATCACATCTGTTGATCTCCTGTGACTCATAGGCTCATGATGTATAAGTGCTGACCTGATGTAACTGCACATTAACTTTACTTTCAGCCCACTGAGGACCAACTGACACTACTACTCCCAGCTTTACAAGTTATGCGTTTAATAGATCTAGAGATCTAGAGGGAAACCTAATTTCTATCTGTTGTTTGTTTAAAATCCATCTGTCAGGAAGGCTTGGTTTTGGCATCCAGATCAAGAAGTAGAAGTACTTTTAAAAATATGTCATGATTTTGTACAAAAGCAATGGCTTCAAGCCTGCTTTTATTAGTCACCTAAGTGTACAAAGCCACCACCACCAGAGCTCCCATGAGCATCTGTTTTGTGGTTAAAAGAAGAGTGGTTCTAGTGTCCTAGTGGACATGGGACCTCAGGCAACTACCAAATGTATCTTCAAAGTGGGTTAAGAGGGGGTAATCCACAATAATGGGCAGGCAAATACGCTGTGGAGGGCAGTGGCTGGACGAGGTTGTGGTGGCAGACAAGCCTTAATAAGAGATATCACATCACAGAATCAAAGCTGCTCTCTCTTTTTTCTTCTCTTTCATACAGATTGGCATCAGGCCTCCACACTGTGGCATCACATGCTGCGGTGAGTCTGTGCCCCAGTCGATGATGGTACCTTATATTGGAGCAAGCAAACCAGAGAAGAGTTATGATGGTTTAGGGCTAGGTAGATGTACCTGAAAGAGCTTACCCATGAAGATGGCAAATGACAAGTCAAATATCTACTTAAACATAAAAATCTAGGAGCTTTGATGAATTACCTTAACATTAGAGTTGCTGCTTTTATTCAAAGTAGGTACAGTCAAAAAAAATGACTATCACTGTCCAAATGTCTGCTGGGTGGAGATGCTGAAAGCCAACAAAAGTGGGATTGAAGTGAGGAGGAGAAAGTGCAATGGGCCCCTCGACTTTTATTGTCATAGACTAAAAGGGTTCATCCCAGCGTGTCACTAACTTTTCACACAGAGATCGGGTTTCCATCATCCAAAGGCTCCCTGCATGGTGCACAAACAGCCTATGAAGGGTCTGGCTGCTGAAGGCAATTAGCAACTGACTTGTTAGCGTTGCCACAAAGGGCTTCTGGGAAAGAGTGGAGGGTCCAGCAAGAACGATGTAGGTCAGCTGAAGCTATAGAGGGGAGGGGGGATGTGTACCCCCATCAATATCCACTGTTGGCCTAATTAACTCAACATTTTATTGAGGTACAATGACACAAGATCTAAAAGAAAATTATATATCATAGAAAAGTACCACTGCAGCTCCAGCTCTGTCCCACAGAGAAGATGTGACCACAACAGTCGGTTTGAGCAAATCACCGGTCCAGCTTTTTGTGGTCCCTTTTCCTTCTCCCATAAAAATCCAGCACTCCATTTCAAAGAGAGCTTCAGTCTTAACAATGGCTTGCACATGTACAACTGAGCAGTTACTTGAGGTAAATTAGATGCTATCTATGCACTGTAAATACTGTGTGTCTAGACATATAAACATATTTCTGTGCATACTGTATGAGATATTAGCTCAACTGCATTGAATTAAATGTAGGCTTCTCTTTAAAGGATTAGTTCAACATTTGGCTCTCTTCTTTTCTAGAGTTAAATGAGAAGATTGATATTTCTGTCTATAAAGTATGGAATTGCAACTTGGGATTGCTTCACTAACCCTAGCTTAGCATGAAGCCTGGAGGCACAGGAGGAACAGTTCAAGAAGAAACAGCTGCATTACATTAAGGGTGTAACACAAATGAAAATATTCAATACAGCCTAATGAAGCCATCACTCTCACTGAGACAGTCTAGGCACTCAAATACTGCAGTCATCCAGGTTTCCATTTTCATTTGAGAGCTTAAAGCAGGGTAACTGATGAAGCTGCTTGGAGGAGCAGCGAAACGTCAAAATTTTAAGAATGAAAACTCAACAAATCCAGTTGCCCTGCTCCAACCTCTTGAAAGACTGCTGTTTACCTACATGAAATATGATTAATTTAAATGCAGCATTTAGGCTATCAGTGCAGGTTTAGCTGTAAAACCTGTTATAAGAAAACATTATTGTAAGTGCCTCCAGACAAAAGTGACCAAGGTGAGGAGTACAGATTTTGCAGACTTTGCCCATGCAAGTTGCACATGTTTGATAAAACATGTCAGCCCAACTTTTAGCACTAACCCTGCTAACATGCTACAGCCAATGAACCTGGTGCTAGCCATTAAGTTCCATGAAGCAGTGGAATATTATTTCTGGGAGTGGCTACCCTTGCAAAAAGAAATGCACAAAATAATGTGTTAGTTGCTAAATGGCTTACCTTTATCCTAAGCTTGTTAGCTTTCTGTTTAATGTGCAGACATAAGAGTAGCATCAACCCTGTCATCCTGGCAAAATGTATTAGTATAGTTTACGATACATGATAATGCGCTGTATGTGCTCTAAATAATGCACTTAGCCATGCAGACTTTATTCACTTAAAAAGGGAACACATACATTAAGCAATTGAAGCCTTTGAATGATTGATTATTCATATTAATTTTTCACTTGACAAAATGTCTTTATTAACTATACTTCACCTGCTCCACTCGGATTTCATACTCTCCGTTCAGCTTCTTTCCTCGGAAATACTTCGCCCTGCATGGAAAAAGAAGACAGAGTGTGAAGGAACTGACACATTTCATGTGATTTAACCTACTATATGGCAGTGCTACACGTTTTAAAGGATAAATCACTCTGATGCATAGACTGATTTGTGTCTCTCTGGGTCATATGTGCACTTCAGCATGTGGATTCCTCCCTGCAGCAAAGCGTACATGCTCAAACACTCCAACAGTCAAAACAACCTTAAAATATCTTTTTGTTTATTTGATCGAAAGAGAGCTGAAATTTCAACAGACCTTCAACAAATCTTGCAAGTAGGCAAAATAATGACTCACTTTTTCCATGATTACAGAATCTGACCCTACAGGGCTTCAAGTAAACAGAATCCCATGGCAAAGAGCAACTAATGAAATAAAATGCTTTTAATAAAGAGAACTCACTGATTGAGATTGTCCGTGTGTGTCTAACGGCAGTGTATGGTCAAACTATATCAACAACTCAATAAATCACAGCATGCATTCAATTATCTCTCACACAGCTCACACAGTTCAGGAGCCTTGTGACCACAGCATGAAATAGAATAGAGAAATCATCCTGCCCTGATAGATCTGTTTGTTTGAAGTCTGGGACAATGAAACTCCAGTTACTGGAAGACTTATCTGCCTGACCATCAGACATGCTGTATTTAGACTGACCAGGAGACATGTGTGGATTCCCAGTGAAACCATAGTGGAAAGTTGACATTGTTCCATTTTTCTCTTTGGTTGATTTAGGTCTACACTGCACAATAAAACCTGTTTACTGGTTGTTTAGATATGCTAACATGCAATCCCACCAGGCCTGAGTCAAAAACAATCTGATTCAAATCCTGTCACTTGACTGTCTTTAGAGTTTTTTTCACTCTCTCTCAACAATGTTTTTTTCTAACATGTTCAGAGTGTCATCAGAAGTACTCTACCACTAGAAGATGAGGCACTACAACCAGGGCTAATGGTATGAAAAGCTATAAAATCTCTCCTAAATGACCGGGTTGAAATGACATGTTAGAATTCATGCATCTGTATGGAGTTTATACTTATAAATAACATTCATTCGTTTAGCATTCATGAACCACTTTGAGGGGTGGTGCAGTGGCCTTTTGTGTAGAGTTTGCACATTCTTTCTGTACCTTCTGCCCACATTCACACAAGATCTGCATGTTAGGATAACTGGAGTTTCTAAATTTGCAATAGATGTGAGTGTCAGGGGTTATTTGTCTCTGTTGTTGGGGCTCCACCCCACCGTGACTTGTACAGGACCAAGCCAGTTATAGGGATAGACTGACTGAATAAAAATCAGATTTGGCAAGATATTAATTAGCTAGTAGCAAAATCACAGCTAAAATGTTCCTGATTTGCCTGAAAACAGCAATTTGTGAATATTCAAAAAGAATATGTTGAGTAGTTATTTGGGTGACTGTGGGCTAAACAATTAATCACAATCTGTGCTCATGTTCACTTATTTTACTGTATCAAACATTTCTGACTAGACACTAACCACACCAAACTATAGCTGAGTGTACTAATACATTAAAATGAAGTAAAACAGGGTGGAGACAACAGATATTTGTGCACCACAGAATTTATGCTGACATTACTACCTGTTCTTAGTAACTTAATTTTTTCCTTTTCTATAAGGTTTTTGCAACAGCAGTCTAGTATATATATATTTATATATTGATAAGATCTGATTACCTGACTGATGATGACCCACTTTTTGTCTTGAAGGCAGCAGCACATTTTTAATCTGATCTAGAATGCATTTATTAGTACTAATGTTACAACGTGTCCTGAAAAGCACCATATTTCATGTCTTTTTTTCCAAGCACACATTATTGTTGTGTCTTCACGGCCATGTCCCAGTGCTCTATGGGTCTCAGTGCTGAACTCTCACCCCTCCCAGGCGTGGGACAGTTAACAATCTGTCAAGGGCCTCAGGCTGAGTAGCGGAGGATCTAGGCTACACGCTAGAGGCCTTATGTTACTGGGACATGCTGTTTGAGAGTTTGAGTGCTCTTCAACCTACTCACATACTAAAACACATCTCCCTTTTGCCTCTCATCAAACAAAGCCTCCTCTTCCTGTCTTCTTCATGTTTCCCTGCTCTTGTTTTTTTCATCTGCCTACATGTGTCCTTTTAGGTCTGTTCATTAGCGTTTATTACAGTCACTGAGGAGGATCCTGCTCTTGACATATCCCAGCTGTTGGACTTTTTAGTTTTAGGTCCATAGCTGTCTAATTCTCTGTAATTTTGGAAGCGGTGAATCTTCAGCACGGCTGACCTACATAGTCAACAGGCAGTGCCCCCTGTCACTTGGGACCACCGCCGCCTCAGAGCATTAAGCAGGACCTGCAGCCTCACTGCTTAAAAATGACTGGTATGCATTTCAATGTATTGCAAAACATGTCGTCACTTTGGGTGATCAATTTAATTTATAGGCCGCTGGGCTGTCTGGTTTGAGCAAGCGTTTTACATGTGTTCAAATGTAAACATTCAACTGCAAAGAGGTCTGGGCTTTCCACGTCTCAATCGTGCACACACCCACTGTATAAACACCATGAAGTTGAATTCCTCCTTTTTTTACCATGAGAATATGTTACTTCTTTTGTGTACCACTAATAGAAAGTGTATGAGTCATGCACAGGACCAATTGCCGCTCCAGGGTTTTTTTTTTCCTTACAGTTATCACTGCTTCCATTTGTATCCACTCCTGAAGTTATACTAATACTGCTGTGTTTACAGAGGAGATTTTCTATAATGGCCACATATTTTTACATGAAGATTAAATTTTCCACGTGTTGGTTTAGCCTGTGTTCTCTCTTTTGTATGGTACAAGGTTCACAAGGTTCCTGCAACCACTGATTCTTTTGGGCACTGGACGCCAACAGAAACAAACTGTCAACACAAATGCAACATTACATAGCAACATTACATCATGGTGAATGCACATCCACTTTTCATTTATGATCATGACGGCTGTGAGACTGCATAGCAACAGTAAAGCTGAGGCCAGAAACCCAAAGCAATTAGCCAACAAAGCTACAAACCTTTGTAAATTAATCACTACAATCAATGCCTTGAGCTGCCTATATCTGTGGTGCTAATAAATCAGGCAAACATTTACAAAGTTTATTTAGCACTATTTGAGATTCCACAAGGTCACAGTAATGATGGCTGTCATCCAGGAATGTGGATTTTAACTCATCCAACCAGCCCAATTCACCTGTTTATCACTGTTGGTGATTTCTATCCTAAATCATATACATGTGAAGTCTAATGTCCTGTATTCTAAGTTACTCTTGTGACTATACTTATGCTCCTGTGACCTTTCATGTACTGTGTATTGAGCTGTTATGACAGATAACAAAGGGTATAAGAAGCGAGCTGCTTAGAAAAGACCTTAAACATTCCTTCAGAGACTTCTGTCTGTGTATGTGACTGCTCCTCCTTGCAAGAATCACCTGAGTGATTAACAGTTGATATTTTGGGTTTTAATTCCTAACAATCACCCTCAGACTACTGCCTTTTCTCTGACATGAAGTGGTTGCCATTTTAAAAGCGCTGATCAACACGTTTGTGGACCATTTTTCTATGAATTTTTGGAAAACAGCAATCTCTGCATCTAACATTAAGGTTATGTTAAAGATGCTAATACTTGGCAGTTTTTGCCTTCTTGAGGCACCACCCTGATTAAAACATGAGGATTTTCAGCTATTTTTGCCAGTGTGGCCTTCTGGTTTCAAAACACAATGAAACCCCTCTTTCACGGCACAGGGCAACCATAGGATCTCATCGAACTCTGCTGCATACATGAAGAAGTAAACACTTTGCCAGAGCAGGGCTGAATTGAGCAATCAGATGCTCATATTATTCAGAACACAGAGCAAACAGACTGACAGCTACTTGGCAAATTGTCTTGCATGCCAGCTTGAAAGAGAGTGAGAGAGGGACATGGAGACAGAAAAGGAGGGATTGTTGGTTGCTTGCAGTGATGCTCTCACTGCTGTGTACTGCTATTGTGCATCAGTCATTGCTGGAGGCCAAGCCTGTCAGGACAGAGCAGGGTTTCCCCAGAGACCCCAGCCTCTCTGATGGAATGCCCAGGAGGAAATTCAGCCCCAGGGGGAGTGAAGGATGGATGGACAGACACCATCATGGCTATACGGAGGGACAGGACAAACTGATAAGTGACCTGTCTGTCATCATAGTGAAAGTTCAAGGAAAGGTTTGTGGCACTGAACCAAGTAGCACTTACATACATACGTGTTACACATAAATATTCATAGGACATCTTGGCTGGTGTGTGTGTGCAAAATTAGCACATAGGTCCAAGGGAGAAAGTATAACATACATGTTTTATCCCTCAGGTTATGTATATCTACCAACTCCTGAAGAAATTCGTCTAAATGTAACTAAATTGGAAACAAAAACAGTGAAGCTACATGTCATTTAAACCAAAACAATGATGCCTCAATGCTCCGCAGAGGTAAACTACACGAAATGAACAGTATAATCAATACTTTTAAAGTTTACATCATTGATTAGAGGCATATTGATGACAGCTGCTGAAACCTGCTGATCTGAACATAGCCTGAAACAGTAATGATGCTGACAGAAGATAAACTGGAACCATTTACCACCTATCGCGATGAACATCTGCCAACAAAACTGAATAAAGTTGTGTTGTGGTTTTCTCCTTCTACCATAGGCTTTCCTCCAGATAAAGCTGTTCTGTTGATGCTGCGGTCCCTGTTAAACCCGGGTGGCCACTAACAGGATTAGATCCATGTTGATTTATGGAAATGCTTAAAAAACACAACACATCTGTTTAGAGCAGGGGTGGGCAATTGTTTTTTGCAAGGGCCACATACTTTCATAAGAAAATCAAAGAGCCACATTTTTTCATAAATAATATTATAAATTGTAGATAATATTATAAATATGCTCCTGTTACATTTTCATCATTGTAAGAATCTTTTGCTCACTTACTGCTCACTCCTCTGTCCTCTGTGTGTGTGTCCATGTCTACTTTGAGTGTGTGCTGGTTGTATGTTGAAACACACACACAGTGCAGAGCAGCACAGATGATGTAAAGATATTTTTACAGGAGAAAACAGAGTTAAAGTAAAAGGTAAAGTAGCAAATCCCAGAGTTCTGAAAGTCGGGCAAGATCTGTGCTTTTTAAGAGCAGATGACGAGGAAATATGTCGACTGCAGCACCGCGGTAACATCTGAATGCGCCGTGGACTTTCTGTGTGCTTTACCGTATATAGCATAGTCGCACAGCATTTTTAAAGTGTACACAGCATGACCTTGTCTCTTCAGAGAGTAGATGGGATTATGCAGTACAGCACCTTGAAGCAGACTAGGAGGGTTGAAAAGACGTTACCGGTAATGCCGTGCTCAAAAGCTGACTTTTGCTGCCTTTGTTTAATATTGTGTGCATGGTCCGCCAGCCACATTGAAGATGCAAGTGGGCCGGGTGTGGCCCGCGGGCTGTGCTTTGCCCAAGTCTGGTTTAGAGGGTGACTCCTGGATGGCATTTAGACTTATGTAGTTTAAATTGAAAAAATAAAACTGAGATTATATTTGGAATCATTACAGCATCAGACTTTGCTATTGTTAGAGCAATCCAGCACAGACATTGTAAACAGTAAAGCTGCACATACCTGTTTCCTAATGTTCAGAATGACACAAGCCAGCTCTGCTGCACATCATCACAGATATGTTTCCAAAGCAGCAGCCCAAACCTTTGGCTTTTTCTGAGTTTTACTTGCATCTGGGAGTTGAGCAATAACTATTCAGACGCCTGTTCATGTTGTACCTTTACCCCTTGTGACATATTTATGTTATGGTGCCCTCGTAAGTCTTAGAAAGAATTACACTCCATTTTTTTTTTTAAAAAATGATCTTAGGGAAGACAGCAGTCATTTGGTACTTTCTTCTCTAAAACAGCTTCAAATATTCTCTGACATTTGTCAATATATTCTTACAAATGAAGAACCACGGCAGAGAAAGAGTCAGAACTGTCAAATACTGCCATCTACTGGACAAAGCTCTTCACTACAACACTAAAATTTCAAGACAGGATGGTGAGGCTTCAACTGAACTATAGTGCCACACTATGGCTAATAATGGGACAGCTAAACACAAACAAATCCAATCTTAATGCTAATAATCAGCAGTAAAAATATATATTTTGTGCTGCTGCTTTTAAAATAGTAAAAACAAAATGACATGCTACACTTGAAACTAGGAGCCAAACATTCAAGAGCTGGAGCAAATCTTTCTGTCTCTGCAGAAAGCATTTGTATCTAACTAGTGAAATGAGGGTATAAGACAGACAGTGTGAGCCACCTCACACAAATGAGATTTGTTACACTTGCATATGGATTATAGAAACATCTTCCCACATCTTTCCAAACAGGGGAATGAGTTCCTTCCCTTGTAAAAATCTGCCACAAAATCTTATTAAAATAATGCAAACCATGTCAAAGAGCTGCTCAAGATATGTGAATCTAGTAACACATCACATTGTAAGCAGCAAACTGCATTATGACTGGTTTATAGTTATACCTTAAAATCAGCCCTCCACTGTTAAAGTAAAAGGATGATGTTTAAATCAAAGGCTTAGACTACATCACAGTATAATCCAGCACAACCCCACACTTCACTGGGTTGTATTATATTGTGCAGGTGTTGTTGCCGTTCAACCGTGTGTGTCCTTTACACTAAAAAAAGCAACAGACCACTTGTCAAAGCCTCCATTATCCTCTCTGTACTTAAGTAAGTGAGTTTGTTTAGGTGAATAAAAAGCCCCTGCTGTTCTCTCGAGAGTAAGGATGCTCCTTCAGAGAGACTGAATGAGCCTGGCTTCCTCAGAGGTTGGACGACTTATTTCAAAAACACCAGGGTGTGAAGAGGAACAGGCCCTTTGGGGATTTTATCCTACTGGCTTAAATAAAGGAGGCCACCCAGCTTCACAGAAAATTGAGAGCAATCTTGGTGCTTTTGAAACAGCTGTCAGCGAGGCGCTTTAATTTAGTAATCATTTTTAGACCCCAGCCTGATCTCCCCACAGAGGATGCTTCTGTACATAAAGATCTGCTAATTTTGCTCACAGATTTAAAGGGCAGAAAACAGCTAATAACTGCCTCATTGAGGTCAATCCACCAGCAAATGTCTGGCAACAGAATAACAATTCATGAAACGTAAGAGTGGTTTATCGATTTAGCAAGACAAACATTATAAACTGGCTGCTGTGCGTCTTGACTACAGCTCTGGAAATCAATGCGTACATAGTGTGGAGCAAAAGGCAGCTGATCTCAGCTTTCATAAAGATGAACTTGTCTTTTCTCATTAAAGCTCATTTATTTTCCTGTCATCTCCACCAAAAAGTCCTCCCGTTACCATGACAATTCTTATTCCATGACAGAGAGCTACGGTAAAGCCAAGGACAAACACGTATAAGAATGAGTTGTTTCACTCCTTTCAAAACTAAAATCAAAGAATGTTTTGATTTAGCAGGAAATAAAACTTAAAAGAGCACTATAATGGAACCTCTCTTCATATGCTGATGTTTTTTAATCGACACTTGGAAGTTGTTTCCAAAGTAACATTTTGTAAAATTCACCCATTTACTTTTTGTCTAGACTTAGAAGAGAAGATTAAATGTAAAAGTAAGAATAAAACCCTTGTTAATAGTGACACCTGTGGCGGTTATGTGAACTGCTGTCTGTTATGCATACTAACAGTGCATATATTCTATGTGAGGAACAACCTGGGAATCAAGTTAAATTAGGCACACCCCACTAGGCTAAGGTCATGCTGGGAGGCTAACCGCCTCTGCTTTGAACTCCACTAACTATTAGAAAGCAATACTTTGCCCAATTGATTCTATCATCTCCTTATTGAGCCAGCTCTAACCTAGACCCTACAGAGCATAACTTTAGAGATGATACTTCCAATCAGTAAGTAAGCTAGGATGCTCATTTGTTTTAGTGATTCTTCATAGGAAGTATTCAAGGGGACAAACTTCAAATGAACTAAAAAGTTTTTCAGTTTGTCATAGTGTGTTGAACTCAGTACTGATTTGGGAGGATTCTTATGATCTATTATTTCAAAGTTCAAAAACCAGGCAACATAGTGTGAAGGAACAATTTCTGCACACACACTATAATTCTACAACTTACGACTCACCAGTCTGTGTGCTGATCATCGATTACCAGAAGGATCTTGGGCTTGCGTACCACAGGCTTGGCTGGCTGACTGCTTCCTGCAGAGGCTCCCTCAGCTGCTGATGCTGCCGCTGATTTGGCATGAGCAGCGGCGGCTACATTCTGAGCCATCTGTGCACTTTTCACCACGCTGGAGAAGGAGCTGAGGAAGCTCCCTGTGCCAGAGGCCGGGCCGGCAGCAGGGCCTCCACCTTGGGCCTGGTTCGGGACACTCGGGGGCTGCCGTCTCTCTGTGGCCGGAGAGGCAGGAGAGGATGTGGAAGAACCAGGAGGGGCTGGCCTCTGCAGATCCATCATGTAGCCATTGGGGAGATTAGCCACAAAGCTGCTGTCTGACAGGCGCCGGCGAAGGTAGTTCATGGTGACAGGCTGGTGGGTAGTCAGGCCAGACGAGGTGAGGGGGAAGAATGCCTGAGGTCCTACAGGGGAGACAAGGCATAACAGAAAGCCTGTTTACACACAGTTTCACATCTTTACACACTTTCATGTGTGATTTTGATTCACACTAAGATTTAGTTTTTAGCTGCTTTCAATCATAATTCAAGCCTTAGGAGGCAGATATCATAAACAAGAAAGAACTAATAAACTCAAGAGAGAGCAGCTGATGATTAATACAGTTAACACTGACACTTACGATGTTAACAGAAACAATAACTTTGGTTTTAAACCTTCAGCTGTCTACCAGCAATGCACATGTAGCTCAGGATTGGATTTTATGCCACAGATGGTCTAGAGCAAAACATGATATTTTTCTACTTTCTGTTATTCACACCAATTAACAAACATGAGATCTTGAGTGAAAGAATGGACTTGGAAAACACTGAAGTGTCAGCGTATGAAGGTGTTATACAGGAACAGATATGACTGCCATGTTGTTGAAGGTGTTCTACTGTGATTTTTTATAGCAGTTGTGAATCTGCTAAAGCTGATTTGCATACGATGAAGTTACCCAGGCAGGGTGGGATACAAACCGCTGGCAAATAATTCAGTGACACAGCAATGATGATGCAAAGTTGGATGAGATTCACAGCTTTTTTCTTTGCAAGGCAGATGAAGCCCATTGGGAGAAAGAAAACAGTTACATAACACATGAAACCCAGTGTGAGACATTCAAACAGATTAGCTATCAAACTGCAGGGAAGCAAGCATGCTAGCAGAGGGAACAGAAACTTTTAAACCTGATAAAAACTAGGACACTCTCGTAGCGAGTGAAGCCTGGGTGAGATAAAAGTGCATTTCTTATTGAGGCATCATGTCTCAGGCGGATGTGCCTGGTGTTTGTGGCAGTGTGGTTGTAGAGAAAGGGGGAGGAGGATCTTACAGGCCTATGACAGGGGGAAGAGGATCTGGAGCAAATATTTAATTTTGACAAGTTAATGTAGTTAGGCGATCATCATCAGGAAGTCTTTGTCTGATCGTATGTAGAACAAAAAGAAACTTATATCTGAGCGCCATAGAACCTGTATTGTAGTATTTTAGCTCCGGGAGCTGATATAATAGTGTAATAATGTCCATTCAAGCAGCAAACAACTTGTTTCGACCTTGGATGTGTTTCAGAATATATGTTACAGTGCAAATCTAGGTATCAAGGTAGAAAGAAAAAAGTCAGCAGTTAGCGAATTGTGATTTTGCAGAAGTTGCCAGCTTGGACCTCAGAAAGAATTACACCACCATCATCATCATCGCCTTTACATAGAAGGTGGATAAGTTCAGATCCACATTCCTGGTGACAGGAATGACTTTCAAGAGGCTCATTGGGCATTATGTGATGATCATTGCTTGTGTGGGGACCCCTCTGGAGGTCCAAGATGCTGACTTGACCCCTTGTACGCAGCAGCAAGATGAAGCATCTAGGACTGACTTGGTCATAGTATAGTCATAGTCATCTCACTATGCTCACCTCAGTCAGCAAGATGCTTGTTCTCATGAGCAATACCAGCAAAACTGAAGATGTAATACAGTATGTCTTGTAGCAGTTGGACTGCCTTCCCCCCGGGAATAGTGTATTAATCACCACAAAGCTGTTCAAGAGCAGGGCTTATGTCAAATTACAGAAAATTACTAGAAAACAGACAGAATAAAGACAAACAACAAACAGCTGCAACAGCCAGGGCCACTGATTGCTGGCTCTGTTCTCTTGGGATACGCTTGATCCTATTGAACAGATAAGGAGCTGTCTACTGAAAATCACTATCTTTACACCACTTTCACATTCTCCACTTTCTCAACATCGCATAATCTGCTTTCCCTCTGTGCCTGGAGCTATTAAATCCTTACAGGCTTTGCCTCTCTGCACTATATCCACATGGGGGAGGAATCCACAGGAACCCCATGCTTTGTTACTGCCGGCCTGATGACAAACATCACTGATGAGACTGAAAGAGGGAGAGCTGGATGGATGCTCATGCTCTTTCAATAACCGTTGTGTGTTAACCTTTCAAATAGCCTTCTTTAGCTCAATATAAAACAATGTCAGATCATTTCTAAGGTACACTCATGATTGACAGCCTATGAGTGTCATACTGAGGAATCATTAGAGAAGTCCTTAAACTCCAACAGCAACTATTACAGCTCACCCGTAACAGGCTTTGCTCTATAATGATTGGGAAGAACAGGATAATGCCACACCAGAATCTGAGACCTTCTGACGTACGATGTGAGTTTTCTATATTTAAAAATCTTGTAATTGATGAAGAGTCGAGAACAAGAGACATAGCAGCGCCTTTCCTGTTCCTACATTCTTCACATCCTGGCTGTGAATCTGCTAACTCTATCACCTATTCTGACTGGCTGTTCTGTGTATTTACACATCAAATGCGCCACAATTGTTCGAGTAACTGTTGTGACATGTGCCATTTCCTTCGTCCATTGGCACCATGGCAGGACACTTACTAGGTGTTTACTAAATTCAAAAACTCTTTGCTGTCTTAGCCACAAATGTTATCTGTCCCCATTCAAGCAGCACATGCATTCGACTTTGACTGAAGGGTGTAAAAAAAGTCACTGGTTTGCATGCTGCATCCTATGGTTTATCATTGTTGATTACTTAATGTATAGCTGCAAGATTTCCAGCAGTGCTTTCATGACATCAGATGTGACAGAAAAAAACGTGAGTAAGTCCTCTGTTACTGCTAGAACAGCCTGTCCTCACCATGTTTAAGTTATATTTTCAGGCATAACAGTCTTTAATTGACAGGGAGGGAGGGAGAGGATCACAGATAGCAAAGGGTGATTTCTAAAGCTATGTGGCTAACAAGTGCATGCAAAATATGTTGGTCAGATGTGGCTCATCATCATGATTGCCAAGAAAATTGTGGAAAAAATGGATGCATTTTGTAATGTCTATACTGTTTATTTTTACCAAAGTGTTTACTGCTCAGAGGCATCACCACTTTCCGTCCATCCAAATGCCTACTGTATGTGATTCAGGAAATTGACTTATTCTGTTCATGTGTAAAAAAAACACACAAAAAAGTGATTTTGGTCTCAAAGTGTTATTTGGATATAGGAAACTGTGATGAGACTTTAACAGCATACACCAGCATACTGATACAATCCTTAGTGCCTTTAGCTTCTGTAGCTTACAAGAACATACAACACTCCCTTCACCCCACTCCAACAGACACTGTAACAACACTGGTAAACTAGAACGAGCTAAGGGATCAGTGTCTGACTCCCTGGTGTGCGGCATGTCACCACGAGCAGTCGTACACGGCTTTTATTATTCATGACAGTCAGAGCGGAGGGGTTGGGAATACGACTGGTTGGAGCGGGGTTGGAGGGGTGTGGTGGGTCACTGGCTGGACCTCAGTCACAGTGAGGAGAATTAAATTGACGACAGAGTGGGAGAGCGTAGAGACATACAGTAATGCTGGGACAAGGAGGTAGCGGCAACTTGCCCTGAGGGATTCTGGGGGATTATTAATAAACGTGTGGGACTCGCTGGCAGATGGATGTTCTCAACAGTTAGTATCCTGGAGTTTTAAAGTGAGAATTCCTTGGAGTCAGCGCTGTTGTCATGGTTACTATGGATTATATTTATATTTTTTATTCTTTGTCCATATGTCCAGCTCTGACTTAAGACAGAAACTATTAATGGTTCTAAAGAATGATTTTTATCCTACCCTTTGCTGTTTTTGTAAATCATTCTCTTCAACTTGTCAAAGGCAAATTGAAATATGTAAAATAATGTACATCTAGAGGGCAGACACATATTATACACACAATATATACCAATCAATTTATGTTTCTCTGATCCCTCTGCATTGCCGTCCTGCCTTCTTGCTTCACACTTAAGTAATCACTGTTTTGTTTTTGACTCCATCTTTAACAACCTAAAATTATGGTTTCATGCAGTTACATTTAGCTCAAGCAATCACCTTATGTCATCTTAACCAGTTATCATGTCCCTGTCTGAGCTGTGCTCACTGTTTTCTGTTCATAAATCTACTCAAATATCTACAAAACAGTGATGTTGCACATCCTCTTTAATTACATATATGTCCCAAACTTTGGTTCAGTTAGAGGCTACAGGCAGAGACGTCCTAATCTGAGTTTTTTCAAGACTTGCCTGCATGCACTGCCCTCTGCTAATGAACAGATCCAGACTGTTAAAACACAACAGCACCAGATGAGCTACAGCGTTTCTACAGTCACTTGGCAACTGTGTTTTACTTGTAGTCCTACACACAGGGCAGCATCCCGTCTAAGTCACACACTGCTCTTACTTTACAGGGAACAGTGATGTTAACATTATGACTCATCATTGTGTGCCTAGCAGCACTCTGCAATCTTATTAATGTACGTACTAGGAGGATAAATATCCTGTGGAAAAAGCATCTGTAGAGACTTCTCCTTACGAACCACTGTCATATATTTATAATACCAACAGTAACGCCCCAGAATTGAATAGATTAAGGACTTAAGCTTGTCCACAGTCCACTGACATCATAACATCAAGGAACTATACAGGATGGTACATACATTTCACGCATCTTTAACTTCCCATGCATTTCGGCTAAAATGTCCACAGACATGCTGTTGAGTTGCTGGGGAAGGCTGTACATAGAAGTCTGCTGCTCATTTCTCATTTTTTTTTTTAATCGGCTATTACAACCTTGTAAAATGTCAGCTTGTGAAGACACCATTAGGTTCAGGCTGTTGACTTCATTGCACCAAAATGCGAACATGCTGTGAATCACTTTGAGCACAATGCTTCTGTTTTGTTCTGACTCTTCAAGTAATCTTTGAATATGAAAATAAGAACACAAAGTATAAGCCCTTATCTGGATCTCTCACAGCTCTCTGTGTTTCCTGAATAACCAGCAGGAATGCCAAAGTCATTCTTGAACTGTGAACCTCGATGACTGCAGAGCCAGAATGTGTTCTGTGACACAACAGTCTCAGCTCACTGTGAGTGTCTGCTGCGCTGACAGGCTGGTGAGACACGGAGTCACATGCAGTGACCTCACCACACCTCACACTGCAGATGCCACATTAGTTCACATGCACACAGAAGGCCTGGTGGCAGAAATGTATTTCTGTCTATATGTTCTGTACCACTGCAGAGATTAAACTGGCCCATTTAAAACAGCTTAAGAAGCAACAAGCTTTTGTAACTCAGTAAAAACAGATGCCTACAAAATATTTGCTTTCAGCACTTAAAATGAAACAACATCCATTCTTACTACAACAGACCAGTCATTCCCTTTATATCTTGGTTATGAGTAAAGCTGTGTTGATGAATCATTACTATATAAACAGCATCAACAGCACATCAATTCATTCAGAACAAAACAACCCCCACATTACTATAACTTCCCGCTACACTGTGGTCATCTTTCACAAATCAGCCTTGTTTTCTGCCTGGACTTGGTGCACATCAAGATGCAGCAGCTAATTAAGGACAGAAAGGTCAGTGTTATTTTGCAATTCATCATTTAGCCAGAAACGAGGATCATTAGCGGCTGCAGCCATCCTTTCATGCTGAGGAGCATCTGTTGGAAGAAAAGCTGATAACTGGTTGCGGACAGAGCGCTTGTGTCCACCTCCTGATGGCCTGGTTAATATTTCATGGTGTTTAAAGTATGCCGTCATTATCAGTCAATATTCAGAACTGAGCTATAATACAACATCCACCTTATATCTATAGCTATGGATGTTTGAATCTTTATAGCTACTGAAAACTACATTTTACATGGTTACAGTTTTTTATGCTATTAAATACCTGACTAAACAAACTATAATAATATTTATTGGTTGTTCAGCAGCTATCCTTCATTTTGTTATCTCTAAGTGACAATTGGGATACCTTATACTAAAATACAAGGTAAGAAGCAGAAATGTAACTGGAGGTTTTACTCACAAAAATAAGGTAAGACCAAATTAAAGCATTATTTTTACATTGACAGTGGACAAAGATGCTACTTACTGAGATAAACCTAAGAAGCTTGTCCCCATTTTAGCGTTTTTGTGCCCATTATTTAGATTTTTGTGCAACTTTTGAATTATTAACAGGGCTGTGTTTAGCAATAAAAATATTCTAAAATTATTGATATGTGTGTGATATTCTGTGTGTGTAAATATGCATGGGTGTCATAAGTGGGAAAAGACCGGAAGTTATCCATCACAGGAAGTACAGCATGTAATCTACTTTCAAATTATATTAGCAGCACTTCAAGATGTTGGACTGCTTGGAAAGACACTGAGATCATGTAGAGAACCTGCCCTTGTTCTACAATGTGCTAGGGAAATAATTACGTCACAAAATACAGTATTAGACAGATTTGCTGACAGCTAGCATGCAAGACCAGCTATAGAAGGTGTTCATTGTAGGAATGTGTCTTACATGACTGTTTAGCATGTTAAAAATCCAACTTATGGCTACACTTGACTTTGTCTCTCTGTACCACCTGTTTGACATCAAACAGCTAGTTTGAGTGTGAGCTGCAAGCTAGCTAGCATGTGAGCCTCCAGAAAGATAGCTACTGAAACATTAACAGCTAAACAGTCAACTCTTTTGATTTTATTATCTGCAAACATTTTGTGAATGTTAGTATATATTTCCCAGGTGGCCAACAACCTGACTCTAAATGAATACTTAATGTTGTACTGTGACTGTTGAATATGGCTAACGTTATGCTAATATGTAAACCTAATGTGTCAATACCAATTTCCACTGCCCTCAATTGGCCAAAAATAGTTAAAAATGATAACTATTAATAAGTTAAAAATGACTAGGCATTCATAACATTTATTAACACAAATAAAAAACATAGAACATAATAAAAGCTAGCTGCTATCGCAGAGAAATGCACAGTTTGGGTGACATAACAGCTTAATCTGTCTCTGTGTCACGGTTTGAAATGAGATTCCACACTGCAAGATCACAGCCTATAAAAATAAACTACCTGCATCAACAGTGCAGCGGCTCCCCCCGGTCACTGGTGTGAAATGGATACCCCCTCTCCTCACCTCCCTCTCGTAGTGAAACGCTGAGCGGAGGAGTGACTGGACTGTGGGCTGCAGAGACACGGCTGAGGGAATCCCTGCACAGACCCTCTGTGTATCACAAAGATGCCTATTCACGTCAGCCTGACACACCGAAACACTGAAACACTGGTTCACGCCACAGATTATCCGTGGAATAAAAGGCTAATTAGTGGCAGGGGGGGGAGATGATAATAATTCAATTCTCGGACAGATAAGCACCATTGTGTAAAAAAGACCTTGTTTCTGCAAACAGCCCTCCCCACAACAGGAAAAACAAACACGCTGACAAAAGCTGGAAACAAAACATGGAAATTATGATGGAAAAGCACACAATTTACCTGGGCTGCTGTCAGTGATAAGCAAGTGTCGGAAGATGACTCTCTTCTTCCTCTTCTTCTTCTTCTTCTTCTTCTGCTGCTGCTTCTTCTTCTTCTGCGCTCAGGTCCACGGTCCTCCTCAGCCTCCCAGCCAAGCCCCCACGCTCTGTCTCTCTCTCTTCCACAATGCATGCTGGGAACTTGAGGGGTGTAGTATGTTCATTACTGCAGTCGATTCCTGAAGCTCATTGGCTGAAGGTACAATTAAGCTGTCAAACAGATAATAAATAGCCTACTAAAATAAAGTAATAACATTAACCCCAACATTTTTATGAAATCGTATATTCTCTGTTTAGATATGAAATTCTCTTTATTTAAGTAAAGACCCTCTAATGTGCTTCTCCAGTCCTGTTTAAAGCTCATCAACATTTTGGGATTTATAACCTATAGGATAAACTGGGGGAACAGGAGGACATTTATTATTTAATTGATAAATTAATTAATCACATTTCTGTTGCCAGTAAATTAATAAATTGAATATTAAAATGACTGTACCAAAATGCTACTATTGTTACATATAAGACTTGAATATTACCTATGTATAGGCTCTAACATGCAGTGTTAAGATTTAATTTATTAAAATTGTGCTTTATGTATAAGCAAATAAGTAACTTTATGCTGAGATATTTTCCAAAACCAATATCCATGTTGTTGTTACATTTTACTGCCCCCAACTGACTAATAGGTTATTAATTAATTAATTAATTATTGCCCACTCAGTCAGTTTACACCTTTCCTAGAGAGCTACAGAGACCACTCCCCTACACCCTAACAGTCTGTTCTGATTGGTACCCTCCAACGGTCTGAGAGGTCTCCGCCCACCATTTAAAAAAATGTCATTGGAGGCTACATTAGTGTGCACCCTCTAATAAAAAGGATGAGTCAACATTACATCCAAGAAATGACAAACTCTGCATATTACCATGAAGCCCCAGAGCCTAATCATGACACTGCACTCCGGTTTGTTCCCCAGACAACAGCATCACAATAGCACAAAGCTGGATTAAGAGAACTTTTAATGAATTCATGGATAACCGTGTAAATGAATGTACAAATCCCAGGATTGTGCTGAAGCTAATTACACATTAATGAGAAGCTGTGGTCCAGCTCCAAGCCCTCTGGATGCAAACACATTCACAGATGCTGCGATAGCAACTAATTAATTCTACTTTTTTTTAATGTTGCACTGCAGCAAAACCCTTCATCAGTGTGACGACGGTTATTTATAGACACATGCATGAATCCACTTTTTTTTTAATGTTCATTTAATGCTGCTTTATTTCAGCCCAGGGCTTCTTTTTACTGTGACAGTGTGAGCACATCACACTGTAATGCATTTACTGCCCCACTGAAATGGCTGTTGCATCACTCTGTGAGACATAAACAGAGATGGAGTGTGTGCACCCCCAAAGTGCAGTGCAAATGTTGTCATCTAGTCACAGCAGGACACATCTACATACAGAGGCTGAACTAAAATAGAATCTGACATGAGGGTGCATCCTCGGATGATGGCTGTCTCACAGCAGTAGCTCGGTTAGCGCAACTTTCTGCAAACTACATTAAGATCACATTTCCTATATTGTCCCAGTAACTTCCTGGCATCTGTCCATGAGAGCAAGACCACAGACTGTATTAAATAAGTGGATGTAGTTTCTGGAAAGTGGAGCTAATGTAGACATGCCCACCGTCTGTCCAACCACAAGCAGGGGGGTGACACCACCAATAGAGCCCATTTTAATACGGAAATATTACTGGTCATTTAATACTGGAGTGTATGGGATCCCTGCTTATAGAACCATGAACGTCCAACAAAGGTGATTTCAATCAGGAGAGACTAGGATGATTAGATGAGACAAAATCTTTATTGAAGTACAATGAATGAATAAAATGTGCTTTGGCGTTCTAGACCCTGATGTGATTTTTTTTTATAATCCTTTATTAGTCCCACAGAGGGGACATTTCTTGAGGCTGCTGCCATGCGATGTCATACAATGACCTGCCAAGGCGCGCCATACACCAGTGAGTACACTGGAGGCAATGTGGGTAAAGTGCCTTGCCCAAGGACACACAACAGTGACTAGGGAGGAGTTGGGACCACCAACCTTCTGGTTATTAGACAACCTTGCTCTACCACTGAGCCACTGCTGCCAACATCCTGCAACCTACCAACATCCAAAAGGACAGGAGATGAGGCCGCTTAAGCAGGAATCCCCCCGGGTCTAGACCTGGTGGTGGTGAAGGAGCTGAAGAGCAGGGGATAAGAGGCCTTGCGCTGTTGAGGAACTGGTGGAGCTTTGGGTGGAGAAGGGTTGCCGAAATCGATCTGAAAGACAGCTGGACGGGGGATGGAAAACTTTTAAATGATTTTTGCTGAGCTGTGATTGGGCAGAAGAGGGCAGAAGATTGGAGGGGGAGTTGCTCAATATTAACCACCTGATTAAAGTGGGAGGCAGAGAGAGAGAAGAGGGGCGAGGGAGAAGGAGCGATAAAGTGTGAGGAGGATGAAAAGGGAGAGGCGTTGGAAGAAGTGATGAAAATGTGAGGATAGTCTTCCTGATTGAACTTGTGCTAAGAGCTCCATGTGTGAACTGACATTCTGATCCCTGGCAAGCCTAAAACTAGATGCCCTAAAAGTCCTTTAAAAACAACTGATAATATCCACTAACAGGTGCTCGATCTATAGGGTGGCACATGCAGTAGATCTGCTGACCGCAGCTGTTATTGAATTCACTGCAAACATTTCAGACACTCAACAAAAACTTCTCCTGCCATCGGCCAAATAAAGATCTGACTCACTTCCCACTCACCCTGGGGTTTTTGCCGCCATTGCATTCTTCCACCGGCTGGAGCTCAAAGCAGGGTGACTCAGCAGAAACACAAACATCTCAAACACCAGGAGGGGTGCATGAAAACAAAGGGAGAGGAGTCATATTTAATTCATAAGCTTGTGCAATGCAGGAAAACCAGATTTTCCGATATATACGCTGGGGCCTGGGAGCTCCTGGCAGCCAGCTCTAAACAATCAGCTTACCAGGAAAACAGCAGCCGGGGCAAAAAACAGCAGCTGCCACGGGCACGCATCAGACAGGAAGTGGCTGCTTAGGCTGGTTAATGTCAGTGGATATTTACTGTCACCGGGCGGGCTGTTGCATCCTGGAGGGCACAGCTGCATTTCCCATAGGATAGCTCCATCTTAATGGGCAGCAAATGCATAATGAAGCACGTGTGGTGGATAAATGGATTCAGTGGAAGTGACAGCCAGATCTATCTTCACCCTGGGAATTGTCTCTCCCGAATCAAATGTACTGAGCTCTTCATCTTTTCCATACAGAAGAAAAACAAACTGCTGTTTGCTTGAAAAAACAAAGGAGTACATTCTCAGTGATCCTGTCAGACCTCCACATCCGAACTTCAAAAATTATCAGCAGAATGTGAAGAAATAAGAGGCATTATGTCGAAGATGTCTATGTATTATAATACAGAGATATCTGTTTACATACTAGTCACTAAAACCAACTGCTACATAAACAAAAAACCAACATGGTACCATGAGGTCTTATCTATAAGCTGAATATGTGTCATTTCAGGAGCCAACTGTGTCACTGTGTTCACTACAATCACAAGTATACATTGCATCCACAAAAAGGCCTATTATAGCACACAACCCTCACAGTGGCACAAAACACAGTTCGGTCAGCACCAGTGGTTGGAACGAAATAAATAAAATGAATAGGTACAGGCTGTTGTCAGTGTGTGTACGTGCATGTGCATGTGCTGGGTTATTTGCAGGCCTGATGTCTTATGTCAGAGGAAGCACCAGCAGCCATATTGATCATTTTTCATGTTCTGCCTCATTTCACTAAGAGGCTCAGCCGCTGGTGGCATTTCCAATTCACTTAAAAGATGCATAGAGAAAAGGCTGGAAGCTCACATTTTAACTACTAAAGCAACAAAATGTGAAATAAAACAGCCTGTGTGCAGTTCACGTGAATTATAATCTTTATTATTTATCAAAACACCAAATCAAAAGTGCTACAAACAATTTTGTTGTTGCAGAGAAATTTTGAACACAAAAAAGTGATCATTCAAATAATCAATAACCCTCCGTCCCTAACATTCCTGTGCTAAACAAATCAGATTCTATGCATAGCCACTGACAAAGGCCCATTTACGAGTTTGCGTTGAATGAAACTGGGCGTGTTGCATAGGGTGGCACCTCTGGCACATCCCTTCAATTTTCTTTATGTTTGTATGACAACATACACAACATATCAACCTGTAGTGCGCAACATTATGAAATTTAAGGCAGAAGAACAGATCAAGATCAACAAACAAATTGCAATCTCAGATCTAAAAGATCTATTCACACAGCCTCTTTTCAAAGTCATGGCTGTTCTGGTTTTTAGTGCAGGCACAGTTGGCGTCTAAGTAGCTACTGATGACATGGACTTATAACACAATAAATCAATAAATCTAATCAACCTCTGATATGGTGTAACATGGATGCTCACGTACCCACAGTCTATCAAGTGTTTAGTCCAACATGAATGAACTCCCACTAGCTATGCTAGCCAACTGCCACTTTTTAATTATAGTGTATTTGATGTGTATTAATGTTCGTCATTTGTGTAAACCACAATTGAATTACCTGTTTTTATGGATTTTGGAACTGCAAACCTGAGAGGACGCGCTCGGGCAGTGTAAAAACGTTCGCTGCGATAGATATGTGCCTCCAAAAGAACCAGAATTATGACATATCTGAAATGGCCATTAGGATTGTGAATATGTTTAAATACACCTAAAATACTTCAATCACCTGGCTGAGTATGTTGCAAATTCTTTTAAAAGATTCCCGAAAAGGTAAATCAGTTTAATGTGAGCAAAAATAAAACCTAAGTAGACACTGTAAATTTCTTTTTACCCATGTTTTAATCAGTGTGATTAATAATTTCACAGCCTTCCATTAGATGTATAGCTATTGACTTTAGCTCAGCTTTAATGTCTTCATCAAATCAGACCGGGAAATATTATCCATTTCAACAGCTTCGCCTGCCCACATTTAACTGTTGTGACTAAGCAATGACACAGGGGTCGGACGGTTTCTTTGCTGGTAGGCTTGGTGAAGGTGTTGGTGAATATTGGGTGGGTCGATTAATTGTGCTGCTTGTTTTGTACCCAGAATAGGCTGTGCTGGTTTGATACAAGGATGTGCTGCGTTGGAGCGACGCTGTGCTGCTAAGATAAACTGGTGTCGGAGCTGGGGCAGGTTTGGGTGAGACTACAGGTTTGGGTATTGACACTGATGTTGATGTTGATGCTGCCGCAGCTGCCATTCGTCTCGATGCTGCCGCTGCTGCCAATCGCCTCGATGCTGCCACTGCTGCTGCCGCTTGTGTCGATGATGCCGCTGCTGCTACCGCTGCTGGTCTCGGTGCTGGTGTGGCGGCATATGGGTCATCTTCCTTGTACTGCAGCAGGTACTCAGGATAGATCTGGTGCTTCTCAAACACAACAAATATGGCGGGGTCGATAACACAGTCTACGCAGCTGTCGAAGAAGTTTATATCTCCACCATCCTTGGATGGAGGTCGGGTGTATTCGGATTTCCCTCTGGTGTAAGTTCCCACCAGGACCCGACAAATAAACATGCTTCTGACATCAGTGGTACTGGTGTAGCTGTGGGAGTATTTGGCATCTCTGGCAAAGTAACTACCTGGATATGGACACAGACATGAGAATCAGAAATAATGCATGGATCCCCAGGGGGAAACGCTTAAAAAAAAATCAAATAAAACACTGAGAAAAGCCAATTACAGCTCAATAAATATATGTTCTCTACATGCATTATTAACTAGCTGCCAAAAATTAATCAAGTAAGCAACTCTTTAAGCACTTTTTCTTTAAAATATGATTCACTTTTTGATTTTAATCTCTTTATATTTGAGTGAGCAAGCAAGACAACAGGCCATCAAGTAGTGCAGCGTGAATGTATTTCTTCTACTCACCTTTGCCATAAGCAGTTCCATGAGTTCCACAGATTCTCCAGTCAAAGTTGTGATGGCAGATGGCCTCTATGTGTTTATTGTCGGTGCCATGAAAAAGCTTTTTCTCCGTCACATCACGCCCTCCGTTGTTAGTCTTCATATGGTTTTTTTGCCTACAACGAAGAGACAAAAAAGTCAAGCTTGTATTAGAGTCATGTGATATGTGTGTAGAAGTTTTAATGGATTTGAATGACACTTCTAGCCACGTGTTGTAAGGCTCCTACCTGAACGTACACAACCTTTGGTTATGTAAGTCTTAGTTCAACACATGAATGCAGCTCAACAAAATAAAACAAAATGCACTATGCTTTATTAAAAAAATGTAATACTGCTGTAGATCCTCTCACAGACAACTGAAATCATTGCACTTCAAGTGCTGAATTTGCTGCTAACTGTATGTTATTGCATGATTCACCCTTTTAAATTACATTAAGGCTAAAATTAGTGCTTAATTAAGGCTGTGACTCCTGGCTGGCTGTCAGCCATGGCTCCACTTACAGCAATGAATGAATGAATGAAGTACAGGTAACGCATCCACTAGCTCATGTTTCTGTACTATATCAGGCAAATTTTCCAAAACTGCAATGGAACTACCACAAACAAGGGAACCCCAACCCTGTTAAGAGTGGTGACATTTTAGGACTCCATAGTTTCCAGACGGAACATGTAACCATACGTACCACTGGAAGACTTCCCAAAGTGCTTTGTTCTGGATCCTCTTGATACTAGTGATGTCAAAGCCTCGCATGGTGTTACAGAAAAGAGCTTCAACCTCCTTAAATTCAGCTGAAGCGTGCTGGAGGGAGATTTGCTAGAAAACACAGAAACATGTAAGTCACAATTAACTACAGAGATGGATTTGTTGGGAAGCAGCAGAGAGAAAGTGTGATGCCATTACATGGTATCCACCCCCCTCCTTTTTTGCTCTGTTCAGTCGTCTCTACCAAGGGTATATGAGGATTTTATTCATTTGCATTTAAATTAGTCAGTGGAGAGAACATTTGTGTGTGTGTGTGACATATGGATCAAAAAACCTCTGATATTTTGTTTAGATATTAGTAGAATGGTAATTTGAACTGGACTAAAAGGAAAGCCGTAATCCTGACGAGTTAGAAGGGATCCTATCTAACACTGCTATTGGAGGGAGCCAGGAATTAAATCATTATTCAGACAAGGAATATTATTAAGTGGGAATTAAGGTGGGTAAGTGATAAGAAGAATCACTCATATTTGTTAAACACAAAAAAGTACATAATCAAAATTAAATTATTCAGTGGTGATTTTGATAATCAAACTAACTGTCTTTTTTAGGACACAAAAACTTCTTAACTTACTGTACTGTACTAAATTACTGTAACAAAGTAGACAATACAAACAAAGAGAAGAAGTCCTGGCACGGACATATTTGGATAAAACTCTCACATGCAGTTTTAAAAATGATAAGATTAGGGGTTATTAATCAATGAAAATATTAAGCATACTGTCCAGAGAAATCATATTTTGACTGCCTTCAGCGGCATCTGTATTAAAATAGGGTCGTCAAAATGCTCAGATATCTGATACTGGAGGAGCTAAAGATTCTCTCGGTATAATGCTTAATTATAAGCTTTATGATCTGCATTTAATTAATTTAATTCAAGTAAAGACAAAAAACATTCTGGTAATGCAGGCAGGCTTTTCATTAACAGCTGGCACCATGGCAGAGTGTGTTACATCCTGTTGCTGTTGATTAGCGGTTAGCATTAAACACTGCTGTCAGATCTGACAAGGTGTTTGAATGACTTTGGATACTACCCAACCCAAACACTGAACTGTTACTTCAGCTTTTGTTTTAATTAGCATTAAAACACATAAACAGAGGTTACAATACATGTGTTAATCTGGATTCATAACAATATGAACTTAATTTTTGTAAATGATATTTGTACAATTTTGAATATTACTTTTTTCCTCCAGAATATTTTAGGTTAAATATTTAAGGTTTTAAAATGTGGAAAAAAGAAAAAAAAAGACATGATGTCAGTTAGCAAATGTGCAAACACAAGACAACATGTAAATCAAACACTTTCACCACTTCATTATATGTATATTATGTAGTTTGATGAAATCAGATGAAAGTTAACAGATCATGCTACCCATAAAGAGAGAATTAATTAAGAAAAAAACAATGTTCAAAGTATATTATATTTTCTGCTATTCAAATTACAGCAAAGGTGTCAGAAAAGCAAATCTCAAACAGCAGGTAAATGAGTTAATGCTCCAGATTTACTATGCATTTTGCTTGTGCTATTTGTCTGACATAGTGGAGATAAGTAATGAACATCAGGAATATAGGAAAATCCATAACATTTTGGATGAATCCATAAAAAGTACAACTTCACGGACAGCCGTGGGGAAGCTCTTCACAACTTTCCATTAAGTTGGACTACATGGAGAGACAGAGGAATAGAAAAAGTTACAAATCTAAATGAAAGGGAGAAGTTTTCTCTTGTTTTATATTTTTTTAAAAAAGATCTTTTTGCCCCGCGCACACTATTCACATCTTTTGTGCTAACATTTATAGAATCCTGCAGAAATTATACTATGTGAATATATGATTTTTCCCTGGATTTATGGAATTTGGAATTTCAAACAAAACGGCACTGTAAATAATGTGATGTTAATGTGAAGAGAAACATTTTAAATTACTTTATCAACATTTAAGTAACCCATTAAGACCCATTAAGTGCAGTCAGGTTACCAAAAATATATTCTTAATTAAATGAAAATCTATATATTAATTTATTTTATGACTTAATCCTGTGTAAATCTTTTAATATGTGAGTTTGTTGTGGGGATTGTTGATTAGATTATTTTGTTTGCGTTATATGTTTAATGTCTCTAACAATTGTCATAATTTATCTTTGTCATTTGCCACATCTAGATTCACAAACCTTCTGGGATTAAAGGAGAATTTCAGTTTATTTGTCTGGCTCTAAGTAACAGTCACCCAAAAGGTGTGTGTTAGTGGATGGGACACAGACCCACCAAAACACTAACAGTACTTCTCAGATGGTTTATGTCTTTTTAGCGCGGGTTTAAATCAGGCTGATCTGTGGTCATGTGCTTTTTTCAGTACATTTGTATTTATTTGGTCTTTTTTTCCAACAGGGCAGTGCCCGTAAGCAAGATGTATGTTTTAGGCTGAACCCATCCATCTGATTATGCAGTCTACTGAGTTTCTTTGCATGTTGATTTGTTTACATCTGTTTGGCTTGTAGTGGAGGAGTAGCAAAGCAGAAATGTTTTGTTGTGTCTGCAGCAACTCACACTCACACAACTAAATATATCATGCAGCTGTTGGTGTGGCGTGCTCACAATACCGTGCTTCCTGTTGCAGGGATCTGTGTCTTGTCCCAGTAATCTGGTACTGGGGTGGAGTTTGGTGGAACCAGAGGCCTTCTGCAGGGGGTACAGTTTGTTAGCTTGTTAGCTGGTTTGATAAAATCAGATTACATGATGTGTAGTGTGTAGTGCAGTCACTTCAGACAGACACACACACCCATACACATTTTAAGTCTTGTTGATTGAATGATTTTAAATGGAAAAAAACAGTGAAAGCATTTTTAATATTGGTAAATGTATTCAAAACCTTCATTTTCTTATTTACATTATTTGCATTAAGTCCTGTGTACAATACACTATAAATTACTGCTGAATGACAAAAAACAAGCCATAAAATCATAAAATAGTGAAACAGAATATGTTTGAAACCACAAGGACTTTTCCTAGATATGGCCCAAGAAGTGGTTTAAGATGTGTACACGTGACCTGAGCTTCAAAGGTCCTCTGCAGAGATAGGAGAACCTGCCAACTATCTCAGCAGCCTATCAGTGAGTGAGGCCTTTAAAGGTAGATAGACTGAAGCCACTCTGACTACAAAGCAAGCAGTTTATCAAATTGAATTAAACCTTCTGTAGCTCTGTACCAAAATTACATTTTTAAGCAATCTCAAGATTACACCATTTATCATAGCCAAAAACAGGACTATGAACTTTCTGATGGTCCCTGAATGCATCGTGTCTGATATGTGGTTCTGGTAGAACAAAAAATGAGCTATGATTACATGGGGGTCCTTCTACAGCACAACAATAAACTAAACAATACCCACAAGACAACACTGCAGTGGTACTATACTGTGTGCATAAATCACAGAAGTCTGAACACGGTCTGAAGCAGCTGTGTTTGGGAAACCGTACCTCACTTTCTTTTCTTGCATATCCGCAGCAGAGACAAACCGAGGCCGTCTGCTCACAATCTTCTTGGTGCCATAGCGCTTGTTTGTTTGTATCATATCTGAAGAGAATTAAGTAACATTTAAAAAGCCTATAATACAACATTAACATATGAAAATGAAAAACAGTGTAAAAACTGCTTTTTGATTACCCTGGAAACTAAGTGTGTATAACTGTGAGCCAGCAGTAAACTCCACCACATCTTTGTCATTCTGCCAAAACTTCTGCTCCAGCTTTGCACTGTCGATGTCTGAGGGGCTGCGTCCAACACCCTGCAACATAACACTAATGAGTTTATGTTTGAGCATTAAAACCAATATATGTTTTGATGCAGATGCAGAAATTTATGCTTTTGCAAATGCATTCATATAATAAAAATTACATTTTTTTAATTATATAATATATTTTATTAAATAAAATAAAAAGCTTTAAACATGGTCAAATGAGCCTTTAAACTCATACAGTCCAACAGGAGCATTTTTGCAATCTTGCTATAATCCCTGCAGCTGCTAACTTCTCCTCAGAGATGCCTGAGCATTGTGCACAAAAGATAAGGTTAAAACTAATTGTTAAAAAATTGTCTGACAAACGGGGGAAAAATAACAGTGCATTGGAAACGTAATAGAAGGAAGCACACTGTATTGTAAACACATAAAACTGTCAGCTCAGCACAGGTTTAGGTTTTTATGGTCAGTGCCCATTCCTGAAACTCTTGTCAGCTGCAACTATTTTTATGCTGGTTAACCGTTTGATAACTTACTGATATCAGGTTTTCACTGCTGAGCAAAGACTTTAAAGTCTGTCAAAATGGTCAGAAAACATGCATCTTGATTGGCTGCAGTAACAGAACCAAAACACTGAGGATTGCTTAACCAAAAAAAAAAACAGAAGGTGCCTCCTTATCATTTTGCTGTGTGCCGGATGCACACAAAAAAAAAAAAACAAGAATCCAAAACTACATTTTTCTTTTTGCTTGTGTTTAGGCAAATTAGAGTGAGAGACAGCAGGTAGGTGGATGTGAGGAATCAGCAGGAAGGCTGTGAAAACTGATCAAAAGTGTTTCTATATACGCATGAAGCATTTTGTCTCTGTTACATCAACAGACCAAACGTGACTTTCACTCTACTGTATTTCTGCAAGTTAAGCTAAAACATGTTGACACTATGCTGTTTGTGTTATAGGGAATTGCTTTTGCTGTATTTCTAAGTCCCTTTTTGTGTTTTAGCGAGCCAGTGTTTTATATAGTTTTTCTGCTTTTGCCCAAAAACCATGATATCAATTTGCATCAACAACACAAGTACAAAAATGGCTCTAATTACTCACTGCTGAAGCGTACTCGTTCCACTTTCCAAACTCATCCTGCCAGTACCAGACCCACTCAGTAGTGTGGATGAAATTTGGCTCAACCAAAGAGTTTATAGTTGTGAGTCGCCGTATTTTGTTTGGTCCACAGGTCATCGTGTCGAAACAGATCGCAGGGCTGCTGCTGCTAAAAACAAGAAAACAAGAAAGTGTTATTTCACATGTAGAAAGTCAGTCAATTCTTCTGATTAATTTAAAAGAAGTGGACACCTATTATAGATCACTGTTGATATATTTTACCACTCAGTACTAATGATGCAAATTATCGATTAATTCATTAATTGTTAGTTGAATGACCCTATCGATCGATTAACAATTAATCGATTTTTTATTTTTATTTATTTTTATTTTTATTTATAAGCGGCGATTTTCCTGGGCCTAAATTTCCTTCAGTTTCACTAAGATTAAAAGCTAAACATTGTTTACTAAATAAAAACCGCATGTCATATTCCCTAATGAGTGATTTGTACTGTATCCATTGGGGATACAGTACAGACAATGACTTGTGTAAGCTAGAATAACAAAATCAATTGTGAATAGAAATTTAACACAATATGTAGGTTGCTTTACATGAAAATAAGTTGTTCACTGGCTCGGCTGTTGCATGTTAAACATAAGGAACATAAAATAAATCCTGAATAGAAAGGTAAACAAAATATTATCTTTTATTAACCTAGTGGGCTATTTACAAGTAAAAACATTAGGAGGGCGTATAATCTTCTTTAATCTGAGAAAGGTGACAGTATATTTACAGGGCCTCCTTTAAAACAGTCACCTCTCCTGAAACATAAACACTGCTGTCTTGATGTGTCGGCACTCCTCATATGTCCAGGAGTCAGGTGTGCGCGCAGCTTGTTTACAGTAAGGGCAGCTAATGAGAACACGGGTTCTTTTCAACTAGCATCCTGTTTAAAAAGAAAGAAGAATGTGACCTGCGTATTGACAACGAGCACAAATGAAAATGCAGATTAACATGCAGAAATCTATTTCTGCATGATCTATTGATCTATTTTGGGACTTTTCTGATGGATTCTGATGGAGCACTGCTACAAGCGCACAGAGATCACGCAGCACCTGAAAACAAATGCATACCAGCGTGGCTAGGCTGCTGATAACTTTCCAACAGAAAGCGCGTCGCTTGAAACAGTTTTCAATGCTGGTGGAAGTTCATCTGTATGTGCGCACGCCTGTGTGTGTGTTGGGGCGGAATTCCTCTGTGCACAGTACAGAGAGCAGCGGAGAAATGCGCGAGCATGTAGAGACAGAAACGACACACCGAGCAGAACTGAGGATGCTACTCAGTAGTTACGAAACATCTTCACCACTACATATCAAAGAAATACTGCCGGGGCAATTAATTGACAACCAATTTAATTTAATCAGTCAAATTCTTATCGACAATTAATCTAAAGTCAATTACCTGTTTACATTCCTACTAGTGCAGATTAAATGTATCAGCATCAGGTAAAATGTGCTGACATTGCTAGGAGGAAGAGACAAAAGTTCTCAACTATAGCTGAAGAGGTGTTGCGATTGGCCAAGGCACAATAAAAATCTCTTCTCAGACCTACAACTGAATGTCAGAAAAGAGTACCTGTATGTCTTTTGAGGGTCACAGTAGTCCTTCTCAATCGTCTCATTATTAGGCAAGTGGGTCCACTGGTCACCTTCTTGGACCTCCCATCTGTACGGCATCTTGTCATGAGCTTTGAAACATCGCTCTGAGAAAATATTAGTCAGTAAAATATGCAAGTACACAAACCAAGTTCTATTATTACTTTTTCAATGCTTAGCTCGATCCATAAATACTTACCACCATGTTTACAGTATCCTTTGATGAAGTACATGCATATCTCTGTTTTATCTGGGGGGGGGGGCAAAAACATTTATACACAGTTCTTTTGCACAATGCATTTAGTTAATCATTCTATAAAAGCTGTAATCAACCTCTGACAGGCCTCCTCTCATCTTGTTTTCTTCCATCGCCACCAGTTGTATTTTCATCCCTGACAGCAGCAACAAGATCACTAGTGGAACGAGTTGTTTTTGGCCGTTGATGGGTGCCCTGGCCTCTACCTCTCCCGACTGCTGAAGTCTGATATCGAGCCTGCATCCTGCTCTGACCACTGTTGCTGTGTGTATCGTCGTCGTTTGCAGTAGAAGCAGAAGCGTCACTGGCGTCAGAGTCCAGCGATCCCTCACCATACAGATCCAAGTCGTCAATGTTATCAAGGATGTTACTAAGGGAAGTGGCACATCGCTGCAGGGAGTGGCTGTCCAGGTTTCCTCTGTTTCCGTTATTACCCTTGTTGCCTCTGTTGCCCCTGTTGCCCCGGTGCACACCTCTCCCTCTCCCTCTCCCTCTACCTCTGTGCCATTGCATTGGTTGTGAACCACCATCACTGCATCCATCAATGTAGCAGGCAGCAGAGGCTCCACCAGTGAATGGTCTGGGATGATGAAAGTTGCCCCTGTTGCCTCTGTTGCCTCTGTGGCCTCTGTGGCCTCTGTCGGCCCTGTCATACAACCTCAAAGCCTCTTTGTTTGCGTAAACTGACTTCAAGGAATGAAAAAGGGGGTCAGGCACACCTGCCAGGTTTTTCTTCAGCTGTGGGGCATTGAAGTCATGGGTCCTGAAGCAGCTGCACTCATGTCTCACATACCTCTCACAAATGTGCAGTCTTTTACAAGCATCACCCTCCTGACATCGGCCAAACACACCGTCCCCATTGTTGTAATCATGACATATCTGGTCATAGAGGAAGAAGAAATAAAAAAGAAAAGCAGGTTACATGTGGCGCAGGCAAAAAATCTGCAAGCTTTGTGTGAGTAGTCAAACCAGAAACATCTTGCAAGCATAAGGGCTTATCTATTTTTACTAGAAAAACAACAGGGAAACACATGAAAATGTTTCAAATGACAACTATAGCATAGCTATACATAACCTCACTTACTATAGACCCAGTCATCAGACAGGTGCAAGCTGGCACCTGGGCCGCACCTCATTGACAGCAGTATAATAGTCATGTGTCCTTTGTTCACACATAGTAACCTCTATACAACTTTGGCATAGAACATAAAAACCATAGCCTGCTGCACACAGACACACACACACACAAGAGAGTTGAAGAACAAGTCTGTCGTGTTAGCATAACTGCAGACAAACTGAGAGAAATACGACAAGTGTAGATAATGTAGAAGGTGCATAGAAAGATATGACTTACAGAAGGCAGGAGTGTGTGGTCACTCTGCAGCAGCAGCGTACACAGCTCCTCCCTGCTCAGACTGTCCAGCTCATGCTCGCTCAGTATCCTCTGATTGTGGTCAGAGTTCAGCTCATGGGAGAAGTTGCAGTGACGCCTGTTATAAAATAAATACAGGGCTTAGTCATGTTTCAAGGACACTAATCTGTCAACGAAAATGTTGTATGTACACGCTAAAATAAAGGCAAATAACATGTCTTAGATGTGATATTATTTAGCTTTTGTCAAGTTTTAGAGAATGTTGGTGCCAAGAATGACTGGATTAGCAAATTACCACCTACCTTAGCTGAAACCAGCAGCCTATTAGTTTATAATTTGGCAGATTGATGTATATTAATTAAAGATTTTTTTCACGAGCTACACAATTTCTTTAAAGGTTAAAGTTGTTTAACTATGAAGTCACACCCCGCTAAAGCTTTTCAACTTGCTATATTAGCTCGTTAGCCTAGCAGCTTTTCAGACAAACAAGCAAAACAAGAAATGAAGAGCACCGGAACGCACCACCTGGTTTTAACTCGAATATATCAGTTAATCTTACTTTTAGTTGACAACTTTAAAAGGGGAAGGCTGCAATTTAAAAGTAAAACTTTCTGACAAAGTGCCTGTACAACAGCACCTGACAGGCCACTTCCAGGCCAACACCACTCAACCTGCTTCCAGCACTTTCCTTACCTGAGCTGAGTGAAACGACACAAGCCGCTGAACAGGAAGTTTTTGCACAGGTGCAGCCCCCTGCACGCTCCCGGGCAGTCTTTGACTCTGCACAGCTTTAGCCTGGTCCTGGCCACCACCTTCGGTGGACACACAGCAAATTTCTCCCGGTTACTAATGAGCTCCGACACGGTGGAAACATCGCCGGGGTAGAAATTATAAAACAACTCGGTAGTTTCAACTGCTCCTTTATTGGCGAGGATTAACTTAAATATGTCCGCCTCCATCTTCCTTCTACCCACAGACAGCAGAGACTGCGGGGCGGCGGCTGGGTTCCGGGCAGCAGGGCAGCTGGGAGGCTTCGGTATCATTTCTGACGACTGGAAACCGAAACTTAACTGTTGTTTAATCTGTTGCTGCTGTAATGCTGCTGACCTCCGCTTGGGGGCGTCACCGTGTTTTAAGACTTTACTGAGGCCTTGAAATGAAAAGCGAATTGGTTTCTTATTGCATGAAATGATTAAATATGATTATATCATATTATGTCAATGTCAGAACATTTCTAAACACACACATTATTCTGATGAATCTCATGCCTGTTTCTTTTGCCCTGTGTGTAATCTGATTACTGTGTTTTCACAGTAGGTGTGTGAGATTACTGATTTTCCACTTTTTTAAATCTGATTACTTTATTCCCATTGATGCAGTATTTCCACATAGAAGGACTTTTTTCATTCCAATGTTCAGTTCAAAGTACAGTAAACAAATAAAAACCTTTAAAACACTAAAGCATACATGTAGTTCATCAGTCATCATCCCTCTGCATCACTCATCTGCATTATCTTATGTTAACTTACAGTAACTTACCAACTGGCTTCATGGGCCCTTCTAAAAAAAACAATAAGTGATTTGTTCCATTTGTGTGTGTGTCACTTCTTCCAGCATCTGCTGCCACCAGAAATTCTCCGGCCTCAGCTTCCATTGTAGAATCAACATTATTTCTCTAATCTGACCACCTGGAGTGTGAGCGGTATTCTACCTGCCAATCTCTCAAATAATTCCACAGGACATCTCTTTAGTTTGCCCACTTGATGGCAGTAGAACAACTCGTACATACTGTGACTCAGTGAAGCATTCCTGATAGATGGAAATACACCATTGCTTTGGTCTCCCCCAGCTGCTGAGGTATTTAGACTTTTAGCCAGTTTAGCCATTTAGAATGCTGTCCACTCAGACAGACCACTGTGACCAGCTACAGTGGTCTGTCTGAGTGGACTACAAAACAAAAACAAAAGTTAGAGGCCGAGTAAGAGAAAACAAGAGGTTAAAATGCTCCTCAGAGCTGAGTTCAATGTCTGTGGGTTTGTCAGCAAGCTTTCACAAAACAGAGACGAAGCTCTGTACCTTCCAGTGGGAGAAATGGTTCAACATTTAACCATCAAATGTGTTTGATTCAAATAGGATCAATTGATTGTTTGTTGTCTCCATATATATTTGTTCTAAACATCCACCAGCAGAGTTTGCATGTAGGAGCTTTCAGTACCTCTATCAGTGTGCATCACTCAAGTAGAGGTGTGATTGATAAGTTGGAGGCCTGCATGCATGCACTGGTCCAAGTATTCCAGCCGTATACACCTGATTCCACCCTCTCAGACGACCACCTCTTCCTCTGGAATGAAGAAGGAGCTCAGTGGTTGCCATTTTGGCAATGATGATGTCATTGTGGTCACTGTGAGGTCACTGTGTAGGACTTTTTTTATGGAAAAGGTGCCATTAGACTAAGTGTGTAAGTGTGAAGTTGGTTTTGTTAATTGTCATTCTTTTGCACCTTTTTTATTATAGCGCTTTATATTATTTATTTTGACAGACCTATTTGCAATAAATACCATCCCTAATCTTAACTAACTCATTCCTTCACTGTGTAGGTGGATATTTCTTCTTCTTCTACGCCGCATTTTGCACCGCACACTGTCTAATTAAAGCCTAGCGGTTTAATCTATTGTGTAACCGTATTTGTATTAAGCTTTGATTGAAAAGACAGAAAATGAGCCTGTGTGTCTGCAATGCGAGCTGCTGCTGCGATTTCCTGCTTCGGGTTTCCCTTTAAAAGGGGGCAAGGCTCAATGCTGGGAATTCACGTCATTTCGCCGTTTTACACACACATCCAGATCAATGAGAGAGAGAGGGAGGGAGGGAGGGAGGGGGAGAGAGAGAGAGAGAGAGAGAGAGAGTGAGAGGTGTCCGTGGCTCTCTCTCTCTCCCTCGTCAGTCTCGCTCTTCCAGGAAGGGATTATTAACCAGCGCAGTGCCGACATGTGAAGGGAAAACACACGCAGACAAAAGAAGTTTGCACACCGACAGCCGCGCCATGGACTCGGCCAGCAGATAAAGGAGCCAAAGGAAAAAAGAAGCGGGCTACATGAAAAAAAACAACTTCTCCCACAACAACAACAACAAGCCGAGCAGTCGGTGTGCCGCCGCTTCTGGTTGTGCTGCTGCCGCCGCCGCTGCTGCAGCTGTGCGGGAAAAGAAAGGGGACGTAAAGAAGGAGCTCGCCGGAAAAGTGGAAGCAGAGACAAGTTGACGGGAGATAATGTCTGAACCCGCCTCCGCTGCGGCCAAGGTAACCCCGCTCTCTTCTTTATGCTTCAGCAGACACTTTGACGGCGTGGCCGTGGCCGTGTCTCCACATTCACTCCACTCCACTTGGTGGAGGCGCGTTTGTTTTGCTAGTCATCTGTTGCTCGCGGCTCCACGCGCGTACTTCGCCTCCACTCTGCTGATGTGGGGAAGTCGTGACTGTCCGTGGGCAGCGTGACGGAAACCCACACAAAGCGAGCATCATTAACACAACAATGAGGACAAACAGGACTTTCATTCACTACGCTGCACTTGTCTGAGTTAAAGCTAATTAACACAAACAGAAGTGCTACTTGACTTCTGTTTGTGCAAAAACATTGACAGCCAGCGCCTTGTATTTTGAAAAGTTTAAGAAAATCGTGAATGTTGTGCCACTAATCCACCAATCAATTGATCATAAACGACAACAAAACGAATAAGAACTGAATTCTTATATCTTCAACTCCTGTGGCTGTTCAAAGAAATGGGTTAATCAGTAATGAAATAATCCATATTCGCAGCCCAAGGTGAAGGAAAACAGCAGGATGTTAAAGTCAGTATTGATCAGCACAGTACACAATGAGCATATTAATATACAACAACTTTCAGTTTTGCCTTCATAAAAGTAAACATTTTCTGCCTTTGTGTGTTTTTTGACAGCAAGAGAGAACAACAGGTTAAAACCTCACATCAGAATTTACTCTTATTGTCAATCATTAAAACAGACTAATCATTACTTGCAGCCCTAATTAGGACATTTAATAATAGAAGCATCATTTTGGATGTGAAGGTCAGCTGGAAATAGCTGGAAGCATTCCTGACTGTTCGGTGACTTAAAGTGAAGCGTGGTGTTTTGTTTATGAGGGATGTCTGCTCATTACTGAGTCTGATGTCAGTGCAGGATAGCTGAAGAATGATCAGCACTTCACCCTGAGAAGTTTTACCATCACAGCCGCTCGCGGGGAGAGAAGAGAGGACGACTCCCCCCTCCTCTTCAGACTGCTGCAAATCACTCTCCCTATTCCACATTCTCACATGTTGCCTTTTCCAAAAAACTCACGCTCCAAGTTGAAGACAACAGAATATTTTAGAAAGTGGATGATAAGCAGTGAGAGAAAAGCCTAAGAGGAGGAAATGGAAGGCTGAAAGATTATTGCTTAGCTTCCACAGGAAATTCCTGGTACATGCAGTTGGTGTGCAGGTCCTCAGAGTGGCTGGGTGGTGACAGCAGGCTGAAACCGGAGGGGGAAAAATGCCACAAAATAAACCTGAGCTTCATTTCCTCAAGAAACTCAGGTGGCTGTGTGCTCAGCCTTCATTTGCAGGAAGTGAAACAAGTCGACAAAGAATGCCCGCAGACTGGCATTCATACCGGACTCAGCACAGAGCTTTCCTTTGGATCCAAGAGCATCTTAAAGGAGAGAAATTGACATTTCTGAAGTTTTTCGTACCCTGTTGTGAAACATCTTAAGGCGCCCATCACTCATATGTATGTTTATGCTAGGCATGGGTTATCTTGCTTAATGTGTTCTATTTTAAATGAAGTTATTACCTCAGAATCAGAATCGTGTTTATTGCCATGCAAGTGAGTGAGCAAGTGCTGTTGAGATTTCTCCAGGACTTTCCTGCGCTGCATAGCAACATGTGTGCTAAAGCATGTATGGCATTCTGTATATTTGTGTCTCCTGAAGGTGACATCTCACCAGGCCCTGTGCATCAGTTTATTAGAAGCACATACTCCTCTGTGTACCAAAGCGTAGTGGTTGTTGTGGGTGCATGTCGAGGTGAGGCGAGTCGGCGTGGGGCTGTTTGGGTTCAGGGCCGGTGCATCGTGGAGCTTTGTGAGCCATGCTTTGTGTCTCTGTGTCTATTCATAGCAGGAGACGAGGTCTTTCAGTCCTTCCGCGAACCCGCTGCCAAACTCCACTTCCTCCCCCGTCCATGCTCCCGCCGCGAGGACAGCCAGCCGAATGGAGGACGAGTCTGCCAGGCTGCCTGCGCACCTGCGTGAGTCACACACACACACACACACACACAGATGATGACCAGTGACTCCTACACACATCGATCAGTCGGTCATTTGAACAGGACAGATTGATTTTGTCAGTGTTTTCAGCTTCTTGCACTGTAAATGTTTCTGTTTGCACTGAGTGGTGATCTGAGAAATCAGATTTTTATTTGATCTCATCCCAGAAATCACCTGTCAATCAAGCTGTGTGGGCGGGACAGTGACATATTTGGAATTTCCTGTAGAGCAGTTTGAGCTTGTGCAGGTGGAGCTATCAGTGAGTTCAGATCAGCAAACAGAAGCGTGCACAGTGTCTATCAACGTGAGAACATGAATATTACTTTTTATTACTAACCCATAACATCCATTCAAAGAAACACACACACACACACACACACACACACACACACACACACACACACACACACACACACACACACACACACACACACAAACACACACACAAACACACACACACACACAAACACACACACACACACACACACACACACACACGATAATTGCTGCATGAGTGCCAGCCCAGTCATGCTGTACCTTTTTAGCTGGAAGGCACTAAAGCTGATCTGTGGGGTCAGACTTCTGAATTTTTATGTGCTTCCGCTGGAACAGAACTGACAGACCTACTGCACTGGAATAACCAACAGTTACACAGCAGTCAGATACAGATAATATGGAGCAGAGAGCAGGTGAGAAAAGAGGGAAGTTGCTGAAGAAGTAAATTGATTGATTGGGTGTTGGGACTAAAATGATTCTTGAAGATTTGAATCATTGAACTTGCCCATATTTATCTATTTGTACGTCTTTTATCTTCAAGGATCTCACGTTAATTGAGTTTATTCAATGTGTAAGATGTTTACGTCCTCTGACCATTGAATATGAGGCATCCTTGAGGATCCTTGAATACACCAACATATGAATGAGTCTGAATTTGAATATGAATGAGTGAGTTACTCGAAAAATAAAGGCAGCAAAATGTTCACCTTCAGGGAATAAAATAGGACTGAGCTGCCTTGACATCCTTTGGTTTTTGCTTTTCTTTGATATAGGTTAATTGATGGCTATTGTGAAATGCTATTAAGGCGGCTGCACATATTGTTAGGACTGAAAGAATAAAATCTAACTGCTACCATCGAGAAAATGTGTCCCACTGTCTTGCAATGGTACATATGCTAGCAAAGCAAACGTGAATGTAAACAATATGCTTTGCAATTTGGTTGTTACAGCGTGTCCCGTTGGACTCGGTAAATGTTAACTTTTGTTTGTGTACAAGAAAACTCCACAAGGCTCCTTGAATTTTAATTTCAGGTAAACGTGAATGGCAGGAATAGCTGTATTCTGGCTTTGTTTTTGATGAGACCAAGTGAACAGCCAAGAGTCATGTGGCTTCTGTTTGGAAGCACTGATTGACTGTATTAATTGGCTGTTTTGACTGAGGACAAAGGAGAATTATAGCATAGACTACTACTATGTGGCCTTTCTAGTGTTAAACTGAAGAGGAGCAGGGAGATGAAGAGCAGCCTATAGGTGGGTCAGTGAAGGAAAACCCTGTTGAAGTATAAAACCATGGTGTCATTCTCGGCTCCATAAGACTTCGATTCAGTTACAGTGGCTCATTAGTGTGCTTGCCCAATCGCAGAGGAGGCGGGGCTGAGGCTCTGCCAACAGAGGCTCACAGTTCAAAGATTAACCCCAAGCTGCTTCACCCATGTGCCAGTCAATATTTAACTAGTTTATTTACTTTTTTTTGTTCTTTATCAAGTGTGAGGTTCAGGACCCTTAGTAGGGTGTTAGGCTGAGGCTGGAGGAGATGCACAGGAAACTCCCTCAGCCCACTTCCTCTTCTGCATTGTCGCAGAAAAAGGAAGAATGCTCAACAGGTCCGCATCGAGTTTCCTGTCAAGTAAACTGATGGGTCAGTTCACATCCGCAGACATGTGGAAGTCCCACTTTGTTTTAAACTGATGTCAAACAGTTCCTCACACAGGCATGATTCTCACACATCTGCAGGTCAGGAAAATGTGTTTTTCTTCTTCTTACTGTTTAGTTTATGGCTGCAGCTGGTCGGGATCCACTCTGCTCTCCCAGGCAGCCGGCGACACGTCTCTGTCACAGCTCAAACAGTCAAAAACACCTCTGCTCATCCTTTCTCCTCTTTCCTATCTGAACACATGTGCTGGAAAACAAGCCGTCTATTAACCCCCATGCTCAGAGGGAGATTTGTCCTGAGGGGGGGAGAGGGAGGGAAGGAGGAGGGAGGAGGAGGAGTAGTGGGGGGAAAAGACAGAAAGAAAAAGAATGAGGGAGGAAATTGCAGTGTGGGCAGAAATCCGCCTTCTCCATTTCCTGGGGAGGAAGTGGATTAGATCGGGGAGAGTTGCAGCCTGCTCCTCACTAAAGAATGCTACCAGGCTCGATTATTTTAACCCTTCCAGACATCACTGTAACACAACAGACCAAAGACATTTGGCATACATTTTATTTTTAGAATGCTTTGACTTGGATTATTATCAGCAGAGCACCATGTGTCACACAAAAAAAAGCAGACACCGACAAACCTCACACATCAACACATTATATATGCTGTCATTCGCCTGACGTGGTGATGTTAAAGACTTATGGCACTCATAACCTCCAGACTTCTTGTTTTCACACACACATTTTGTACAAGTTAACAAACTTGATGTAGTGAACTGTTATTGTTGAGGATTGAAACAGACAAGAGGTTCAGCCTTTTGCGGGAATTTATTAAGATCAATTGTTTGACACGTATCAATCAACAATTTCAACAGCAAAGTCCCCCAGTCCCAAGGCTAAGTCTCTTTTTATAGCAAAGCATGTATGTCTGTGGGTGTGTGTCTAGATTGGGCAGCTCTTTCACCCAGATTGCAAGGACACCTCTGGTTCCTATCAATGGAAATGTTTACATTTCATCCTGCTTTCTCACATCAGATCGAGACACAAAGTCGAGGACAACAAGGACACTATGTCCTGATACTTCAAAACATTTCCTCAGTTCTGGACAACACTAAGAAATCAACATGTGTTAGGCCAATACCAGATCTAACATCCCATAAGCATATTTTTCCCAACATTATTTAGACAGGTTTAGAGGTGCCTTTAGGTTACTTTTATTACCGTACCTTATTTGAACACACTCAGGCTAGCTGTTTCTCTGTTTTCCTGACTTTATGCTAGGCTAAGCTAATCTTCATATTTAACACACAGACACAAACATCATAAGTTTTTTTTCCCTTTAACCCTTGATGAACAAATATTTAGTGTATTTCCCACAATCTCTCATTGCATTGAAATAACATGCATTCATTTTCCAAGCACAAATGTTGCATCTTGTCTGTTGTTGGTGTCTGTGATTCACATCCTGAGGCCTATGACACCAGTGAGTCATGGTAAATCAGAGAGGGTTATGAGAGGTGTCACAGCATAGCTTACAAAGGCAAACTGGAGAGATTCACTACTTTTGTTTAAATTTAAAGGTGTCTGAAAGTATGAGTAAACAATGATAATATGCATCGAGATTAATCCACTATATTTACATTGTGCAGTATTGATCAGACAGATCATTAAATTGATTAATCCGAGGTTATGGACATTTTATTTTATTTTTTATTTATTTTTTATTCTATTATTTTGAAGACGGTACAGTTGGTGTTCAGTGTAAGCAGAAGTGTTTCACTAAAGCATGAATCAGCTCGTTGTATGTACTCAGACCTTATGTGAAGAGTGCATTTTTGAAGAACAAAGCCATAAATATTTCTTCCCCCCCCCAAGAAAAAATATCATGCAGTAGTACATGTTTAAACAGCTTGTACTAGTGTGCTGTCAATCATCTGTGTTTTTGTTTTGTTTAGCTGCCTGTGCCTGTGAGAGAAGTTAAAAAGACTGCATGCATATGACGAAGCAGCTACATGTTGTGTGTTAAAATGAAGATAAACATACATGAAACGAAAAAGAACAGCAGCTGTGACAGTAGCAATATCTTCCTAGATGATTAAAAAAAATGTCATGGAAACAAGACTGGCTGGTTTCCTTGATGTGTGTGTGTGTGCATTCACAGCTGGGTTTGCACTATGCATGCTTGTATGAGTGGGTGGATGAGTGTGAGTGAATCTTGTGTCTTTGTGTGATGCTTGCCAAAGGTAGTGTAGGTGTATACTGTATGTGTGTAAGAATAATTGTGTGTGTTACCGTACATGACTGCAACTCCTCCCCTCACACGCTTCCTTCGGTCTCTTTGTGGTATATTACCCATTTTACTGTGGGGGAATTGGTGTCACAAAGAGGGTGTGCACGCGTGTGCAAGTATGTATTTTTTTGTTTCGTGTGTGTGTGTTTGGTCTTTCTGAGGGGAAATTTCCTGCCCCTGGAAGCTGCTCTTGTCCTCAGGAATTTCCTGAGTGGGCAGACGGCGCTTCCTGAATAAATGTTGTTGTTTGTGTGTGTGTGAGTGAGTGTGTGTGTTAAGTCACTCTCTTTTCTCCTCTGAAAGGGAAACTGTTTTCACATGCCAGCAAGTGAGCTTAGCGCAGCCCCCTTCTCTTCCTGTTCGCGACACACTCCACATGGTGTTTCTAACGAGGGGGGTGTGGGTTGCTGTACTCCAAACGTAACAATGGACACACTCACTGTTTGGACTGATGGTTCCATGCTGTCAGGCTTCTTATAGTAAAATGCCACCAAAGACTGAAAATTCCTCAAATAAATGCCAAGTTAAAGAAATTCATTCCAGCTGTTTGTTTGGCAGATCCTTTCCTGCGTCACTTAAAGTGATGCATTTTATATTTGATATATTTTAGTCTTCATTAGAAAACAATTTTAAAGAAACATATGTCAAAACTTATGGAAAGTCTCTTTTTTCCAATAATGCAACCTGATTGCATTTTCTGTAATAATAATCAAAGAATAGTGGATCAGGACGATACTTTTGTATACTTTGCATTCTGGGTAATGTTTTCCTTATTGTGGAAAGAATCTACAAAACTACTAGAAAAAAAACTACTTCAGTTTGAGCTCTTTGTTTATGCAACTAAATATGTTGAATCATATGATTCAACATATTTAGTTGCATAAACTAAATATAGTGGTTGTTTTTTTTAAATCAATTATTATGTTACATTTGTATTGATTGGTTGTGTTGCTACGCATCCAGCTAGCTATTCAAAGTTAGCCTTGTAGCAACATCATGCACCTACACCATGCATATGTTGGTAGTGGTAAACGGATAAATTTAGCCCTGTTATTAGTGGAGATATTTCTGCCTGTGTTTACTTTCAGAGGGGTTTTAAGCTAAAGACCAATGCTACAGCTTTGGAGTTGTAAATCCCCCCAAAGTTATTTACTCTGTTCTAAATGGCAACTGATGTATGACAAAGTCTGAGAAAGCAAAACTGGTCATTTTTGCTGTCGTTTCTGATTTCTGTACTGTATGTACTGTACATGTTGCATGTGTAATACTTACTGGAGAAGATGGAGACAGTAATCCAAACTGAATACAGGACAGACCTCAAATGTGACTGAATGTCTTTCAGCCCTACAGAGTAAAAAAAATGGGTAAAAAAAAAATATAAAAAATATTCATTACCTTATACTTATTTTATGGAAGTGTGTGTTATTGGTTAAACCACTTTCAGGAAGCACACTGAGATGAGTATAGGCTGTTAGTGTAGGTGTGTGTGTGTAGGTGTGTGTGTTCTAGACAAGCAGGGGCCTTTTGATTTAGTTAACAAATGTCTTTGAAGCTGCTGCTGAGAGAGAGGAAAAAACTGGCTCCTGAACAAAAGGAAGAGTGGCAGTTGATACTGGATTCAGGAACTAACCTACAAGAGCCGGCTTGCTCCTGCACTCAACAACAAACTATCAAAAACAGGTCGTGCTACTTCCTGGCCATAAAAGTTTTAGTGTGATTGATGAGCTGTTTTATGTTTGTTTTGACTGGATAGAGTCCAGTTTTGCTGGACTTGGACAGGCACGTGCATGCCGATGGAGGAAGTGGAGGATGGGGGGGTTTAAAAGTAAAAGTGTGTGTGTGTGTGTGTGGATTTTCCCCTGCCGCACCAACTTGCCAGGGAATCAGTGTGCACAGAGAAGCACACAAAGCGAGGCGAGATGAATAGATGAGAGGACTAACTGAGGAAATGTGTCGCTCTCATACACACATGTCCCTGAGTCAGGGTGTCAGAAGGTCACGACTAAACCTCCTCCTTCCTCCTTCCTCCTCCGCCTCCTCCTCCACTGTCTGGAGAAAGGAAAATCTTTCCTCTATTGAGATAGCAAGACCAATATCCGCCTACTACTGCTTTGAGAGAAAAGGCAAACATTTACTGAAGAACTGAGTGACTAAGAAGCTCTGAGTTTTGAGAGCAGAGACCCAGCCTTACTGATGCAGCCATGTTTTTCCTTTTTGTTTATTTAGTTACGGTTCATCCAGGTCAGGCTAACCTAAAATTCTCAATTTTGTCATGCATCGGTTTATATATATATATATATATATATATATATATATATATATATATATATATATATATATATATATATATATATATATATATATATATATATATAGGCAGTTGAATGTCAGGACTTTCTGACAAAAAATATCTGCTGCGATTTTCAGATCCCTGTATGACTCAAAAAAGAATGCGTGTGTGCAATTTAGTTTTACCAATAATGAGAAAGGAAGCAGGCCCCTCGGAAATGTTTGATGCAGTAGAGGCTGAACACATTCAATCAGCAGCTGTTTGGAAATGATTTGACATAAAAATATGACATTTGTACTGTAAGTTGTTTTGCTACAATACAGCAATAGGTAGCACAATTCACCTTTTCCCCCTATTTTTTTCATTATCAACATGATTCTTATGGTCATGGCATCTCATATTCGTTAGTAATTTACTGAATTACTATCTGCCTATTGAAACAGAAATGGCTAAACCGACCATCGATTTCCTTTTTTATATATATATATATATATATAATTTAATATATATAAATATATATTAAAAAAACACTCAAATGAGGATTGTGTGAGCATTTTGTAGGTACTTGGATATAATTCCTAACAAATTGGAATCAAATCACAATTTAAAGATTAGTTATGAAATCATGATAGTCATTCTCAAGTTTTCAGCTGGGTGAGAAAACCCTGAGCAGCCTTGGCCAGCGGTGTGATTGGAACTGAACTTTGATTCTGGATGGGACCTTTTTAGCTCCTCAGCAGGACGGACCTCATTAACTCGTCTGGCTGAGAGGGGAAGATGAGGGCTTCTGTACCGCAACAACGAAACAAGATACCAGTGATCTCATCCTCCTCTTCCCTTCATTCATCCCAAGCGCCTATGAGTTGCCTTGGCAACTTGTGCACTCTGTGTGTGTATGTGTGTTAGCGAGCATAAGCGGGGGCCTGAGAAACCACAGAGTGAAAATTATGTGTCATCAGAGAGGATTAGGAGCCCACGGTTTAGTCAAGGGTTTGGGATCCTGCTGCTGTCGTGCTTGAGGGTTTTTTATTCAATGTAAACACACACACACACAGATATACATGTTCTTGTCCTGATGAACACTATGAACCTGAGATGCATTCAACAAGGCAAGCTGACAACTAGGGAGACTGAAATTGATTTTCTTTCTGTAACAGATTCTCTGACAGAAAGGACAGATTTATTATATCCAAGGAGTTTGTGGCTGTAGATGGGTTTCAGAGTCAAATGTGATCTCTCTCTTTCTCCTTTCACTTCTTGTCCATTTCATCCATTTTTATCTTCTAAACAAGCAGACGATGTGTCTCACTGAATGCCTCTTGGTTTGAGAGAAAGACTGTTTACAAAGAAAGTCGGGTTCGATTCAATAGAATGAAGATTTGAAACTTAGCCTTGACCCTTGAGCTTTCAAGACTGCAGCCTTAAGAGTTGTAAGAGTCTTAAGTTCTTACACATTTAGAACGAGCAATTAATACAGAGCCTTTGATCAGCTTTGTCTTTGCTGCAATCATTTTCCAATGGGAATCACAAAGGGGGGGGGAGTCAGGGTCCAGAGGTGGATGCTGTGGTGGAGACTTCATATCAAACAGTAGAAGCAGAATGGCACAGCATCCTTGAGGGTGTAGCAACAGGTTGGGGGCTGTGGATGTAATAATGGCATATGACTCAAATTTCCTGAAGTGATCATTTGCTTCATGTATGGGATACATCCTGGTAGCCTCATCTCTGGACTGGTTCAGTATTGCTTTCCCTTCCTGTTTGCCCTTCCTTCCTCTTTTCACATCTTTGTTTAGTCCTGTTGTTTTTGCCATTTACCTGATCTGCTTTTATTTTTTTGTCACATCTTCATACTCCATCCTGCTGCCGATGCTCTCCCTATTCCTTCCTTTCTGCCTCCACTCTTCCTTTTTTCTTTTCTGTGCTGCTGCTGCTGTCTGTTAATAAGCCTCTCAGCATTGCTCTCTAACCCTACCGCAGGAAGTTTCCTGTGCTGAAACGGAGCCCATGCTGGATTGCTTCCTGCCAAAGTGCGTTGTGGGACACGTTTGTTTGGGCCCCCCTTCTTCCTCCTCCTCCCCCTCCACCTCCCTTCTGCTCCCCCTCGTTGCTTCCTCCTTTGGGCTCTGTGCAGATGGCTGAGGCCGGCAGACCGGATCTCGGAGGGCTTTTGGCAGAGCAGCACCTCTCTCCGGCCCTGGAGAGAGCATACCGCAGCCTTGACCTCGCGACCCGGGCTGCACTACTGCCCGCCCCGGCCTTGCTGCTCTCACAAGTCAGACAAACATACAGCTGGTGCATGTAGTGCAGATGGCAGCTTGATTCAATATTGATAGAAAGTCAATGATGCAGTCCGTTAGCAGTATTCCAGTTGATGTGAGATCTATTCTTGTTATCTATTCCAGCTAAATTTGAACACTGCAGAGGTTAGGGTTACTCATCAAAGAGGAAAAGCACACATTTGCACAGTATATTACACATTATGTATGATTGAGATAATGAAGCCTAGCTATGGTTTTTGCAGTGATGACCCTGTCAAATATGGCTCCTTATCTGCCCACCACTAGGCTATGTAGTTGTCAAAAACCTGTATCCCATTCCCTTACACTTTCCTAAGATGTCTGTTGACAACCTGAGGGTCAGCGCTTGACAGGCTGGGAGCTGTGCTTCAGATAACCTAGGCCTTCCCGGGCTTATCGGCGGTGCTCATACCACTATCTGAATAAAGAGGAATAGAAGGGAAGGGAAGAAATGGGAAGCTGACAATCTAGACAGGGTTTCATTTTATATTGATTGTTCTCCGAGAAAAACTTCCTTTGTTTGATGGACAGGGGGGTGGGGGGGGCTAAAAGGAGTGGGAGGCCTGAAAGCCAGCACAAGGTTCCTATTACTTGTGTGACAGTGACATTGGCGGCCAAAGATAACAGCTGTCTGACTCCCAGGGGAAGTGTTTGAGGCCGGCTGATAAGTGAGATGCAAGAAGCGAGTAGTAATGCATCGTGTGGGTGTCATGGAGGTTGGGATGGGAGCTTTACACTGTTGCAAGTCTGTGTATGTGAAGGGTAAGAGAAGGAGGTGAGCCTGAGTCATACTGCAAGTCATTGGGTTACACCAAGAGCATGAAATAATACGATGAGGTGGCAGTATCTGTTTTGACTGTAATAAATAAGGTCAATGTATATCCAGTTATGTCAGACAATTTTAACATCAGTGATTTATATATTCTGTTTGTTAACAGCAGTACTTTCTGCTAGCCATGTGACTGCTTTGCTTTCTGCGTCCCAGCATCATAAATGCAACAGTTCCTTATATACAGTATAAAAACAGTTTGCATCCGTGCTGCCTCCACAGCTGCTGTGAAAGTGTAACTACACTACGTTTATGCAGGACAGCGTTTTGTTCAGATTCTTTCATACAGTCCTCTCTGTTCTTCCCATGCTGCCTGTGAATGCTTCTTGGTGACCAGTGCAGATGTTTTACACTACTGTTCCCACGGCCGTGAAAGAAACATTTCAGAGTGCGAGGGAGGGAAAAAAATACCGTCATCTCTGTTTCCTCTGTGTGTCCTTGTCCTTTTATACACAAACTAATAAAGTGTCCTACCTCTGATGTGCCGGTCTCAAGTTCAGAGAGCAAAGAGCACAGCAGATCAGATCAAATAAAAACAGTCTGACCGTCTTTGCTCTCCTTACCTTTTTGTATCCCTGTGATTCTTTCTGTATTCTTCCCCTAACTTATCATCTTCTAATTTTTTATTTTAACCTCCTCTCCCTTTCTGTCTCCTCCTTTTTTTTCTTTATCTCTGCTGCCGTTCCAGTAATCACTCCCTCCTTTTGGCTTTTATCTCTACTTCCTCAATATCCTTTTTACTGCCTCTGCCTCCTTCCTTCCTCTCCCCCCATCCCTCCTCCTCCTTTCCACCCTCCCCTTCCCCCCACTCCCCTTCCTGCCTTTCCTTCTTTCTTCCTTCCTCACCCCACCACCCCCGTCCTACTTCTTCACTGAGCTCATCCTTCTTCTTTTCTTCCTTCCTTTTCCTTTCACCTCCATTTTGTTGCCTCTTCATCAAACCAAATCTAAACTTCCATCCCCTCTTCTTACCTCCAGGTTTGCAGCCAGTGTGCTGGAGTAGAGAGGATGTGGCCCAGTGGCTGCGATGGGCTGAAAAGGAGTTCGCCCTACGGCCGATCACCAGTGGCTCCTTCCAGATGAACGGCAAAGCCCTGCTGCTGCTCACCAAGGAGGACTTCCGCTACCGATCCCCTCACTCTGGTACTCCTCTTTATACATGTTTTGTTCCGGGCTTGGAAAACTGGAGACAAGAGCCAAATGTTTCACATATGAGTCACCTCAGTTGATTGCATTAGATATTTTTGTCATCCAACTGGAGGAGGATACAGACCGAAAAACAAGATTTACTGTAGCAAGCAGGAAAAAAAAACGATTTTATGCGATAGAAACGCTAAACTATGTGCAGAAGAATAACAGAAAACAGGACAAGACTAATGATAGGAGCACAGATGAGTGAAGCACATCTCCGACCAAATTTAAAATACGGATGAACACTGGCATCCTTGTCCAAGTTTATCTGCTAGTAAATTTTTTAAAATATGTGTGTTTACGGCTCCCTTTTAAAAAAATCTATGAAGTCAGTTGGAGCAAAGGAGGGAAGGCGGGCAGAGCAAGGTGACAGCGGAAGGAGGCAGCTGTGACAGCAAGCTTGCTGGTGGGAGGAAGTAGGAGACGGTTGATCAGGAAGTACAAAAGCAACCTCAACTGTCGCCTCGGCAACGCCAGCAGCCACACTGCATGAAGTTAAAACAAGAAGCAGTTTTCCTCACAGTGTTCCGATCACAATTTTACACAGAAAACAGGATTCGTTGACTAAGTGACGACACCAGGGGAATTTTACTAAGTTGGAGGGATGTTAGTGCTGTGTGATGAACATGAACTATTGACACTAGTAACCGAAAATACATGAAATTGCAGGTTGTTTTAGGCTAAAAAAAAAAAAAAAAGCTCATCCTTAATCAAAAAAAATTGGCGGCAATCAGAAATACTTTATTATCCCCAGGGAGAAATTGCTTAAATCAAGTGGTATTAATCTGACATTGCAAGATTCCTAGTCCCAGAATTGAATTATTTATAGATTTAAAGATTGGTTAGTTTAATTTGTCATGTCTAATCCTCCGTACATCTGTGCAGTACATCAGTTAAAGTCGTTAAAGGTTACTGTGTTTAGTGTAAATTTAAATTACATTTCATGAATAATCTCTTTGCTCTAGAGTGAGGTGACCTGGCTGCCAGCTTTTGGCAAGCTTATGTTTGGATGTTTTCATTTTAGCTCTATGCAAAATATTCACAATCTGTCAACAAAAATCTGGAAAATGGAGTATTTGGAAAATGTGATCTGTTATCTAGGACTTAATCTTAACATAAGGTAACAATCATACAATTTTTAGACAAAAAATAACATTTCTTCATCATCATTTGTTAGTTTAGTGGCATCCATTTTTGGTGGAATGATAAAAATGAGCTGTCAGTTGTCAAACGTATTCAGTAATTGTGGCTGTTGCTCTCCGTGACATCAGTGAAAATGGCGGTTTAGGGAACAGAGTCATTTTTCAACCGGTAATGTGCCCGTTTCCTCCTTTGCGTGATTATAAGGCTGCAGTTCCCATAAGTCCCTGCTGTGCACCACATTTTCCTTTTTGTAGCAGCTTTCAAAAATACTTTGAAATAATAGCCGATGTTTACTTTCCTGGAATGTCTTAACCTGACTTCCAATAACCGGACACAGTTTGTAAAGCTACATTGCAGCGGCATGCTTGGACTTGAACGTGTTTAATGGGAAACGTGTAAAGCTAAAGAAGGACAATCTAGAGACACTTTCTTTTATCTCACTTGCCTGTAAGTATTTTAAATACCAAATCAAAGCAAGCACCAGGAAGCAGGAATTTTCCCTTTACGTGCAACCCAATACCACAGGACTTAAAAGTGAGAACTGAAAGGGGTGTGTGTGTGTGTGTGCTTGTTTGTGTGCGCGTGTTCACCATGACTTCCTTTATGAGAATCATTTCCTTGTTATGGTAAGTCTTTAACAAAGCCTTTGAGAGAATGTGTGATGGCAGCCTTTGTTAAAGTCACATCCACTGTGTGCGACCCGTGGTCATTTGTTCACCGTGTAAATGTTTTGTCACACGGGGAGCGGAGTCGATGTTGAGGCAAAACAAACAGCTGTAAATCATTGAGTGAACTTCCTGCTCGGGCTCTGTGCCTTGTCACCACTTCTGTATAACCACTTAAAGGAGAATACCAGGGTCATATAGAGCCATGGGCCATTTAAGTGTGTCAACAGATCAGTTCATGTTTGTAGTTCAACAGCCGGCATTGTCTGATGGAGAGGCACAGGTAGATTCACCTGAGAGTCATTAACTTAAATGATATCTAGTAATAAACAGGGCAAGGCCCTGATATGAGTCGGCCTCCTCTGCGATTCTTCCATTGTTGCTCAAGGTCCCTGCTGCCTGGAAAGCATAGGGAAGAAGAAGGGGGAACCAGATTCTATAGATGACGCCAATGCTAATTTTACCCATTTCGCATAGGCGTACAAAAATCTTCAAGGAGACACATAGTAACCTCTGACCTTTGTATCTGTGCAGGAGATGTCTTGTATGAGTTGCTGCAACACATCCTGAAGCAGAGGAAGTCCCATGTGTTTTACCCCTCTGCATACTTCCCTGGAAACTCCTTCCATTCATTGCCGGAGAGTGCGGTGCAGCACCTGAAGCTCGAAGGTCAGTCCAGCAAACACCTACAGCTTAGAAACGAGACAGGAGTTTTATTAAACCAAGCTTTAACATCACCTTTATACATAACACACACACACAACACAGTCAACAATATAAAACTTATATTTTCAGGGATTTAATTGCCATAAGCACATGGTTTGAATGTTAAATGTTGAATGTGAGTTTACACAGGGCCACAGCCTGTCTCTTTATTCTCAGAAGCACTGATGTCTTTACTTGGCACTGTTGTTTGTGGTAATCAAGGAAGTAATGATAATGTTGAGTGAAATACCTGAGACCTGTTGTTGTGTGGCTCTGATCTGAGGAAATATGACACAGCAACAATGAAGATGAGATGGAGCAGCAACTCTGCAGACTTCAAATGTTGACAGTAGAACCTGCTCCACAAGGAAGTGCTACTTTATTTAAACAACACAGCACAGCATGGACTGCAGGCAGAGAGCCTGATTCTCTTGTTCTGACCAACATCCTTCTTGTTTAAGCGTCTAACTTTTAAATGATGGAATCAGAACAAAACGACTAAACTGTAAACAAAAATGTTTTTAGGCTGCTCAGCTGAACTGTAGAGTGTCACTGACACCTAGTGGCATTCATGTGAAATCAGGATTTTACAGTGATAAGCACTGTTTGGCTTCAGGAACAAGGAAAAACTTACATCACAGTAAAAATATGACAAATATTAAAAGTTTCATTTCATGCCTTGTTCACTTTGGGCTTGCAAATAAGTCGACAGCCAAAGAGAAATGTCACTTTAGACACAATATTGTGTCCGAACATGTTTCCAATTTCACATTATTTTGTCTGTAACTCAAATCCTTGGTATCCTCAGAAACGGTACGGCGGGGGCCACGTGGTACAGTGCCCCTCCCCCAGCACCCACCAACCATTGAACTGCGGCACCGTTCCCGTTCTCCCCACCACCTAACCCCACGACGATCCCCTCCCGAGCCAAACCACTCCCGCCCCACCAATGAGGACCCCCTCCAAACCTTCTCTCAGCTGCCAGACAGCAACCACCACCTGCCAGAGGAAATGTACCCTCTGTCCGTGTCCCCACCTGCACCTAATGGCCGCTGCGCCACTCCGCGAGAACCCCCCTGCCCGGGCAGCCCTGGGGTCCAGGAGGCTGGGCCTCATCGCGTCATTCAGCTCATGCCCAGTGCCATCATAAACCCTCTGATCCTCAGCCCAAGCAGGAGCGGCGGGGCTGCCGGCATGGACTTCAGGCACAGCCGTGGCGGACCACTATCTCAGGTGAAGCTGGAGAATGGGCGTGAGGGGAATGTCCACGGACACCATCATCAGCTGGCCCAGCAGCAGCATCTACTGCAGCAGCAGGAGGAGGCACTCTACAGGAACCATGTCATCATGCCCGTCTCTCCTCCAGAAGAGCAGCAAATGCCCATTGGGCGGATAGCAGGTAAGATTTACTCATGATGAGACATGAAAGGTTTCTGAAAGCTTTTTTAAGAGAACCAGCTACCTGAGCCTTTCCTCTGCCCTGCAGACTGCAGACTGCTGTGGGACTACGTCTACCAGCTCCTGTCAGACAGCAGGTACGAGAACTACATTCGCTGGGAGGATCAGGAGAGTAAAGTCTTCCGCATCATGGACCCCAATGGCCTGGCCAGGCTCTGGGGCAATCACAAGGTATCAATGAGTGTAGTAGTGATGTAGAAACCTCACCCATCTCTGATGTTCACTTTTAGTTCCATGTAGCTTTTAGGGCATTTTCAGCTCATCGTTTTGGTTTTACAGCACATCAAGAACCCCATTAAAGGTTTATGTGCAAACTCTTTAAGCCTATGTAGACATCTGACTTATTTTGTACAACGTTTGTGGTCATGAGCTGACCTGCTATTGAATGAACAGAGGCCAGCCACAAAAAAAACTAAATGAATGTGTCTACTTGTGTGGGATGTTTACATCACTGCCGTCAGAGTAGAAGCTGATCAGTGCACAGTAGAACCAAAAGCCAGGTGTTAGTGGGCTTTTCCTGGTGTATAGGAAAGCAGTTTCCCATCTCTCTCTCTCTTTCTCTATATATATATATATATATTTTGCCAATTTTATAAATTGAGAACTTTCTTGATCCAAAGACACCGATTTTTCACATTTCAGTAGTACCACATAATTTTACTGATGGATCATTGTGCTCTTTTAACTATTGCAGAACAGGACCAACATGACGTACGAGAAGATGTCACGAGCACTGAGACACTACTACAAACTTAACATTATCAGGAAAGAGCCAGGGCAAAGACTCCTGTTCAGGTACATCCATGTTAAACCTGTCATACTATCTGTTGTGTATATTTGTAAATCATTTCTTGTTTTGAGTTAAAAAAAAGTGAATTCTGATTTGTAGTAACTGACACATTTTGCTTTTTGTTCGCACTCAGGTTCATGAAAACCCCCGACGAGATAATGAACGGACAGACGGAGCGGCTGGAGCACCTGGAGTCTGACACAGACGAACAAATCTACATCAAAGAAGAATGCTGAGGAACTCTGGGAAAAGGAGTCCATTAAACTACTCAAGACAACTACTACTACAGCCGCTAATGCCTTTTAGAAGCAGCTTGGGAAAAAAAATCAATGTTGATTCCAGAGCGCGTGGACGTTCACTCCTCTCATCCCCACAGGGAGAGATGTGAAATCTGATCTCTCCTAACATCGCCGTAGGACAATTTCCTGAAGTAAAAACAAAACAGTATCAGACGTTTTTGATCTGTCTGAGGGACGCAGCAGAAAAAGGACCTTTTTATTTTTGAGCTGCAAAAGCCAATCACGTTGTGCTTATGTCACTTTTCTGATTTTTCATTTTGTCTCCTCACACGCATTATAACATGGAAATTTGCTTGTTTGTATAGATACATTTGTGTGTGTGTGTATGTGCGTGTGTGACAGGAATGTTTTCACTGTGGAATAAACATTTTTGATCAAACTACATGTGGGCGTGGTGTACATTTAAAAAATTTAACACCGCATTATCTCATCTTTCTGCAGTACTGCTTGTTCTGTGGTCCCTGAAATATAGGAAATCTCCACATGGTGGCACTAGCGGACAACTTTTAGATCAGAGGATGTCGCCATGTGGATGTTTGCTGCAGTTTAGGCACCACGCCTCCTTGGTTAAAGTTCTTTTTAGTGTTTAAAGTGTTTACAGTTCAGCAGTAAGATGTAAACAGTAAGGACAGTCAGGCTTTGCTACCTTTTGGTGGATTATTGATATTTCTATCAGATTTTAGTTTAATTAAGCTTTCTAATTAGGGCAATTATCACTTATTAATGCGTCTGACTTTTCAAATGTGTTACGTAATTTTGTATTACAGTCGTAATTTTGGTGAGTTCTGTCTTCGTTAGTGAAACAAAAAAAAATGACAATCGCAGTCTGATCAAAAGTATCAATACAGGTATGAAAAATTAATCATTCGCTTACACTGATATTCATTTGGAGGTGACAGCTGTAATTATATGTAAAAATGACTCGAATATAGCAGTAATCTGATTACTGTGACGCCTGAAGTAACGGCGGTGCGCTGTGCGCTCTGGAGTCTCCATAAAAGTTGGAGCGCGCAGAGCGGAGCTGTCAGACTGGGCAGAGCCGCGGCGGAGCAAAGACTGAGGTCTGAAGTGATTGATCTGCATCCATTTCACTTCCAACATCCAATCTATTCATTTTAAGTGTCTGTCACCCAGCAAAGGCGCAACAACTGGACGCATTTAGGGCTTATCGTCTGCTTTCTGTTTGGACTATCGGGATAAAAAAAAGACAGGAGGATTGGATGCAGGGGACTGTCGGCTGTGCGCTGGATGACATGACGGCGCTTCTGTATTAGAAGACCAATAACCGGCTGTGTGATTTTGCCAGGAGTAACAAAAAAGGCCACCACTGCCGTTTTTTTTATCCTCGCTGGTCCAGGACGCAAATGTCTTCACAACACAGACACACCACTGGATTGTAGCAGCAGCAGCTGCCCCACCGATGGTTTAAAAGGGCGCGTTAAGGTGCGGGAAGGGAGTGGGACAATTACAGGTAAGCGACCCCCACACTGTCATTTTCTGCTGGCTGGGAAAAAATGTTCCTCCCCGCTGCGGGTGAGCGCGCTCGGTCAGAGGGCAGGGAAGCGCTCGGTCCTGCATGTGTTTGTATTTGTGGTCCATCAGTGCCGCGTCAGTACCCAACCAGAACCGGAACAATTACCGCAATAACAAGTGTGAGCTCAGTTTAAGTAGCAGTCACGATTATTCCTGTCAGAGCGCAGCAATACTAATAAACACATATGTTCAATCAACTTATATACACCAGATCTGGTTACATCAGTGCTAACAAACTGGGAGTCCCGTATACACACACACACACACACACACACACACCACAGGGTCGTAAAGTGTCCAGATACAAACACATCTTTTGTGTTAGTATTATTGTTTCAGCAGGTGAGGCAGGCTGATCACTGTCACCTCATTTTAATAGGGATCTATCAATTTGACCCTGAGGCTAATGACAGCTCACGTACAGCAAATAACCCTGTGATGATGAAATACAGTGATACAGGGACAGAAGGTTCAAACGAACTGATACAGACTCTCCCACCTCCACCTGCTTCCGCAGTGGATTTAATTTACAAAATAAATCTGGAACAAGAGGCAACTAACACGTTGTGATGTCAGAACAGAGTCTATAAATGTACTCAAGAGGACTGAGACACAACTATTTGATGGTTGGATGGCTGAGAGCAAACTGTATAGTGTAAATAAAAGACTGTATTGACAGTGATTGAATAACCGGAGCAAAGATCTAAACATTTACTGAATACTACATTTCCCACAATGCAACTCAAGAATATTATTTATAAAAATGTAGACATAGAGCAAAATGTTTTCAAGGGTTCAGAGGTAAAACAAACTAAAACACACACACACACACACACACACACACACACAGAGAAGGCCCCTTTATTAATGGGCCACCTGTGATGTAACACAAAGTAATTGTGTTTTTATTTGATAACTATTGTCAAAATTTGTCAAAATTTGTCAAAAAAAATTTCACTGCTCCTCACTCCTTTACCCTTGGTGGGGAACCACTCATTGTGGTTTTGACATGAACGCAGCGGTACTGCGTCACATTTCCTCCTCCTCCTCTCAGAGCTGAGCTGAGATATGCACAATCCACACTATGACATCATCATATGGCAACTCGGAGCAACTTTCTCGCAGCCAGCAGCTACTTCTACCCCGCACAGTTAGCCGGAAGCCTCATCAGCACTGTGAGTGATCGGGTGTGGGCTGCCTGGCTCAGGTCCCCTCCATCCTTCCAGCTGGGTGAACTGATGCTGACTGTCTGGTGAGCGCCGGTCAGATCAGCCAATGTCACCTTTTGTGTGTGTGTGGTCGGTCACATGACCTCGTCCTGGGTCTGCATCGCCATTGAAATCCAAAAGCGGTGACACCATGGCTTCATGGTCCGCTGCTCCTCGCCAACCGGGCAGAGTTAGTGCTGCCTCTGAGCAGCTGTGACATGTAACACACACACAGTGGGGGGTGGTTCTGAACTAGGGTGTCTGTGTGGGAGCCCAGAGTTTGTGTCTATAAAGGTCAATATAGGAACAAAAGAGAAATGAAGGAAGATTAAACAGCACAAACACAAAACAAGCATCACAAAATGTGATAAATGAAACATCAGTGATGCCTAAAAGCTGCTGGGTTGTTATATTTCAGCCACAATGCTCAGCCTGTGTTTTAATATAAGAGGTTCCTCCTAACTCTCTGCTATAAAGCAATCCCTTTCCTTTAAGAAAAGGTCTTTAGGATGAGCAGCTTCTGGACTTTATCCTGGCCGATCCAAATGAAAGGCTTTAGAGGAGGTCAGGTGCTCGGCTGTTCCTCCTCGACAGGCGGGCTTGTGCGCTATTCTCTAGAAAACCATTGGAATATGTGTAAAGTATCAGCAGCTGATTGGCACCCGCTGTGCGGGCGTTTGATGTAAGTAGGAAGCGAGAGCTGCTTCTTTTTTTTCTCCCTCACTCTCTTTCACATTCTATTTGATGTGCAGCTTGATCCCCTCTGTCTCTGTTTCATTTGAAGTAAAACAAATTCGGCTGCTGCTCCCGAATAAACAGGAGCTCTGCAGAAGTGATGGAACAACAGCAAAAGGTTCCAATACAACTCTCACTTTAACCCCTTTCCTCTGATTAGACTGTGTCACTTATCAGCCTGAAGGCTTTAATGGGACTTGTATAGCTGAATATTAAAGAGTGTCCTGTCTGTAAACAGCTCATTCTAATTTTAAATAATCCTGTTTTAGTTCATTGATTATGGGCTTATTAGTGGATTATGATGATTAGACTCATCTTGAGTGGCCAGCACTGATAAAATAGCAGCATTTGAAAATGATCCATTACCAGGAGCTGGTCCCAGCTGACACACACCTGAGACAGTCTGCCTATCAATCAAATGAAACCCACACGTCTGTGGACGGAGGAAACCCACTCACTGCTCACTTCTTCACCACTGCACCCTCCTGCTGCTTCTTTAAACTTTATGTCTGCATGAACCAGTTGAAATTAAATAAGAAGCTTTTCTCCTAACTGACATGAAAGGGAAACTGTACCTTGATCACATTTTTGTGATGAGCATTTGTGCTCTTTTGTAGCTTTAATTATAACGATATCTTTTTATTTTGATAAAAGTCTGGAGTGCAAAGTCTTAACCAAAGCAGTCCATTTCTATTTGATTTTATTCTGTTTCCTTTTCATCTTTAGTTCCGGCTCTGATTTCTACAAAGCACAGGGACAATTTAGTTTGTTATTAGTACTATTAAAATGAAATTGAATGGATTTTTTAAAAATTGGTTGGTCTCACCGAAAGGGTTCAACATAGAGTGAGTGTTTTTGGGTTAAATCTTAACTTCATAAAAGTAGTTGTTTACCTCTGATAAATTTACAATTTGCCCAGCCGGCACTGCCAGCTTCCTCTAATAAGCCCTATAAAACACATACCAAACAGTTAATGTATCACCTTAACATTATTATTATCCCTGCAGCACATACACCCAACAACACACACACACACACACACCATCATGCCATGTTACTGCATAAAGTTGCAAATATTCACGACCACCCTACACCATCCTGGCTTTAGTTTGGTGAGCGCTGCTCAATCACACTCAAACCCACTTGAAAAAGTATTTATCAAATAAAATGTCAACACAGAAACCTTCTATGCAGCTGTTACAATGTTTAGTATAGTAATTAAGTAATAAAAGATGATTGACAGGGTTCATATAAAGATACTCTGGATATTCTGAATGCATTTACTAATGAAGACAGGATATGAGCCTGTTTTTGCATCTAATAAAATATCTAATAATACACACTATGATACGTTTATAATCAGAGTGTGTGATTAAATGGAAATATTCCTTTAACCTTTGTATTATTCCAGTGGATCTGTACACGGTGCCTCCACTACAAAAACACTGGTTTAGATAAAATTACTCAAATGACACTTGAATGACACACAGAGCTGTGTGTGTCTTTTCTCCAGCCTGTCCAGTAGTTTTATACTGTCCTCCTCTTCATACAACAGTCCTCCTTCAGTTGAAGAGATTCTATTTCATGCAGAGTGAGAAAGAGGCGGAGAGACACAAGACAAGTGAGAAAAAAACGAAAAGACGTTGAGGGGGAAAATCGGAGATCTGCTGGTTTGTGTCCAGGGCCCCCCCCCCATTTTATCTCTTCAGCAGCGTCTTAGTGATGCTCTGTGTGTGGCCCAGTGGCTTATAAACATGTGCCCGTCATGCTGGATAACTCCAGCCTCTAAACAAACACACCAGCAGAAACATCTTTTCCTCTCCCTCCTCCTCCTCCTCCTCCTCCTCTCACCATCAGTTTCATTTCGATGGCTGATGGCGTGTGCAGAGCTGTGGGCCTCCAGTACTTTCATGATGTGAGCCAAAACCCATCTGGGACTCAATATCCTGTTTACCAGCTCTCAGCACTCTGAAAACCACAACAATACTGAGCTGAGGCAGAAGTTCAGAACTCATTACAGTTTGTTCAGGTCACGGCCAAGGTCAGAGTCCTCTCCTGCTCCGTCACTCCTCCATGCCGTCCTCGGCTGCTTTTTTTCCTTTTTCCCCCCTTTTTCAATCTATATGTGTTTTCATGTCATGCTCAGAGAACAAATCTCACAGCAGCGTTACCTGTGGTCCACCAGATAAATGACCCAGCTTGAGAAACTCTATTTGATAGTGCAGGCAGAACAATGTGACACGTTTGCGTAAAAATAAATAAATCTGATGTGGTAGATTTACTTCACAGTAACTCACTGTGACCCGGCTTCACGTGTATCAACCTCAGATTTTTTTCTGTTGCTCTGAATCTTCTGTTATTGAGCTGAGCCTCTACAAAATGGACTGTTACGGAAAAATGATTTCTAGTAATACACTGTAAACACTGAAAGCAACAAATCTGACTACAGAGTCAGTAAAAAGGCTTAAAAGTCTACAAATGTATTACTTTGCTCCAGACTGTCACTCAGGAGCAGTGGTGGAGGAAGCTTGGTACTTAGTAAAATATATTCTAAAAGTAGAAGTGCTACATCAACAATCCTACTTAAGTAAAAGTCTTAAGTACTTTTAAATGTACTTAAAGTATTAAAAGTAAAAGTACTCATGCACTGAATATATTTTATAGATTTCCATTGCAAAGGATATCTGAACAGGTTAAAATAATCAAAGAAATCAACTTAATTAAAATGGACAATGTGTAGTTAAAACAGGTATTCACCATTTTTACTGTGTCAGTATTCCTGCTGTAGATTCATGTTATGATTCATGTTAATCAGACATTAATAGATGGACCTGTGTTAGCAGACAGTAGCTAACTATTTAGCTAACTGAACCAGAGCACTGGCATCATGACTGAGGCTCATTATAGAAACACAGCTGGCAGCGTGACACCACCTCCATGCAGAGTCTGACCTCACATCAGTCCAGCACTGTGTTCATCAAATGTAACAAGTAACTACAAACACTGTAGAAATGTAGTGGAGTAGAAAGTACAGATAACAGCTGCAACTTGTAATGGAGTAAAAGTATAAAGTATGCACTATTATTTTTACTTAAGTAAAGTATACATGCATAAATATGTACTCAAATACAGTAACGAAGTACAAATACTTAGTTACTTTCCACCACTGCTTAACGCTCACTATTGTTGGCACTCACCACAAAACTGACTGTATGAAAAACACATTTTGCTGAGATGTCAGCCTCCTTCTTCGTGTTTAGTGGAGTAATCGTGCGTGAGATTATTTCGCTTTAGGATCAGGCAGCTGTGTTTCCACTGAACTCCCTAAAATACACTGCTGTGTCCATCTTTGAAACTGTGCTCACCATCCACTTTCCTTTTCGGCTTGAAACACCTTTATTGTTCACAGCTGTACAACAATTAAAGCTCTGAGCTGCTCTGTCACCAACAACGGCCTGAGCAGGCGCCTCCCTTTGATCCTCACCCTTATTTTTGTGAGTATCACTGTGGTGTTATTCCGTGGAATGTTGTGGGTAGCTTAAATATATATGAAAATATTATATTTACAAACAAAATTTAGGTTGAATCATATATGTTTTGGACATCGTGGTGTGGGCCAGACAGAATGCTGCAGCGGGCCGGATTAGAGCTTGACACTAGGGCTGTAATCAGCTAAAGAAACCCTAGAGAAACCCTAAAGAAAGTTTAAAGAAGCAGCAGAAGGGTGCAGTGGTGAAGAAGTGAGCAGTGAGGGGCAGCTCCTCTGTGCTTCCTGACTACGGTGGAGAAGTTTAAGAAGGAAAGGGTATTGTTTCCTTGTTTATTATTACATCGTTTTGACCCCGCTGAAATTAATTACACACTCACAGCGTTTTGAATCATGTGCATCTGCTCTGGATTTCCGAAAAATATACCCTCATTTAGTGATATCGGAACAAAACCTGTTGAGGAATATTTAGATAATTGTTTTTGTCATGTTATAATATTTGGCTAAACCAAAGTAGTGAAAACAAGGGGGGTGTCGATCGACTGTTATCTGTGAAACAGGTGCACTGAAAACACCCCCATTAGCACTTGGTACATTCCTCCTGATAAAAGTAACATTACAAAAAGTCGACCAACTAGAATTTTGGTCTAGCCAGAATGTATCGACTAATAAATCGTCCAGTCGACCGGGAGATTACAGCCCTACTTGACACATTACTGTATACACTATTGTTTACATACACCATAATTACATAAACACAGCAGGGTACCAGACACAAGATATTTCAATTGCCTTAACTAAAATCCACTATTATATTTTTTTTTGGTGACAACAGGGCTGGTGACATCAACACATGGAATACAACGCTACAGAAAAGTCACACCTATGTCTATGTGCTAAGGCTGAACAGACTTCAGCTGCAAAGTATGTGACACAAGAAGTGCTGGCTGTTGGTCATGAGCCAGCTCTTGCATGCTGTCTATGACACTGTTATTTTGTTGTTTATAGAAGTAATTTTGTACTATTTATGCTGTACAAAGTTTGGTAGCAGGTAAATAACACACACACACACACAGACAGTATCTCATATTTGTTAATGTTGGAAAGTGTGTGGAAAACATACAAAGTATCTCTTGTGTGTGTTTCTCTCTCTCTCTCACTGAGCGGCAGGCCTCATTTGGCTCTCTGCACCCCCAGGATATTTAACCCGGGGGCTGTAACCTAAAGACCTGATACTGGCAGCCTGTGGCTTTCAATCTGACCGCTCTCCCTCACTTATCTGGCAAATAAGCCGTTTTAATTGCTTACACACAGAGCCCTATCAGGCCATGTAGTGAGCATGGAGATAAGGGTTACACAGAGTCAGGCATTAGTAACAGGATGAGAGGACCGCAGAAAAACAGAGCTGCGGGCTCCCAGGAGGACCAAGAGTCAGGAAATAGCTATGGCCATCCTATTAATTTCAAACTCACAGAGCCGTGTCTCCACCTCACTGCGGGGCTCGGGGGATGGCTGTTGTTCACCGAAATCAAAGCAAATTTGAATTAAGATGATGTTGCGCTGACATTATCACTGTGAGTTTAGTGCGCCTGTGCTCAATTTAATAAGACAGGAATGGAGAATATATGCTAATTTCTTAGATTCTTTATCAGACCTGCTTTCAGAATCACACAGGATGACACAGAAAGGACAGCAAACAAGCTTCACATTTTAACTACATGCTTCATTTACCAAAACAATATATATATATATTTCCCAGTCAATGTCCCATCATCACACAGTCCCGCCAAGCGTCCTCTTCTAGAGAGATTTGGATTGTTGAAGTCTCACTGTGTATTGTTTTGACCTGTGTGCCCTGCATGAAGAGCTAGTCAACACAGTAGCTGGGTAAATGTCAGCTACACTAGGCTTCTAATGAGACCAGAGACTAAGGAGAGGGCTGACACCATCATAGGCCCTGTGCTGAGAGGCTCATTTACATTATACCAGGCGACAGCTGGAGATATGAGGGGAGAGAGAGGGAGCAGAGACGCAGGGGGAGCTGGGGAGATGAGGCAGCAGAGGGAAAAAACATGTTGGTTTTAGTTGTGGAAACATTTCACAGAAGAACTGCTTCAGTTCAACCTCTGAGGGTGAGGTCATAGATAGACTTTTTTCTGTTTAAAGTTTAGCTAATCAATATTTTTATTTCTGTAATGAGGAAAATTAATGCTCTGTGTGGCATCTTAATCTTTTTTTATATGTCTGCAGCAACCTCAGGGACTGATAAATGAAACTCATGCGTAGGTGGTAAAACTGTAGTTCCCCTCACAGCCTCTAGGGGCAGGCTCCCAATAGACTCCCATGTTAAAATGTCTAAATTAAGAGCAGAAATAAGCATGTTTAGGCCTACAGCTTGGTCCTAAGACTCTGGGTGTCTACTGATGTGATGTTTTATATTGATTTGAATTACATTCAGACTTTTGCATTACAAAGGTTTGATTGCTGACAGGTGCTGATTTCATACTTCCTTTGCACTCTACCCCTTCTCCTGTATTTGGAATACCTGGGACATTATGCCTTGTTCCTGTGCCCAAGACCAAACATCCAAGCACACACAGCGACTACAGACCAGTTGCTCTGACTTCACATGTTATGAAGTCTCTGGAGAGGCTGGTCCTGAAACACCTGCGTGCTGTTGTGGAACCATCGCTGGACCCCCTGCAGTTTGCTTACCAGCCCCGTATTGGAGTGGAGGACGCCATCATCTACCTGCTGCACAGAGCACACACCTACTTGGAGGAGGCAGGTAACACTGTTAGAATCATGTTCTTTGATTTTTCCAGTGCGTTTAACACCGTGCAGCCTGCCCTTTTGAATAGGAAGCTCCTGGACATGCAGGTAGAGACCCCACTGGTCACCTGGATCACTAACTATCTTACAGGTCGACCACAATTTGTGAGGCTGAGGAACACCGTCTCGGACACGATAGTGAGCAGCACGGGGGCACCCCAGGGCACAGTACTGTCTCCATTCCTGTTCACACTCTATACATCGGACTTCAGACACTGCTCACAGTCCTGCCACCTGCAGAAGTTCTCGGACGACTCTGCCATTGTGGGCTGTACCAGCAGAGGTCGGGAGGCGGAGTATATGAGTGTGGTGGACAGCTTTGTGGAGTGGTGCGGACAGAACCATCTGCAGCTGAATGTCACAAAGACAAGAGAGCTGGTGGTGGACTTCAGGAAGCACCAGACACTCCCAAACCCGGTCAGCATCAAGGGTACCAACGTGGACATTGTGGACAGCTACAAATACCTGGGTGTCCACATTGACCACAAACTGGACTGGTCCACAAACGCAGAGGCAATATACAGGAAGGGACAGAGTCGCCTGTATCTACTGAGGAGACTCTGGTCCTTTAACGTCTGCCAGACCATGCTGCAGATGTTTTACCACTCGGTGGTCTCCAGCGTCATCTTCTACGCTGTAGTGTGCTGGGGCAGCAGGATGAAGACGGCCGACACCAACAGACTCAACAAGCTCATTAGGAAGGCTGGCTCGGTACTGGGAGTGGAGCTGGAGTCTGTGGTGGAGGTGACAAAGAGGAGGATACTGAGGAAACTCCTCAGTATTCGTAACAACACGTCTCACCCCCTGCATGACACACTGCTGTCCTACAGGAGCACATTCAGCGGTAGACTGAGACTACCGAGGAGCAGCACAGAACGCCACAGGAGGTCCTTCCTGCCAGTGGCCATCAGACTGTATAACTCCTCCCCTTTCTGTAGGGAGAAGCGCTAGATAATCATGTCAGGCATCACTGTCATTCCCTCCACTGGTCTATATTTATGTTTACTTAGCACCTTACATCTCCATATTTGTATCCATATATCATATATTGTGCTCATACTGCGTACTGTACTCTTATTTTGGATTATAGTGACACTTATACTCTTATACTCTGTACTTAACTGCATTTAATGTAACTTGATACCTCTGGCACAAGAATTTCCTTCGGGATTAATAAAGTTCTATCTTATCTTATCTTATCTTATCTTATCTTATCTTATCTTATCTTATCTTATCTTATCTTATCTTATCTTATCTTATCTTATCTTATCTTATCTTATCTTATCTTATCTTATCTTATAATTAACAGCTTGATGCTTTGTAGCATCTTTGTAAGGACCAAAATCAGAGTGTGTCAGCTATTTATAATAGCAGTATACTATGACTGCTGCCACACTACATGAATCCGGGTTTATGAATAGAATAATGTAAAGGATGGGGTTTAAATAGAATAAGTCATACCAGACTTTCATCCAGGAGACCCATGTTTTTTATCTAATGTAGCTCTACACCAGGGGTGGGCAATTATTTTTTGCAAGGGCCACATTTTTTCATAAATAATAATATAAATTGGAAATACCTGGCACAGTATCTACCTTTATAAATATGCTCCTGTTACATTTTCATAATTGTAAGAATCTTTTGCTGTCATTTACTGGTTACTCCTCTCTCTGTGTATACATAGAGTGTGTGCTGGTTGCATGTTGAAACACAATCCTGCACACACAGTGCAGAGCAGCACAGATGATGTGAAGATATTTTTACAAAAGAAAACAATTAGAGTTTAAACTAATTTTAAAAAGTAGTAAATCCCAAAGCTCTGAAAGTCGGGCAAGAACTGAGGTTTTAAGAGCAGATGACGATGAAATATGTCGGCTGCAGCACCGCAGTAACATCTGAATGCGCCATAGAGTTTCTGTGTGCTTTACTGTATATTTCAGCATAGTCGCGCATCATTTTTAAAGTGTACACAGCGTGACCGTGTCTCTCCAGAGAGTAGATGGGATGATGCAGTACAGCAGCGTGGAAGAGACTTTTGCTGCCTTTGTTTAATATTGTACGCACGGTCCATGGGCCGCATTGACATTACTTTGCCCAGGTCTGCTCTACACTGTCAGGAGGGGAGGGTCAGTTTCCCTGTGGGTGTCGGACTGTTACTTTCTGCTAAGTGTTGCATTAAGTGCTAGTAAGCTCACAATCAAGTCAACAAATACACAAACAACCCACTTCACATGATAGGACTGCAGGTGGGTGTCAGATATTTACACACTGGTCTTTTCAAAGGCCTGGAAATATCAAAATCTTTTCATGTTCTCTTTATAATGACTCCCACACATCCTACAATAGGCCTCAGTTCCCAAAGAGAGCCAACAATGACGATGGTCTCATAGCGCCTATTCCTGTCAGTACGTCTAGCCGACTACCATTGTCGCTGTTACTGATGATAAGGTGGGATGTTCGCTTGTACCAGGGAGATAATAGAAACTAATCTGTAGTGGTTATGAAGCATCCCATTCAAAACTGCAACTTTGTGATTGCACTTCCTGCCTCTTTAATACCCCAGATGGATTTAGGTCCAGCAGGAGAGCAAACATCTCGAGACAGTAAGCAGTAAAATAAAGCTGTATTTATTTTTAATGGGCTCTACAGATATTTTGTGGCAGTCTATTAACAGTGCTCCATGAGGTCTCCTGGTCATACTAATCCTGTGTGAATACAAATGACTTTATTACTTGGAAACAGCATTGGGCAATTATCTCCTTTCATATTGTTTCATATTGTCAAGTTGACAGTGAGATCGGTAATAGAATATTTAGTATTTGTGAAGGCAGAGCATGTCAGCAGGGTGTGCGACCGCCCTCCAATTTGACTTTAATTGAGTCACACACACTATGTGACAGCACATGTGGTACACTGTGTAGACAGATAGATAGATAGATAGATTAAATCTGCTCCTCTAAGGTCAGTGTCATTAAAGGTAGCATAGACTGTGATGCTAAAAGAAAAAAAGAAAAAAGGGGCTTAAATAGAAATTAAAGCTGCAAGCAGCATTGCAGGCCCTCGCGCACATTGCGATCTGCGGGCCCATCGCAGTCTTCTCTCCTATGCTCTTGTCTCCTATACTCTCCTGGCCTATGCTCTCCTCTCCTCTCATTTCCACAGATATACAACAAACACATGTTTACAACCAAACTTTCCTGCTACCAGTAGGTGGCGCTATGACCGTATCATCATATTAGCATATATATCTGTTCAGACTCAGGTCCATAGCATGTTGTACAGTATGTTGGTGGTACTGCAGAAAATACAGTGTTTCTTTGTAATGGCAAGTGGTCAACTTTGAGGCCATGCCCCCACCACACCGTAACACTTTTGAAAGAGTTTTGGAATGCGTCTATTCCCTATGGTGTCCTGAGTGGACACAGTGAATTTCAGCTCAATTGGATGACGTATGCGAGGCATGAAAAGTTTTGTAGCAGGGTCACAAAATAAATCAATAAATCGCGATCAATAAAATGGCCACAAAAGTCAAAATGGCAGACTTCCTGTTGGGTTTGGAGGGGGGGTCCAAGAGACTTTTTTGTGCGTCTGGAGGTGATACATATGTGTGCCAATTTTAATGCTGCTGTGTCAAACTGGCCAGAGGGGCTACGCGTTAGGACAACAAATACAGGGAGTTCCTTTGTAATGGCGAATGGTCAACTTTGAGGCCACGCCCCGGCCAGACCGTCAGACTTTTGAAAGCGTTTTGGAATGCGTCTATGCCCTATGGTGTCCTGAGTGGACACAGTGAATTTCAGCTCAATTGGATGAAGTATGCGAGGCGTGAAAAGTTTTGCAGCAGGGTCACAAATCGCCAAAAATGGCCATAAAATTCAAGATGGCGGACTTCCTGTTGGGTTTGGAGGGGAAGTCCAAGAGACTTTTTTGTGCGTCTTGAGGTGATACACATGTGTGCCAATTTTCATGATCCTACTCAAAACAGGCCAGGGGGGCAGGCAGAAAAACCTATGAAAACACAAGATTTTGTGTAGCCAGTAGGTGGCGCTCTATCAAATCCTCAATATTGTTGTATAGATGTGTTTAGGGTCAGAGTCTGATCATACATCTGACATTTGGTACAGATCGGACCGTAACACAGAAGTTATAGCGACTTCCTGTTTCCTCTGAAATGGTCAAACTTTGGCGGACTTCCTGTTGGTTTTTTGTGCGTCTTGAGGTGATACATATGTGTGCCAATTTTCATAATCCTGTGTCAAACCGGCCAGAGGGGCTACGCGTTAGGGGGCGCTATAGAGCCATTTTCCCATATGCGTTTCAAAAGTCAGCAAATTTTTCAGGCGAATGAATTTTTCTTCCAAGTTTGGTGAGTTTTGGGGCATGTTAAGGCCCCCAAAAATGTGATCTTAGGGGGGGAAAGAAAAAAAAAGAAAAAAAAATAATCCTAAGGGTTTCAATAGGGCTCTTGCACCATTCGGTGCTCGGGCCCTAATTACATTTACATCAATGGGAGAAAATGCCAAATTTGCGTAACAGCAAGCCTCCGGACTGAAAAGCCCTCTGAGCTCTGGTCTCGAGGCTCAGGGATCTGTTGATTTGTTGATGTAGCAGCCAGATGCTCCAGGTGCCATGTGAGACGCCTGCCAATCTGTTATAGTTGCTGGACAGATTCATGTTGGAATTATTCAATTAGCGCCATGTTTTGGCCTGTGGATGCTAGTACCGGGGGAATTGCAGAATGAGCAGGTGGATTTTTAGCAGTTTTTACTGTCGTGAATTAAAAAGACTTGACTTGGAGACAGAATGGGAGATCATCACATGCAGAGCTTTAATGTTAATTAGTTTCAGTGGTGATTCAGCTGCTAATTGCTCCTCACTCGTGAGTATTTAGACAATAATGCAATGACTATTTAAACCACTGATCTAACTGTTGAAAGGGAAGCTTTCAAAGCACAGAGAATTCTCCAGTCTGATTGCTCCAAAGCATTTTACTGTCTTTCAGCTCAAAGTTTTTTGTTTTATCACTGATGGTGCTTTGATTTACTCTCCCTGCTTAAATCCATGGCTAAATTGTGGAAAATAAAAAAGTTGGTTGCCACCTACACGATGCCACTGTAGTGGCAGTAACTGTTTTCCCTACTAGGTGTAGTACTAGCATGGAAGGTTAACCATGTTTATAATTGCACAGCAAATGTCATCTCTGGACAGGTTGTGGTAACACCAGGTCCAAACATTCACTGGATGTCATACTGTTATGGGATCACAGCCCTGTGACAGCAGTCAAAATGTCAACATGGGGACACATGCATATTCATTCTGAGCCCCAGTCAGCCTGTAGACAAAATGTGCCCAATGAGAGACACATATGGAGACATCATGAGGTGAATACAACAGCAGCCATGTTGTTGCTGCTGGTAATGATATACTGGTGTACAGATGTGACATTTTTCAGTGATAGATGGAAAGCAGAGCGACACCCTGGCTGTCAGAGCAGGGTAAGTCTCTCCGATGTCTGCCTCTCATTGGTGGAGGACTGCTCGAACACTGTGGGATCTGAATGTTTTCTTTTCAGTGTCTGTGAAGGACAAATGATGTTCTAAAACAGTTAGCTTTAATGAATCTAAAGCAGCATCGGAACCAATTACTTAGCTCAAGGTGTGCTGACAGCTAATTACCGAAACCGAGTGGAGGAAACACTTTTACTGAGCAGTCTATGGTCTTAAGACAGCAGAACTCACTGTTGAGTCATCATAATCAGGCCGCTATGTGAAAACACAATCCCTTTATCTGTCTAAACTGAAGCAGCGGTGTCTGTTGTATCCTGACCAGGCGAGGTGCTGCGGAGTCACCAAATTAGCCTGCAAGGTATTTGGCTGTTGGGAAGGCTTCTAGCATTGTCTGCATGTAAATTATGCAGGTTCTGGATATAGCATCCAGGTACACTAAATGATGTACCGTATTTTCTGGACAAGTCGCACCAGCCAAAAAATACGTGATGAAGAAGGAAAAACCACCGGACTATTAGATCTACGGATCTAGACTATTATTATTAATAAATAAATTTATAGTTATTGTCCAGAAGGTTTTTGCTGTAAATACGTTCAGTAGTTTGTTGTTCGCGTGAGCGTCTGCGGATATGACTGCGCTCATCTTTGTGTGAGCGGGGCCTGAAATGTTCTTCTTTTACTATCCACTGAACGAAAGAGCTCAGAGCACATACCATCAATCTGCAGTTGCTTCCTGAGGTGTTGGTTTTTCTCACCAGGCTTTATTCAAAGGTGTAAAAAAAAGAGATACCTACTGAGAAGCATCTGCTCAGCATAGCACTGTTTGTAATGAGACTGAGAGATGTGGCTGTACACATGAGACTATCAGAGCTTGTTGATAAGTCATCCAAAGAATCTATTGTATGAATATAGGTTTGTACAGGTGTGAATTAGAACAGAAAACACAGAGCTCACATAATTCTTTCTGGATGTTATATCAGAAATATACATCCATACATAACAAGCTTCCTGGTTACCACAATGGATGTTAATAATACCCTGTTCACACTAGGGAAATCAATCCGGCTAGAGTGGGATTCAGGCCGTAACTGGATATATCCTGATGACCATATCCAGCTTGATTTCAATCCACCTCTTGGAGATGGATCTAGCCGGATTGGCTCAAATGTGGCTCAGGTCTGAACGCAAATGCAGCTAGCGAATGTGGTTAGTGATGTGATACTTCCGGTTCACAGGGACAGTGTCCGGGTCGTGTACAAAAGCCGTATGTAAACAACCGTCGAACTATGACAGATTTGCCCCAAGTTTATTTCCCACAGGGCTACAAAGGAATAAACTGCTTTTTAAACTAAAAAAAAAACAAGGAACGAGCGGGACAAAAAAAAAAAAAACGCATAACGCATGCGCACACACGGCCCTACCACGGTCTGAACGGACTCTGTTTATTACGAGGCGCCACCTAGCAGTTTGGAGGACCGCAAACCAGCCGGATTAGGCCGGATTGAACGCGGACACGTGTGTGTGATAGCCAGATTTGAAAATAGGTCTGAACGTATCCAGCTTAAAGACTATCCAGATACAATTCTACTCTAACTGGATTAACTTTCTCCAGTGTGAACGGGGCCTAAGATGCAGTGGCCAGTCAAGACTCTGTTCTATATTATTGGACCACACAGTTTGACTGCTCACTGTTAGTCTGTCTCCTTCAGTCTTCCAGAGACTACAATCACAGCCAAAGAGACTAAAGTCAGCTAGTAACTATGTAGGACTCCTCTCTCTTCTCAGGCTTGGTGTCTGTTGGAAAGCCTAATGATGCCTCCCAGTCACACACTGTGTGTGCACACATATCAAATCTGTTGTCAGGATGACTGAATAGAAGGATGCACTTCTGATGTCATGGGGCTTTGAGTAATTATCACTGTTATTGACTGCTATGGGCAGCAAAGGGAGCTGCACTAATATTGATAAAGCTTATCTCTTATCTCAGCCAGCACACACTCCCCTCGTGGAAGTCAATGGCTAGACACAGTAATAGTAATAGTATACCACTTATTATTTGTACAAATGCTTGTTGTATTTGGGTATAGAAAGTTGTTTTAGACTGTGGGAACAATATAAATTTTTTATCAAAGTCTTCTTCAGGTTTAAGTGAATAAATTTCTTAATCACTGTGCTAGAATAGAATAGAATAGAATAGAATAGAATAGAATAGAATAGAATAGAATATATAATCCCTTCGGGAAGGTCCCTCGGGGTAATTCGGGTAGAAGCTACATCTCACACACATTAATTACACAAACAAAATTGACATATAGAGTTCTCCAGGGCTCCATTTTGGGGCCACTTTTGTCCATCAGCTTCATGCTTTCATTAGCTTAGCTTATGAATACATATTCCTATTCTAGAGTCCAGCTATTTCACCAGATCCATATGTGTTCATGGGGGCTGAGAGTTGCTCCGATTGTAGCCAAAAATGGCGACTGTGCAGTGGGAACAGCTGTCCTTGTAAAATGTACGTAACCTATTACCCTGCATTAAATCACTAACCTTAACCAGAAAGTTTCATGCCAAATCTAGCCGTGATTAAAAATGAAACACGCACACATGGACACAGTGCCCAGTACATCATCTGCTATCTGTTACAAAATGTAGTTCCACTTTTTGCTGTGACGTGACATCATTTGACAAAGAGCAACACTGTCCATATTAGGTATAACAGCTAGGTAGTTTGATTTTTCTCACACATAACCTGGCAGTGAGAGTGAAGAAGCTATTCTTCATTACAGCACACTGCTGTATGAATGATGTTAGGCCTTTACTTTCTAGCTGCCAACACCAACGCACACCCTTGCAATGATATGCTGATAGTTATGTTCAGTCTGTGTCCGTAGTGGGTGGCACTTTAACTGCTAAGTTAGTCAGAGGGGTAACAACATCCTGCTTTCCTAATGAAATCTTTCTTTTACGTGTCAAATGAAGGCAGAAATGCAGAAAACACTGTTTATCTCAGGGCAAAAGGCTTGCTTTTAACGTATAATCACCACCTTATACAGTCACTCTGTTTCATTAAAGGACAGATTATGCCTTCACATATGTGTGTATCTGCATGCATTTGAACCTGTGTGTCAACCCTTATTATTTGCCAGGCTTATGCTACACTGAGTGCGATCATTTACCCATCCAAACAGCATGTCAACGTCTCACAGACTGACGGGCCCTTTAATGTCAGCATTTGAAGAGATTTCAGTCATTGGCTTGCCAAATGCGTAGAGTCATGTGGCTCGAGGTTTTTAAGGGGAACTTGTGAGTGATAGTAATGAGCTCCAGGAGACAGCAGCGCCGCGGTTGTAGTCGGCACGGCGCCAATTATCCACCAGCACCTGTCGAAGTCCGTTGTGGCTGTATGGAGTGGTGCTTTCAGACGGCATGCATGTAGTCCCGCCCCTCTGCTATATCCACCACTCTCTAATAACGGGGGTTGCTATGGCACAAGCGCACATATTTAAAGGGCCTTTTGAGAGACGTTGACTTACTTCGGATTTATGTTCCATCTAGCAGTTATAGATGAACATCAGACTTGGACAGACAAAGGTGATATAATAATAACAATAATAATAATAACTAGAAAATTTCACAAGAAATTTTGAGTGGGCCAATGCGCGCTCGCCCACACTCTGCTGCCGGTCCATCCATCCCACTTGCCAAAACCTCATAGCCTCAACGCTGCCACATGTTACTGATGCCACTGATGACATTTCATGGTTTTACAGTGTTTGTGATTGGTTTTATATAAGGTTTAATAGGCCCTAAGCTTCTCCATTCATTCTGAATGGGGAAATCCTAAAGATGTGGATGCAACTTAAGCAGCCATAAGGAAAAGTTGGGCAAAACAGATGAAGATGAGGACTCAATATGATAAAGTCCAACTACTACTGAGTTGTCTAAAGTTGAAATGAATATTCTGTGTAGAGGCATGCCAGAACGATAGGCTTCCAAAGTTGACTGGGTTTTGTCAGGGTTGTCAGTGATTTTCCATTATTTCCTATGAGGAGGGTTAGGTCAGCTTAAGCGGCTTGCCTGTAAATATGGTACGTGGTACAGACATGGTGCCTCAATATGTCAGAGTTCTGATGTTTATCTACATTTTACATTTTGAATGAAGGTTCTGTGTGAAAGCATGCCCAAACGGCATGCGTTCAAAGTTTGACAGTGATTTGATGCCTGTGGGGAGGGTTGATCGCAGTTTTTCGGGATTTTTTCGGATACCGTTTGTCCGATCGCCACCAAACCTCAGAGGGTAGTAGTCCTGACCGAGCCGGTCGATTTGATGTATAATTTGTAGGGGTGGCTAGCGCTAGTTAGCTCTATAATGAATTTGGGGCTTTTATTTTGAAAATCAGTGTGTGTCTGTGTAAGTGTGTGTGTGTGCGGGGGTGGGTTGGGGACACTCCCCAATGCATGTTAAAACATGTTTAAGTGTTTTATTTTGAAAATCTGAATGTCAGCCATATCCTGTTATTGTGCAGGGTCTTTTATTTTGAAAATCCCTGTTTGTGTGTCTGTGTGTTGGCAGGTGTGTATAGTGTGTGTCTGCATATTTCTGGGTGGCTTGTGTGTAGTTTGCCAGGCCTAGTAAGGTGTGTAATATGATTTGGAGGCTTTTATTTTGAAAATCAGTGTGTGTGTGTGTGTGTGTGTGTGTCTGTGTGCATGTGTGAGTGTAGTTGTGTATGTTCCTGTATGGTTGTGTATGTATGTGTGTGTCTGCCTGTGTATGGATCAATGCAGTGTAATTACATTGGGTTGAATGAGCCCAATGCATTGTTAATGGGAGCGGCCATCTTTGGTGATGTCATCAGAGAAGCCTCCAAGTCGGTTATAGCATCTGTGTAGGTTACCATGGAAACGGCTGCCTCAACCCCCCCCAGCCCCCCTTCTGTTGCAGAGGTGTGTGTGTCTGCCTCTGTATGGATCAATACAGTCTAGTTACATTGGGTTGAATGAGCCCAATGCATTGTCAATGGGAGCGGCCATGTTAGGTGATGTCATCAGAGAAGCCTCCAAGTCAGTTAAAGCACCTGTGGAGGTTACCCTGGAAACGGCCCCCTCGGCCCTCCCACCCCCCTCCCTTCTGTTGCAGAGTGAGAGAGCACAGACTCTGTAGCTGCTTCTGAGAAAACTCAGAGGCAGCTAGAAAAAGCCTCCCAAACAACTTCTTTTTACTGGACAACGAAAAGTCACAGAGAAAAAATTCTTTCACCGTGAGCGCCAGGCACTTGTCTACTAATGCCATTTTCAAATTCATGTGTTTTGATCGACGTATGTGATTTTTCTGGCAGGTTAGAAATGCCTTGCCCATCAGGATTTTCATCTGAAATCTTGGCCAAGTTTAACATGGGAGCGGATGGGAGGAGGGAGTGGCGCTCCCTTCGCTTGAGGGTCACTTGACCAAAAACCGTGGGTCACATGACAAAAAGGGGCGCACCAGCTTGACCGGGACAAAAATCCCTACGTTTTGATAGCATATTTATGTATGTGGAGCACACAGTGTGGCCACAAATTAAAGTAGTTTACCTTTTTTTTTGTTTTTGGAAAAACTTGAAAAATTAGAGTGCGTGACATCATCCCACTCTAGCGGAGAGAGAGAAAAATGTTCCAAAACCACGTCAAAACGTAAACTGCCAAATCTCCTAAACTAAGCAAAATTCAAGCACACATGTATATAGAAAGGATGTAGGTCTACTTGTGCTGATTCGTTTAAAACGAAAATCATGTCTGTAGGTGACAGTATGCCGGCGCTATGTGGACTCAAAGAGACCCCGGTTTTGGGGTTTTTTGCCTTTTTTTCTCGCTCTCCCCATTCACCGTCTATGTCGTTCGCCCACTGGTTTTTCGCGAATAACGCGAAAACCGTACGTCGGAACGGAAAGAAAAGTCATAGCACACCATTCCCGATATGGCCGGACGTTCTGTGAAAGTTTCAAGTCGCTGGCGCAAAAGCTGTGGGACTAGTTACGCGCCGAAAAATTGTCCAGAAGAAGGAGAATAAAGAAGAACTAGAAAATTTCACAAGAAATTTTGAGTGGGCCAATGCGCGCTCGCCCACACTCTGCTGCCGGTTCATCCATCCCACTTGCCAAAACCTCATAGCCTCAACGCTGCCACATGTTACTGATGCCAGTGATGACATTTCATGGTTTTCCAGTGTTTCTGATTGTTTTTACATAAGGTTTAATAGGCCCTAAGCTTCTCCATTCATTCTGAATGGAGGAATCCTAAAGATGTGGATGCAACTTTGGCTGCTATTTTATGGAGTTGGGCAAAACAGATGAAGATGAGGACTCAATATGATAAAGTTCAACTCCTCATGAGCAGTTAACAGTTGAAATGAATATTCTGTGTAGAGGCATGCCAGACTGATAAGCCTTCAAAGTTGACTGGGTTTTGTCAGGGGTCTGACCGATTTCCCATTATTTCCTATGAGGAGGGTTGTTTCAGCTTAACCGGCTTGCCTGTAAATATGGTAGGTGGTACAGACATGGCGCCTCAATATGTCAGAGGTCTAATGTTTACCTACATTTTCCATTTTGAATGAAGGTTCTGTGTGACAGCATGCCCAAACGGCATGCGTTCAAAGTTTGACAGTGATTTGATGCCTGTGGGGAGGGTTGATCGCAGTTTTTCGGGATTTTTTCGGATACCGTTTGTCCGATCGCCACCAAACCTCAGAGGGTAGTAGTCCTGACCGAGCCGGTCGATTTGATGTATAATTTGTGGGGGTGGCTAGCGCTAGTTAGCTGTGTAATGAATTTGGGGCTTTTATTTTGAAAATCAGTGTGTGTCTGTGTAAGTGTGTGTGTGTGCGGGGGTGGGTTGGGGACACTCCCCAATGCATGTTAAAACATGTTTAAGTGTTTTATTTTGAAAATCTCAATGTCAGCCATATCCTGTTTTTGTGCAGGGTCTTTTATTTTGAAAATCCCTGTTTGTGTGTCTGTGTGTTGGCAGGTGTGTATAGTGTGTGTCTGCATATTTCTGGGTGGCTTGTGTGTAGTTTGCCAGGCCTAGTAAGGTGTGTAATGATTTGGAGGCTTTTATTTTGAAAATCAGTGTGTGTGTGTGTGTGTGTGTGTGTGTCTGTGTGCATGTGTGAGTGTAGTTGTGTATGTTCCTGTATGGTTGTGTATGTATGTGTGTGTCTGCCTCTGTATGGATCAATGCAGTCTAGTTACATTGGGTTGAATGAGCCCAATGCATTGTCAATGGGAGCGGCCATCTTTGCTGATGTCATCAGAGAAGCCTCCAAGTCAGTTGGAGCATCTGTGTAGGTTACCATGGAAACGGCTGCCTCAACCCCCCCAGCCCCCCTTCTGTTGCAGAGGTGTGTGTGTCTGCCTCTGTATGGATCAATACAGTCTAGTTACATTGGGTTGAATGAGCCCAATGCATTGTCAATGGGAGCGGCCATGTTAGGTGATGTCATCAGAGAAGCCTCCAAGTCAGTTAAAGCACCTGTGGAGGTTACCCTGGAAACGGCCCCCTCGGCCCTCCCACCCCCCTCCCTTCTGTTGCAGAGTGAGAGAGCAGAGACTCTGTAGCTGCTTCTGAGAAAACTCAGAGGCAGCTAGAAAAAGCCTCCCAAACAACTTCTTTTTACTGGACAACGAAAAGTCACAGAGAAAAAATTCTTTCACCGGGAGCGCCAGGCACTTGTCTACTAATGCCATTTTCAAATTCATGTGTTTTGATCGACGTATGTGATTTTTCTGGCAGGTTAGAAATGCCTTGCCCATCAGGATTTTCATCTGAAATCTTGGCCAAGTTTAACATGGGAGCGGATGGGAGGAGGGAGTGGCGCTCCCTTCGCTTGAGGGTCACCTGACCAAAAACCGTGGGTCACATGACAAAAAGGGGCGCACCAGCTTGTCCGGGACAAAAATCCCTACGTTTTGATAGCATATTTATGTATGTGGAGCACCCGGTGTGGCCACAAATTGAAGTAGTTTACCTTTTTTTTCTGTTTTGGAAAAAACAGGGAAAGTTAGAGTGTGTGACATCATCCCACTCTAGCGGAGAGAGAGAAAAATGTTCCAAACCCACGTCAAAACGTAAACTGCCAAATCTCCTAAACTAAGCAAAATTCAAGCACACATGTATATAGAAAGGATGTAGGTCTACTTGTGCTGATTCGTTTAAACCGAAAATCATGTCTGTAGGTGACAGTATGCCGGCGCTATGTGGACTCAAAGAGACCCCGGTTTTGGGGTTTTTTTGCCTTTTTTTCTCGCTCTCCCCATTCACCGTCTATGTCGTTCGCCCACTGGTTTTTCGCGAATAACGCGAAAACCGTACGTCGGAACGGAAAGAAAAGTCATAGCACACTATTCCCGATATGGCCGGACGTTCTGTGAAAGTTTCAGGTCACTGGCGCGAAAGCTGTGGGACTAGTTACGCGCCGAAAATGTGTCCGCAAGAAGGAGAATAAGAAGAATAAGTATGAGCAATAGTAATAGTGGAACAATGCCCTAGGGCAGAGCCTATTGTAAAGCCTGCGGCTTTACAATAGGCTCTGCCCTAGGGCATTGGCCCACTAACTAGAAAATTTCACAAGAAATTTTGAGTGGGCCAATGCGCGCTCGCCCACACTCTGCTGCCGGTTCGCCCCCCTATAAATGCTTTTGGAAGACACCGCCATCACTGCCACATCTGCACGACTCCACTGATGACATTTCATGCTTTTACAGTGTTTCTGATTGGTTTTATAAAAGGATTAATAGGCCCCAAGGTTCTCCATTCATTCTGAATGGAGGAATCCTAAAGATGTGGATGCAACTTTGGCTGCTATTTTATGGAGTTGGGCAAAACAGATGAAGATGAGGACTCAATATGATAAAGTTCAACTCCTTATGAGCAGTTAACAGTTGAAATGAATATTCTGTGTAGAGGCATGCCAGACTGATAGGCTTCCAAAGTTGACTGGGTTTTGTCAGGGATCTCACCGATTTTCCATTATTTCCTATGAGGAGGGTTAGGTCAGCTTAAGCGGCTTGCCTGTAAATATGGTACGTGGTACAGACATGGCGCCTCAATATGTCAGAGGTCTAATGTTTATCTACATTTAACATTTTGAATGAAGGTTCTATGTGAAAGCATGCCCAAACGGCATGCGTTCAAAGTTTGACAGTGATTTGATGCTTGTGGGGAGGGTCGATCGCAGTTTTTCGGGATTTTTTCGGATACCGTTTGTCCGATCGCCACCAAACCTCAGAGGGTAGTAGTCCCGACCGAGCCGGTCGATTTGATGTATAATTTGTAGGGGTGGCTAGCGCTAGTTAGCTCTATAATGAATTTGGGGCTTTTATTTTGAAAATCAGTGTGTGTCTGTGTAAGTGTGTGTGTGTGCGGGGGTGGGTTGGGGACACTCCCCAATGCATGTTAAAACATGTTTAAGTGTTTTATTTTGAAAATCTCAATGTCGGCCATATCCTGTTATTGTGCAGGGTCTTTTATTTTGAAAATCCCTGTTTGTGTGTCTGTGTGTTGGCAGGTGTGTATAGTGTGTGTCTGCATATTTCTGGGTGGCTTGTGTGTAGTTTGCCGGGCCTAGTAAGGTGTGTAATGATTTAGAGGCTTTTATTTTGAAAATCAGTGTGTGTGTGTGTGCGTGTGTGTGTGTGTGTGTGTGTGTGTGTGTCTGTGTGCATGTGTGAGTGTAGTTGTGTATGTTCCTGTATGGTTGTGTATGTATGTGTGTGTCTGCCTGTGTATGGATCAATGCAGTGTAATTACATTGGGTTGAATGAGCCCAATGCATTGTTAATGGGAGCGGCCATCTTTGGTGATGTCATCAGAGAAGCCTCCAAGTCAGTTGGAGCATCTGTGTAGGTTACCATGGAAACGGCTGCCTCAACCCCCCCAGCCCCCCTTCTGTTGCAGAGGTGTGTGTGTCTGTCTCTGTATGGATCAATACAGTCTAGTTACATTGGGTTGAATGAGCCCAATGCATTGTCAATGGGAGCGGCCATGTTAGGTGATGTCATCAGAGAAGCCTCCAAGTCAGTTAAAGCACCTGTGGAGGTTACCCTGGAAACGGCCCCCTCGGCCCTCCCACCCCCCTCCCTTCTATTGCAGAGTGAGAGAGCAGAGACTCTGTAGCTGCTTCTGAGAAAACTCAGAGGCAGCTAGAAAAAGCCTCCCAAACAACTTCTTTTTACTGGACAACGAAAAGTCACAGACAAAAAATTCTTTCACCGTGAGCGCCAGGCACTTGTCTACTAATGCCATTTTCAAATTCATGTGTTTTGATCGACGTATGTGATTTTTCTGGCAGGTTAGAAATGCCTTGCCCATCAGGATTTTCATCTGAAATCTTGGCCAAGTTTAACATGGGAGCGGATGGGAGGAGGGAGTGGCGCTCCCTTCGCTTGAGGGTCACCTGACCAAAAACCGTGGGTCACATGACAAAAAGGGGCGCACCAGCTTGTCCGGGACAAAAATCCCTACGTTTTGATAGCATATTTATGTATGTGGAGCACCCGGTGTGGCCACAAATTGAAGTAGTTTACCTTTTTTTTCTGTTTTGGAAAAAACAGGGAAAGTTAGAGTGCGTGACATCATCCCACTCTAGCGGAGAGAGAGAAAAATGTTCCAAACCCACGTCAAAACGTAAACTGCCAAATCTCCTAAACTAAGCAAAATTCAAGCACACATGTATATAGAAAGGATGTAGGTCTACTTGTGCTGATTCGTTTAAACCGAAAATCATGTCTGTAGGTGACAGTATGCCGGAGCTATGTGGACTCAAAGAGACCCCGGTTTTGGGGTTTTTTCTCGCTCTCCCCATTCACCGTCTATGTCGTTCGCCCAATGGTTTTTCGCGAATAACGCGAAAACCGTACGTCGGAACGGAAAGAAAAGTCATAGCACAGGTGTCCCGATATGGCCGGACGTTCTGTGAAAGTTTCAGGTCGCTGGCGCAAAAGCTGTGGGACTAGTTACGCGCCGAAAAGTGTCCGGAAGAAGGAGAATAATAAAGAAGCGGAAGAAGTATTTACAATAGTAATAGTGGAACAATGCCCTAGGGCAGAGCCTATTGTAAAGCCTGCGGCTTTACAATAGGCTCTGCCCTAGGGCATTGGCCCACTAATAAGTATTTACAATAGTAATAGTGGAACAATGCCCTAGGGCAGAGCCTATTGTAAAGCCTGCGGCTTTACAATAGGCTCTGCCCTAGGGCATTGGCCCACTAATAATAATAATAATCTCCATTTGAATTAATCAATTTATAAAAAATAAATAAAGTTCAGCAAAATTTCTCTCGAAAAAAAGCCACATTTACATGGAGGTCTGATGAGCTCTCTGCAAAAACATCATACATGGAAGTATCCATGTAGCAGCTGAGCATCAAAGCAAAAGAAGTGTATACACCTAAAGGTAGGGTAGGAGATTTTGAAAACTCAGTGGGCGTCAGCCAGATTTTGAAAGTAAACACACTCCACTTTCTCTTGGAGCTTATCCCGAAGCCACGCCTCCCAATCACATGGACGTGCATGATTATTATTATTCATTTTAATGTGAAACTGCCGAACTAATTGGTTGCTATCAGATTGTAAAGAGAAGTTTAATTTAACAAAAAGTGCATCAGAATAAAATCTCCTACCCTACCTTTAACCCAATACTTGATACCTAAGCCGTGGATAAATGACTCTACACGTGCTGCCAGACGCGAGTGCAGGAGAGCAGAGCGAAAGTGGAAGAAGGACAAGCTACAGGTGTCTTTCCAGATGTTGAGGGACAGCTGGTGTTTTTATCAGAGAACTGTTAAGGCTGCAAAAACCAAATATCTTTCTGATATTATCCTGATTACTCTCCCTTCTTATGATCCTTCCATCTCTGTCACATGCTCGGCTGTGTTCAACCAGTTTGAGCATGTCAGCCTGCCCTTTCTGAGAGACATAATGGATCATATGAAACCTGCTGGGTCTCCCTGTGATCCAGTCCCCCCTCGTCTTTTTAAAGAGGTCTGCTCTACTCTGGCACCACACTTGCTTAACATCATAAACAGCAGTTTGTCAAGTGGGAGTGTACCTGTGAGTTTTAAGCATGCGGTGGTGACACCACTGGTTAAAAAGCCTGGCTTAGATCTTTCTGTGCTTTCTAATTTTAGGCCAATTTCTAAACTCCCATTTCTTTCTAAAATTCTGGAGAAGATTGTCTACTGCCAGCTAAATTCTTTTTTAGAGGGGCACCACATTCTTGAGATGTTTCAGTCTGGGTTTAGAACCCGTCACAGTACGGAGTCAGCACTGTTGAGGGTTTTTAATGATGTTCTTTTAGCTTCAGACGCGGGTCACTGTGTTGCTCTGGTTCTGTTGGACCTAACAGCGGCCTTTGATACAGTGGACCATCAGATCCTCTTGTCTCGCCTGGAGAACTGGGTGGGCATCCAAGGTGGTGCTTTAGACTGGTTCAGGTCCTACCTAACAGGGAGAACCTTTTGTGTACAACTTGGAACAGCGGAGTCACGTGCAGCACCTCTCACATGTGGCGTTCCTCAAGGCTCTATACTTGGCCCTATTCTTTTCTCCCTGTATATACTTCCTCTTGGATCTATTTTCAGAAAGCATGGTGTCACATTTCATTGTTATGCTGATGACTGTCAAATTTATCTGCCACTAAAACAGGGAGAGGCTTCTTGTTTAGAGAAACTTTTAGAGTGTATTGCAGAGATTAAGGCATGGATGTCATTAAACTTTCTCAGCCTGAATGACGAAAAAACTGAAGTCATGTTGTTCGGCCCTTGTGATGCTTCCAGAATTCATGTGGATCTGGGTCCTCTGAGTCAACATGTGACACAAACAGCCACAAATCTAGGGGTAAAAATGGACAGTGGTCTGAAATTTGATGTGCAGATCAAATCAGTTGTCAAGTCCAGTTTTTATCATTTACGACAACTAGCCAAAGTCAAGCCATTTTTATCAAGACATCACTTTGAGATTTTAATCCATGCTTTTATCTCATGTAGACTTGACTACTGTAATGCACTTTATGTTGGGCTCAGCCAGACGCTGCTGTCTCGTCTGCAATTAATTCAAAACGCCGCAGCCCGTCTTTTAACAGGTACCAAAAAATTTGAGCACATCACTCCGGTTTTAGCTTCCATTCATTGGCTCCCAGTGCATTTTAGGATTGATTTTAAAATTCTTTTATTTGTTTTTAAATGTCTTAATGGCCTCGCCCCACAGTATCTGTCTGACCTGCTTCAGCCATACACTCCCTCACGCTCTCTTAGGTCGGCAGATCAGTCTCTTTTAATAGTCCCACAAACAAAGAGGAAATCTAGAGGGGATCGTGCTTTCGCAGTCACTGCCCCCAAACTATGGAACAATCTGCCCCTGCACATTAGGCAGACTGACTCTCTTGTAGCTTTTAAATCCTCTTTGAAAACATACCTTTTCTCTCTGGCTTTTAACTCAGTCTGAGACGTTGACTTTTACTGTTTTATGTTTTTACTATGTTTTTATTGTTCTTTTTTATGTGTTTTATATGCTTTTGTATGTGTGGACAGCACTTTGGCCAACTTGGTTGATTTTAAAGTGCTCTATAAATAAAGTTGAGTTGAGTTGAGTTGAGTATTTATGCACTGATTGACAAGCTGCCCATCAGTATGAATGTCGTCAAAATTTCAGTTCTTGGGATTGACCAGTGTATATGTGTACTGTATCTCCTATGTGTGTTTTTAGATTGGGATCTGTTGCCATGGCAGCCAAAAATGGCTGCTAAACCTAAAATGTGGTCAATATTTCAGTGCTCAAAAAGGACCAGTGTGTGCGTATGTTATGTTATGTTTCGGCTGTAACTGGGCAGATTTGTTCTTAGGTGTGATAGTGTTTTAACATTTACCTGACCCCTGATCCTGCTTTTAAACACCTAACCCTACCCAGTAGTTTTAGACTCCTGACTCCTGGATGAAGGTCTGCTGAAGTGTATGCTTTGTAAAAACTGGTATCTAGGGAGGCCGTGCAGAATGCACTGATTGACACGTTAGCTCGGATCAAACAGTCAAGCTAGCTATTAGCTTTATATGAAGAACAGTCAGGATGAAAGCCTTTTTAACACCATGGATGAAACTTAAGTTACATCAATTTCCAGAAGGTTGGAAATACAATTAAGACAGGAAACCACTATTAGAAGATATTTCTGTCACTACTGCACCAGATACTATAGTGCATCCAACATCATATAACAATACTTAAGCATTTTTCTAACTGCTTAGAATTGGTCCCAAAATGACCAATTCCTGTTTCTGCGTGAGGATATTATAACTTTCTGTTACGCACTGTGATTTGCACACTTGAATTGCATTTTTTTAAATTGTCAGACCGACACATACACATGCACAAACACACTCCCCTCTGGGGTTCAATTATTTGTTGATAGATTATGTAATAACACGATGCAATGTAATAAATTGCAGCTTTACATGGCCTGCAAATGCAATAAAGTAGAGTCAGGCAATCAATTCTCAGATAACACAACATCACAGTATTACATTATCTTCTACCATATCTCCATGTCAGATGGAACATTATGTTAAATGATGTTCCAATGATATTAAAAGCAATAATAAAGGGCCCATACTGTTATTAAACTCCTTCCTTTCTTACAGCTTGTCACATTTTCTTAAGTATTATGAGCGTACCTTCAGTCAGAAATGTGCTTCAACTTAAAACTTAAATTAGTGCCATTAATCACTATGGCATCGAAAGTCTTTTTCAGTCTCTAACCACTGACAGCTATTAGTTTCACTCATAGTTAAACTTGGAATGAAATTTCTGCTAATAGGATCTGTCTGAGAGACAGTCTAAACGTTGTGCTTCGAGGTTCTCTAAACTGTTATTTATAGGCCCACCTGCTGTCCTGCTCACCATGCTCTCTGCATCCATGTCATTTCCAGCACCATACATGCATTTAAATAGCACATCTTTTCCTAATCTCCAATCTGAACTGTACAACAAATTCTTTAAATGACGAATTTCATATATTAGCATTCATTCTGATATATTACATTTTCTCTGACAAAAGGAGGATGGGGACCACCATGTTCTTAATCACTTAAATCCACATGCAATCTGGCTCAGCCATCTTAGCCAGGGCTGCGGATCCATTAGTCCCTTCTCATTTCAGGGGGGGAGAGCTGCCAAGCCATTAGTTCTGCTATGCTCTGCTAGATTTCCATATCCTTCCATTTCAGCATTTTCTGCAAGAAAATGGGAAAAGTTGCAGATTAATTCGCTCTAATCCTCCATTTTTCTATTGCCTTTAATTACTTGTTCCGGCCTCTGACACTCTGAATGGTCATCGGTATTAAGTTGACTTAGCAAGGGTTCCATCTTATTGTTAAAGAAAACAGTGTGTGTTTAAAAGTATATGTTGCGGCTTCAGTCTGGCATTAACACACACACAGCCTCCTCATGCTCTCACTGAATCTTTGATTTCATTCTATTCAGCTGGATGTTTAGAGCCATGTTAACACCACTAGAGTCAACTCTTCTGATGGATTTCCACTCCTGCAGAAAACCTATTTTCTCATTCCACAAACCTTTAGTTCTATTTAACTCTCAACTCTTATTATAAACAGACTACTCACAGTGTGATCAGACCGAACACTCCGCTGATCTCGGCTTGTTGGAAGTTTCCCCTGTGCAGCTCCTGTTTCTTACCTTCTGCTCAATCCTCTTGCATGTTGTGTGAAAAGATTGAACATGACTGTGGAATTATGGCCGCTTTGACCCCCCCACCACACACCACACACCACACACCTTCTCTCGATGCTCCTACCCCATCATAGTCATACAATGTGGCTGCTGAGGCAGAGCAGCCTTTTTATACTGCTAACGTTCAAAACAGGCCCAAACGACCCGATGAAAGCAATCTAATACCACAAATTAGCCTGTCACTTAGCCTGGATTATAAGCCTCATGAGGGCCAAGGCTAAAATAACTCGAGCCTCGTTGTTCTGTGATGTAAAACAGCAAAGAGACAAGTGTAGCCAAAAACTGGTCCAATTTAAAGTTAAAGCTTGTGTGCTCTGCTCAATCACTGGGTGTAATTAAATTGATCCCCCCCCCCCTCCCTCAGCTTCTTGCCCTGGCCATTTTCTCACCCAGCAGCTCTCACTGGCCTTTGGAGAGAGGAGTGGCCCTAATCAGAGCCGGCGCGGGGCCGCCTCCGGTGCTTTGCACCGTGCTTCCGCTCTGACACGCATGAGAGAGGTTGACATGGGAGACGGGGAGATAAGAGGACGCGAGGCACTGCTGATTTATGGCTCGTGTCGGTAGAGCTTGTCATTCGAGGCGCGTCATTGGTGTTGTACTGCAAAGACTGTCGGAATGTAAATACAACCTGGACAGGAGGGCTGGGGATCAGCTGTGATAAGCAGGCGGGGCTGTCCTCCCGTCTGTTTCTTTGTCTGCCTGTCCAGTTCTTCCTCACACACACATTTTCACTCTATTACAGGAAAGTTTACTCCACCAGCATTATCTACAGTCCATCCATTCATTTCTTTGCTCTGTCCTGCTCTACATGGTCATTGGGGGGTTTGTATTACTTGTACCCACACCAACAATGTTATAACCTATAAAGGACACTCGGAGCAAGGCAAGGAGGTCAACCAAACATGGGTTTTAGTCGTAATTCTAGGATATCTGTGTAATGTGCCTTACAACTTTAACGTCATATTGTTGGATTTGGCTTCATTTCCTTTGGTCATAATGATGTATTAAAGGAGATAATGACTGAGATTTAATGCAGCATCATCACTATAAAGACAGACAGAGCAGAAAACAAGTGCTCAGCAGAAAACTTTCATTTCAACCAACAAATGGAGTGTCCATCTATCAATCAATTTTCTACCGCTTATCCGGGGCCGGGTCACGGGGGCAGCAGTTTAAGCAGGGACACCCAGACTTCCCTCTCACTGGACACTTCTTCCAGCTCTTCCAGGGGAATTCCGAGGTGTTCCCAGGCCAGCCGAGAGACATAGTCTCTCCACCGCGTCCTGGGTCTCCTTCCAGTGGGACATGCCTGGAAAACCTCCCGAGGGAGGTGTTGAGGAGACATCTGGAACAAATGCCCAAGCCATCTCAGCTGGCTCCTCTTGATGTGAAGGAGCAGCGGCTCTACTCCGAGCTCCTCTCGGATGACAGAGCTCCTCACCTTATCTCTAAGGGAGCGCCCAGCCACCCTTCGAAGGAAACTCATTTTGGCTGCTTGTATTCACGATCTCATTCTTTCGGTCATTACCCAGAGCTCATGACCATAGGTGAGGGTAGCAACGTAGATTGACCGGTAAATCGAGAGCTTCGCCTTTTGGCTCAGCTCCTTCTTTACCACGGCGGACTGGTACGGACAGGGGTCTCGTTCAAATGGAGTGTACTTTAACAATTACTTTTGAAGTAGCACTTTCATTTAGTACATATATCCCAAACTTCTGTGACATCACCACATCATAGGTTTCAGTGTTACAGTCCACCTAAACTCCAAATACAAGGATTGCAGAGGAGGCTTGTCCTGTGATTTGGCACCCACCTGCCACTCAGTAGGCAGGTTGTAAACATGGTGATCTTTTCTGAAATTCTGTAAGGACAGCCTATGGGGATTGACTCACAGATGGAGCCAACCTCTAGAGGCTGCAGGGTGAACTGCCATTTTTAACACTTGCACATTGGTTTCATTTCTCAGCCCTGGAGACTGCTCCTTGTTCCATCATTCTACAGTAAATGTATTTTGTGTCTCACTCCAACTTCTACTACCAACAAATGCTTCATTTGCATTTTCCCTTCAGTATACTATTAAAAACAATTCAGTTTGTGAAGTTTTCATTAGCACTCCATTTCCCAGAATGCTTTTTAAAGCAGTTTTAATCAGCTCAGATGTGCATAGTGAAGACATTGTTAGGCGATTTCTGAATAAACTTGACCTGCCTGGTAAATTGGCCTCTCTGCCTCTGTTACAATGTATGACTGTTGATTGGTGAAGAAAATGACAGCTGTAAAAAGACAGCTATAGTTTCCATGGTTGACATTTTGGATCACTGAAACCTTTGCTCTAGCTCTTTTGTAGCAGCTGAAAATATCACTGGCTACATCTGGCCCTTAATCATGGGATGAAAATGCTATAAAATCTGCAGCAATGATTCTGTGCAGTTGTGTTTCTCCCACGATACAGTGAGTTACCATGGAAAGTCCAACACATATGTGATCATTCAAGTCGACATTCTTTCACTGTTTGACATAAAACCTAGGTAGGAAGGATCAAAAGTGGTGTTGAGTGATGATAATTGGCTAACAGATATACCAGCGCTCAGGAGCTAATTAAAGCGTATCATAATCACCTGTCAACTTCACTGCTGTTGTCGGTGCGGCACAGAGACGTTTCATTAGAAACCTAAAAATAGATTTCCCCTGTGCTCCGACACCTCACTCCTCACCTTTTCTTCTCATCAAAGTGTGCGAGAGCCGACTATATTCATGTTTCCCCCCCAGCACTTATTGGCTGCAACTAATCCGAGGTGGGAATTTTTGGGTTTCCGATCACATAGACAGAAGGAAGTGCACAGAGGCTGTCACCAAAGAAGGCCTTTAGAGTCACAACTGAGATAGAGCCAGGAAACATGGCTGGATAACTTTTATATATCACCTTGTTTGCTGCTCCAGTCTCCACAGCTGTGCGGCTCAGACACAAATTCTCTCCTTGTTCATTTCTGCTCACTTTATTAGTCTATTTAGCTTTACAATGAACAAGGCTGCTGCCGCCTTGAGAGCTGTGTGCGTAAATATCACAATGTTTTGATTGGCAATCTCCACTCTGTGCTTCTGCTGCTAAGTGTTTATATATTTAACTTCATGTTGAGTTGAGTAGGCACATCTCCACGGCAAAGATTTAAAGCCAATTACAGTTTATACTGCTGACTCCTCTTAACTCCTCTTATTTCAGAGAAGGGGCATCCATACAGGTGCTGCTATCTGGATAATAATGATGATAAATGGCGTCCTACCACAATTCGTAATGTATTCTATGTGAGAAGTGGGCCCTGCTGTGAATAGCAGTTATGCTAACACAATTATTTGATTGTGTTTGTATTATTTATGCACACAGAAACACAACTTAAAGCTGCTCCAAACAAGACTAATCTCATCAGGTTCTCATTCCTGAACAAAAAAGTACATTTTCTATTAGAGAGAGAGAGAGAGAAGGTAATTCCACAGAAAGATAATCAGCCAGGTCACTGATGCTGGACTGTATTCGATAATAAAATGTACAGTCCCAAATGAATGCACTATAGATGAGGTGAAATCAGGTTTGTGCATCTGCATCTGATTCTGATCATTACTGCAGAGGGATTTGTCTGCATGTTTACACTGGCTGCTGCCACACAGTTATATTATTAAAACACCCACACAGTTTAACCCTCATGTGTTGTTCGGGACATTTTTGTCCTCTGAGAGAAATTTTTCTGTTTATTTTGGCCATAACTTTGTCAATATGTGGACAAATTGAATCATTTTTCCTCAATAAGCTTAATTTTACATAAATTTTGTTAATATGATTTTAAAATTTTTCATAGGTCAACGGTACACTGTGGGCAAATTTTACCCCCTAATGTGTTGTTCAGGGACAAAAACGTCCCCTAACTTTAACGGTTTTAAAAATATATTAGATAAATATTTTTTTGAAATTTTTTTGCATAGACCTTTTAATTAACTTCAGTTCTAATCAACAGTAGTGAAAAAATCATTTTCCCCCAGGATTTTAACCCTTTAATCACCAATTTTATAAGGGGTGGTGCTGAAAATTGAAAACAAAAAAACACAAAATGGCTCATTTTTAATAGAAAAGGTGAATGTGGACTGGATTCTTTTTAACCTTTGTTATAGTCTTGGTCATGTCAAACATCAGTAAAAAAATTGACTTTATTGCATTATTAGTTTTTGCACAGCACTGGATTTTCTTTTTTTCTCCCATTTTGTCCCATAGACTTACATTATAAACACACTTTTTTTGACTGCACAGCCATGGCACTAAATAATCATGCATTCTTGATTGTTGGTGGTTTACCCTGTTGGTAGGAGGTAACATTTGTGATTTTTACAGTTAACAACTTAATTACCATATTAACCCTTTACCTGCAGGCCTGTGCTCATGTAGTGTAGTTTCTGGCTTGTATATGGAGTTATAGGGAGTATTTTAGCACATAATTGTGTGTCTACACACTGTGTGTGTATGTTAGAGAGGAAGAGAGCCATTTGCACACTGTCAGGGAAGGAAAGTCAGGAAAATAAAGTTACTAAGTAAGTGAAGTGTACCTAATTCAGACGTACAACGGCGATGCATAAGCATGTAAAATGAAAACATCCAGGAGTTCTGGCGTCTGAAGTTGTGGATGGGTAAAATAGCTGTTTTTTTTTTTTTTAGCTTTCGGAAAACACGTCCTCCAGTAGAGTGACTTTACTTTTAGGTTAGTGTCTCAGTTGAGATCACTGAATTATTCTAAGTGAAGTCTATTTTTATAATGTATAATGTAAGTCTATGGGACAAAATGGGAGAAACAAAGAAAATCCAGTGCTGTGCAAAAACTAATAATGCAATAAAGTCAATTTTTTTACTGATGTTTGACATGACCAAGACTGTAACACAACATATCAAACACACGCAACATTATTTTGAATGAATGTGCAAGAGGTTTAGTATAATTTTGTATAATAAGTTCTATTATATGAGTAATATTAATGTAATAATAACATAATTTAATAATATAATATTAATATATAATATATAATATAATAAGGTTATAATAATGTTGATGTATAATAATGTTGCTCACACCCATGACTCTTCCAAAGCAGGACAACAACAATAGAGGATGAATTCTGTGTACCCTCCTATGGTTGTGTGAATAAGTGCAGGTTTTTGTTGGTCAGTGCAGGACTTGTCATTATGGTAGCCCAGAAAATTGTGGATAGCTTATTGCAGGTGGCAAATAGCCACTTGAGGCTAGCTCCAAAATTGACTTCATCTGCATAAATCTCAATGTTAAGTCTCAAACCCGCCCCTAAGAAATACATCTTAGAGTTATCTAACTCTATTATAGTAACAATTATTGAAACAAAATGCATCTGTATTGTTAATGTCAGGGGGTTTGTGAGACGGAGGACACAAATGCAGACTTAGGTGAAGGCAAACTCAGTGTTTAATTCAAGCTAGGTTCGGTACACAGGAGTTCAGTCCACGAGGCAGAGGTAATCCAAAAAGGCAAAGGCAAAAAGCAGTAGTCAAGTCCAATCCAAGTCACACACAAGAGCATCAAAAACTTACTCGAAAAGACGTAGGGATAATCACAAGAGCGGAAAGGCTACTTGGACGGCTGTGTCGCATGGAAGACTCACAAGACGAACTGGCAACAAGGGGCAGGAAACACACAGGCTTTATACACAGGAGGGCGGGAAGACAATTGGACACAGGTGAAGCACATTAGGGCGGAGCAGGTAATCACAGGTGGGGGAAGGGAGCACACATGAGGAAAACAGAACTGAAACACAGGGGGAAGATCGAGTTTCAAAATAAAACAGAAAGTGACTAGTAAAACTAGAACTAATACAAACAGAAAATGAACTACAAAATAAAAGACCTGGCTGAAACCATGACAGTTAAATGACGGTTGACACAGAGTCAGTTCAATACCCTTTTCATAAACTAAATTAAAAGCCAACTGCTACTGTATTTACCTTGAAAAACTGTGGAGACAGTGTGTTCTTTCTGAAACAGAGCACAATGTCTCTGCTGTTATCAAACTAGGACAAGAGAAAACGCCATTTAATATTCTGATGCATGTAAAATCAAAGGCTGTTATTCAGCTCTTTTCACACAACTGACAGCAGAGCTGAGGGACAGTAGAAAGGCTCAAACTTAGGTTGCCATGTCCTGTTATATCCCTCTTTATATCCCTAATGGAGCAATACAAATCGACACAAATGGTATGTAATAATAATCATTTTTTTGAGGCATTAGCGAGATGGCAGGAAGACAATAGAGCCAATTGAATTTAATCAAATCAAGCATCCTGACGCATTAGAAACTCTAATAGCATGAAATTATGACCCACAAAACTGAAATTAAATCACACAGAGCTTCCTGCTGACTCCCACACACCTGACTGGCTGTCAGGGATAAATATAAATTTTCATACATCATTTATTTATTATCCTCCATGTTGTTCTGCAGTCATTGAGCTGACACACTCCTCCACACTTACAGAGGGATTTGGCGTCTCGTGCAAGGACACCGAGGCTGTCACAGGGGTCAAACCTGCGTCCTTCCACTTACAGGGCACAGTCTATAGACACGAGGACGCACCGACACCACAATGTGATATTCATTTACTTTTTAAATGGGCTGACAAAAATGCTGCTTGCTGATTCGACCCACCATGGACCTTTATGTAGTTTTGACAGTTTTTTTTTTTTTGACTTTATTTCCTGCATGTCCTTCATACACAGGCTGACATCGGACAGAGTGCTCAGCTCAATCTGTCTAATCTTTGTTTTAACTTTCATGAAAAAAATCTCAATTGATTTGTGAATTTGAATTGAATTGATATATATATATATATATATATATATATATATATATATATATATATATATATATATATATATATACACACTGCTTTTGTTGCCTCAGAAGATAACCTGTTAGCTTAGCTTATCACAACAGCAGGGAAAAAAGCTTGTTTAAAGCATTGGAAAAATGTATGACTTCACACAAGACTGTGTCAATGTTTTCTCACTATGCATGCCAAATAATCAGATTTAGAAGTGCTGGTAGGAAAATGTTGCTAGCTAGAAATTCCCCCTTTCTCCTGTCTTTAGACATTAAAGTGTTAAAGGTAGGGTAGGAGATTTCATTCTGATGCACATTTTGTTAAATTAGTGTAACTTCTCTTTACAATCTGATAACAACTCATTTGTTCAACAGTTTCATGTTAAAACGAAGAATATTAATCATCTGTGGAAGCTATAAAATGCTAAAAACATCAGCCAATGCATAAATATTCATGTGACATTCTTGTAGCTCACACATTCAGGCGCAGTTGTTTTAAACTTTGGATATCATCTTTGTGTTGTCTAATGCGGCACAAACATGCTTATCTTTACTAAAATGTTTAGACTCAGCTCATTGGTAATTTATAAAGCCTCAGCTCTAACAGCAATTACAGGAAGGCAAACAATCGGCCGTTGTGTTATGAGATCTTAACTATAAAAAGAAAGGAGGCTGGATTTAGAGACGTACACTGTGATCTGCGTGGATGCTCCTATACCTGCCAATGGTGCCAAGCAATATTTGAGTGAGCGACAGACTGAAATAGCACACTGCATCATGAGACAGTGATGCATAGACACTTTGATCAAAGGAAAACTAAGGTTGAGACCATTTGGCTGTTGCGGTTTTGATGAGCGCGGCCTCTCAGATAGCATCTCGACGTGTCGTTACGGAAGGTCGTTCTGGTGGTTAACTCTCTGAAAGGGCACTCAGCGTCAGTGTCAGATAACAAGTGCTGATATTTGCTCGGCCTGCTCTTCTTTCGGCAAAATTTGCAATCAAGGCCTTCCTTGCTGCGGCTCTGTTCACACCACAGCTGGAAGACTCCCAATCAGTTCCTGTCCTTACATGTGAATCAGAGATTGCATTTTGTCATCGGGAGAGCTGTGTGCTGCCGCTTAGTGCAGCTTTGATCGAAACTCAACTGGAATCAGCTGATTAATGTGTGTCACCAACTACACAATGTAATTAAAAAAACAAAAATAAATCAATTTCTGAAAAAAGATTAACTGTGGATATTCCACAGAGCTGTCATACATGACATCCTAGGCTTGATATGAACAGCCATCCAGAAAGAAATAATCAGCAGTGCACATGAAGGCCTGAGGAGTGAGCAGAGCCACTTACACTCTCTTATGACAGAATATGGATTGTGAATTGCACGGCGGAGCAGCTTGGTCTTCGCTGCAGGCAGGCTGCTGCATAACGATTTGATTAGCAAGTCGTCAGGACAATGTGCTAAAGCAGGCCTCCTTTTATAGTGCTAAGTTCATACATCAACTTGAACACGGCCCTGACAGCTGTCTTGTCTTGTTTATGAAGTGAGCGGAGCAGGATTTGTGGCAGATGCTTCACAGAGCGCGTGACAAAGAGTGGGCAAACTCCCTTGTTTGGCTTGACAGGGTTGAGAGCTTCCCTCCTCAACTGTCAGAAGGGAACATCTGTGTTTTGGCGAATGAGCGATGTTTGTTCTGCGAGGGAGCAATCGGCTCCCTGCAGCCGTCCGAGGTGACAGACTCTGTCACGGTCCAAGTAAAGAGTGAGATAGAGATGGAGGGGAAGAGGGGAGGCGAGGGGTGTAATCCCTGTATCGAATCCAGCTGCGGAAACAGAGCAGGAAAGTCCGGCTTTTTATGATTTGGTAACACTCCCTTCCTCCCGCCCTGCAATCTCTGTGATACTGTGGATTACACACTTGCCTGGTGAGTCTTACTATGACTGAGAGAAACTGAATATTAAATCTCGCACTTTTAAAATGATTAATGCCATGAAAGTAAAACATTTTTCACTATGAAAGCTGCTTACAGGCCAGATATTTATGCAAAAATACACAAAGTGTCTGAAACAGGGAAAGAGAGAAAATTCTCCATCCAATCAAAAATGTTTCGCTTCACTTAGAGTAGGTTGACCTTCGTTACTGTTAAATGCTGAACAAAAGGAACAAACAGTGAGGGGAACGTTTCTCTGTCCTCAAGTTCAATCTGAGACGCACAAAAAAAACAGTCCTGGTTGATATTGTGGGTAATGTCATATCTAATAAAAATAATAATAATAATAATAATAATAGTAACATATAGACCCTTTAAGCACAGCTTTTTCTAGGCTTCCAGGGAGATGAGTCTTAGCAAGGACACCCAACCCCACGTCACATACATTACACATATTCCATGCATCAGCAGAGAGAGCCTCACTACCTATTATTAGGCACAGAAAGTACCTGATAATCATTATTTAATAGGTTGATTAAGTACTGGTTTCTATCACTTAATGTATTTACCCAAGATCTAGTTGAGTCATGAAATAGTCATCCCTATGGCACCCATCCATATCACTCTGTTACTCTAAACACAGGTAAAGTGGTGGTAAAGAGCTATGCTGTGATTTGCAGAAGCAGGAAGTTCATGCTGTACAGTACTCAGCACCCACCTGTCACTCAAAGAGGTCATGACCTTAATTATGCAAAAAGTCTTAATATAATTAAAAGAGTGAATTGTTTAAAAGAAAAAGAAAAAACCCTGTCTGGTTGACAATAGAAATGGAAACTGTTCCTTTGCCGGGTTGTAAACATCATATACTCACATCTGGAGGAATTGCAGACATAATGGGGACAATAGTGGCGCAGTGGTATAGCAGGCTTGTCTAGTAACCGGAAGGTTGGTGATTCGATCCCAACTCCTCCCTAGTCACTGTTGTGTGTTCTTTGGCAAGACACTTCACCCTAGCCTGTGGCGCGCCTTGCTAGTTATTGTATGACACTGCCGTAAAGAATTTCCCTCTGGGATTAATACAGTATCTAAAAAAAAAAAAAAATGCAAGGAGTTTTGTAATTTAGCTTATTATACTTGTTCAATTCTCAAATAACACCTCAACAACGACAGTGTTATCCAGGTTGGTAATGCTTAAAAATATAAAAACAGGATGCTTTATCCAGAGTGTCACCATTGAAACCTTAACTTTGCTGAAGGTGAGTTAAAGAACGTTTTTAGTTTAGTCTATATAACTATACATTTTTTACCTCATTTTGTCAATTTTTAGCAATTAGCGCTGCAAATACATTCTCCTCCAGCCTTCAGAGAGCAGGTGAAGAATTAATTCTCTATTTTTTTCCCTCCTTTGCAAACAACGTTCTGCTATTAATAGGCCAAGGTCGATAGAGTCCTTCACTCGCTAATGAAAAGTATTGTGGCTTTGTGTGAGTCTATCAAAGTAGAAAAATAAGTGACACAAATGGGACAACAATGAGAAAACAGGTCAGAATGATCTTGCAGGCGATGATTTTTCCACAGTGTGCAGCACTGTGTTAACAGTACTCTGAACCAAGACTGTGTGAGAATGTACCAGCTTTACATTCACACTGTCGTTGATCTTAAGCCTGTGCATACCAACATGGGGCACAGATCTGTAGGCATCAAGCTTGACACACGTGTCCCTGTCACAGTCACAGTATGTTTGTAAAAACGAACTACCCAATGTATTCTGGGAGTTTTTGCATTCACTGATCATGTACCTTTATCTGCATCTTCTGCACATTGTGTGATGATCGTGGTCGGATGTACATGGAACAGATGTTTGTCTTTACTCTTATTTAGCATGAGCCTTGTTGAGAGTGTGAGTCAGAGTCTGTTAGTAGTTTTTTTCCATTTACATAGAAAACAGTAGGAATGAGCTACAGTATTAAAACTCCCCTTGATATTTGTGAAAAGATCCACCTCTGGCACAAACTGCAGTTCCATAAATGACCACCTGAGGCTGGCTACAAAAGCGAGTCAATCCATAGAAGACCATAAAATGACCAAATTTACAGCAGGCATGAAGTGTTTACAGGGCTTGCTCTGCAAGATGGAAGGCCTTACTATTTATATCTACTTGGATCCTAATTTCAGAGACAGCCACAGTCTACACTTTAGGTGTTGTTTTGACAAGTCTAACTACCTGTAAGGCCAACAAATTTTCAAATCTGGCTATCACACAAGCATGTCCACACTCAATCAGCTTAATCTGGCTTGTTTGCGGTCCTCCAAATCACTAGGTGGCGCCTTGTAATATACAGAGTTCGTTCAGGCCGTGGTAGGACCGGTGTGCGGAAGTAGCACATCGCTAACCGGAAATAGCATGTCGCTAACCGGAAGTATCATGTCGCTAGCCGGATTCGCTATCTGCATTTGCGCTCAGACCTGAGCCACATTTGAGCCAATCTGGCTAGATCCACCTCCATGAGGTGGATTGAAATCAAGCTGGATATAGCCGGATTCGCAGTGTTCACACTCAGAATCAGGATATATCCAGATACGGCCCAAATCCTGCTCTAGCTGGATTGATTTCCCCAGTGTGAACGGGGTCTAAGAAGAGGAAAGCCCCAATATGGCTGCCAGGAGCATAAAGAAGGGCGCATAACCCGAAATGTTTGATGCACTGTTCAGTCTCACTGTCAGAGCAGGAGGGGAAAAAATGGTTGGGAAAGTGTCAAGTTTGGGGGTTGTTCTCTGTGTCTCTAGGCAACAGTATACCAAATGTTATTATTTCTCCACTGACAGCAATAAAATGAAGGCAGGCTCTGGCCAGAGCTGTCTTTGACCTGTCAAAACTACCTCTCTTCAGTGTTTAAAAAATATTAACTGAAAAAGGTTGTAAGGTAAAAAAACAAGGTGCACTAAAATCTGTTAGTTGCAGATTCTCTAGGTGTGTACATTACATAGAAGAGAAAGGGTCGACAGTATTACTGCAGCATGGAAAGCTTTTGTTTCTTGTGACTAAATTTAGGTGGGAATTTGCCCTGTCTGTTACAGTAAGATGTTTTCATCTTTGTGTCAGCCTTTTAAAAGCGACTGTTCCTCTGTCAGTGTGTCTGCTCACCAAGGTCAGGTCTCAAGTGGAGTCTTTTTTTTTTTTTTAAAGCATGCCGCTGCCATTTAATTTGTTTTTGTGGAGATGAAGGGGAATGTAAGGGCAGGACGAAACGGCCAGCAGAGTTTGGGTCAGAGACGAGGATTTCTTGCTTCCTTCAGTTTTTTTTTTTTTTAATAAATTTACCTTGTAAGGAAATCCAATGATCTACACCATGGCCGCACGATAGAGCCAACTCATAACAAAGGGATAAAAGTCCAATCTCAAGATAATTTCTAGCCCACATATCCAGGAGACGTACTGAGGTTGCACCGCGGCATTATTCTTCAATAAAGGTGTTCATTTGCATTTGAAAGTGTCCTCAAGTTGCAGTGCACAGATAGAAGAACTGTCTCTGCTGATGCTCCAGACAATCAGGATAATTACACATTTCATTTACGCCTTAGTTTATTAGTATTTGTCTTTTGCGTCTCTCTCATGTTTCATACCTGCAGCCATCATCTGCATGTGTTTCACTGGAAATCCATAAATTACACCTGCAATATTTTTAGACTAAACTTTTAACCATTGCAGATGTTTACAGAGTTTCTTCTAACGCTGTGACACAAAGTTCCAGCTGCCAAAGCTCCACTACACAAACATGCTACAACAAATAATAAAACCTGACAATTATTAGCAATTATTAGCAATTACTAGCAAGTAATGGAAGACAATTATTTGTCCTGTCAGCATATTTATTCATCATTCATACATTCCTTATGTTCAGAATGGATGAATTTGAATACTTCATTTAGTTTTATATTCATGTAATATCATTTTAGAATTAACCTGGCAGCTGATATGCCAGTTTTTTATTTTCTTTTTCCCCCCACAGCATTAAATGGCTGATGGCACCTGAAAATGTTGTGTTTATTATGTGTTTAATGTTATGAATTTGTTTGTTTTAAGATGATCTTTATAACACATTATCCTGTTTTGTAATGCCGGACCAGCCGTTTTTCATGCCAAATCCAACTGCTATTAAACGTAATCACATATGTTCTTTTATCAAGCAAATGTGATGTTTTTTATTTTCCGTGAGGACATTAAAACATTTGTTTGAGTAATTGAGTAATTATTAAAGACGTGAATGAATGAATGTGACTGTATTCTGATTGTAAATACAGTTGCTCCTATTTTATATTCTGTTACACCCCAATCCTGCAATTAACTTTCACTATAGTAAAAGTATTTGTCTAAACAAATGTCTGCTTTAATTAAGTGCTATTAATTAATTTAAATGTATTTTTTACAACAATGATATAATTGTTGTGCTGACTGTGTTAAAAAGTAATTGCCTGATTACTCCTCCAGCTGGTATGATGCAACATTATGGTTTATAATGTGCTTCTGCAACATTCACTCTGCTTTTGCTTCAGTTTAGTCTTCGGCTCTAAAACGCTCCATTAAGTTCTCACAGGCTCGTTGCTAACTTTGTGTGTCTGAAATTGTACAGAAGCTTTATCAGAGCTTTATCACCCACAACAGCTGCCTGCTGGGAGCTGTGAGACTCAACAAAAACAGTAAAACCCACCAGGGAGCTGATGGTAAAATCTTTGCAGGGCTGGGGAAAAATATCTCCATGCGACACTATTTCATCTATCAGTAAGACAAAAACATGTAAAAGTGCAGCTATAATCCAGGATTATTTCCTCTTATAGAGTTGTTCATGTTGCTTTCTTATATTAAAAAAAGGTTAAATAAGCAGGGAGAAGGCAGATCACAAACCTGTCCTACACAGCTGTACTAGCTCATCAAACAGTGTTTTTAACGTGTATCACACTATAAGGATTTTTTTGTATTTCTCTGAAGTTGCCAAGTGAAGGTCAAGATGTAAAATGGCCTCAAACTGTAACCAATCTTCGGTGATTCGCTCTGCCGAGCACACGCTGCTGAACCAATGACAACACAGCACATTCAGGGACAATGAGCTGTCATTTATGGAATTGCTACCTTAGACAGTGGCCAACAAATGATGCTGTGGCGCTCCACCCTGCACTCTGTCACCAGTGACCCTCTTTTCTCACACACACACACACACACACACACACTGGCCACCGTTTCAACCCGGCCTCCAGTTCTTCTGCTAGTCGGTGACTATAAATCTGTTGCTGTGAAGGTGAACATTAGCGCCCGCCGCTCAGATACAAGCACAATCTGAGGTCCATTTCAGAAAATACATCAACCTCACCATTACATGGTTATCACACTCAGGATTTCAGTGCATTTCTTTTCACAGGTCACTCCAGCTACCTTGAAGTCTCTGTTAGGTGTCATGTAGCTGGCAATGATGTTCATATGTCATACCGGTGCAAATCCTCCACTAAACTATGAAAGATCACTTGGGCCCATTTAGTTGTTTGATGTACTATTATTCTGCATGAGGATATGTGACCTGATGTTACCAAGTGTCCAGCATATACAGCAAAAGGTTGAAAAAATAGAGAGCCAAATAAAAAAAGCTTGTTTTAACTATGTAAAAAACCATCTGAACTTTCATACTTGTGAGATGGAGCAGGGTGTTGGTAAGGTCATTCTCATTTTTTTCCTTCTTTCTCCTATTCTAAAAATATCCCTTGCATAAAAACAAGTGCAGCTTGGCCAGCCAGCACCTCTAAAAAACACTAATTAAGCATAAAAAACATTTTACCAGAAGTTATATGATCAAACTTTTTCTTAGCATATCTGCCAGTGGCTAAGTTTGAAAACATGGGAGATTTTGTCTCTCTGAAAAATCTTCGCAAAATAAAAATTATGGTCAATGTTGCTGATGAACCTTCAACAGCGTGCTTGTGCTGGAAGCTCCCTTCTTTGTTGGCTTATATTTAGCTTTGCTTAAATGTGCAATTTACGTGTTTGGAACAGCTGACTTTACAGCCAGGACAGCAAAGGCCCTTGAAATGTAGAAATATTTAGAATATACATTAGTCTGAATGTTGTTATGATCTTGCAACTTAGTTAATAATAATACATGCATCAGCACCATTTGTAGTTGAAGCCTTGGCTATGTAAGAGATATGATGTGTTTGTATGTCTGTATGTTAGAGGGCACAGTAAACATCCTGTCTGCTTTACCACATCACTCCATTCTAATTCCCATTGGACACAGGGAGCTATAACAAAACCCTGATTAAAGGTCATGTTTGCTTTGCAAAAATAAACTTAATTACACAAATAATCTGAGATCCCCGATGAGGTTTAGTCAATCTATATGTCGATGTGGGAGGCAGATAAATAAGAGCAGTAAATAAGGCGTAAACGCAGCTTGTAACACTGTACGCTCTCGTCATACGATACCATGCCTCTTCCAGTAATTACTGTACCGGTCCTGCATCCCTGTTTGAAATCTGATCATTTTCTGTCAGGGATAACACACTGTGCCAGATGGTTTATGCACTGTGGCCTTGTCTCCACTACACTTCATTAGGGAGAGGGAGTGCGGAGTAAAAGGTATTGTGGAGGGATGAAATAGCCGCCGCGGCCTGCTTGCTCTCTGCTGTGCTGCAGAGCCTAGAGGCTTACTGAGGCCTGTTGGGGCAGCACAGGGTCTTCACCTTCTGTTCATGTTCCTGCTGCAGGAGTAGGGGAAGAAAGAGAGGATTTGGAGACAGTGATCAAGGGCCCCTTTACAGCTGTGGTTTGTTTTGAAGGATAATAGCCTGAATCTCTGGTTTATAGGGGCAAATATGGACTCAGATAAGCCAAGTTATTATGAAGTTAACAGAACCACAGTCTGAAGGAGACACTGAACCAATGCTTAGTTCACATTCTTGTTCAGGGATCACCTCAAATCTCCGTCTGCTCTTGTTTTCCAGGATGAGTGAGCGATACATGTTGATGGGAAGCAAAGCGGCTCTACTTCTAATGGTGCTTGTGATCAGTGTCTGGGAGATGTCCGTACCAACAGAAGGAGCGACAGGTGAGCTCACAGAAACTAAAGCAACATCTAGAGATACTGCAGAGAGAGCACATCCTGACATCAGAAGTGTCTCCACTTTTTTACTCCACAGTAACAGATTCTCAAACTGTTTTCCTCGATCTCCTCTTTATTTGCAGACAATAGTTGACAGCAGCTTGATAGCATTAGTGATACTGAGTCATACATTTCCACCCAGGAAAGATAGCAGATGTTACTCTATGTTGCCCTGTGATAATCTGGTGACCTGTCCAGGGTGTACCCCGCCTCTCACCTACAGATAGCTGGGATAGGCTCCAGCCCCCTGTGACCCTGTGCTACAGGACAAAGTTAGTTCAGAAGCTGGTTGGATGGATGTTATTCTAGTCCTCAGTGTCACTCTGACATGACACTGTACACAGGCATCTGAGTTTATGTTGCTGTTCTCTTATAGAAATGTACTTTATTGCACCAAGTGTGTATCTCTGAAGCAATCAAACACTAAGTTTTCTGTTAATCCCCTTTCTAAGGAGCATTATTAGCATACCGTCACACAGTGTTTATTCTACTAAGTTACAGCTTTCGTCTTGTGCCAAGAGCTGAACTTGTGCCAAGTTTTGTTATTGATGTCATGACTGAGTCTTATGTATGTAATGGTGTGCAGTACAGATTTACTTCATAGTTATTTAAAGTTGTGCATTCTGCTGCTTTGGTTTATCATTTATCCTCAACACTGATACTACTATATCCCTTTATTCTAGCAAAGTGTACTCTCAAAGGGGGATAGGAGGGGACGAGGATCTGGATCATCACATGTGGATTAAACTGTCAGATATCAGGTTCGCTAATTAAAAAAAATCACTCAGAAGATTCAGAGGTAGAGAATATGTTAAAAATTATTGTCACTAAAAAGTCCATTCACACTGAAAGTGACATAAGTATCTATATATTTTTAAGATATTAGGTGATCACAGGTAAAACTTGCCGACTGGATCTGAACAAACTGCGGCTATCGTAGGTAAAGGTAATAAAAATAAAATAAGCTAATCCGTTTTACAGGAAGTCAGAGAAGTGACACCAAGGCTGGAATTCTCTGACACAAAATACACAACCAAGAACCTCACTGATGATGTTTCGTTAGGTCATCAACAAACCACAAAATGAGACTTCAAGTGTCTTTATGCTTTTGACTTATAGAAAAGGTTCAGAAAAATAAGCCTTAATGTCAGGTGTCACAGTCTTGTCACGTTTTCAGCCTGGTGGCCCAAAGAGGCTCAACAAGTCATGTTGATGTTCTCGTCCATGCCTACACATAATTATTTCCATCTGTCCACCACTCTGTGTGGGAGTTGCCAGGACCCACAGAGCCAAAACACAGTTACTTTCTGCACACATGTAAAGAGACTGCTTCCATGTCTAACATGGGCAGTTTCTCACTATTCTACATCATTCATTAAATGTCACAGTAGTAAACGGAGGAGTTTTTGGAGTTGCTTAATTAAAAGTGTTGCAGTAGTAGAGGCCAACCCATATGTTTCATCACTGGGAGTCCCACCGACAAGGCAGCGCCTCAGGTAATTGGTGGAGCACAGGCAGCTTCTCCAGCAGACAGGATGTCCATTTGTGAGCATGATAGAAATCACACAAACCACTCTTCTCTTTGTCAACCAATTAGATTAGAGCGCTGAGCTTTGATGTGCGCACCTTTGATTGGCAGCAATCCCCACTCAAGGCGCTCATCATTTTAGCAGGAAGTGGATCAGAATAATCTTCGCTTGCATTCAATTTCTCTCTGATAGCCACCACAACCCCCTAATTTCCCCTGGGTGTTATTTCTGTTGCTGTAAACCTGTTATCATTCAAGAGATGAAATGAAACCAGAGAATGCACTTCTTCAAAGAAAACACAAAAACCTCCCCTCTGAGAAGCAGAGTAAATTTAGTACGAGCTGATTAAGTAATGCACATATGCAAGCTTTGACTTTTTGGAATAACCAGGTTACTACAGCAAAGACCACGTCATGTTTACACCATCCTGTCTCTTTGACTCTCTCAGATTTATGAAAGGGTTGTGCTGTCTTGTCTGTCCTTTACTACTCTGGATGTTTACAACTCACATTTAATAGGTAATGTGGTCATTTTGTTCGCCTTGGCTTGTCCGGTATTGATCAAGCCGTAGGAGAGCAGACAAAGGACTATTATAAGTGTTGATGAAGATTCTCAGTCAAGCAGGTCATTTTCATTGAAAGGGTTAAAGTGAGGCCGGTGGACTTAGAGTAGAGTTTTCATGAAGATTTCACTGCCAGTGCCCCTTTGCCTCCCTTCAACCCTTTCACTATTACAACATCTATTATATCTATTATAATTTTTATAATTAGATAAAGGCTTTCCTTTGCTTGGACAGGCATTGACGCCCGACACAACACATCCTGGTTCCACCTGCTGTTTGCTTAGGTTAAGGCCCTAAACTACTTGGCTTGGATCAGAGTGCGTGTCCACATAACACTTTTGTTTTCTAGCAGCCCTGGAGACAAAAAAGAAAAAAACTTCTAAATGCATGTCATAAACCTGCACAAACAGTTGGTAACTTGTGTAGATGACAGTGACAAACCAGTTATTCTTAGGTAGCTGCACAACATTGTGAAATAAAGACACTGGGTGCAACACCTTTCCTCAAATCTCCCACATTAAGATGCATATACGCTCTTCACCGAGAATATTTGTAACAGTCAGATATAAAAACAAAACTCTTAGAGGTGATTCTACCTCACAGGAAGCTACGTGGCCATGTTTAAGATCAGGAACATGATTTGGATTAAAACAATTTTTTTACAACCTTAGACACATACGAGGAAAACCTCTGGCAACAAGAGTCAAGTGTCTACTCACCATTCTGCTTATTCAAAAGTGAAACAAATGATTCAAATAAATGAATCAATATGAATATATATCTAAATAAAGTTGGGCCACTATGACCTTTAAAAAATGTTCAGCCTTCAACATTTAAATTAAATATGGACATGTGTTTCATTCCACATATAGCCCAGCTTTAGCCATGAGAATATCATCACTGCAACAACCAGGTACTGGATCCTGAGTAGAAGAGAAAACTCACCAATTTGTCTTTCTGAACCTTTTTACTCTCTCTATTGTTAAAAAACAAAATCTTAATTATTTGTTATAAAAATAGTGTGGTTCATTTCCTGCAGCTTTGAGCTTATCAGATAACCACTGCTAACCCCAGGAGGTGACTACATATATGAGGCCAATGCCATCTGTTTCCTCCTGTTTCCAGTCCTCTGTGAATAAGCATGTGAACATTTTCAGTTCAGGTACGATTCATGTAAACTATGTAAAACATTTCTCTTGATACACTACTTCCTGTACTGAACATAAATACATTAGACATAAAATGCATGGTTTAGTCATCCATTATGGATGTCATTTCTGGGGACACTTGACTGATTGGGAACCCCTGCAGCAGGCTCTTCACAGCCTCTCAATGCAGAGTCAACAGCAAACAAAAAGCTGCTTTAAGGCAACTGAGGACTAAAGCAAGACTAGGTAATGCAAAAAGAAAAGACAACTTTGTAAGTGGGACATTAGGATGACACAAATTCATCTCCTAACTAGATTTTATACATTCCATTTCTCTCCACACAGTAATTCTAGTTGTCAGAGTGGATGCAGCGAGTTTAGATTCTGACTTTCAGATTATGCTTGTGTGATTCCAGCAGACACATTGCAGCCGGTATCTACAAGGGGAAACCACTTAGCAAGAATCTAAGTACACAGGTTGCTAAAGATGGAACTTAAACCTGAGAGGAATGACATATCTTTGACAGTTCATGCTCAGTAGTTTAGATGTTAGTAGCACTGAGTTAGCACTCAGCTGGTGCAGATTCCACTGGCAGTATATGATTTGAGGTGCTTTCCATACTCTTGATGTATGACCTTCATGTCTGACATATGCTGCGTTATATGCATCAAAGTTTGCTGCTTGCTCTGCACCTTCCACTTTCTGCTCTTTGTAATAAAAATGACTTATATGTTGCATAAGAAGCATCTTGCCAAGAAAGGAGAACCCTGCCTGCACCCTTGAGGGAGCAGTAACAGTCTGCTAGATGCCCACATCCTCAGTTGTGTTAGGCTTCCCCAACCTGTTATTTCTGATTGTGGCTAAAGTGGTTAGTCATCCATCACTCCTCAAAACTGCTGCTAACAAAGTAACAAATAGTCTAAGGGGGAAATCTGTCCATCACGAATAACACAACACTCATTTATTATGAGAGCACTCAGTGAGTTCATCATCAGAAATCATGAGGGGAGGTGATTCTTGCTGCACACAATGTTGCATATAAAGCAAAGCAATGATTACATTATCATTCACAACAGCTTCATGAGTGATACAAAGCATGCATCATCTGCAGTTTGCTCTCTTTTCTCCAGAGGCCCCTGTATAAAAGCTTCTCAAGCAAAGTAATTTCAGCACAGTACAGAGAGGAAGAACCCATCACTCAAAGCTGCTTTGGTTCAAAGAAATGCCTGGCAACAAAAACAAAACTGTCTGATATGAAACCATGTTTCAAGGCATTGAAATTGCCAGATTCACATATCTAACAGCCTTGTTGTTACAATGCTTTAGGTCAAACCATGATCTTGTTCTATTTGCTTATTTCAGCAGTTTATTTTCTAAAAACTTACCAAGAGGACAGCAGGTTTCTGACAGTGGACCCTGACCCTGGGAGAGTCCAGCCTACAGAGAAAACCTATTTTGGCTGCTTCTAATTGCAATTCTTGTGTGGCCATATGTGAGAGGTCGACCAGTGAATCCAAAGCTTTGCCTCATCACTGTGGACACTGCACCAATCCGTCTGTTAATCTCCTGCTCCATTCTTCCCTTACATGTGAAGACCCCAAAACACTTAAACTCCCTCAACTGCACCAGGAAAATTCTGTCCGTGTACATTAGGAACAGAATCAATGACCAAGCGCAGTCCTGACGGAGTCCACCCTCCACCGGAATGAATTTGACTTAATACCAGCGATGTGAACTGTGTTCATGCTCCGCCTCCATAGGGACTGAATGGCTTGTAGTAATAAGCCCAGAGCCCCACACTCCCATGCTGTCGGACAGATTATGTCAGGCTGATTGGTGGATTTGTAATTCTAAGGTGGTGGAGGGAGTGGCTATCTGATCCACCTAGCTAACACTAGCATCAACACCATCATTACAGATGGTAAATCAACCCAATAACCACACATGTGAACATTTGAGTGGTAGCCTGTCCATTTCTGCTGGTGTACAGACAAAATGGTGACCATCGAGGGTGAAAAGTGTCTATTGCTTCCCTCTCAGCTTCTGGATCATGAGTTCATCGCTCAGGTACTTAACATGCGCTGCATAGTGCACGTGTCTCACTGTGATCAGGTGACAGAAAAGGTGCTTTTAAAAGAAATGACAGAAATGAGAGTGAAGGACAAAAGTAAAAGGCTTTTCTAATTTCAAGATAAAAACAGACGGGATAATTCATGACATGTCTTTTTCTTTTCTGTGCCTCACTTCTTTTCAGATATTTGGACCTTCATAAAGTACTGGATGTTGGAATTAGGTTTTTGTTCAGTGGATGTTGAAAGTCACGTCACTTAGCACCCGCTCATAAAGTCTGCTAGTCACTGGTATTCATCAGACTCCTGTGAACAGTCTAACTTTTTGCTGTGGAGCAAGTTCAGGTTCAGATTCAGATTCAGAATACTATATTTGTTCCCAAGGGGCAATTTTGACGGTCAACCGCATGAGCAGTGACCTGACATTTCTTCTGAAGGATTAAGTTGCAGATTGCGATACATACATTCAGTACAATCACATAATGATACTGACATTAGATTACAGTACACGTGGTAACGTGATGGAATTTAAAATAACCATGTTATGATTACCTATTTAATAGACATATTCTTTATCCCTATGCAAGGACTTAGGGTCCAATGTCTAGGGACCTAGTTGATGGTGTAAACATCCACAAATAATGTGAGCAGCCTGATAAATCTTGGCCCTAAAATTACATCAATTCACCACTTGTAAACACAAACCTTCATATTACAAATTTGATGTTAGCAAATGCATGCAGTGTTTTCTAAATGAAGCATGACATAACTACATCGCTGCCTTTTCTTTTCTCCCCTGCAGGCAAGGAAATGTAAAATGCCTGAGAGCTTTGTTCATTACATGGACTACACTGCATTCGATTCTCCCCAAATACAAACAGGTTTTCTGTTCTTTTAACTCTGAATGTCTACATGTATGATCACAGATCTGTAATTAACCATGCATTAAAGTCTGGCCCAGTATCTGATGCATATTTTATTAGTGACTGTTTGAGTTTTCCCTGCTTTAGAAACAGACTGTAAATGGGTCCTTTTACAGGGTTAAAAACATGTTACTATGCAAACATCTCATTTGCAAGCTTCACCACTACTTTTTGCCTACCATGGCCATCATTCCATGTGTTCAATTCACATGATGACAGGAGGGTGCACACCCACCATAAGGAAAATATTCAACTCCAACTGGTGAGAAAGAGGTGACTGGGTCTTTTTTTTGCTTTGAGTTAAAGGTAGGGTAGGAGATTTCATTCTGATGCACTTTTTGTTAAATTAGTGTAGCTTCTCTTTACAGTCCGATAGCAACCAATTAGTTCGGCAGTTTCTCATTAAAACGAAGAATATTAATCATCTGTGGAAGCTATAAAACACTAAAAACATCAGCCAATCCTCCGGGTGGACCCTGCGCGGAGTATTGGCTGGTTGTCACTCTTCCTGCTCTGCGCGCACCAGAGAGATACGTGCATGATGGCTGAAGTCACAGAACGCAGCTTGTCATCAGGTAATGCGCGCCCATGTGATTGGGAGGCGTGGCTTCGGGGTGAGCTCTGAGAGAAAGGGGTGTGTGTTTACTTTGAAATCTGGCTGACTCTCACTGAGTTGTTAAAATCTCCTACCCTACCTTTAAGGGTTAAATCATCATGTTAACGACCTGAGAATTTCCACGATTTTGTTTATCTTATCTTATCTTATTGCATCAAATTCTCTTAGCACTAGTCGCCCAAACAGCTTTGAAATAGTGAATAATTGGAACGAATACCATCTACAGTGCATCATGTACAACCCTATTTCCAAACAAGTTAGGGTGCTGTGTTAAAACATAAACAAAAAACCCAATGCAATGATTTGCAAACCTCATAAACCCATATTTCATTTCCAGCAGAACATAAAGATTTTAGTAGTTGTGAAACAAAAGGCGAAGTCTGTTGTCTCCTCAGTGATTTGTCTAACAGCATTAGTTTTTGTGATTTTATATGCATGGATTCTTTACTCTTGCCTTTTTAGGCTAGAGACCGTAAACATGCGAAAGGATCGTCGCTACAACACCCGACAAAGGTCTCCAGTCCCACATCTTATTTAGCACCAAGCAAGCCCTTTGATTCATGTTATACAAAATTAATGACGTTATTCTTGTTGTATGAAACTTTCAAAATAGAATATGCCAAACAGAACAGCAGGGCAGACTCAGATTCCTGAGTGAAAGTGTTTTCTCTGTTGACTGGCTGGGGAAGCTGTGCGGGCATCCAGTCAGAAACATTGCAGCCTCCCTGTGTGACTTCTCTCACTAATATCTAAAGCAGCTCGGCTTACTGTGTGTTTATCTTTCATATCTGTCTTTGTTTGGGGGCACAGCATGAGCTAACATCTAGCTACATTTGCGGCTATTTTGATGTTTGAGGAGAAATGGGGTGGGGGGGGGGGGGGGTTGTTAGAGCAGATGCATCATCAAAGGTGTCAAAAAAATGCATATTTAAAATGGAAATTCCTCTTTTTTTAACTGTCTCTTTGACTTATGTGTCCATATTGTATAGTTTTGTGGCAGAAAAGTGTTGACAGTGTTGAAAGTTCAAACTGGAAATCCTCGACACACATTCAGTGTGTTTTATGTTTCAGTTGTTAATACTAGGTGTGAAAAACAACTGGTTAGGTTAAGCCAGAGGTTCCCAAACTGTGGGGCATGGAGCATTGGCAGGGGGAGTACGGCAAGGCTAATGAGCCAGGCACAAAAGCGACAGATTTTGACCACACTGCACCAGCCACTGTTGACCGCTACAACTCTTGTCAATATGTGAAGTTCCACCAGACACGCACTCCGCTAGAAGTATGCACCCAAACCTCACCAATTGCACCAATCAGATCGAGCTGGCAGGACGTCAGGTGCCAGAACAGCACAGAGAGACAATTAAAGTACATCAATTGGACAGGACCTCAGCTGGTGACAATGCTCTTCTCTACACAATGGGGGCCCAACAGAAGAGGTCTGGGAACCACTGGGTTATTAGGCATCCATGATTTAGAAACAAGAAGGCAACAGATACTAACACTGTGGTTGTTTGCAAGGCCTACAAATATTCATCTCATGTTTTCTGTAATGCTAATAATGGGCTGAGTCCCTTGACCGTTGACTATGTAGCACACAGCAGCACATTGCTTTTACTAGACATCATCTAACTGGAGGAACTGTGGTCTCAGTAAATTGTACACTTATTGGTAATGTCATGTTGACGGAGAATACAGATGAGCTATGAAAGAGGCATCTGCTCAGTCAGATCTCACCTGGGCAGACTGCTCTAATTTACGTGTAAAAAGTCTAATAGATTATTAGGTATGGCGTTCCGCAATCCAAATGAAACACATTTTCAAACTTTGTCAGATTTAATATTAATCAGTCTGAACAAAGCAGCCGATCCTATCAAGCTGCTTGTTATAGCAGCTGGAAACTGCTGCTGTCCACCAATGTAACACGCCCAAGTGAAAACCAAATTAAGTGGCTTCAGTTGAGCTGATACAGTCCGAGATAGTTAGGACCAGTTTCATGCAGTCATTTCAGATTTACTGTTTACGGCAGCAGCAGTGTGCATCTCTGCAGAAGGACACCTCATGAAAATGTCACATGCAATTAAAAGAGAGTGGAGCAGCTCAGGCTCTAAATAATTCAGACAATGGAGCGTGATCTGGAAATTGGCTCCAAAGAGTGCAGCAATGCACTTTCCTCTGCACACATCTGAAATGTGTGGCTGCTGCTTCTTGTATGAAATCTTTTTTTATATATATATTTTTCAGCTACAGTGATTAGGTTTAGCATTCTGATCATAGTAATATTTATGATGCCTTATCTCATATGATGTTTAGCACCCCACCCCCTTTTTTTAAATTTTTTTCTTTTTCGCTGATATTTTGATATATTTCATTTTTGCTTAATTGATATAGTATTTTCCTTGTTTATGTTTAAGTTGTATGTATTAGATGTTAGTTACATGTTACTTGTAACTAACATGTTAGTTGTTGTTGTATACTGTTGGATAACAACTAGGAAAACAAAACAAAAAACAGCAGAATGGAAGCTGTCTCTGTTACGCTGAAATGTCTTGTTGCTGCCCTTGAAGTGGTTAAAAGTTTATATATATATATATATAAACATATATATATATATATATATATATATATATATATATATATATATATATGTTTTTATATATATATATATAAACACATATATATAAACATATATATATATATATATATATATATATAAACATATATATATATATATATATATATATAAAAACATATATATATATATATATATATATATATATATATATATATATATATAAACATATATATATATGTTTATATATATATATATATATATATATATAAACATATATATATATGTTTATATATATATATATATATATATATATATATATATATATATATATGTGTTTATATATATATATATATATATATATATATATGTTATATATATATATAAAACACATATATATATATATATATCTATATATATATATATATATATATATAAACATATATATATATATATATATATATATATATATATATATAAATAAACAGTGTATAGCCAATAATTCTGCCCATGATGAGACTGGGGTTATATTTCATAAAACAGAAACCTGCTGGTTATAATATAAGTTATATAAGTTATAATAGGGACATTTATGTTATGTTATGGGGGGAGTTTGGACCCAAATGCAGACACGAAGACTGAGGTGAACTAAAAGTGAGCTTTTAATAAAGCCGAAATGGCAAACGACATAAAATTCTAGAATGCAAAGTACAAATCAAAGGTGTAAAAAGCAACTAACTAAACCAACAAGAAGAAACAAGTAAAAAACAAACCAAACCTAACAAAGAGCCAAAAGGGAGGATGGGAACACACACGAACACGCCATGGATAAACGGACGGACTAACAAGAACAAAGGGGAGCACAGGACTTAAATACAGAAGGGTAACAAGACACAGGTGAGACACATCAGGGTGGGGCAAGCAATCCTAAAGGCGGGAAACACAAGGAAATAAAATGCACAGGAACACAAGGGGAAACATGGACTTTCAAAATAAAACAGGAAACACAAGACACAACTGCAAACACACAGATCACAGACTCAGGGCAGGAATGAAAACTAAACAGAAAACAATTCAAGAGACACAGAATCCTAACAATTTAATCTCTATTATGAATGGGCTTTTAAAGAGTCTGCCATCCGGAAATCCTGACACAGATTAAAGTTATAGAAACAATGCCGTTGGGACCAAAGAGAGATATTCTCCTGGGACACTTTCCAAGGCTAGCAGTTTGGCTGTACATGAGAGTTTTAAGTCTGATTGTTAAGTCTGATTGTTGCATTCTCCCCCCAACTATCCTTTCTCCAGCAGCGCACCACGTTCGGACAGGCACCTGCGAGGTGGTGGCGTTGCACCGCTGCTGCAACAAGAACAAAATTGAGGAGCGGTCGCAAACTGTGAAGTGCTCCTGCTTCCCAGGGCAAGTGGCTGGCACCACCAGGGCCGCCCCGTCGTGTGTAGATGGTACGTTCCTGTGACTTCATGTTTTATGGGTCAGGTGTTTGTTATTGCTGACACTCTTTTCCACATATGCTGAGGAATATATTTTTGCTAAGATCATCACCATCAGCACACACAAAGGTTTTATTTCCAGCAAATGCTAGAAGACTACAACAATAAGACTCCTTAACTTGTAATCTGAAGAAGAGGAAGAAACTTCAAAATCTTAAAACTGGCACTTACACACTGGAACCAACAAATGTTTAGATTATTTAAAAGTGGTGTAATTTATTTAGAGGACTTGTGTCTGAGCTTAACCATCTGTGTAATAAACTGTCTATAGATGTAATATTCTAATGGATCTGCACAACAGTTTAAATTTCCAAAACTCTTACTCATGCTTTCTTTAATCCTGGATATGCTTAAATAATAGTTCTACAGTATAAACTAAAGACTGCAGACTGATACTGTAACACAGCAATAATGAATGTAGTTATATTTGTAGAATAGAATCCTTTTTAATACTGATAATATGGTGGTGGAAAATGTTGTACCTCAGTATTAAATGACAGTCTAATCGCTCAAAGCGTTTCTACATTGACCAGCACGCAGACAGAATCCTGCATGCAGGAGCTTAACAAAGACACTCCTGAGGGGGTTTTATAAATCAGCGATAAATGAGTGTGACGCCGTCCGCTGCAGCCTGTGAAGTCGATGACCTAGAAGGTCTCTAACATGCTAATGTGCCAGACCCACAGCTCAGCTCAAGTGGCTGCCTCACTTTGGTTTAAAAGTGCAGCTTTCTGGCTAAACTCTGGACCCAGTCATGTCTGACCTATTCCTTGACATTTTACTATTGACATTTTCTGCAAATTAGAGCTGTGAGCTACCGGCTTCCGTTTAAAGCTCCATGGGTGATCTCAGAAAAAAAAAAGATCAGCACTTAACCTTTTAATTATTCTTTCTTCTGCAACCAGGGATTACCTTTAGCTCCACTCAGTGTGAGACAATCTTCTCTTTATATGAAGATAAATGTGAGAAAACCTGTGATCTGACTGTGTAATTTAAAAAAGAAGTCAAGAATAACACGTGCACTCAAAGAATTCTTTTCAATTAAGTGTTTGTATGGACAGCTTTGACTTGAAAAATCAGCTTATAAATAATAAAATAAGCCACAAGCTGCTAATGTTATATTAACAAAATGAACTCAATGTTAATCTCATTCATAGAAATGAAGGACTTCAGCTTAAATATATATATATATAAAATAAAATTAACACAGGCGCATGCACACACAGAAACAGGAGGGAGGGAGCGAGAGAGAGACAAAAAAAGGTCTGATTTGAATGACATTGTTAATACAAAGGCGAGTGTGCGGTTTGTAAGGTTAAAAACTCATATCAGGCAGCTGCACAGGCGCATTAGAGCTGTACATCCACCAGTGCAGTGAACCACACATTGGATTGTTCTGTCAAATTGACTTGATTATTGTTTTTGTACTTAAAGATATATTTTTTGTAGCACTCCGTTGAGTATAAGTCGTAGAATAGTCGTTTTTTTTTTAATTTAAGCAACAAAAAAATCTGAAGAACAACTCGAGAGCCGAGAGAACCAGCTTTCTTTATTGTGCCAAAATTCCCATCACTGTCAGTCATATCGCTTGAATCCCAACACATGGATCTGTATGAGCTTGTGATCTCACAAGAATCTAGCTGCCTGACAATGATAGAGACACTAATTTGAATTTAATATGATTAATGAACAAAAAGATAAAAAAAGTGTGAGTTAGGTAGAAAGAGATTGTTTGCTGTTTTGGCCTCTGATGGGAACAACTGAAAGTAAAAGAAGAAAGAAGTATGAGCAAAACAAAACAGCTATGATCACTGTAAGTAGAAGTGCTTCGCTCAACTCAAGTTTTTATTGAAGTGCCAATAACATGTATTGAGTTACAATTGAAGTCTTACATATAAATGCTGCCTAAACTTTAAGTACTTCAGGTCTTAAAGCAAATGAAATTACTTCTTTATGGATTTGCATTTCTCATAAATCAATTTGATGTTTGGATTTATAATTTAAATTTTTATAGATAGATATTTATTTTAATAGATTTGAGTATAAAGACAGTCTGACCTCTGGAACTCACTCACATCTCACATTCTTGCCAGAACTATGATTCAGTTACACAACAAATGAGCTGAACTCACAGCCACACATATGCACAAGCATGAATGTTTATGAAAACCAGCTGAAGGTCAAAGCAACAAATCATCTCCATTTTCACAGTATAAAAACAAATATATATATATATTGATGAAATGATTCTCTCTCCCAGATGTTGTCAGCCTGCACTGGCCTCACATTTTCAAAGCATCATTAACTGTTAAGTGAGACGTGTTTCATGCACTTTTGTATATTTGGTCATCAATACTTTCATTTCATTTCACTACAAACCTCTGTGGCTTTTTTATCAGCTGCTTTTACACAACCACCATCTGCTTGCAGTTGACCTGCTGCACTTTTTACAGCACGCTGCCACTATAACTATGGCTGTGTAATACAAATTGATTCCCCCATGTCGTAAAGTCTCCATTCTGCACTTTTTGCTCCACTGAGGCTCCGGTGTTTTGTGTGTATTATAATAACCGTCCTCTTCATTAAGAAGAACTCTAATGCTATTGGAGTGGAATGTGCGTAATGACCTCTGTAATGTGCTACATTTAAATCATGCCTTGTATATGGCAGCAGCTTTATTGCTCTCTGTGACGGAGGCAGCTGAGGAGGCGTTCTCTGCTTTTCCCTACAGATGAATAGAGTCACATCTGTTTCCAGTGTATATTCTTGACACATGATTCTAAGTCATGTGTGTTTAAAATAGATGTTTAGTGCTACCAGTTAATCTCACATCACTTACCAGAGACAGCTGTCAAAGTGTGACACGGTTTGAGGAGGTGCAGCGACGATGAATATTTAAGGGGGCGCCATCACGTCGAGCAGGGCAGAGATTTAAATCACTTTGTTGTTAGAGGGGTTACAATGGATTAACCCTAAATTTGTGCATATTCTAGAGCAAAGATTAGTAAACAGAGTAATCAGTTTTGAAGATACCAGCAATTAAAACACTTTTTTAAGATTAATGTAGTATAGATTTGGGTTTTTATATGTAATAATGCAGCCATGTTTTGTGATCAAATGATAGAATAAATAGGAGACACTGACATTTAGAAGACTTATAATTTAAGCCTATTTGTCCCAACTTTAGGGAAAGTTTGTTATCATTGTGAGGGTAGTGATTGCCAAAAAGAGATTTTTTTAAAAAAAGTTATGTTTTAATAAGATGTTGCTTCTTAGCGATACTGTTGAGGATCTAATCCCACCATATGTTTAGCAGATCATTTTACAGCATTAAATGACAGGATTAACAGTGAAAAAAGCCACAAAAACAAATGCATATTATTCACACTAAAAATAACCTGGTGGGGATTTATTTGTTAGAAACCAGAAACGTACTTTTGTAAATCCATATGTTGATGTACACATTACTACTAGAATTTAACCCTTAAAGGTAGGGTAGGAGATTTTGAAAACTCAGTGAGAGTCAGCCAGATTTGGAAAGTAAACACACGCCCCTTTCTCTCGGAGCTCACCCTGAAGCCACGCCTCACACGTCTGTGACTTCGACCATCATGCACGTACCTCTCTGGTGTGCGCAGAGCAGGAAGAGAGTGACAACCAGCCAATACTCCGCGCAGGGCCACCTGGAGGATTAGCTGATGTTTTTAGCATTTTAGAGCTTCCACAGATGATTAATATTCTTTGTTTTAAAGCGAAACTATCGAACTAATTGGTTGCTATCGGATTGTAAAGAGAAGTTACACTAATTTAACAAAAAGTGCATTGGAATGAAATCTCCCACCCTACCTTTAAGAAAAGGGACATTGAATGCATCTATGACTGCAGACACTGTGAACAAAGATATTTCTGAGTTTATCCTCTCGTTTCTCTGCCAGCCTCAATAGTGGAGCAGAAGTGGTGGTGTCAGATGCACCCGTGCCTTGATGGGGAGGAATGCAAGGTTCTTCCTGATCTGAAGGGCTGGAGCTGTGCTACAGGGAACAAGATCAAAACTACTAAGGTAATAAATAAGCCTGTCATTTTAATGATGCCATATTCAGAACCTGTTGAATGTGACCCGACACACTCCTGCTCTCCAAGGTGAGCCGGCTGGCTGCGGCTTCTCAAACGGTCGAGTCCTCTGCCTTTACCTAAAAACCAATGTTTGCAGTCGGTGCTGGGACCCCTGGGACGCCTGTAATCAATGGGCTGCCATGTTTCCTTAGCACTTTCAGGCCACTTTGAGCACCCAAACTGGCCAATTACTCACTCCAATTACCTGCTTTTAACATTGTAACATGATGCCGTATCCTTCACTGTGTTATGACGACCCGTAGACTTCAGTCCTGTCTCTCTCCATGTACTTAATTATTTAAACTGCCTGCACCACACCTGCCTGGAGCCTGGAGCCAGGAGCCTGGAGCCTGGGGCTATTGATTAGGGGGTTTGTCGGGACCTCAAAATGGGATATATATACACACACATCTATAATCATTTTTTTTTCTTTTTGTGGTCCAGGTGCTGAAAAGTGTCAACGAGGATGTCTGGGAATAGATTTAGCTAACTATCAGATCCTGAAATATGAACACTAATCATCTTTTCTTTTGCTGTCTTCATTAATGTTTTGGCAGATATCTGCTGACAGGGACCAGCTCTGGTAACGTCAGATCCTTCACAGCAGAGTCCAGGTAATTATTATTATTTTAATATGTTGAGGTTTTATTTGTCTTATTGTCACAATGCTTGTTTGAAATATGCGGATAAACTCCTAACATAAATCATTAACATGGTTTATTATTACCATTATTGTCAAACTCCCAGTAGTGTAATTACACCAGAGAAGAGTTAGGAGATGGTATCCATGCACACAACACAGTGTTCAAAGCATCAGAATTACCCAGCGGATTTATCTCGCGCACCTTTGAACTCAGTCAGAGATACAAGTTTCTTAAGTTTCAAATCTGCAGGCAGCCTGCAGAGTGGGGGGGGGGGGTCACTCTTTCTTCTTCACCTCAGCTCAGCACACAAAACACCAACCTGGGACCCCCAGCTACTCTGACCCTTATGGCTCTCGATCATAAATGCATTCATACACAGTGGAAACACCTGCAGAATCACAAATGTAAACGAAATGGTGATGGGCTACTACAAAGCCTGCAGGGGAACGCTGTCAGTCTGGAGCACATTTCACAGTGATGTAGAGTCTGACATGTAAAGATGTTAAATTGTGTTGGAAATTCTCAAAGGTGACATCAATACCCTGCACTGTCTGCAAAGCTTTGTTCCAGAGGGAGAAGGGAGAATAAAACTCTAATGTTGGCTTGTGCAGCTTCCTGTGGACACAACACTGCTTTTTATTACACTTTCACTTGTTTTGCTCCTGGACAAAGCAGACACACGATTCAATTTGAGGAGATCAGGATGTCTGCAGTGTCTCAGTGTGAAGGGAACATTTCTGTTTGCTTTTGAGGTTACAACAAGGTTTTAAATCCATTAAAGGATGCTGTTGTTAGAAAATGGAAAACGGTCTGTAATGATATACTTTTCTACTCAAAGCGCCTTCATCTGTTCTACATACACACATACAATGAAGACACATCAACACGGAATTCAGGGAGCAATGATCGAGAGCCATTAGACAAGTTAAAGCGACACCATGGACAGGGAAGATCATTGCTCCCTGCTGCCCGGGGAGGAGCGTCCTGGCTGGGAACCCTGCTCCCCTGCGTTCTTGGAACTCCCCAGTGCTCCAGCACATTTCCCAGAGAGGGACACTCATTGCTAACCAGCCCAGGCAGGAGTTAAAGTGACATGGACTGGGAGAGGCCTTCCATGTCAATAATAATACTAATTCGTTGGCACAAATTATTTATTTTTTGACTATGTCATCAGCGGGGCTCCATAAGTCTGCTGTGTCGCAGAGTGCGTTACAAGTGACGCCACAGCCGATCTGACTGTTTAAAAGAGAAAATTTAACTATGTAAAAATAATATTAAACAAATGTGGCAGAAAAGAATGAAAATCCTACTTACTACTACCTACTACATTAAACATTATTAAATAAATGTTAATAGCAGCCTGGTGCAGTGAAGACATAACTAGGTAACTTCATAGTTTGATCACTTATTTTGTTCTGTGAAACATGACCTTTGACCTGTATAAAATGATTACGTCATCCTATTTTATGAAGTTTTAATTAATACATATCATCAATGTTTGGCCTTTGACCACTAAATTTTAATTCTGATCAATTCATTCTTGAGTGCACATTTCACAGAGGAATGTAAAGGTTTTAATTTGTGGCTAAAACCCATTTGTCCAGACTGTAAACATCATTTATGCTGGAATTGATCTGCAGTAGCCAAACTTTCTATCTGATTTATGTATACAAATCCCAGTGTACGTATATTCAAAAAGGCCCCAGTCACAGTGGTGATATGTGAAAACATATTGTAAGAAGGACACTGCGGCGTGCCAATTACACAGCTGAATTACACAAACACAGGCCCTGCACCTGCTGTGTTAAATCTCTTAGCCAACCTTACTTCAGGAACTAAATGGAAATTAATCCTTTGCCTGGCTTCGTTTTCCCTCTTAGTATTTTTAGCATTGTTTCAGACACTCACTCAAATGCTGTTAATGATTTCCCCCCTCCTGAAGTGCAGATCCTTCTCTAAAGACATTTTCTCTCCTGACAAGGAGCGGCACTGCTCTTTGTCTTTCCAGCCTGAAATTATTCTCAAATTAGTACCACATTAATCACAGTGACAGCTGAGAATCTAAATGACTCTGTAAAGAGAGGAATTTATTAGAGTTTGTTCAGCGACCAGCAAAGTGCAGCAACAACCTAAATGTATGGAAACTCTTCACCCTGCGTTTGATATGATTATGCAGGTTTTCTTGTCCAGTGATGGCCTGATGGTTCTTGGTTTGTTTTGCTTTTCTGCATAACTGAGGATGATTTATATGACACTATGCACTTCCGCTGCTCTACCCCTATTCCGTGTCATGCAGCCCATTTGTGAATTAATCTAACTGTGCTGTCAGAGCTGTCTGTTTTCTATCAAAAAGTTCAGCTTCCATAATGGGGCCTTACAAGTCCAGCGATGGCTTCCCTCAGTCAGATGTTACGCAGCGGCTGACAGACGGTTGGAATCGATAGTGGAAGTCGTTACGAAGGTTATGTTATGTTCCTCGAGAGTCTTTTCCAGAATGTACTTTTTAGGGGAGCAGAGGAGCTGCCAGTCAGCCCCCAAGCTTCATGACAGGCAATTTAATCTCAAGGAGAATGGAGGTCCTCAGAGTGTCTGACGGCAACGAGCAGGAGAGGAAAGGGAACTCACCAGCATTCCTCATCTCAAATATTCAAACAGCAACATGAGGGCGTTACTGAATACAGGAACGATTATTTTCCACACGTTATCAAAAACATGACCTGTAGGCATGACTGTAATTTAAGGATGAACAACATTTTGGTGGCCAAAGTTCAAGATCACTGAAACCTTATGTTTAATGTCAGGAGGTCCTTGAGGTGGATTTGGGGGACCATGCACATTTACTAGAGTGACAGCGATCAGCAAGAGGTGTCAAGAGGTCAAAGGGCTGCCACACGAAGCACAAGGTGGCAATTCCATTTTAGTTGGTTTTGGTCACTTAGTTCTCAAAAATCCATACATTTCCAGTCGTAGATCAACTGGTAAATCGACCGCATTACTGCGGAAGCTGCACTGATCCGCCTGTCAATCTCCTGCTCAATTGTTTCCCTCACTCGTGAACGATACCCCAAGATACACAAACTCCTCCACTTGGAGCAGAAGTTCTCCTCCCTCCCAGAGAGGACAAGCCACCTTTTTTCTGGTCAAGAACCATGGCCTCAGATTTAGAGGTGCCGATTCACAGTTCTCAAAAAGATATACAAAATCCATCTGTAATGAAGGGCCTCTTCATTACTGTTAGCAGTGTTTGCTAGCACAGTGATCCCTCTTTAGTTCACCTTTAACCCATGTAGGGAGCATGATTTTTGTTTGTGTAGTGGCAGTGGGATGATTGATAAAATAAAATCACAGCACACAGCAACATAGAGTAATTGTTTATTGTTGTTTGGTGTTTGCTGGTGGGATTTGGGTGGAAGCATTATCTGTAAGACACAAAGAAATAGATTGTTAAATTAGCTGTACAATGATTGGATTGTGTATTTTTAATGATTGTTTAAGTGCTAATGTGTGAGGGGTGTGAGCTCTTACCTTTTGTAGTGGACAGTCAGGAGGAGTCCCCTCTTGGGACAGGCAGCTATTTATAGTTCCGGGCCAGTCCATTGAGGAAATAGGTGCAGGGGGGAGTGTATTGTTTGATTGAGGGACAATTACAGTTATGGGTTTTAAACTAGCTTTTAAACGAATAAAAAGGTAATTCCATTTATGTATTGTAAAAATATATTGCACTGTGTTGGGTGTAAGGTGTATGGTGGGGTGAATGTAAAATGGAGGTAGAATGAGATCACCCATCTGGGAATGGGAGAGGACTCCAGGTGTGCCATCAACTATTTAAGGCGGCCATTTTGTGTTCATGGGCTTGCTTCTTTGTGTGTTGTTGGGAACACATGCTGCCTGTGGTTCCCAGCATGTGGGTCAATTGATTGATGTTTGTACCATGCATGTTGAAATAAACATCTATATAGACGGCACTTCCACTGATGTCTCAAGCCTCCTACTTGTCAAGCCGCTACATGGCCATCCTAACACCATCTTTTAAGGGAGCATTCAATATAGAACAGAGCCAGCATAATGATCCAGACTGAGAAAAAAAAACACTATGACCATCTGCACATAACAAATTGACTAATTTCCTAAAAATTGCCACATCAAGACAATAATATGTTAGGAGCATGTATCTGAAGTTTAAAAAAAAATGCTAGCACCACTCTGTTTTCTCATCACAATCAGGTCGCAATTAACGTCTGTCAACAAGTGAAAGTAAAATCCAATCATCAGTGCCAGCAGAACGTATTTTCAAAGGGCATTGTAATCATATCTGCAAAACACATTTCATGACCCTTTTTACAAACTTTACAAACCCCAACTCTGATAGATTCTTCAAATGGCTAAACAGCCCACATGCTGTTCATTTCATCCAACACTTCTGCAAGTTTGACTTTGAAAGTCACATGTGAGGGATTTAGACCTTTAGTCCGATTTTTCCTCTGAAGATAAGGAGTTTCCTCACAGTGGCAAACATAAAAACGTAAACGGCAAGAATGAAAACCTCCGTGTTGAATAAAACATCTGATTGCTCAGCCAACATCTTTGACATGTCAATCAGTGTAGGCGAGTGTTTTCTGTGCAGAAACTTCAGGTTCCTTACTGAATGTTATGCTGCTGTGTCTGCATCTCACATATGAACATAAATACATACGAGCTTCCACACGTTTCATCACATTTTTCTTCTGACACAGGTGATCCCACACCGGGTCTGTCGGATCATCAAAAGAAAGGAGAGTAAATGCAAAGGACCTTTCTGTAAATAGAGACATCCTTTCTTCTGGACTGCAATTAATCTCTGGAAAACTTTGAATGCTTCTTCTTGAACTTTGTGGACATTAAAAAGAGGAGCTGATCCCATTAAGAGTCCCGATCATTCAGCACTTCTTTTTGAAGGACTCCCTGTGATTAGCCTTACTGGACGACAGGATTTAATCTCTCGTACTGCTTGTAGTGGAATACGAATGGTGAACTTTACCTATATGTTTATTTATAGAGTAACATGTCCTTTACACTGGATTTTGCATCACAAGTTGTCGGGGTGAACAGCAGGTCAGTATGTTGTATAAGCATTGCAAATATTTTCTGTCAGTTGTGGCTTTCTTCTTGAACCAAGTGTAGTTTCAAATATAGGTGAGAACATGTGGCCGGGCAGCAGATATTCAGGGTCAATTTATTAAAGAAATACACAACCATCATTATCAGTATATTAATGTAGGTATTCCATTTTAACCCAGATACTGACAGTGTAAACTGCAACCCTACCAGCTGTTAACGCACAGGAAGCTCGATTCTTGCTATGAAGATCAGTCTGCCATTTCTTGCCACAACAGCCTGATTCTATTTATTTATTTATTTATTTTTAAATCAAATCACAGCTCTGGAGTTCAGACTCTTGACAAGAGGCGTGTAAAAATTAAACACAGCATCTGGTTGCCGACTGGGTGATGACAGCAAATTTCCTTAAATCATCATTCAGAAGGTATCGCTGACACTTCCTTTTGTCTGTGTAAGTGATGACATCAGTAATAAACTATGGTTGTGTAACTAAAGCCTTGTGTTTTGTTGCCATGGGATTTGATACAGTGTCATGGGTTCTTGCACCTCCAAATTACAGATAAGTAGTAACTTTGGTGGGCTGTCTCACTTTCAGGGATTACTTCATGCTCTTGTGGCTTCCCCCTTTTAAACATTAAACTAATAATAATTAATAATTGTATTGTTCTTTTATTCATATTAAACAACACATTAGGAGCCAACCACTGTGTCCTGTCCAATAATAATCCTTGCAGTGAATTCTGCCTTTATACAGACTACACTATATTTAGAGGGTGCTGCTGTGGTGTCGTTGAGGTGTTGACTCAGCTGGTAATGTGGACACTCCTGACTGCCGGTGTTGACAGACCTGATTTGTTCTGAATGTTTTATGTTTCGATATGATGGGGCTGGAAACACATTTTTCACTATTAATATGACTAGAGAGTGGACACACTCATCACAGCCTGGATGTGACAAAGGTTTTTCCCAAGGCCCTGGCACTGGGTACATATGTGCACCACATAAACTGGAAGGTCACTACATTAGTCTCAGGATTATTACTCTGAGAACATCTGTGACACTAAACATGTCTTGAATTGTGATGTCATTGATTTACCACTGCAAGATACAGAGTGTGTGGCTCTGATATCATTTCAGCCTCCCAGTAACAAGGGTCCTTTACAATCAGAGCAGAGGCTAAAGACATACGTTGGTTTTCAGCACCTCCCAAAGTCCAGCAATGACTCCTGCTATCACACTGGAGGAAAAATCACACACTGAAAAGAAGCAGTGCATCTGAATGTTAATCAGCAGGAAAGAATGTTTATTTTGAAATATGCACCCCCACCACAGTTTGTTCCTGCTTTGTAGTTTCTTGTTTACTCGTTGAAACGATGGTCGTTTTTATCTCACCCTGCCTTCCGCCACGAGAACGCCATCTGTTATCATGTTGACCCATTCTGTGTCTGATTCTTTTGTTTTCAAAAAATGAAACAACTCTGTGAACAATGACTATCGTTGTGTTTGTACATCTTACTCACACTGATGCTTCATTACAGAAACACAAGCAACAGTTTTTATCTGGAAAAGGTAGCAGCAGAGGCATCAGGTTGTTTCATCTAATGCAGACTCACAAAGTGGAACATAAATGTGCTGTAATCAATCATTTTATATACACACAAATGTGTGTAACGCTAAAAGGCCCTCTCTTAGTGATGAACCAACACCAACAGTTCCCCCTCAGCTTTACAAAGCATTGTATTGTATCATCAGCTCATTGTTTAGGTTTTACAAACCAAATCCCAGTTCCAGCACAAACTAACTTTTAAACCCCTTCTTGCTCCTTTGCTTGATGATTTTAGCTGTTTTGCAGCTACGATTTCATCATCATGCTCTGTTAAACAGGCTTGGGATTGCTGTTAGGTCTTACACCTAAACACATATTGAAAGGAATACAATGTTAGGACACTCTTTAACCCACAAATTTCCCCGATATTACAGAGATGAAAGTTCTTTTTAAATGTTTTTTAGCTGAGGACTCCAGTGAGAAATTACTTTCCCCCTGCTCTGGGAAACAGACTTATTAAAAATGTTCATATCCTCGTCATAAAGGGACCTACACACAACAAGCCTGTAAGTCAATTTGGATCCCACAGTTTAGGAGTCAATGCCCCAGATTGCTGTTGAGGACTTTCCACACTTTATTGATGCATTGCTGACATGTCACGTTTTCAAATGGACCCTGCTTTTCCTTTTGTGAGCTTTGCACACTTGCTATAGATGCTGTTGCCTGTCAAACATAGTTATACTGAACGACTGTGTTTCCCAGCCTGTTTTCAAGCAGTGAGTCTGTGAAATGCTTTGCGCCGAGAACAGAAGACAAGTGGTGCCTAAAGCGCTTCTCTCATGTTCCACGAGGAGCGCGTGCCTCCTTCAAACATCAAGCCCCGTTCTTCTTTACAGAAGGCATCCTTTGGCAAAACGACAAACCTTTTCTGCGAATCACAAGGCCGTGACTCCGCTGGCCTCGGCATGTCAGAACAGTTTGAAACATTCAGGGTCAATCCCACACTCCCCTGGTTGCTATCAGAGTCAGTTCAGACAAGCTGCAGTGTGCTGAGTGTCCAGGGATGTAAAATACAGAAAAACTCACTTTCAAAGCTTTGATTTCTTTCAAGAGATTCAAATGAAGTAAAAGGCAGGCAATTCTCTCTCTTCTTTTTTGCTGCAGTCATTACAAGAGCACATCAAAGGATTCTCCTCCTCTCACCATATGCTGTATAGTTTCATAATCTAATGAGGGTTTTGTAATTACACAGTCCACCAAGGGAATGCAGCTCATCGATTCTCTGGGAAAAGAAATTTCATTACACAGACTCACTGTAAACTGTTGATGCTATCAAATGCTTTGTACTTTAATTTCATGTAATTGTTTTAACATGACAAAAGAACTTGTCACAATTACACGTTAGACAGAGTCAGATGTGAATATGAATCATCTGATGCTGAATCTTTCAGAATTTGTCATGTGGGAGCTGATATTGAGAAGTGGAGAGTGTCATTTGCAAAGCCTACAGGAAATTCTTCATTTGATCATGTCATTTATTTTCCCGGTACAGTGTAGTACTCAGTGTGACATTTCACTGCATACATGATATATATCACTAATGAATGTTGCTTTTTTTCCCATAGAAGCGCCTTGCATCCAGCAATAGAACATCCTCTGATACATTCATCAAGCCATCAAATGACAAACGAGACGCTCGCTGTATAGTGGAATTATTTATACGTTTCTGCGGGTGTAATAAAGGCTGAAGCACTTGATTCACAATCTCCTCTCTGCTGTGCATTCCGATCCTTTCAAGTTAAAGCCTGGGAACTCCAGCTGGATCTTTGCTTTGTCTCAGCTCTTTAACCCACAGCTACTCAAGTCGTGACCAGAATATAGGTAAAGTTTATGAGCTGAGAAATCAACGCCTCTGACCTGACACTGACCCATTCGATGCAGTGCTTACAGATCAATCTACTCTATAAGCTAGTATGTTTTTTGGTGTGCAGTGGGTGGTGAGAGTGGGGTCTGATGTCATTGTTCTTTCAAGATGATACAGGAACACTAGAATCCTCCTTTTATCTCTGTTTTGATATCTAGCCCTTATAAAGCCAATTAATGTTGAAACCAAAACACTATGCAGAGTTTAAGAACAATTCTCTGTGAGCATCACTTGAACTACAGCATCATTTTCTTTAATATTAGAGATTTCTACCTGTTCTTCACATTTGTTAATTTCATCAACCAATGAAACAACCACAGGTTTATAGAAGTGGAATTGATGTGGGAGGCCATGTTTACTCATACTTAGGTGTCCTAAACTTCGAAAACAAGTGATGAGTGTTCTTGGGACATAGGCGTAGCTGGCATTATATCAGAGGGGGAGCGTTCCCCCCACATTTTAAAACGGCCCGTTTGGACCCCCCCACATTTCCTGAGTAGGAAACTCCACCTAATGCTGTTTCGATTGCTCGTGAAAAAACTCTCCACTTGGTTCATAAGAGAATAACCTCACCGCTGAAATCCACTCCATGTTTTCCTGGTTACCACAGCGCTGCAAAACCGTTACTATAGTAACGGACCTAACAAAGCCAGTGGCTTTCTTCGAGCGAGCGTAAACACCGTAAAGAGAACCGTCGGTGCTGGTCGAAGCTGGAGGAGGTGACATCAGTGTCATCCCATAAAGTCCAGCTCATGCTAAAGCCTGACTGTTTTGTTACATGGCCCCAGGTGACGTTAGGTTGATGTTAAATCAACTTAGAAAAGTTGGGAGGAAGCTGCTGTTTACTTTCAGTTACAGTAGACGATTTTATTTGTCTGGCGACATGTTGTTTGCCTTTTCTGCTGCCTCCCCACACACAATGGACATAAGGAGATTCCTAAAAAAGACTCAGAGAGTTAGAGTTGTTTTCAGCATTAACCCATATTGTAATGAGGCCAGGTTAGCTTCTGTTAGCCTGCTAGCTTCAGCCTCGCCAGTGCACACCTGCTCCTATTCTTATCAGCAAGAATAAAATACATGTGATGGACCGTCAGGACACAGTGGTGCATTATATGAACAGGGAAACACTGATGTAGCAGATAAAGCAGTGCATCATTATAAACACATCCACAGGGTTTGTTGTGAATTCAGCATTTTTATAAGCAAATAAAAGTAAAGACATGCATTTTTTTGTAAGTTTTCAGTTTACAGTGTTTCAGTATTAGCTGCAGTTTGGTTCATGGTCCAATCGTTCTATGGGATTTGCCAGTTTTTTGTCTCTGTAAATGAGAGAAGGCCTCAGATATGGAGGCTTTGTATAATCTGTTAGTGTAGTGCCACCAGTGTGGTTGACAAAACTGTTGTTTCACTTGGAATTAGTTTCTGTATGTCACGTGTTGTAAAATCAATGAGTTTTCATTAAATCTGTCTCTGAAATATAGTAAAATAGTTTAACAACCTGTTAAAATCCACAGGAAATCGAAACTACTTCATATTATTATATTATATTTCATAATATACTAATGTACTTCACCACCCACCCACAGAAGGTGTCCCCCCGCACATTTTTAATGCTTCCTACACCACTGTCTTGGGATAACAAAAATGTAAAAAGTAAGAAAGCTGAAAGAGTTTTTCACTAAGGGAAACGTGTTCATGCCCACAAAACACTAAACTGATTTACTTTTAAACCCTTGGATTAAAGTCGGTATTAAGAATATTAAGATTTTAGTACCAACTGTGAAATGTTTTATGACATCCATACATAACACACCAGCTTTAAGGAAATAATGACATGTATGAGTCTATGTTGCTAAAGCTGTCATTTAAGACAAATCCACACGTTTCTCATGTTATCATAAATTACCACTTTTGTGTAACACACACTCGTAAAGCGAATGGATATTTTAATAATTGACTTTTAACATGATGCAAATGTTAATGTTTGATTACAGCTTGACAAATTTGCACACTAAATTTAGTGTCACATTGTAATTACTGCTGACAGGTACAATGAATTTATGTGGGCTTGAACATATTTTTTGCTAAGTGTAGGTTTGTGTAGGTAGGTATTTATCTCTCTCCACTTTTTATTGAGTGTGTACGTCTGTGTGTACACTGTGCATGACTTCTGGTCATATTAAGGTTGTTTACATGGAGTATAGTTTTTATATATATATATATATATATATATATATATATATATATACACACACACACACACACCTTTATATCATGGTCAGCCTGGCCTCTGAAGCCATTGATGTTTGCATTCAGCTGGAACCTAGTTTGGAACAGTCCTGGTAGATAAAACCAGGATAGGAAAAATGCAGTTAGTACCTCATGAATCAAGTGTAAACACAGTGTTGGAATTGAAATGTGAGGTCTTCCTTATAGTTTTTGGATCAAGTTAAAATTCCTGTCGATATCTGAAAATACAGACAAATATAACAGTCTTCACAACAGGAAATAGAAAAATTCAAATAAGCACTATTTTGAAATGCTAATGTGTGGTGTGACAGCTACTGAAGTCTCACTGTGAAAAGCTGGCATGGAAAATAAAATTTTCTGAATAAATATGAGGCTCTATTTAATCAACAGGTTCTATAGTTTCACCCAAGTAGGGTAATTGGCTCAAGACGTGCTCATCATACTGATGACTGTGATGCACAACAGTGTGAAGAAAACTTTTCATTCAGACCACATGCACTGCTAACTGCTGCATAAATGCTGAAGCACCCCGAGGACATCCTTTACTGTTATTATAGGTGCTACAGTGATGTATCATTGTTGCACCCATTAATGTTGTTACCAGTGCCCTCAGGGGTGTTATCACCATATTTAGTTATTGGAAATTTGATGAGGAATAAATCCACGAGCATGTACGTCAACCAGACCTGACTAAAATAAAAACTGAGACGTCTCTAATTAGGACCAAGATGGATCGTGCCTGTTTGCCGCATTCCCCTGAGCTGTGTGAAACATTCCTCCCAGCACAAGGTTGGATTACACCTGGATTAGACAAAGGAAGCCGCAGGGATTCACAATGTTTATGCATATACCACTTTACTTCCTGTGCACCCCCACTATATTTGAGACAACAATCTTATACAGCCAAGGGATCGGCGGCAACGGTTAAAGGTTAAGCATAAGTCACACACATTGCTCTGATGACCTTTTACACATCAACGTGACGACTTAAAAGTGGAAATGTGTCTTCTCTGCTACTAAACAAGGTGAGATACAGAACAGAGGTAAAACAAACAACACCAAGGTCTAAAACGCATTCTGTGAGATGAAACCAACAGCAATACCTGCTGAGTACAGCTGCTGTTTTCATGTAAGTGCACTGCTATTTCCCACTTTCCACATGACCAAGAGAGAATCAATAATGTTAAATTATGCCTATATATTTTAAGATCCAGACATGTATTGCACATTATCACCAGTGTAAAAATACACAGATAATAAAAATAGTTTCAATCAGCATCGGTTTTCCTGGAACACAGGGTCACAGTGTGGTCTGGAGCCTATCCCAGCTGTCAAAGGGGCACAAGACAAGATGAGTACACCCAGGACAGGTTAGCAGTCTACCACAGGGTTAACATAGAAAGACAGACAGCCATACATAAGACCAATTTAGAGCCTCCAATTAACCTAACATGCATGTCTTTGGTGTGTGGGAGGAAGCTGGAGTACCCAGAGAAAACCCACGCAAGCACAGGGAGAATGGGCAAAGTCCACACAGAAAGAGCCCAGATAGATTTAAACTTGCTGTGAGGCAGCAGTGCTACCAGCATTATATACTGTATTTTAAAACCCTTTCTTTCAATAGGGCAACCCATATTTAACCCTGCAGTGTAACATATCCAGAGCAGCTACAATTAATCTTTGGTCAATCATCAGATCCTTTTTATTTTCTGACCCTAAACTGCTACATTGAGATTGTGTGCACATCAATGATGCACAGCTCTGCACGGGTTCAGGTGAGTTTTACAGAAGATATCACAGGTGGGGTGGACTTGCAGATGCACTGTGGGTCAGGCTGTGCTTAAACACACACACACACACACCAGAGGTTGAAGTTGCTTCCTATAATGTTTAAATATTTCCATGATAATGAATACTTCAACCGATAAAGCATTGTTACTGATGTTACTGATCTGTATTAAAAAAATATATATATATTTTAAAGGAAGACATGGCTGCATATGATGTTTACACAATTTCATATAACAGCCCAAGAGGTGAAAATTTCTGACCCTTGTGGTAAAAGTCCAGCTCCTCTGCTCTTTGTTTTCTTTACTCATTCTGTATCCCTGAGTATAGGCATAACATTTCTTTCTGGTTGACCATGACAGAGGGGAAAAAGTAAGGGAAAAATGAGCAGTGTTTTTAGTTTAGACTTGGCATAAATAATAGTGGCATGAAGCAGGTAATGTGAAGAAAACTAATCTGCGACTTCATTCTATTATCTACATGCAGTAATTTGAAAAAGTACATTGACTGATTTTCTTCTTCTGATGCAAAGAAAACAAAATGTACATTTGTATATATTTTAGGTTAATAAATCAAAATTTTGGTCAATTTACCATCCATTTATTAACACGCTTGTCCTGTACAAGGTCCCATGATACAAGCTGCATGGGTCACCAGTCCATTACAGGGTTAACACAGGGAGACATACAGACAATTTTAAGTCCCCAAAAACTTAAAGCAGGCACAGATAGACCCTGGAAACCACCAAAAAAAACTGATCTAAGCTAGGAACATCCTTGCTGTGAGACGACAATGCTTACTGCTGTATAGTGCAGCCCCACTTAAAGTAGTTATAGTGGGAAAAAAATCAGGAGGTCAGTTAATTTTTATTGTTTGTTTTTATCAGGACTGTTTAATAAATGTGTCCAAGCTGTGGGTGAACAGCTTTGCTCCTGGGAGATTTAGCAACCAAAATAAAGAGACACAGATACAATGAACAGCGAGGCATCTGGTGCTACATAATGTCTGCAGAAATCATTTTTCCTCAAAGCTGTCTCTTCATTGTCTGCTGCTGACACAAATTTCTGAATCCATTGTGAAGATAAAAATTGGCTGAAAACTGGTAAAAGCAGGAGCAAATTAGATGCTGCTGAGCATTACATCGACTGCAACAAAGCAGATAAATGGATGGCGCGGATAATTTGAGTGAGCCATCCGTGTCATCAAACTTACCTGTGTGCAGTCACACAGGAGCCTCCCATAGTCATTTGCTTTGCCTTTGTGTCGCTTTACTGCTACAGTTTTTATGATCTGGCAGCCTGGGATGAATTTGCTATCATTAAACCAGGCTCGCGACAACAATGGTGCCAAGAGAGAAAGCACAGGCAAGTCATTTCAATAACTGTCAGATGTCTGGTGGCACATCAGAACTGAACAAATGTGTCTTTTGTCAGTTTTGTCAGGATCTTTGTTTCCTGACAGCATCTTTATCTGACTGATCCAAACATGTCGTCTAGGTATGCCTCTGTATTCATCAAGGCCCGGCTGACATATTTTCTCCCAGTATGACTTGCTTCTCTATTAGGCAGGACACAGAATGAGTACTTTCTCCCCATTTCCTTGTGGTAGCTTTTCCTATTTTACATATTTGGTTACAAACAATAAAGCAGAGAATTAGACATTTCCAGGGCTCCTTTTCCTCAGTGCACAGTTCATTTCATTCTGTACATTTTCACACTTTGTGGAATTTTTCACTCACAAGTTAATTAATCAGGTAGAGCTGGTGGGGTTACAGCATCTCAGGACTAAATGATCCATATTTAGCACAAAGAAAAACTTCAGTCTGAGGTATCTGAAGACAAAAAGCAGTGCCGGGAGGCTGGCCCTTAGTCTTCAGCAGCAGTGGTCCCCGTTTCATCTCAGGGCGGCTCTTAACGAGATAAACCCTTTACTGACAGTGACCTGAGATGAAAGTAGGAGACACAAAGCCGGCGAGAGTTCAGGGAAAGTTCTTCCATGCCCCACCTACCCACCCACTCACCTCGCCTAAACCTCTTTCAACCCTGCAGTCGTGGTGCTGCTGTGAGATGGGAGGGAAGTAGGTAGGGCGGCAGAGTGCGGTGGCAGACTAGAAAAGTTCCTTTGCCTCTATTACAACTTTGTGTTTGATCCCACAAGGAGGCCTCGCTAGGTGCTAAAGACGCAGGGTTTGACGGCTCTAATCTCTCCAACTCTCTCCATCTCACTTGAACTTGGCCTCTTCTTTTGTTCTTTAAGCCTGGGATTCTCTTGTTTCTACAACTCTATTTTGGACGCAGGGCTGGTTTTTATCAGGGAGGGGAGAGGATGCTGCAGCAGAGGTTCAATGTCCTTTAAAGGAACACAGTGCTGGCCCATATAAATGACACCCATCAAGCCAAATATGAGCAAATATGGAATGATCAAAAAGCAGAATGATGGATAGTGTCCCAGTAATGAAAACTATAGCTGTGTCCAAAATCACCCTTACTCACAACAACGGACCCTGTATAGTGTCTTCACCATTTTGTAGTGCTGTCAGAGAGTGTAGTGAGAATTTTTAGACCCTATATAGTGCCCTCAGGTATCCCACAATGCATCATGAATAGTAGTAGGGATGTCCCGATCAGGTTTTTTGCCCTCGGGTCCGAGTCCAAATCATTTGATTTTGAGTATCTGCCGATACCGAGTCCCGATCCGACTGTTAGCAATAGCAAGTCACTCCTGCACCTTCGCGCCATATAAATGATGCTGCAATGACTTTGCCTGTTTTTGCAAGCAAAACTCATGTGTGTGTGTCCAGAGGACTGGCTGTTCATCACTGTTGCATCAACTGTGGATTTCCACATGTGCGTTGCTTCGCCAAACTGCCCGCAACGCATTGCCGCCAACTTTAAATGCTTCAGCCTTCCCAAGCTGGGACATTTCACACATGAAGTGGCTCATCAAGGTCTCGAACCCAGGACCTCTCGCACCAAAGGCAACTGTCACACCCCTACACTACAAGACACAGAGTTACCCGGCACAGAAGGCGTTAACTTTGACAGCCCTAATAAATATATATCCGAGTCCTGATCGGGAGGTAACATCCGATTCCGATCAAGTCTGAAATCACTTAATCGGGCCCGATTTCCGATCTTTAAGCAGTGATTTTAGGTTTTCAGTCCAGCTGTTTCTCCTTCAAATGGTGCAGTCGGTGGGGTGGGTTTATAACATAATGTTAGAATTAAATGCAATTCTTGTAGAAACAAGATACAGTATTCATCCTCAGTTTGGAAAAACTGTGTCTTATCAGGACTATTGTCCTGAAAACTGGCAAGAAACTGGGAAACTTGTGTAAAATAATACAGCTTATCTATCCAGATTACCTGCATAAACCTGGAGGCTTATTTGTATATGAAAAATATGCAATGAAAGACTGTTTCCTGACACCCACCTTTTTGGTCAGTAAACGGGTTGTGTGTTGTGAGGGGGGAGTGAAGGGTTAAAAAAAAAAAGCTAGAGTGCTCCACTGTGGTGTTGTTAACGTTCTGTCTGCAGCAAGCCAGCACTGGGGAAAGCTGTCATTATCCAAAACGCTGTATGGGCACAGGCCCCTTGGAACAAATGAGTCCATACAGTATACATCCAGTTATTTTTTCATAGCACTGGAGTTGGCTTAAGTGCTGCAGAGTGTGCTGGTCAGACCTCTGCTGTATTATATCATCCACAACATACCAGAATAGCTTTTCTACTAAGAGTCTGCTATAATCACAAAAAAAGTTTTTGTATTATTAAATTCATAATACATGTGAGTGTCTGAAGTTTTTAAAACAGGGGGACCAGGGGGAACTATTTTTTTCCTCCTTTCCATTTCATTTTTTAGTTAAAAAAATGCCAAGAAGTTTAAAAAACATTGTGTTTGGGTATGTAAATATTTTATTATTTGGAGGTTCTGGCTGCCACACACATATAACATATAACGTGGAACTAGACAAGGTTTTCATGAATTAGACACAATTAATTTGAAGAGCTGCACTGATGTCAGCCTGAATATGCACTCCAGTGAGACCATGTTTGCTATTATTTATACTGTGTAACATGGCAGCACCTCATTAACAGTGTTTGAGGAGTTAGATAAAAGCCTTGCTAATGAATATGTCCCCTGCTGCTCAGATCAACATATGGGGGAATGACAGTAAATCCTGACCCCCCTCTCACTAAACCTTTGTTCACTGTGTATTCATGAGTGTGTGAAGCCATGGGATTTATTAGAGGCGCCGCTCTCCAGTGCTGATCCCCTCTTTCCAGCAGACAGCCTGTTTGTTTTGCAGACAGAAACCTTGGCGAGCAATGGTGCTCAAGTGGACACCAGGCTGCTGGGTAATACATTAATGACCGCTCATTTCCAGTGAGCGCTGAGAGCAGCCTCCCAATGAGAGCCAGCACTGAGATTGTTGCAACGTAAGCACCTGTAAGCGTCAAACCAAATGACAGGACATCCCTTCATCCTCACAAACACACAAAGACACACACACCAGCAGCAACTGAGGACAGCAATCCAGACTCAGCACCTGAAGCTGCCTCTTTGTTTACCATCTCTGTACTGTCACAAGTACCAAACGTGGTGCTGAATCCACCAGCACTCCTCTTCTTTGTCCGTGCTGAGCTGCACGCTTTGGGCGGCTATTCTCACATTCCTGAGCTTAGTACATATACTGTAACAACTATGCAGCAGCACAAACCAGCTCTGTGGTCTGTCACGTCAGGTAAAACTTAAGTCTGTGCACAAACAATGTAATTCCTATTATAAATCAGAGGTGATATGTTTAGTTACAGTCATGCCCCTGTCTGGTCCTGCCTCTCCTTAGTCTTCCAGCCTCCTTCGTCTCACACATTTCCTCAGTGTCTCTCTCGCCTGCATTGTAGACACCCATCACCTCCCCAACTCAACTTTCCACCAGGGGACGAGTAGCAGGGGCTAGTGAAGTCGATGAGCACAGGAGAGTTCAGGGGCTGGACTGCAGGTCAGAGAGAGAGAGAGAGATAGCGAGAGCAAGCCACAAAACTACGAGGAAGACAGTGAACTAACTGTACACCTTGCTAAACAGAAAAAGTCTAGTCTTAAAGGTGGAGGCAGTGTCTGCCTCTCGGACCCAGATTGGTAACTGGTTCCATAATAGCGGGGCCTGATAAAAGCTCATCCTCCCATTCTACTTTTATGAATCCTAGGAACTATACGTAAACCTGCACTCAGTGTCCTATTAGGAACCTATCGTACTATCAGGTCCTGCAGATACAATGGAGCAAGTCCATGAAGAGCATTGTAGGTAATAAGAAGGATCTTGAAGTGTATTCTTGAGCCCACTGGGAGCCAGTGAAGAGACGCTAGAACAGGAGAGATGTGATCCCTTTGGCTGCTTCCTGTCAGAACTCTAGCTGCTGCGTTCTGGATCAGCTGGAGGCTGTTGATTGAGTAATGTGGGCATCCAGACAATAATGAGTTGCAGTAGTCCAGTCTTGAAGTGACAAAAGCATGGATGAGCTTTTCAGCATCACTCTGAGAGAGAATGCTCCTGATCTTAGCAATATTACGCAGGTGACAGCGGTCTTGGAGACCTGTTTAATATGAGAGACAAACGACATGTCTCGGTCAAAGAAAACGCCGAGGTTCCTCACAGTCATACTGGAGGCCAAGGTAATTCCATCCAGAGAGAAAGTACTATCTGATAATCTAGTTCTGAGATGTTTAGGTCCAAAAACAATGACCTCAGTCTTGTCCGAGTTTAATAGTAAAAAGTTGAAGGTCATCCAGTCCTTTATGTCCTTTAGACATGCCTGTAGTCTGACTAGCAGCTCAGTTTCTTCAGGCTTCATGAATAAATACAGCTGGGTATCATCAGCATAAGAATGAAAGTTGTACATGAAGGAGGAAACATCAGTAACATGAACAAAGTGAAATCTGTCAGATAAATATGATTTAAACCAGCGCAGTGCTGTTCCTGCAATCCTAATCTCGTGGAGCAGGATACGATGATCTACTGTGTCAAAGGCAGCACTGAGATCCAGTAGAACGAGTACAGAGACGAGTCCACGGTCCGATGCCATGAGGAGGTCATTAGTGACTTTAAGCAGTGCTGTTTCTGTGCTGTGATGGGCTCTGAATCCAGACTGGAAAGCATCGAGCAGACTGCTCCGATGCAGGTGGTCATTTAGCTGACTTACAACAGCTCTTTTAAGTATTTTAGAAATAAAGGTGAGGTTGGGTATTGGAATGATCACAGCAGTTTTAAAAGCCTGCGGTACATATCCTGTTTCCAGAGACAGGTTAATCTGTCCTAATATAGAGTCTCCGATCAGAGGAATAGCATCCTTGAGGAGCCGTGATGGGATCGGATCCAAAAGACAGGTAGTAGGTTTAGACTTACTGATGCTGGTGGTCAGCTCAGGGAGGCCGATGGGCACGAAGCAGTCCAGAGTTAGATCAGGATCTGTTTCCAGAAGTAGCGGTGTATCCTCAGCGGTCACAGAGAGATTGTGGTTGATTTGTCCTCTAATAGTAGTGATTTTATCGGTAAAGAAGCTCATGAAGTCTTCACTACTAAGAGCTGCAGGAATGCGAGGCTCCACAGAGCTGTGGCTCTTTGTCAGCCTGGCTACAGCATTAAAGAGAAAGCGCGGGTTGTTCTTGTTTTCTTCTATTAGTGATGAATAGTAGGCTGTCCTACCTTTACAAAGGGCCTTCTTATACGTCAGCAAACTGTCTCTCCAGGCCCTCTGGGATTCATCTGATTTAGAGGACTGCCACTTCCTCTCCATCCTTCGTGTAGTCTGTTTCAGTGATCGGATATTTGAGTTATACCATGGAGCTAGCCTCTTCTGATTTGTAGTTTTCTTCTTCAGTGGAGCAATGCTGTTCAAGACTGAGTGTAATGTATCTGCAGTGTTGTTGACAAAGCAGTCCATTTCTGCAGGAGTTATATTTAAGTTGGTACCCCCATCAGTACTTATACATGGGACTGTGGGGAGTACTGGTAGGATTGCTGTCCTAAACTGTGATACGGCGTCGTCAGACAGACATCTACTGTAGTAGACCTTTTCCTCAGATGCGGATAGGTCTGAAAGAGAGAAGTCAAAGGTTATTAATGAGTGGTCTGAAAGAACAGGATTTTGAGACCACACTAGCAGGTTCTCAGCTTCCAGGCTGTAGGTGAGAACCAGATCAAGGGTGTGACTGTGACAGTGTGTGGGTTCATTTACTAACTGAGAGAACCCAACTGAATCCAAGAGTGAGTTGAAGGCAGTCTTCAGACTGTCGGAGTCGACGTCCATATGAATGTTAAAGTCACCCACTATAATGACTTTATCTGTGCTGAGCACTAAACTTGATAAGAAGTCTGAAAACTCCAGCAGGAACTCTGAATAAGCAGCAGCAGGTGGACGATACACTATGACGAATAAAGCAAATTCTGACTTCTTCCAGCTTTCGTGAGACAGGCTGAGATTGAGACTCTCAAAAGAAGTATGAGTAGACAGGTTCAGGATTCATCCGAAGACTGGAGCGGTAGATTGCTATACCTCCTTCCTCTCGGGTCCATTCTCCGTAAACATGGTGTCTCTTTCCATTTTTATGCGGACGATTCTCAAATCTACATGCCCTTAAAACAAAACCAAACTCATTCTGTTCAAAAACTCTTAGACTGTGTTGAGGAAATTAAATCCTGGCTGTCAGCAAATCTGCTTCATTTTAACGACACTAAGACAGAGGTCATACTGTTTGGGCCCAGTGATGTCTCTGCTGCTGATATAGATTTGGGTGTCCTGACACAATATCAAAAGTCCACAGTGACAAATCTGGGTGTAAAATTGGATTCCAACCTGAAACTTGATGCTCAGGTCAGTGCAGCTGTCAAAGCGAGCTTTTTTCAATTGAGGCAACTGGCCAAAGCCAAACCGTTCCTTTCTCGGCATCACTTTGAGATTTTAATTCATGCTTTTATTACGAATCGGTTAGATTACTGCAACGCACTTTATTATGGGCTCAGCCAGGCTTCACTTGCACGACTGCAGCTTGTACAGAATGCTGCTGCACGGCTTTTAACTGGGGCTAAGAAACGTGAGCACATTACTCCGATTTTAAAGTCATTGCACTGGCTCCCGATTCCTTTTCGCATTGATTTTAAAATTCTCTTATTTGTTTTTAAATCCCTTCATGGTCTCGCCCCTCAGTACATGTCAGACATGCTCCAGCCCCACTGCCCTGCTCGCTCTCTAAGGTCAGCTGACCAGTCTCTCCTGGTCGTCCCAAAAACACAGAGAAAACGCAGGGGGGACCGTTCCTTCTCTGTCGCAGGTCCGAAACTGTGGAACAAACTGCCTTTGCACCTTAGACAGACGGATTCTTTTATGGTTTTTAAGTCATCACTTAAAACATATCTTTTTACTCTGGCTTTTAACTCTGTTTGAGTTGTTGACTTTTACTTGTTTTATTGTTCTTACCCCTGACTGGTGCTTTTATTGTATGGTTGTATATTCCTATGTTTTATCAACTTATATTTATTTTATTTCATTTTATTCTATTTTATTAGTCAATTATTCTATGCTTGGTAGGCTGTGTACAGCACTTTGGCTGACCCTGTTGTCTTTTAAAAGGTGCTCTATAAATAAAGATGGATTGGATTGGATTGGACTCCTCCTCCATGGCCTGTGCCTCGAGGAACATGATAGTTAACATAACTAGATGGAGTTAATTCATTTAAAGCAACATATTCGTCATCATGTAACCAAGTCTCAGTGAGACTAAATATATCAGTGTGATGATCAATAATTAAATCATTAACTAAGAGCGACTTAGAGTGGAGGGATCGTATGTTAAACAATCGACACCTGAGTGTTCTGTTACCTTGTTCTAAGTGTTTGCGTGTGTTTTTATAAGGTTATTATGATTAATATATCTTAACTTGTGTGCTTGATGAACTGTGGGAGGACGTGCGACTGACACCACTTCAATAACATTATTAAGCTTAGTGTTTCTATGTGTATTTGTATTTATTATGTTTGGTATGTACCTTTTCACACGTTTCACACCAAATTTAAAATGGTTCTGCAGACTCACGATGACTAAATATAATCAGTCATTGGCTCATTATTATAATGAACACTTTTCTCTGTGTCTGCTGGTTTAGGAGTTGATGTTCATTCTTCAATTTGCAGTTAGATCTCCTGCTGACCTGGTCATTTTTAATGTTACTCCCTTTTGCAGCAAGTGTTACCAGTGAGCCAGACATTTATCCACTTATCACCAGTTGATTTTGAGTTCAGGTCTTAATGACTGGTGCTGGGCTGCAAAAACGTTCAGGACTTTTCCACAAGACTAAAGAGAATGGATTGCTTTATTGGCTTGCAGGCTGATGCAGTCTGAAGCAGCAGATGCCACGGTAAATTGAGAGTCTCTCTCATCTCAGCAGCACTCTCAGTTAAAACCAGAAGGCAGTCGGTCTTCCCCTCCTCAGCATTTTGGAGGGAGGAAGGAACAGAGCACGCTGTTGGCTGGGGGTGACTGTCGGATCTCAACTGGAAGAGTTGTTGCAGCGGTGCTGTGTGTGATCTGTGCGATTTGTGCCAGGAACTGTCTGGCCAAAGTCACAGATGGTGTTTGGAGCCATTGGCACTTTGCAGTCACAGAGGCTCAAGAAGCTCTCAGCTCAGATGCTATCTTTATTGTGATTATGAAGACTCAGTATTATACAGAAGTATTCAGGTACTTCAAAGCAGCCTTTAATGTAGGTATGTTTTTTTCAGCTTCTATGTAGCCATCTTAGTCAGGCCAGCTATACACAGAGGGCTCCACCCCACGCCTAACTAGAGCTAAACAGGGCCACTCTTCCACTGAAACCTTACAGCTGCACTAATTGCTTTGTTTTACAAATTGGAATATCCATCCTGCCCGTGTACTGCTAGCATATTACATTTATTAAATATAAATTTTCTCTTGCTCCTATTATCAGTACCCTTCTTGATAACTTATTTAATGGTCTGATCAGGTCCTGTTTGGATTGTCTGCCCTCAGGACCTGCTGTGACTTGAGGATTTCCTCTAGTGTGCATTCAAAAGGATGCCATGTGAACACACCATACAAAAAGGACGAAAGCAAATCAAAAGCTTGTAATTTCTCGGTCCTTTCACTTGTATGGTGATCTTCATGTCTCCAGGGCTTTTTTTCTTCTTCTTCCTTGTCTCTTTATCATACGTTCTGCCACTGGAAGGGACAAGAAGTCAAGACGGTTCAATAGAGATGGTGGGACCTCACGGAAACCAATTATAACCAGGCTCGAAAGCCTTTATTTCTGTGCTGCAGCTTTGAATGGTTTTGATATTCCATGATGAATTACCACAACCAAATGAGGAGGAGAGAGAGAGAGGGGGGAGAGCAAGAAAGCGAAAGAGCAAGAGACTGAAAGAGAAAATCCAGCAGGAATTCTTTGCCTTAACTCCCTCGGGGCGTTCAGTGTGTTGGTGGAGTACTGTACGTTTCTCTGGCAAGCGTATCTCCTCTTTTCCACCCACACAAGTCTCTCAAACCGAATGAAGTCCCAGCGGAGGAGTCCCTTCATTCAGAGTGTGCGTGCTCTTATGTAGCACACACACACACACACACACACACACACACACACACACACACACACACACACACACACACACACACACACACACACACACACACACACACACACACACACACACACACACACACACACACACACACCTCTTCTTAATTAAACAATGGCAAGTGCTGAAAATGTTGTTTGACTGAAAATTAACTTTATACTTGGAAAATATTAAAAAAAAGTTGACGCTAATCTCAAAGGATAGAACTTCATTAAGCAGAGAAAGTTGGACTGCGCTGAGCCTCACATGTCGCCTCTCGCTTATTCAAGCGCTGCCTTTGCCATATTCTGACTGAGCACTGGACAAGACATTTTCACTTCACAAAACGGCACAGACAGTGAGAGAAGTTCACATTCCTATTACCTAATCACCATCAAGCGGATACATAACGACTCTCTCTCATAATGGAAGCAGTAGTGTAGTGATCTTGAGCTACACTTTTTATCTGTAATTAAGTAAACCTCTCCTCCAGGTAAAGACTTTTAATATCATATGTATTTAGGTTATTCTATAGACAAAAGCAGGTGTACCATTTCCTGGATGGGGACTGCTAGACTAAAGACCGGCATGTTAGGTTAATTATACTCAAAGATGGATGTACTGTGGTGACTGAGTTGTGGTTGTGTCACATCACATTTTTGGAAGAACCTGCAAATGGAAGGCATGTATAAGCAACAGCATTTGTGTCTCTGTGTAGGTAAACACCTTGAGAGCTGGACTGTTATTCATATTAAAATGCCTGTAGGGTTGTTGTGCATAATTTCTCTTTCAGTAAAGCTGCTTGCTATGATTCATTATTGCACTTATTTACAGTTTTGATTACACTAGGTAAAAAAGGTTCTAGTGATGAACAGGGAGACATACAGTATAATCTCCATGAAGGTTTAGCAGGCTCAATTTAGCCTTAGCTTCGGTATGATAAAACATAATATAATGGTTGGCCAGACCTTTTCTGACCTTTTCTTGTATGTAAGTATGACGACACCGCGCCACCATACAGAAGGTGGTTGCATTTTTTTGGTTGCCTGTGCAGCCAATTAGGCCATCGTGAAGTGTGATGAGGGTTTAATTGTTACTTTATGAAAATATAGAGAGATATTACTACCTGTCTGATGTGAGTTTTCCCATTATTTATCCTGCAGGTGGAATCTGTGTGTGCTGCCTTACAGAAAAGTCTTTGTGATGAAGGTTTAAGTTCAAACACTCAGGGTTTGCCTGTAATGAGGTGGAGTGCTTCACAGATTTTCTTGGACACTTTTGCAAATGTGATTTATGCTTGCGGCCCAGCGAGAAGCTCAAGTCTTTAATTACCGTGCAAATTACCGGCCACTGTAATTCATCAGTACACAACTAGCAGAACCTTGTTTCCACACTAATTTAATGAATAATTGCCTGCTTGGGAAAACCTGCCTCTTCCACTGCAATGGCAAAGGCCCTCGGAGGGTACGGCCACTAAACTAGAGGCCAGCTCACATGTTCCGGTGGCGCTACCAACTGCTAGCTGTTTTATTAAATGAAACTCATGACAGCACCTGCACGATGACTTAATTTAATTGATGTTCACATCTGCATGTAGCAATAGTGCTTTTATTTTCCAATCCAAATGAGCAGAGGACAGCAAAGGCTCATTGACCCATCTTGCTTTAATTTATTCCCAGCCTGATAGAGCCCACTGTACACCAATTCCCCTCAGTATTTCTAGTTACATGAAATCCCAAAGCTCATGAGGCTATTACACCACATTGATTACAATAGTAAATCAAGAAAAGAAAAAGAAAAAGAACTCAAATCACAAATTGCATAATATTGCATACTCTTAGGGTATTTTCTTCTTAAAATATTTTCTTACTATTAATCTTTTCTTCCACTCACACACACCCCAACATAAACTGACTTCCTTCTCTATTGATCTTATCCTCCATGTTCACTCACAGAAAAATCTAAAGGAAAGCTGCTACAAACGTGTTGACCTTCACTTGCTCCTAAAACACAAGCACCCAGGAACCAACCAATCAATTACCTGGCAGCTTAATTGATTTGCAAAGGTAATCACTGGGCACATATCCACCAGGGCGGAGTATTTGATGTTTTAATAAATGGTTTTACAACAGAACTAGATGACTGAATTGATTCTATCTCTGAAACCTTGATTGGGGGAAAAACAGCAGCGTAGCAGCGGTGTCATGCCAACGATGCGATTGGCTGGGCTCACCTTTAATGTTTACACTGGAGTGTTGTGTAGAAGCTTGGTAAAGATAAAAGCTGACCACATTACTCAATTTTCTCTTACTGGAAGGAAACCGAGACTGGCCGCTTACTGTATCTCTTGTAGCACCACAGAAAAATGCAGTAAAATGTAAAAATAAATGTGAATCAGAATCAGTGTAGAGTCACCTACAACTGACATTTGCCATGATGGATACACCACATCGGATATTTCCTTACTAAATGTTCTCACACTGTTAGGTGTCAAATGAAGCGGGCCTGCACTGGAAAAGCTGAGTCACTGTAAACACCGCTGGATGTTCAAATGCTACAACAATTCCTTTTCCCTCCAAAAATTATTTATGGTTTTAATAGGTTAAAAGGGGACACTGGTATTTGCAGCAGTTGTAACAGCAGAACTGATGAAGAAGACAGAGCAAGTTCCATAATGACATCTCAAGAGCACACAGTGGTACCTTTCAAATGTAAAAGCTTACAGATTAGTTGCCGTATTTTCCGGATTATAGGTCGCAACGGACTATAAGTCGCACCAGCGGGCCAGCGTAAATCACTACGTTTTTAGCGCAACGTTGCCTCTTGAATTCCTCTTAACTTAAGTGGTACGGCTGCAGGACATTGAGTGAGACACACGCATTTCAACAAGTCCTCACGGGGAGAAATGATTAACTTCACCACTCAAATTCCTATAAATATCATGTAAATAAGTAAAAGGCAGACTACTATTCACTCATAAAGATGTCTGGAATTAGCGACCTGTCGGCCTATCGGCTCAGCTGCAAGCACGCGTTGCAGAATGTGTGTGTCACCTATGCTCGGAATGCAAAGTGTGGACAACTGGAAGTGGACGAGAACCATCAGGAGAGTGACAGAACAGGTACCATTCTATTTGTAATGGGACATCAGGACACAAAGCTAACTGTATACTTTTTCATATATAAGTCGCACCTGAGTATAAGTCGCATACCCAGCCAAAGGATGAAAAAAAGTGTGACTTATAGTCTGGAAAATACGTTTTCAGAAATGTAACCACTTCTATACTGTTAAACCTAAAACGCAGACCCATACTGATCTCACAGCACTGACTGCTGTCACACTGGCAGAGGCAGACAGGCTGTGTAGTTGGTCATCTTAACAGAAAGCACTATAAGACTATAACTATTTAATTTTGTCAGCCCCTAGAGACTGCAATCTGTCACAACCACACCCACACCATTTCTCAGACCCAGAGATTGCCACTTTGAGTGAAAAAATAGTGCTAGATTACATTGCTCAGGTAACCCTAGGCTCTGAAGCTACATATGCAATAAATCGGTCAACCTTCACTTCTTCCTCAGCAGCCCATGATCCTGCTGTCACTGGTCCCACACTTTTTCCTCCCTTGACTTCCACTTTAAAGGGTGCCAGCCAGTGCTGCAGCTTTCCTAATTTCAGAAGAACATTTGCAGACCAAAGACATGGCCACTTAGAGCAAGAACAGTTTGACCAATTCAAAGAAGACCAATCAAAAACACTCAATATCTGAGAGAAGGACGATACCCTGCACTGACCACTGTGTAGTGAAAGCTGTAAATAGAATGGGATGTCATGAACGCATTCCCATGGGATTCCTGTCAAACTCATATGGCATACATGCTCTCAAACTCATGTCAGGTTATACATGATCAAAGTGAGAAACACATTAGAGTTTATTCTTACCTGTGACGGCTTGCAAAGTATGACATTTATTTATAAAGACAACTGAACATTAATGAAATTAGACAGCTCTGTAACAACCCACAGGTTCTATAAACAGATGATTTATGAATATAATGGCAGAGATAAATAAACTACAAAGTAGCACAAAAAGATCTTTAAAGGTTAATCATCATTTTAAAAAGCCTGCAGGCACAAAGTGTGTCACATCACAGTGTAATATTTTGCCTGGAACTACCAACTTAAAGGCAATAAAATAATCCAAAGGATCCAATCAATCTACATTTGATGCTAAAACTGCTGCTATTGAAAGCTTCATCTTTACACATGCATACTGAGCAGTCACTGTAAGTCACTGCTGCATTTACTTTGGAACCAGCTGCTTCCTGATGGTCTCATTTAACAAGTTATGTTATTGAGTATAATGACAACAACACAGTGTTCAATTTAAATAAGATCCAGGATCATTTTGTTAACTTGAATTAAAAACTCTTTATCATTTAAATACTGTAAAGTCACGATGCTGCCGCTTTTCACACAGCTCCCCACCTCCACAGTCTGCCACAGTGCAGAGGGAAACCTCTGTGCCTCTGGGAGACGTTTCTGACGTTTCTGAACTTTGCTGCAGGTTTCCTAGTTGAAGGGCTGCCCACTGGACAGTTTTAATTGCCTTTGGAGGCCGTTAGGGCAGGTCATCAACCCATCTGATTGGAACCACAGACCAGTCCACAGAGAGGAAGTGACAAAATAGGACTTCTGTTGAATTTTTCAAGCATGAGGACCATCCCCAGACTGCTGGGTTGGGGTGGTTCTTGTTCAAAAGTTAGTAGCCCCTCTTTTAATTCTATGTTTGTTTGCAAAAACTAAATTATGTGGTTCTATTAGGCAAATACAACATAACGTTTTCACCATGCCATTATTTATTTAGCAAAAACATAGCCAATATTAGGTGGATCCTCAACGCACTAGAAATTAACTTAATGTTTTTCTATCATAGTGGAGGAATATTGGGCCGTTCTTCTTCACAACATTGCTTCAGTTCATTAAGATGTTTGAGTTTTCATGCATATTCAGCAGCACAGTGGAAAAGTGCAATCCTAAACACTGAACCTGAAACTCACACTTGCAAAAGGTCACAGGCTGAAATGCAAAAAATGATTCGTAAGAATAATCAAATTGGCTGAAAGCAAACAAGTAATAATGTGAGCTTGAGCTAAATCAAGACAGGCATGAAAGCAAACAAACAAAAAAAGCTGAAGTGTGGCAGAGCTAACGAGAGCTGACTTGAAGGTATAAAAGTCATTTCTAAAGAGAAAGTGATGTATTGCTGCACGACTGCCGTGCCCATGGCTGCAGCAAGCCCTCAGAGAGCCGCAGTCCACCGTCACCTGATTATTTTTCACCTTGTTTATGGCTGCACTCCTTCATGGCACTGCCTCCATCTCCCTCCCTGCATGGACCTGTCTCATTACATCCATCTCAACGAGTCACTCAGCCGAGAGAGAGAGAGAGAGAGAGGAGGAGGATGGGCAGGGGACAGGTAATACAAGGACAGGTGAGGAAAGACGATTAGAAAGAAATGAATGTAGTCGTGGAACATTGTCTAAATGTGTCCTGACAAGAGACGAGAAAGTGTTTAGTGTGGAAATCAGTCTGAGCGTGTAAATTTATCTGAAGCAGGACGGGCAAGGAAAGGACAAAGTAACACCTTACGTAAAACGTGCCTGTTTTATATCAAGAATTATGTCTTTGAGAAGAGCAAGCTGTTGTCATGAGCACACCGACACACACACACGCCTTGGTTTAAACAAACAAAACATAATGTGAACATTTGGTAACACATTAAATGCGTACCATGTCAAATCAAACTGAACCATGTCTGAATCCTCCTCATTAATCCAACCACAACATAGACCATCTACAGAACATAGGACGGAGTGATCACAGTGGTGAAACAAAGACGGGAGATCCTTAGAGACTTCCTGTGTAGCACAACACACTGATGTTACCAAGCAAACTGCTGTTGACAGTAACATTTAAAAGTTCTTCAGCCATTAAGAGTTTAGTTTGTGTAGTCTGCTGTAAACAAATAATCCAGCCGTCACACAATGAATGCTGGACTATGTTTGGACTGCAGCATCCACCTGAGGCATTCTTGTTGCCAAGTAAAGAAAAAACAGTCTACAAATATGTGACAAGACCATCAAATCAGTCCTGATGGATGGAATAATAAGTAAGTCTGAATATATCAATTATAACGCAAACACTGCGGCATAAAAAGCACACAAAATTTGAAAAAATCAATACATTTTGTGGTCTCGGCCCAGTACACACACACACACACTCGCACAACAAGAATGAGCAGGCCTTCTGTTTGCAGATAGTAAAACACCAGTGAAGACAGTGTAACTTATGAGACTTATTACTTACTTAAAGGCCGGTAGACCTTTGTGAATCTGAGGTCATGTCAAAAACGAAAAATAGAATTTTATAATGAATTCACAGAATAGTTACAAATGCTGGTTTGTGATTTACATATGTTTATGTTTGTGTCTTAGTTTGTAGCACAAAACTGTTCAAACCAAGTGCAGATATAACACAACATTCACAGCTCTCACAAACCATCAAGTGACTTAACCACCACGTCTACACTTTCTAGCAGAACACAACACAACAGCCTTTGAGCTAAGACCAAACACATGAAACATATTCTGTAGCATCAACAGTACCACAGGAAATGACAACATCAAACCAGCCAAAGAGACACTGGGTGTATATTACTCACCACATTTAATGTTTGACGGCCATTCGTTCTTTTTCCATGGGAATGAATTAGTCCATATTCCTGTTGTGTAATATCATACTGCAGTTTGTTGATAGCACCCATTGTTGTTTCATGACGTGTCCACTGTTGTTTGTGAAAGTAGAACACAACTATATGGAGTATTTAGTTTCTTCTGACGTTAGAGAGAGGCTTCTCTATCTAACATGACTGCCAGCTCTGAGGCACATGCAGCTAGCAGCAGGTGGGTAATGAAGGACAGCTGGGCAGATGGGTGTGGCACATGCAGGGGGAAGTTAGAAATTTAACTGGGAGGAAGATGAAAGCAGCACAAGTAATTAAGTTCTATAGTTTTGCTGTAAATATATTGTCTTAAAGTGCCCTCTCACCTTTCAACAATGCAGGGATGGTTCAATACCCTTCACAGTTCTGAAGTTTAGGAGTAGTGAAACCATTAAGGTGTAAAATGCAAATGTCTGTGGTGTAAAAGTGTTTCCTGGTGGCAGAACACACCATGTGGCCTGGCTGACTGTTTTTTTTCCATTTTGACCTCATGATAAAAATAATAAGGAAGACATCCAAACAGACCGGCCATCGTTCTCGCATCACATTCTTACCTTTTGTCATTACACTGGTTGAAGCCGAGCATCAGCTGCTGTCGTTTTGCCTGCGTCATTGATCTGTCCCTCCATTGCCCCTCAGAGGCCTCCGCTCAGCACCACCACAACTCACGAATAGCTCGTCACTCTCCACGTTTCTGGAGCAGAACTAATCAGGCTAGAGAAGACACTTGGATTGCCCCACTGCTACCCATGTGTGATCTGTCTTACCAATGTATGTAAGAAGAGAACAGAGGTGCAGAATTTAATTTTATTTGCAGAAATCTCTCCGGTGTTCTGACGTTAATAATATGTTTATTTAATAGGGACAAAACAAAAGCATTGTTACAGTTTCAGGTCCCTAAGACAATACAAATACAAACAATAAGACAGGACACAATCATTAAAAACATACAATACACATAATACAGACTATTTACAATACAACAGACGTACACATGTTGGGCTAATGTTCACAGGTTTGAGTGAATTGGAGCCATTGTTTTACTTTAAACTGTTAAACTGTTCCAGATCTGTGGCCCTTTTACTGTGAATGAGCGTTGGGCAAATGTAGTCTTACATGTGGATGGTCTGCAGTCACCACTAGCGGCACTCCTTGTAGTGACACCAAGAGTTTGTGAAGAGTTTCTGGATCATGTTACAAATGATTTCTGGGGCAAAGAAATAAAAATTTCAAAACTTAATAGATTGTACTTTCCTTGAATTCTACAATAGTGTCATCTAATGGGCTTCTGGTCCATCACTTTTAAAGCTCGTTTATAAAGAGGTGCTACTGCTGACTGGTTAGCCTGGGCCCAGACAGTGATACAATATGAAAAATAGGATAAAATCACTGCATGGAAGTATAGCCTAGCAGTATTTATTGAAAGACATGATCACTGGGACGAGACCCAGGACGCGGTGGATAGACTATGTCTCTCGGCTGGCCTGGGAATGCCTCGGGGACGTAAACAGTTTCAATTTGTCCTGATAGTCTTTGTTATTTTCTTTATATGGGTGTCAAATTTTAATTTTGAATCCAAAACTACTCCCAGATATTTGAAAATGTTCAACTTTATCAATTGGTTCATGATTAATTATTATCTTGAAGTTATCCGTAGATTTCTGTCGTAGTGAAAAACACATGGACACAGTTTTAGAACAATTTAAAGGCAGACGATTATCTTGAAGCCACTGGGAGACATTGACCATCTGTTTGTTCAACAGCTCTGCAGCCTTATCTGGAGTCTTTGCTGAGACATAGATGACCATATCATCCGCATACAGCTGGCACTCAGATTCTATGCAGATGTTTAGGAGTTCATTGATACAGACAGAACAGCAAAGGTCCCAGGATTGAACATTGTGGTATTCCCATTTTATATTCACAGGGAGCTGAAATACTGCCATTGATTTTTACACTCTGTATCCTAGACTCCAGATATGATGTAAACCAACTGACAGCTTGCTGAGAGAAGTGTAATTTTTTAAGTTTAAGCAAAAGTATGTCATGGCTGACAGTATCGAAAGCCTTTCTTAGGTCCAAAAACACTGCTGCTTCAGTTGAGTATTTTGGCCTAAAGCCAAATTATTTTGGATGGAAGATAGGATTTTGCTCAAAAAAGTCAAATTATTTATTATTATTAGTCAATTAATTGTCATGCTATAGTTTTCTATCACTTTTGAAAATATTGGATGAATTGAAATTGGCCTATAATTACAGGTTTAGTCAGGGTCTCCAGATTTAAAAACTGGCTTTATAGGTTCTTGCTTTAATTGTTGAGGAAATTACCAAATGGGTTATGGGACCTGTTATGCATCACAGCGTGAGTTTCCTGCTCCCACGATCGCCCGCCCCCCTAAACCCCGCTCGTGCTCCCCCTCTTTGTCCATATTTGAGAGTTTTGGCGGACGTGACGCTGCCAACATGGCGGCGGTCAGCACGTCCCGGAACCTCCCACCGAGCCTCAAAACGGCTCTTCAGAAACAAACGGGTGATATGACGGAAGCTCTGTCCATAGATTTTACTGTCAATGGTTCAGACCTGAGCCACATTTGAGCCAATCCGGCTAGATCAAGCTGGATATAGCCGGATTTGCGATGTTCACACTCAGAAAAAAATCAGGATATATCCAGATACAGCCCGAATCCCGCTCTAGCCGGATTGATTTCCCCAGTGTAAACAGGGTATAAAAGTGTCTTTATGTTTCTTTATCAGAATCTAATCCAAATATATCCTTGGCAGAAGGTTTTAAGTTGCTGATTATTTGTTTAATATTAGTTTCAGATATTTGTATGATGGAGAATGTATTTCCTGTCATATTATGTGTATCAAGGAGTTGTATGGGTTTAAAATATGCTGCTATTTGTTCTACTGAGGACACAAAGTAGGTATTGAGTGATGTTGCCATGGGATCAGTGCATAGTTTTTCATCAATATTTAAGCCTCTATTTTTGTGTTTAGTGTCTTCTCTAGTCAGTCTATGTATGTGTTTACAAAGAGAGGAACTGTTCCCTTCAGATTCTTCTATCAGATGCATGAAATATGCAGTTTTAGCTTTTCTTATTTCACTAACTACTTTGTTTGTAGACCTTTAAAAATTGCATCATCAGTATATAGTTGTGTTGCAATTGATTTTTTAAATGCAAGGTCCCTTTTTTATCAGTTGAACTACACTCAAAAAAATAACTCATCGGATGAACTCAATTATTTTATTATATTATTAACTATATATTATTATAGTTAATTTTAGTGCATTGGCCCACTAAAAAAGATGTAGAATATCTACATCATTAGTTTGATTGCAATTAAGAGTTTTGCATTGAGTTTAAATAAGAGTAAGAATGATGACTGATTTCTATTCAAAGCACCTTACACCTGAACAGACCTGATCTGAACTTTGAGTGAGGTGAGAACTACCACCTTTTTTTCCCATGATTCAATGAGTCACGCTGACACCAGGGGAAGTGGGAGCAGCCCGGGCTGCAGAGAGTCTCTGCACGGCCAAGTTAAAAATTCAGCTCTGGGATAAAAGTTTCTCACTTACATGCTTGGCCCCCTGAAGCACTTTATTCTACGCAAACATTTTTCTTGAAATTAATTCAGTGCTGCATATTTGGTGGCATAAAATATTAACAGAATTTTAATATTTCAGTGCAAATAATGAGGGCTCTTGACCTCTGTATTTAAATTTAATCATTACATGCAGAATTTATTAGCTGCATTTTCCCTTGTCTGTTAAGAAATTTTCCCAGCAATGTTCCCAGGAAGCACAAGGGCAGTGAAGAATCTCTGTCTCCATAATAGATGAACACAATTGAAAAATCATCACACAAAGAGGGCCATGAAGTACTCCTAACTAAATGAGGAGGCCCCTAAATCTGAATGAGGCTAAACATTTTGCCCGCAGAGTCTTTAGTTATAAAGGTGGAAACAGTGCGAATGTGATAAGAGGAGAGGGAGGCCGAGCATGAAGCGTGTGACAGCTCCATCACAGAGCGCAAGCTGAAGGTCACCCGTGCCGTAATTGCAGCGCCACGTTCCTATTTGTCTAAACCGATGCGTTTGCGTTGGGAAATCAGCTGCAGGTGAAAAGGCATTTGGCTGCCTGTCATCCTCAGTCACCTTCATCCCCGCAGATGTCAGTTCAGAGCGGTGACAGGAAGCCACAGAGCTGCAGCTACACACACACACACACATATCCCACCTTGAATAAAAATCACATGTTTCTTCAATATGCATGGATACACTGCAACACACAACGTCAAAGGCTTTCACTGCAAGGTAAAATGTGGCTGTTACTGCTGATTTAAATTCTGTGTGGGAGGCTCACACTGCAATGATGCTTTTTCACAAACAAATGGGGCGATTGCATCACGTAACATTTCCATTTCCCAGATTAGAAATTACACACATTTCACATTTAATTAAAGGCTGGCAGTTTTTTCACCCACAGCTGGTGTTAGTTTTCACTGGACTTACTGTATCAAACAAAACTACTCACAGCGGTGTCTTGTGGTTATCCAGAGGATACTCTATAAATGTAAATGTGTTTAATGCTCTGAGCAATAACAGATGCCACTCATCTCCACTGTTTGTGTGAACTGATCCTTTAACTCCGGATTTACAACAGATTAGCATTATTTACAAATTGATTTACAGTTGAACTAATGAAAATAAACAATGTGGTGTGGCTCTGCTCCTGCAAAGCTGGCTGGCTGAGAGAGTTAAAGGTGGAGGTAGGGCATTCTTATAGCCTCATCAGATGGCCCATGGTGCAGCTGATCAGGAGAAGGTCCTGAAATATGGTGTGAAGCTGTCCACATACATTTGTCCATAGCCAAGAAAGGCCAAGAAAGGTTTAGCTAGAGGCATGCTACCATATAACTCCATCTATGCAGAGTGAGGGATTATGGGTCTTCAACCAATGCAGGGGTGATGGAGAATTATGTGCAGTCCTGCAACAAGACGGTGCAACAATGTGTAGGTGTGTAGGTTGAAAGGTTGAATGATTGACCAAAGCCAGCTGCAGCTGACTAATAGAGGAAGTAACCCACTTGCAAGAAACAGCAAGTAAAGAAACTTTTCAAAAGTTCAGCAGAGATGTGCCTCCATATAATACATGTACATGGGTTCAAAAACGCTGTACAGCTTCCTAAATCAACACATTGAGGCATGTTGCAGTCTATAATGCCATTTATTTATTTTAGATTGTTTATGCCGGCCTATCTTTGCCAATAAAACAACAACATTTTGTCCCATTGAAAGGGCCTGTTCTTACATAGCTTTGTGTTCTTGTAATTAAGTCTATGTGGTGGCCATGATGAGAGAAAAAAGGCAGTCAATAGATCAGGGGTGGGCAATTATTCTTTTGCAAGGGCCACATAGACTTCCATAAGAAAAGCAAAGGGCCTTTTCATAAATAATACAGTAATATAAATTGGAGATCACGGGCACAGTATCTGCCTTTATAAATATGCTTTTGTTACATTTTCATCTTTGTAAAAGTCTGCTGTCATTTACTGGTTACTCCTCTGTCCTCTCTGTGTGTGTCCATGTCTACTCTGAGTGTGTGCTGGTTGTGTTAGGATTCTGTGTTTCTTGATTTGTTTTCTGTTTAGTTTTCATTCCTGCCCTGAGTCTGTGATCTGTGTGTTTGCAGCTGTGTCTTGTGTTTCCTGTTTTATTTTGAAAGTCCATGTTTCCCCTTGTGTTCCTGTGTGTTTTACTTCCTTGTGTTTCCCGCCTTTAGGATTGCTTGCCCCACCCTGATGTGTCTCACCTGTGTCTTGTTACCCTTCTGTATTTAAGTCCTGTGCTCCCCTTTGTTCTTGTTAGTCCGTCCGTGTATCCATGCCATGTTCCTGTGTGTGTTCCCTTCCTCCCTTTTGGATCTCCTTTAGGTTTGGTTTGTTTTTTACTGTTGGTTCTTGGTGATTTAGTTAGTTGTTTTTTACTCCTTTCATTTGTACTTTGTGTTCTGGGATTTTATGTTTTTGACCCGTTTTGGCTTCATTAAAAGCTCTCTTTTAGTTCACCTCAGCCTCAGTGTCTGCATTTGGGTCCAAACTCCCCCCATAACACAACAGAACGGACTAACCATAAATGGACCCAGCAGACTGTGTTTCAGCCTGGAAAGCTATTAAAAGACAATGGAGATTCCTCCAAGCAGAGGTGGACGAGGTGGACTCCTTAATTCCTCCCCCTCAAGACAATCAGGAGATCCGGCAATGGGTCTCCTACCGGATTTCTGTTTTACAGTTGCTGGGGGACCTATGCAGTGAAAAGGAGAGACTGTCTACAAAGATAGTTGACACGTTGGAGGCTAAGCCTTGGCTAATTGACCTGCTCCTACCTGCGTATGAGGAGATGGAGAGGTTCCCCACGCCAGTGGCCCCAATGCTTCCCCCCTGGCTCACCCAGCCTGTACTCAAATCAGCCGGTCCATCCCTTCCTGCTCCGGCTCCAGCTGCAGTCTCCGTCTCCTCATCCCCTGACCCTGTCGAGGTTTACCCCTCGTCCTCAACGGAGGCAGTTGGATTACCGTCCTCATGGGTTTCTGCAGCAGCTGGTAGTCTGACATCTTCATGTCCACCAGTTCACTCCTCCCTGTCTGTTCCTGCTCCAGCTGAATTCTCCGCCACCTCTTCCCCTGACCCTGTTGAGGCTCCCTCCTCGTCTTCAGCGGAGCCAGCTGGACTCCCTTCCCCGCCTGTCCCAGTGTCAGCTGGTGGGCTGACGTCTACGCCATTGCCAGCTGAACTCCTCCCGTTAGTTCCTGTGCCAGCCGGTGATCCTGAGCCTTCTATGGAGCCGGTTGGGTCTGCACTGTGTGTTCCTGTGTCAACTGGTGATCCGACATCCTCGCCATTACCAGCATCTCCTGCATCTCCAGCCTTGGTCTCCGTCTCCTCATCTCCTGATCCCACGGGGGCTCGCCCCCCAATCTCTATGGAGCCAACTGGACTTCCTCCTTCGTGGGTTTCTGCAGAGGTTGGTAGCCTTACATCTTCGCCCGCGCCAGCTGTTCCAGCTCCTGCTCCAGCTGCTGTCTCTGCCTCCTTATCCCCTTGCCCTGCCGAGGCTCACCCCTCGTCTTCAGCGGAGCCAGCTGGACTCCCCTCACGTATTCCTGCGCCAGCTGATGGTCTGATGCCTGCTCGTCCCTCCCTGTCTGTTCCAGTTCCTGCTATGGCCCCCGCCTCCTCTTTCCCTGAGCCCGCTAGGGCTCTCCCCCCATCGTCTGCGGAGCCAGCTAAACCCCCTTCCTCATGTGTTCCTGCTCCTGAGCTAGCTGGTGGACCAGAGGCTAGCCTGATGCTGTTTGGACTCCACGTGTCACCACCTGTTTCAGAGGCTACCAGTGCTGCCTTGAGTGGAGTTCCTGCTGAGGTACTGGAGTTTGTATATCTTGGGACAGTGGTGGCTCTGACTGTAACTCTGGGGGTTGCCAGTTTGGATTATGGGGGGGCTCCATCACAGCCACTATGGGCTGCCTGCTCAGACTCTGGGGAACCTTCTCACTTCAATCCTGATGGACCCTCTGTTCTGGTGACCTGCCCTGACCCTGGTATTCCACCGCTCCCGAGTTGCAGACCCGACGCCGGTGGCCCTTCGCCTCTGGCCTCCAGTGCCGTTGCTGGTGGTCCTCCCTCGTCCCTGGTTTCCTGTCCGGACCCTGGAGGGTCTTCGGTTCTGGTTTCCTGTCCGGACCCCGGAGGGTCCTCGTCCCTGGTTTCCTGTCCGGACCCCGGAGGGTCCTCGTCCCTGGTTTCCTGTCCGGACCCCGGAGGGTCCTCGTCCCTGGTTTCCTGTCCGGACCCTGGAGGGTCTTCGGTTCTGGTTTCCTGTCCGGACCCTGGAGGGTCCTCGGCTCTGGTCTCCTGCCTGGACCCTGGAGGGTCCTCCTCCTCTCTGCCGGCCTTCTGCCCTGACCCTGGTGGGCCAGCCTCCTCGTCTCTGCCGGCCTTCTGCCCTGACCCTGGAGGGCCAGCCTCCTCGTCTCTGCCGGCCTTCTGCCCTGACCCTGGAGGGCCAGCCTCCTCGTCTCCACTGGTCTTCTGCCCGGACCCAGGAGGGTCTGCTGCCTCGTCTTCGCTGGTGTTCTGCCCGGACCCTGGAGGGTCCGCGTCTCCATCTCTGGTGGTCTTCCGCCCGGACCCCGGAGGGTTCAGATCTCTGTCCCTGCTGGTCTTCCGCCCGGACCCAGGAGGGTCCGCATCTCCATCGCTGGTGGTCTTCCGCCCGGACCCAGGAGGGTCCGCGTCTCCATCTCTGGTGGTCTTCCGCCCGGACCCCGGAGGGTTCAGATCTCTGTCCCTGCTGGTCTTTCGCCCGGACCCTGGAGGGTTCACCTCCCTGTCCCTGCTGGTCTTCTGACCAGACCCTGGAGGGCCCATGACTCTGCCTCTACTTTTGCCCTTCTCCCTGCCTCTGTTGGGCTTCTGCCGGGACCCAGAGAGTCCCAGGCCCCTGACTGTTTTGGCCCCCTGGCCGTTTTTTGACTCTGTGGTCTCACAGTGGCCATTTTGAACTTCGTTTCCCTCTTCCTGAACTTCTGCCCGTTGGGTCCCCTTTTGTTTGAACTCTGATCCTTGTGGTTTTGTTTTGATCCCTCCTCCGGACCTCCCCCCTCCCTCCCGGCTCAGCTGTGACTTTTGTTTTTTTTTTTCCCTGGGACGTCTGGGATCCGTCCCTTGAAGGGGGGGTACTGTTAGGATTCTGTGTTTCTTGATTTGTTTTCTGTTTAGTTTTCATTCCTGCCCTGAGTCTGTGATCTGTGTGTTTGCAGCTGTGTCTTGTGTTTCCTGTTTTATTTTGAAAGTCCATGTTTCCCCTTGTGTTCCTGTGTGTTTTACTTCCTTGTGTTTCCCGCCTTTAGGATTGCTTGCCCCACCCTGATGTGTCTCACCTGTGTCTTGTTACCCTTCTGTATTTAAGTCCTGTGCTCCCCTTTGTTCTTGTTAGTCCGTCCGTGTATCCATGCCATGTTCCTGTGTGTGTTCCCTTCCTCCCTTTTGGATCTCCTTTAGGTTTGGTTTGTTTTTTACTGTTGGTTCTTGGTGATTTAGTTAGTTGTTTTTTACTCCTTTCATTTGTACTTTGTGTTCTGGGATTTTATGTTTTTGACCCGTTTTGGCTTCATTAAAAGCTCTCTTTTAGTTCACCTCAGCCTCAGTGTCTGCATTTGGGTCCAAACTCCCCCCATAACACAACAGGTTGTATGTTAAAACACACTCCCGCACTGCAGCACCGATAATGTGAAGATATTACATTACAATATAAGAAAACCATTAGAAACTATATATCTGTGGATGCTCTCATTCATCCAGGTCATAGTCATTTCCAATAGTTTAAATCGAGGCAACTGGACTCAAGGATTGTTTTTTGAAGACATTTCGCCACTCCCCCAAGTGGCTTCTTCAGGTCTGCGCAAAAAAAAAACGAAAGTTGGGCAAGAAGTGTGCTTTTTAAGAACAGATGACAATGAAATATTTTAGCTGCAGCACCGCAGCAACATCTGAATGCACTGTGGACTTTCTGGACGCTTTACCGTACATTTCAGCATAGTCGCGCAGCATTTTTAAAGTGTAGAAAGCGCGACCGTGTCGCTACAAAAGGTTGATGGGATGATGCAGTACAGCAGCATGGAAGAGACCAGGAGGGTTAGGAAGACGTTACTGGTAAAATATTTGTTTAATATTTGAGTGCAGGGTCCGCAGGCCGCATTGAAGATGCAAGTGGGCCGGGTCTGGCCCGGGGGCCGTACTTTGCCCAGGTCTGCTATAGATGCTTGTGCTGGCTGAACTTAACGTGTGTGAGTGTTGACTCGCACATGAACAAGTGTTTATACACAACTGCATTGTTGGAGTTTTTATCAGCTTCGGCCGTATATTGTGCAAAAGAGCAGTGGAAGTGACTGGGAGCTCCTCCATCTTTCCTTCTAAGGAGTATTATATTCATACAGCAGTCTCTCTGCTGCCACTGTTTTGTTGCTCTGCTACACCATAATAAATAAAGTGATTAGCAGCAGCTGCAGACACATTTTATCTCAGCAAATTTGCTTGACAACATTTGACTTTATTAAACTTGCAAAAGTGAGTACTAAACAAGTAAAAACATGAGAAACAAGTAAATTATCCTCAGTGTTTGCACGTTTTTGTGTTGAGGATAAAAATCTGGCTGCAACACAGTGGTTGGATTACAGGATCAGATCAGATAAATAAAGCAAAACTAATCAGCCGGGAGAGGAGAGAATAGTTGGAGGCACACAGTAGGCAGCATTTCTGCATGAATGCTGCTTTTCCTCCTCCATAAGAAGCCATTTTCTGCTCTCATAGTCTAGTTCAGCATGAAAAACAGCTTCAGCAGCAGGAGACAATTAATCGCAGTAAACAAGAGGAATGTTTGTTTTATCCTCATCTCTTGGAGCCAGGTTTTGGTGCGTTTATGTCTGGCCAGGATAATGTTACTCTCTGTTTGGCATCAATCACTTGACACCCACATAAAGATACAAGTGCAGGTAATTTCAAGCTGGGTTTGAAATCTAATTTCATATACAGCACACTGCTGGGGGACATATAAACTATACATAGACGGAAGCAGTTTGTTTTGTATAATCTCTTTATTTAAAGTTCTCGCTTCTCTTTCTCCACTGGAACTTGTGTCTAACTTACAAGTAAATGAGAAGTTATTATTATAAATGGGGTGTTGCTACACACCCGGAAGACAGTGTTTTCTCCTCTAATAAAAGATCAAACTGCAATTTCTTTCCCACGAGAACTTTGTCTTAAAGAGCTATTACAGTCCCGCAAATCATAACACCAGCCCTGCACCAAATACAGTACCATTACACTTACAGTGCACAAGACTGACAAGGCTCACCAGCAGTGATATTCTATCACACACAGACACAGCATACAAGTTTACTCAAGCCACAAACAGTTTCCATCATGCACTCCCTCAAAACACAAAATGCAGGCACAGCAATAGTTATTGCCACATGTCAGCTCATTTTCTTCTGTCTTAAAAAGTATTTTTGGATCTATTAATAAATCCTTTTTGATTAAACATAAACTTCCCTCTTTACCTTGGAAATAGAAGCACTCTAAACTCAAGGCCTTACTAGAGCTACACTAACCTTGCGCCTTGCAAACAGTGGAAGACCAATAAAGGAATATGCAAGTAACACGACACTAGATTGCTAAGTGACACTAGCAAGATAGCAACAAACAATCTAACACATGCTATCAACATGCTAACTGTTTGTTCTTTGCACTTACAGTTAATCAAAAATGGACACTGTTCATGGTCATGTTGCCTTAATGTTCAATGTTCAGTACAGATGAAGCTGCTTGGATGCCACAAGACAGAGGAACTGGTGGTGGACTTCGGAAAGCACTGGACACTCCCAAACCATGTCAGCATCAGTGATACCAACGTAGACATTGTGGACATCTACAAAGTTCTGGGTGTGCACATTAACAACAAGTTGGAATGGTCCATAAACATGGATGCAGTGTACGAGAAGGGACAGGCACTGGTATCTCCTAAGGAGACTCAGGTCCTTTAACATCTGCCTGACCATGATAGATATTTTTCCACTCAGTGTTCCCCAGCGTCATCTTCTATGCTGTAGTATGCTGGGGCAGCAGGATAAATATGGCCAACACCAACAGACTCAACAAGCTCATTAGAAAGGCTGGCTCGGTCTTGGGAGTTGAGCTGGAGTCTGTGGTGGAGGTGTCAGATATGAAAATCCTGAGGAAACTCCTCAGTATTCTTAACAACACGTCTCACCCTCTGCATGACACACTACAGGAGCACATTCAGCGGTAGACTGAGACTACCGAGGAGCAGCACAGAACACCACAGCTCAGATGAAGCTGCTTGGATGAGCAGCGAAACGTCTTCAAGAAAAATCTACAAGTCCAGATGCCTCACTTCAGCGTTCTGAATGAAAATGACCTGGATGACGGAGAATCTTCATCAACATACCAAACAAAGTATATGGAAAATATTGGGAGTGATCTGGTAAACACATTATAAAAAATATGTATAAAAAAAAGCCTGCTTTCATATATTCAATAATGAAACTAGTAAGATCAATAAGTGTATAAACAACAAGCAGTAAAACCAAACAACAAAAATATTGCACAGTAAGTATGTTGGACGATAAAGTCCTCTGTGACCACTTAGAGTTCCACAAGCGCTATAAATTTCCTTGTTTTTGCCTGCTTGCATGGGTGACTTTTTATAAAAGTACTGGCTTTAAAAAAGTAAATGCTCACATCCATAGTGATTGATCTGCTTCTCCTGACTGCCTCTGTGTGTCATATGATCATTGGCGTGCGCTACATTGTGGTCCCTGGAGAACCTCCCCAGGAAAATGAGGTTCTAGGTGTGCTGTGGATAAAATTAGACTGTTGAAAAGCTGCTGAAAAGCTGCTGAAAAGCTACGTCAACAAATCCACCTTCATGACAGCTTATGGCTGTGGTGGTGTGTCAGAACTTTGCCAACACCTGGTTGAGCGGAGACAGAATATGTGACTAAGATAGTGACAGGAAGAGAAGGAGAATTTTAAAGATGTTGGCAACTTCCAATCATTGGCTGTTAGATAGATATTCAGATAGTAAAGTCATACAATAAAAGTCACATTCTGGGGTGTTTTTTATCTAAGAAAAAAAGGAATAATAGACTGAAAGCATGACGAAGTGTAATCATATATACAAAGGTGTTGAGTGAAAAGATGGGTAAGCTGGGACAAAGAACACCTCTAAGACCTTAATTCCAGCAGCAAAGATGGATAGAGGATATTGATTCCTATGCGTCTTTCACCTGCAATCAGATACTGTACAAATTGCCTTTTGTCGATTGGCAATTATATAGGTGAATGATTTCCTGGCACAGCCCTGCTGCTGATAAAATGTGCTTTTTTTTGCTGATGCCTGGGTTAGCCATGCGAGGCACAGAGAAAACGCAGGGGGGGCTTAAATCTAAATAAGTGATGGAGTGGAGGGCGCTGCTTTTCTTTCCAACTCAGAGGTGTGAATACCATCCTGATAACAAATATCAGAGGGGGATCATAAGGACAGCTTGGCCTAAATATATCTTCATCTCAATCAACACAACCTCAGACATTAAACTTTAACAAACATGTGTAAAATCGATTTGTAAGGCACATACTGGATGCTTTTTATACTACAAATGGTTCTATAATTGCTGCAGAGCACATCAGTGTTCATCTGAGCCCTGTACCAGACTGACGAATTCTGGTGAAGAAAAGTGAAAAGTGAGCGACACTTTCCCACTGTGGCTCAGCCGAAATCCTAACACTGCCCTGCTGTGGGCCTCTGCTCCATGAATACATTTCTTTTCTGCCAGTCTGTAATCACTGCATCAGCAGATGATGGAGCAGGAGAGACAGAAAAATGGTGACAGTCCATCTGCTCTGCTTGCTTGCTTGCTCCTCCATCTCAGGTGAATCACATGAGATTGGCTTATTGTCATGGCAACGTGAAAATATGCCAGCATTTGTATTTAAATACTCAAATGCACGAGGAAATACGGTAAGATTCCTAGGTGCCCTGAGAAGTTTGGGGCGTCTTGGATAAGGAGCAGGATAAATCAGATGAAAATGATGATTGCTCATCATCACATTGTTCTTCGTTCGATTTTCTGCAGTTTGCAGCTACATTGAAATGGAAAAAACAAATATTACTTAGATTACCCTTGCCATTACGTTTCATTTCTACAGATAATAGAATAAAGTTTACAGAGCCCTTTACGGGTATAAGAATAGCAGGGAATTACTTATCACAGTTATCACTTCCACTTTTACTCCTTTTGCTTAGTTAAATAGGGTGATTATCATAAAATCAAATACAGTGTGTGTGGGACTCTTTAAAATACTGATTTTGTTTTGGCCTGCAGTATGTGTCAAGAAAACAAGTGGAGCATTAAGAAAAAAATTATAGAAGACAACAAATTACTATTTTGGATTATAGTGACACTTATACTCTTATACTCTGTACTTAACTGCATTTAATGTAACTTGATACCTCTGGCACAAGAATTTCCTTCGGGATTAATAAAGTTTTATCTTATCTTATCTTATCTTATCTTATCTTATCTTATCTTATCTTATCTTATCATCTTATCTTATCTTAAATTAAATTGTAAGAAGATTTATTTTTATTATTAAAATAAAGTGAATTAAAATACAAAATTAAATGAGACCTCACATAAATGGGATTTAAGACCAAAATCAACACAAAAGTTTAGTCATACCCATTCAGCCATTACTCTGTGTACTCATACATTACTAAACATGGGCAGCATTATGTCCCACAGTTAGGAGGAAGAATTTTGGGGAGAAAGTCACACAGGGCTGTCATTTCTACCTTCTTTAGCTTTGGCAAAGAAATAATGTAAAATAAACAGGAGTGTCACCACAAACACACACTGATTCACCAGACAGATGCAATGATGAGTTATATTAATTTTGCCTCTTAAAGGTAGGGTAGGAGATTTTGAAAATTCAGTGAGTCAGATTTGGAAAGTAAACACCCCTTTCTCTCGGAGCTCATACCGAAGCCACGCCTCTCAATCACATGCGCTCAGAGCAGGAAGAGAGAAGTTGCACTAATTTAACAAAAAGTGCATCAGAATGAAATCTCCTACCCTATCTTTAAGAAACTGGTGGTAAAATGATTGCTGCTTTTTTTGTGAAATGTGACACTAAAAGCAGCATTTTCGAATTTGCCACACTGCAAACATTTACAGTTTTTTTGAGTGCACAGAAACCAACGCCAACCCTATAAAAAGAAGTCCCATCACACATCACATCCAGATGCACAGCTACCAAATGGGCTGCCATGATTCCTCCCATCAGTCTTTCCCACATCGTTCACCTCTTATTGGCATACTGGTTTTTTTTTCCCGAAATAGATATGGACAGGGTGAATGAAGCTTTAAAGAAAGCAGCACCAGCTCCCGCTAAAAGACGCCTGGCTCTCTCCTCGCCGTCCCACTCCAGAGCTTTGACAGAAACATGTGCAAATTTGAAGATTTCTGGATGGGCAGCTTCATTCAGAGACAGAGAGAGAGAGAGATGTCATCTAACTACCCTGCAGCCAAAATGAAAAGCCAGCAGGGGTGTGGAAGTGAAGACACTATACATGCAAATTACTTCACACTTTGTAGTATAATAAAGGAAAATAGCAGAATTAAAAATATATTTTAAACACGGGATACTTGCTAAATGTGCAGTGTTGTCGTCCGCGCTTTGGATTCCGAAATGAGGCTGGTGATAAGAGGAGTCTCAGCTGTCTCACTTTCTCCAGTGGGACTGACCCCGGCTTTACCACAGCAGACACATCTTCAGATATTAAAAGATTATGCTGGTCAGAGGTTACAATGACTGTGACAAGTAACTGAGACATGAACCACAATCCGAGCGGGAGGGGATATATCTCATATTAGCTTTCCACAGCGTCCCTTTATCTCAGTCCTGTGGGAGAACACGTTTCGTGTGCTTCAGTCAGGGTTCAGCAACTCTATTTTGGTGAAGCGTGTGTCTGTCTGTGTGTGTGTGTGTTTTCACAGTTCATTTATACTGTGTTCACAGACTCTCTGCAGTGTTTCCTGCTTTATTTTATCCAGCAAATGACAACAGAGAGACAGAAAATGAAGGTTTGGATTATGTAATTAAGAAAAACGAACTACAGGTAGCTCCAGGAAGTGATAAAATATATCACATCTGTCTTCTGTTTTATGTTCATAGACCACAGCTGGGCAGCAGTGGATCTCTGGCAGCTTTTTAAGCTGGAGGAAACACAAATATTGGTTGAACCCAGCCTCAGAGAAGCGCCAGCATGTTAGAGAGGGAAGATGGTGAGTTTACTGAGAGGAAGCGGGCATGAGCTAAGATCAATACATCTTCATTAGGAAGACTAAAAAGAAAGAACTATTTCTTCTTCTGGTCATTTACTGTTATCTGACAGCTCATGTCAACTTTAAATAAAAGCATGTGGGTAAGACCAAGTGACACATGATGGATTTTATTTTCAAGATAAAGGAGAGAAAATATGCTAATTTCAAGCTCTGTATTTTTATTCAGGGACTCCACTTGAGTAGCTTTGCTTGACTCAGAGTTCAGAAAAGTCTTTATTCATCTCACATTGCCTGTTATGCAGCCTCTCAGCTCAGCCTTTGCCTGAAAACAGGTCATATAAGCTCCTGTCTCTTTCACATCTGTGCCATGAAAGCCCACATTCCTCCTCTTGGACATCAGCCTCTGCACTTGGTCCAAAAGCAAAGTGTTAAACTACAACAATAAACAACCCAATACCAGATTTAGTTGTACACAGACTATCACTGGATGTCTCAATATATTTTGCTTTTATTCATTACTTTTTGTGTGGCCTAACCCTAACCTGCCCTTAGGGTGGCTACAAGGACTATATAGACTTTTAGGCGAGTGTTTTTTCTTCAGAATGTCATAGACAGGGGCTTCATGGTAAGCTATGAACAAACACCAGGGATTCAGTCCTTCTGTCCATCCTGCTGTCTGATTTAGGGACAATACTTTGGACTGCATGCAACATCAATACTTCATCCATCCATTGTAATATGCCACATGTAGACTACAACAAAGTTTAAAAACGTACTTTAAAACACATCAAGGTAAAAGTGGTTGCAGTGCCCACCAGGCGGGATTCAGTCGTGGGGGGTGTGGGAGACGTAACACCTACACTTTTTCTGCTGATCTGAACAGAACCATGTTTAAACACTGTGGGTGTCAAAGTCTGACCCACCAAACAAACTGCTTACAGTTGAGAGACGTACAGCTAAACGAGGGCTGACAAATAGAACAAGAAAGACTATCAACACACTAAGTGGAATGGATCCATTAAAGTGTAATTGGACATGTGGAATCTTGCAGAGGCATGCATTGCTCTGATTATATGCCGCTCTGTAAATGAGTTTTTGGCACAGAAAACAGCATTTGCATTTTTAATTTGCTACAGATTCATCAATCCAAAGTGCCCAGAGACACAACTGTGGTTAAGAGGCTTCACTCTGGAGGAACGTAGAAGCCTTGAGCCATGCGGATCAATTCACAAGAGACCCTGCCACACAAAACGAGTGGGTTAAACAAGAAAAACAGTATTCCACTGGTGGTGTTTGTACGAAGGTGAATAGTTGTGGTTTCAAAAGGAAGAACAGATTGAATCTGATAAATAAGTACAAACAAATGGAATGAAAAAAAAGAAATGTCTGAGAAATACCGGAAACAATAACATACCATGGAAATAAACAGCCAAACAAAACCGAAGTGGAATCCCAGATTGACATTTTGCAGATCCTCGATGCTCCATAAACTTTTGCTGAAGTTTACTTTAAGACTTATTAGTCTACTGAGCAGCTCTGCCCAAATCACTGCAGATAAAAGTGAACAATACAATATATGATAAGTAAGAAAAAGTCCTGGTGCTGTACTAAAATTACACAGTATGCAAATCACAGGATTAATTTCAAGTTTATTTAATTAAAATATGAGCCATCTGTGGCTAAAACTGTCCAACAGACGAGCTGGAATCAGTTCTTTATGAGCCTTCTTTGGCTCGTAATTGATCAGTGTCAAACTAAACGAAGCACAAAGCAAACCACAGTAAACTTTTGTGCTTTTGGAGTAAAGTAAATGAACAGCAGGTGTGATTGCATCTTCGCTGCTGAGATACGGTGCATCCTGTTCTGTGCGGTTCACATGGCAACAGGACCCTCCAACCTCGAGAGGTCAGCCACACGGGAATTCTGGGAAGCTGGGCTGTCAGATTCGGCAGCCGCTCAGGCGTAGTGTATGGAGTAGCAGGGGTAAAAAAAAAAAGCTACACACACACACACACGTTTGCTCAAATTCCCAAAATCCATCAGCGTTACTCCCTATGCAGCATCACTGTTACACCACTTTGTGCTTCACTCCACAGCTCCCCTCTGCCTCCCTGGCAACCATCTCAGTGCTTTAGTCGGGTTCAACTGATACTCTCAGGGGCCGGATGGGTGGCGGAGGCCCAAACTGGCAGAGGGGGGCCGAGGGTTTCAAGGGATGCAATTAATCTCGATCAAAATTCCCCTTTTAGGTGTGATTAGAAACGAGTTGGATGAGGAGGAGACGCAGAGCAGTCCGGCGGCGGGATGCAGGGCGAGCCGAACACTGAGACAAGGGGATAATTTGTCTCGTTAACGAGGATGTAATATCGATCAGGATGCAGGCTGAGATCATACAGCATCATACAGCATCCTCCTTCATATTGATTCCAAATAGTCAAACAGAATGTGATCTGGTTTAGGTGAGTCTTTGTTTACATTAGACCCTCCATTAAAAGTCCACAGTAAATAGATTAATATTAAATTTAACTAGATACTCAACAAACTGGAAGTCCAACCATTTATCAGCGGGCCGCTCCCAAACATTGATAGGAGGATAAATAAATTCAGTCGCCTGCTTGCACTGAATACTTGGCCGTCTAAGACCCGTGAGACACATGCAGTGACCTTCATCGATAACTTCAACCTGTTCTGGGAACGGGATTACCTGTTGAAAGGAAGAGGCCCTCATCTGAATGGACGTGGACTGAGGCGGCTAAACGATAATCTTCTCCACTCTGTGAGACACCAAAACGCCTCAGACCCCCCCTGGGCCCAGCCTAAGGCTCCAGTGCAAAGTGAACACCAGCTGCAGGGGGACAACAGCAGGACCACTTCATTGGATCTCCCCACCTCACTTCCTCCAAAACAGCCCTGCACCCCCTCAGCTGCATCCTCTTCCAACTCCTCAATATCCAAGTCACATGGAGAGTTCGGTGAAGTCTGGGATCAAAATGGTCCCCCTCACCCCCAATCTAGCCAGATTGGGGGTCTAGCCACTCCCCTAAGCTCTAAGGCCTTAAACAGCACCAAGACTGCAATCAGGGACTAGGACACCCAGGGCTTCTGCAGTTTGAGGACTTGTAGCCATAATACGAAAACGAAAGCCCAATCTTCCTAGAAATGTATTATCAAATTTAAACTGTCCCCGAACATAGACAGGACAAGGGTATTAATACATTAAATGTTAGGTCTTTGGCAGGCAAATCATTCCTAATTAATGATTTTATTCAAAGGCACCATCTGGATTTTGTGTTTTTAACTAAAACTTGGTTGAGGCAAGATAATAGTGCAGCAGTTCTTATTGAGTCTACTCCTCCTAACTTTGGTTTCATGAGTGAAGCAACATTGCACAAGAAAGGAGGAGGAGTCGCCATCTTGTTTAATGACTGCCTCCAGTGCAAAAAGGTATCCTATGGAAAGTTTGACTCTTTTGAACATCCTGTCAAGCAACCTTTGCAGTTATTTACAAAACCACGAAATACAATGCAATGTTCTTTGATGAGTTTGCCAAACTATTGTCTATTATGTGCATTAACTTTGATTGTGTTGTCTTAGTGGGTGACTTTAACATTCATGTTGATAATCCTAATGATGGAAGTGCTAAAGAACTCTTTAACATCCTGGATAGCTTTAGGCTTTCACAGCATGTAACAGACTCAACACATAACAAGGGACATATACTGGATCTAGTTATTTCCAAAGGTCTGAACATCTCTGAGGTTGTGGTGACTGATGTTGCTCTTTCTGATCATTACTGTGTTCCGTTTAAAATGACCACCCCTGCTAATCCCAACAAGGTAGAAGGAAAGGTGATCAGAAAGCGTCATATTAATGATATGTGAGGGATCTAATGACTGATGTGTTGTTGTTAAGCTTGAGGTTGTTGTGCAGTTTACAAGCACCCCTTATGTCTACTTATTTATTTCTTCTAGTGAATGTGTTTTGTTTTCATTTAGAATCTTTGTTATTAGTGTGACAGTGCTTTAAATTCCTAGATTACATTGAATGCATCAGTGTCCTGTTTGGAATGTTGGCTCTGAGTTTTACCTGTCCCCCGGCAGCTGACGGATCGCTGGGGTGAGAAGCTACCACAATTCTGTGTATGACTGAGAAGGTAGAATAAAACCTTTGTTTCCTACAAGAGACAGCTCAGTGGTCATTCTTGATCTAAAGCTGCAACAGATAACACCTGTGCACTGTTCACCCAGGCTTTTGTACCATCACCAACTCTGCCCACAGCTCCTGTTGATGACCTTGTAAACAGTTTCAGTTCCAAACTTATGACTTTTATTGATTCAATTGCCCCAATCAGAACCAAAGTTCTGTCAGGAAGGAAAAAGTCACCTCGGATAAATGCCACACTGGTTAAAGCTCAAAAAAGAGTCTGCAGACAGGCAGAACACAGATGGAGAAAAACTAAACTCCAGGTTATAACATTTACAAAGAGATCCTACATAACTACAACCAGGAACTGAAAAATGCAAGACAATCCTATTTTTCAGAGATCGATGGGAACAGCAACAATGCTCGCACATTGTTCTCCGTTATAGACAGACTGACAAACCCAGGAGTATCAGTCCCAGCTGAACTGCTGTCTAAAAAGTCATGCAATGACTTGGCATCATTTTTCACTGATAAAGTGTTAAAAATAAGACAAGCAGTCTGTATCTCTAGCTCTGGCAAAACCATAATGTCACTTATGCCTTCTCATCCACCAGTTAAGCTGGCACATCACTAATACAGCACTGACGGAAACTGTTTAACACTTAAAACCTACAGCATGCTCACTTGATAATCTGCCTACACATTTTCTTAAAAATGTTTTTAACTGCATATCGTCAGATGTGTTGCAGATAGTAAATAATTCTCTTCAGTCAGGGCAGTTTCCCTGAGCCCTGAAAATGGCAGTAACCAAACCTCTACTCAAAAAATCAAATCTGGATAAATAAATAAATAAATTGGTGCAAAACAATCTTTTTAATGAATTTCAGTCTGGATTTCGAGCGCACCACAGCACTGAGACTTATTAAGGTCTTAAATGACATACATCAGAATAATGATGCTTCTAAAGTCTCCGTCTTAGTACTGCTGGACCTTAGTGCTGCATTCGATACAGTTGATCACAACATACTGCTCGACAGGCTTGAGAAGTGGGTGGGATTTACTGGCACTGTGTTAAACTGGTTCAAATCTTACTTACATGATAGAGACTACTTTGTGTCAATTGGTAACTATGAGTCTGACCGAACTAATATCACATGCTCATCCTCAAGGGTCCATTCTTGGACCACTTCTGTTCAACTCAGACCTGAACTTTAACACCCATGTAAAAGCCATTACTAAGTCTGCCTATTACCACCTGAAAAACTAGGATCAAGGGCTTTCTGTCCAAACAAGACACAGAAAAGCTTATTCATGCATTCATTTTCAGTATTTTCAAGCTAGATTATTGTAACGGCGTCCTCACAGGTCTTAGCAAAAAATCAGTCAGGCAGCTGCAGCTGGTCCAAAATGCTGCTGCTAGAGTTCTGAGTAATACCAGGAAATTGGACCACATCACACTGGTCCTCAAATCACTGCACTGGCTTCCTGTGAGTCAAAGGATACATTTCAAAACTTTACTCCTGGTCTACAAAGCACTGAATGGTCTTGGACCAAAATACATCCTGGACTTATTGGTTCCCTATGAACCATCCAGATGCCTGAGATCATCAGGGACAGACCTACTGTGTGTACCCAGGGTCAGGACCAAACAGAGTGAAGCAGGATTCAGTTATTCTGCCCCTAACCTGTGGATCAGCCTTCCTGAACACCTGAGGTCTGTTCAAACAGTCACTGTTTTTCACCTGAAAACAGATTTGTTTACTGCAGCGTTCTCCTAAATTCTTGACTGCTGTCCTAACTGCACTCTACTCATTTAATCATCCTGATTTTATTTGATGTTTTTCATGATTTTATTCTTTTTATGATTTTAATTTCCTTCTTAATTTAATGTTTTTAAAATGTTTTTATTCTGTGATGTCATCTTATGTAAAGCGCTCCGAATTGCTTTGTGTATGAATGGTGCTATATAAATAAAGCTTGCCTTGCCTTGCCTTGCCTAAATATGTTTCATCTCTTTGTGTGATATATAAAAATAAACTTCATTTTAAGATATACATGATTATTATTATCATGTATTTGTTATGTTAGTTCTAGCCATGCAATGTATCACACAGGTTACAGTAGATTCTTATCGCAGGCTTTTACAGTAAAGTGTTATTTTTGTGCTGACGTTCCTTTTCCTCATGCGGAATACAACAGTAATGCTGCTGCAGTTCCCTCACAGGGATCAATACATTTTTATAAGATCTCATGTTGTTTTTGGATATTTGATTCAAAAGCAAACACAGAGCTTCATCTGTGATCAAGACCTTGGATCCTCCTGAGCTGAACCTTTTTGCATCAACTCACACTCAAGTTGTGCTGTCAGCTTTGATCAGCGTGTCAGCTGATATATTTGTATAAGGTGGGAAGAGTGACGACACGTGGGTCAGAAGTCAGCATTTTCACCGATTAGTAGGGCGTTCTACATCATTAGTCTGGGTGAATGTTAATAAAGAGGAGTGTCTGAGCGGGCCAGCAGAGGTTATTTAAATGCAAAAGAGCGATCCATCTCATAAACCTGACTGATGACTAAATGTTTGATTCATAATCTCCCAGTAATGACTTGGCTGTCAGAACCAGTGTCCCACTCAGACTTCATCTTGGCCTCGCATAATGCTGGTCGGCCTTAGAGGTAAAAAGCAAAGACAAAAAGAGCCAACACAGACTTAAGGTGCGTTCACATGCAGCAGGTTCAGCTGATACATTTAAGAATGCTGTTTTTACTTTACTTTTTACTTTATGTGTTTTCTGCTGATTGACTTTCAAACTGTTGCACACAGAGGGCCTCTTGTTAACTTCCACACAATCATCTACCCACTCACAGCCTTCAGATCAATTATTCAATACATCTTTAATCAAAATGGTGTTTTTTGGACACCACCTGACTTCTATTTCTCCTAACAAAATCTCTATCTGAGACTTAGCAGGAAGTTTTTAATTTCCTGATTCCAGCTACTCACCATTTAAAACCACGTTAACAGCTCCTAATGTTTCTAATCATATCCATCAATGCATTTTCTAACACCTATTGAGACAAGGTGTTCACCACACAGTTATTGTGTCTAGAAGAATTTAAAGTAAGGCTGTTGCTAGGTTCATCTATCAGTCATTCATCTTCAGCCTGATTACTGAGACTTTTTTGTCTCTTTTTTTTTGGCAGAAGAGTTACACTCCAAATCCTGTAGTGGGAGGTGGGAGCCCAGACTCAGCAGGGACTCATCCCTTTTCATCTCGAAACTGTGATTCATGCATTCATATACTCCCGCCTAGACTACTGCAATTCACTCCACACATGCCTATCACAACAGTATAAGCTTCAATTAGTCCAGAATGCTGCAGCCAGACTCCTTACTCACACCTGTTTTAGCCTCCCTGCACTGGCTCCCAGTTAGTTTTAGAATAGATTTTAAGATTTTAATGCCAACTGTGTGGACTGGCTCCTGGATACATTTATGATCTCCTCATGTCCTAAGTGCCTGGTCACAACCTGAGGTCTTCAGCCGAGGGTTTGATTCCACAGTCCAGGCTGAAAACTGAGGGAGACCAGGCCCTTTCTGTAAGGGCCCCAACACTATGGAACCATCTTCCCAAGATCAGACTGGCAGAGTCTCTGCCTGCTGTCTTACTTTTAGAAGCATGCTGTTTTTTGATCTTGATTTTTTTTTATTTCGAAACACTGTTTCTGATTTATTCTTGTTATGTTTTATTGTTCTGTGTATGTGTTCATAACTCAGTCCCAATCATCTCCAACCTGCCTCTCCTTAGTTTTTACCATTTAACCTTTGCAGCTGTATTGGTCCCATGTTTGGATGACGCTGTGCATTATATATGTTCTGTAACCATGTGTCATACCAGATGGATGTATCATTGACTAAATGTGATGTTTTGAGAGAGTCCGTGTGCAAGAAAACTGTTTACTCAATTGATTTGTTTAACAGCTAGTAACAACCTTCTGTGTCAGCGACAGTGGTGCTGGTATTACAGTAGTATCATATTTTCAATACAATATTTATACTCTATATCAGAAAAATTATGGTACTAGGCTTACAAGTGCAAATGTTTAGGACTTGCATTTGAGTGGCAGCTCACACACACCATGTAATCAGTGCCTCGTGTCTCTACCTTCACACATCTGGGCTGCCTGCCTGTTCATTTACAGCAGCTCAGGGACTCTGCGTGTGACCGCCGTTAACACTGTGAAAACCCTCCCATCATCAAAATGTTGTCACACATTTGGAGTTACCCAGCTGAGAACGTGCCTGCTGACAGGGCGCCTCAAGAGGAGAGAGAATAATTAGAAAGGAAGCTTCACTCACATGATGCACATGATGGTCGATACTGACATTAAAGACATTACCGAACACCATCAGGAAAAATCCAAAGGAAAGAAAAATAGTCCTTTCTCAGACTGGAAACTCTTAAATTATGCATGGTACATATAGTCCTACAAACCCTGCGATGGCCATTTTTAGACAGACTTGTAGAGGTGTTCATTTGCAGTAAAAAATAAAGATTGATAGTTCTACAGTGACAATATCGTTCTTACATTTTATGAGGATTTGCAGATGCTGTAAAGCATGACAAAGCGTGCTGGTGCAGAAACACAGATGGGAGAAATGTACCACTGCTGACTGGTTTGAAGTGATGCAGAAAGCTGAAAGAACATCCCACAAATACGGTTTGAAAACAAAGTGCAACGATTTACATTGCAGGAAGTATGAAGCTGTTGATGCCATTAACTTCCACATTCATATTCCAAATGGCTCACAGCCGGGCAATTACTGCAAAGACAGACAAGAAGGCAGAGGAGAGGAGGAACACTAGCTGCTGCCTGTGGATTTATTCACCCAAAATTAGTTTTGTGCTTTGTGATTTGAAATAAATAAATAACTAAATAACATAAGCGCCCATTTGATCCTTGTGCACTCTGAGCATGAGGCTTCGTCTGAAGCGCCAGCCGGGTGCGGGGTCTATCCAGTGCAGGTGATATGGAGATCAAATGGCCTGCCAGCCAGCCAAAGCCCGACCTGTGGCAGCCAGCGCCACCCCCGCCACCTCTTGAAAGGAGACACAATCCCGATAAATGTATTCCTGTCAACATTGCTGCGATGCCTTTTTAATACAGCCCCCGGAGGATTCGGGGGAAAAACAGCCCGAGTCAAACTCCATTTCTCTGGGCTGTAAGAGAGATTGTGACAAGAGCCTGCATGGTGCAGGTCAGGGACAGTCAGGGACTGAGGACGGAGGACAGATGAAGACTAACAGAACAAAACCAACAGCTTCATCTTTATCACTTATTGTGGCTACTGAAAGGAAAGAGTGAACTGTGCAGGTGTGGAAGAACTCATTGCAATGCAGCAGCGTGACGGTTGCAATAACCGACTCTTTATTTGGTTCTCTGCAGCTCCTGATGCTGCACCTTTCTCCCACTGTTTTATAGAGTAATTTCCTGTGATTTCTACATCTGCAGCTGAGACACACTGCAGACTGTCACAGTGCCAACCCATTGACTCCCATTCAAAAAACAAACTGCTACAGCTAAGCAGCTTTCAGTTGGGATGTTGCTTGTAGATGCAAAAATCTGTGTTGCATTGCAACAATATGGGCGCTAGTAAGGTCAGCTGAAATAAAACTCTTTTTATCATTAAAAAATAGCAGACTTTCATATTTCTTCATATGGTGACCCATTGCTGCCGAGAACAAATACAGTAAATGGGTAAAAAATGTTTGATCTTCTCTGCAGGTAGATGGAAAAACATAATATAATATAATAATAATATATTAGTATCCGCAATCAGCCTAAAGGAGCTGGACCGTATCCGTTAACAGATTCATTATTGTTTCTCTCTAAATTCTAAAATAGAACAAACCATGTATCATCCTTTCTTCTCCATAAAGAGGCATTAGCATAGCAATAATCATAATTCCTGAGTGCTGAGTGCAGGATAATAAAAGACAAATCAATATAAATGATTCAATAAATCACAACTTTTGCAAATAGTTGTATATAAATATTTTGAAGATATCTAAATTAGTGAAAGAAAAAAAGTTACCATCAGTTCAATTACACCTCAAGTCCATGTTTTTTTTTACCCATCTAATGACCCACACCTCCTCCCTGTATGGACTTTTTGGCTCTGATGTGACATGTGGTTGGGACTTAGCCGCTGGTTCTATTGGTCCTTGTCAGGGCGGGGAACTAGAGCTGAGTACTACAGAACAAGCCAATCTCAAACTTCTGAAATCTTTTTGTCTAGACTAACTATTTTTCCTCCCAGGTCGCCTGCTCTGTTTCCCTTGTGGTGCCCCTGTGGTGGCTGCTTCCCGTGGCGCAGCATCTACCTGCTGGATTTTTGGATCTAAATTTCAGTTGTGTTTTTATTTTCAACAAAACCTAAAATAAACCTCTGGTGATTGTGAGCCTGCGTTTGGATCCTTTGAAACGGCTGTCGGCCTGAACTGAAAAAACCGAACACATGTATCACAAGAATGGGTCCTCTTATGAGCAATCTAAAAGAAAAGGCAGATTATTTCTGAGACAAGCATCACATCCTCTATACTCTGAGCTGCTGTCTCATTCTTTTAGACTGTGTGATGCTTTCATTTGAAAACACCTCCATCCTTCAGGAAGTCTTCTGAAGGTCCTTCACTTGGTAGTCGATAATCAAATGTTCTGGGTGTCATGACCTGACATTACAGCAGCACAGCTTTCATGATGGGCCATCCATTGATTTTACATCAGGGAGGAAACAATCAGGAATCGATTATAAAAGCCTCATAGCCTCATTTTTAAGCTCAGCTAATTGTCTGCACTACAGCTAGTTTGCAGTAATCTTGATGGTTTGCTATGTTTAGCGTGATGAGGTAATGATGCAGCTGTTCAGTGAGCAGAAGATGGTACACAACTTTTAGGGCAGGCACAGGTCAGATCCCCTCCTCCCCCGTCCTGTTCTGACCAGCCTCACATTTATCGACATTTAAAAGGTTATGTTTAAACCAGAATAGTGAACCTTGCAGACACAGTATAAAAGCAGTGCAGAAAGAAGGAGTGAGAAATCTAACAGAATATCTTACAATTTACATTTAAGGGCATGTATTCTGTAAAATACATGCACACTGGGTATAGACTGCTTAACAAGCCAGACATGCTCTAGCACAAATGCACACATCTAATGCTCTGTGGAGTGTTTGCTTTGTCTGACATCAAAGTGTGCTGGAGGTGCAGCAGCAACAGAGTCAGTGGAGATTACAGTGGAAGGCCAGGTATGGTTTGCTGCCAGCAGGCTACTTTGGAGCAGCCCAGCAGCAGCGGTGTGCTGTTAGAGGGCTTATTTTTATGGTAAATCACTGACAGACCATATCAATAATCACACCCATTGGATTTCTGAGGGAAAATGTGTGCAGGTAGGAGGAGAGTGTTAGCTGCTACGCTGGTTCAAAGATGACCCCTTATGCTCATGCACCAACCTCTGAAGCTGAGAAATGAAGCTAAAACTGCAGTCCTTCTATGTCCTCTGGAGGCTCCAAAACATTCCACCACACTTCACTTATGCTTCACCACTTTATATATAGATCATTAGGCGGAGCGAGGTTCCACAAATATATCCACACAGAGCACAGCACGCACAGAGAAGGCTTATTCAACCAATAAAAAAAATGAAAATACTACCAATAACCATCAGAACCTTATCTTATTGATCACCACTATAGCCAAACTGATGTCGCACACCAACAACAACCTGACAAAGAGAATCCAAGCTCACAATACCCGCCTCCATAAATAACATAGCAGAGTTTTTCCATCTGCAACAAGGCTCTCTGTCATTGATTTGGCTACCATGGTGACGACCACGTGGCCGCATACATGTTGGCTCAATTGCTTTAAAGATCTGAGAACAGGTCAGTATAGGCCATGGCAGTAAGACCTCATTTGACTGGTGATTAATGCATCGGAGGAGCTGCATGACCATGTCCACACACTTGGCTCGGTAATGAGCCTGCTTCTGACTCTGAATCATGCACATACACATTTAAGAGACAGCAGCACTGCTGTTACCACTGAACTGCTCTTGTACTGTCTAATCACATGTTTTAATCAGGCTTGTTGTGCTTGAATGTTTAAAATTAGTCTTTATTGTAAGCTTAGCCCTCAGAGGTTAACGTATTGTGTCATTATGAACAGAAGACGTTTGATAAAGGGTCACCAGGTTCAGCTCTTTGTGCTTGAGCTCAATCAGAAGTGTTTCCAAGTGCGAGCAAAAAAAAAGAGATCATTTTGGCTTCATTGTGGGCATTTTTATGAATTTAATAACACAATAAAATGAGAGTATTCCATAGCAGCGCTCGACCTTCAGTTGGTTTTTATCTTTTATCGAGCCGTTGCAGCTTTGACAGCTTTGTTTTCTTTGTTTTGAAATCCTAAACCCAGTTTTCCTGTACCGAGTTCTGAAGTGTCGCTTTCAAAAAATCCTTAATTGCTTACAGCAACAGGGCCGTCACAAGTTAGATTTCAGGCTGCTAATGATTAACGCAGAGCAATCACAGTCTCTCGGGACTCCTTATGTTGCAATGCAGGGAATAATGCCAAACAGAATTGCTTAATTAGGTGTATGATTGCATATTCAAACTGTAAATAAATATTTCTTTCTCACCCTTCATTACTGTTTTTCTACAAATAAATGTTCATTTAGCTAATGAGCTCTTGTTTAGACATGATTTCATATTCCACTCCTGTCCTCCACACAATGTCAAAACGCTTTTTTCTGTGGACAACCCAACAGGTTAACACAGAATAAATATGAAGCTCCATCTGGGCTGGAAAATAGGCCTTTTTATTCCCCCAAAAATCTCAAAGAAATTGGACTTATTCCCTGGAGTTCTGCTATCCAAGTTGTAATCAACATCCCTCCAAACATCCCACATCTCATTCCAGCAAATGATGCACTGACAAATAATATGCACGGTACAAATGCATTTACATATAAATTAAAGCCTAAACTCAGCTATGCTGCACAGAAATGTTGTGTTATGAGTCAATAATTTAGACTAATGACTGCAATAATGGTGCCGTTACTGTAAAACAATGCGTGTGTTGCTGCTTGCCATGATGAGCTCCAGCATCCGTCATGTGTTTATTTATTTTTAACAGCTTCGCATGTGACAGAGAAGATGAGAGCTGTCTGCCGAGAGCTCATCTCCTTTAAGCATATTATTGATCCCACTTTGGAAAGCTTCGTATAAAAAAGGCGTCTTTATTTTTATCTTGTCAGTGTAGAAATGCAGAAAACAAGGCCTCACTGACTCTCATGTTCACACATCCCTAAAAGCCTTGATTAACACTGAGTCACAGCTTTCAGAGTATTATTAATTATAGGATATGATGTTAATGAATAGACATTCCTAAACCACCTTATGTTATAATTCTCTGCTTAAACAGAGGGTTATATGATGACAAGCGAGGTGTTGATGAGTTGAAATTAGTATTATAAGAAATTATTAAAGTAGGAGAAAAATAAGTTTATCTTTAAAATGCCTTTTGTTAAGAAGTCCCTGTCAACACTGCAATGACTGAATCTGTGAACTTTTTAAGGAAAAACACAACATAGAATTCATAAATATGTGGTCATTAGTGTGTAATTATAAATATTTACATAATCTAATCTACAGAAAGTAAAGGAACATCATGAATGTCATTTTATGTTATGTAAGTTTGCAGAGACCTTTGATCTTTGCTTTTTCTGTGACGATGTGACCACATCATGGACAGAAAGGATTGTTGTGTCTGCAGATGTTCAAATGGAGAATCATGCTTATTAAGTCCTCGGCACCAAGGAAGTAAAAGAAAGTATTAAAAACGTCACCATCTGATGGACCTTAGGAAGAACAAGTATTTTAAAGATGCTGTTCGAAGTTGCTGTTGTCTGTCATATGTGCTTGTAATGAGAGTGGCTAGAGAGACTGCAATTACATTTCTCGTATTACACAATGGGTGTGGAGACGATCTAGCCAAATCCCGATCTGACGTAGTTGTTCATAAATGAACAGCTGCATTTACAGCTTATATCCACAGGGGGTGCCAAAAAAGAACTAGAAAACTTTACCTCTTATAAAATGTGTGTTTTATAGCTGTCATTTAATGTTAATTAAAGATTAAAGGTGTTTAAATGTGGCTTTTCTGGTCCGGCCTGGAAAATGTAGCCACATCCCTGAGAGCACGAGTGACTGCACTGATACTGAGCTGCCAAAGTATGTTTTGTCAGCTGAACAGGAGATAATTTAGTGGCGTACAAAATCACAGTCCACTGCGTCACTGTAAGGTTTTTCTGCTGCTGCTCTAATGAAACTGTAAACTGAACACAGGGGATCGCATGCCATGTCGATTGATTGCAATTTTACCTCCCCTGCAGGCAAGTCTAGATTGCTCCCACTGAGGGAAGGCTTGTGCATGATTAGGTTCACTGTGACTCAAAGAAGTTTTAAAAAAGCTCAGCCCTCATGGTGGGCTGAGGTGCCATCCGAATGCACCTCCGTCTGGCTCTCTCAACTGTGTTGTCACTTTCTTCTCACTTTGCTAAAAGGTTAATGTGTTTTTTTGAAAGCGGCCATGTGCTGGAGTATTTTTCAAACTTTTCACAGCGAGTTAAAGCGCCTGACAGCACGTCACATTCTGATCTCCTCTCTGCGCCAAATGCTGCAACATATGTTCATATAACACCAATACATGGTGTTTGGTTGTCATCTTTTCAGCTTTATTCCCAATACATGTATGCAATACACAAGTGTGTTGCTTAAGCCTTTTGAGTAAATGTCTTCTTTTTACACCGCCAATTAGCATTTTTTAAGACAGCTAGTATTTTGTTGTGGTTTGCAGTGAATGGAGGCAGGAAAGGCCCAAAGGCTGACAGTGTCCAACAAAATGTGAGCTTTATTAGATAAAACCACAAAATAAACTGAAAACCGGCAAATGCAAAAACTTCTTTTCCAAGGAGAACCGAAACAAGCTGGGTATAACTGAAAGACACGAAAATCAGGGAAACAAACCAGGGCTGCATAGACCATGGATCACACAATCACAATGGAGGGAAACGGGAAGACGTAAAGCAGACACTAGATTTTCAAAATAAAACAAAAAGCTCTACCAGGACAGCAAGGGGAAGAAAAACCATGAATCGACCAAAACCAAGAAAACAGCACAGACACGTCAAAAGAATAGAAAACCAAGAACAGAACTGGACCAGGAATCATCACAGCGGCACTTAGCTGCCAGTCTCATTATGTTTTTTAGGCACTTCCCTCACATTATGGACCACAACTCTTAGTCAGTGCTATAAGCTGTGACTGATTAGAGACATGTAAAAAACCTGAGCTGTGACATTTGTATGCAGGGAGGTTGAAAAATGCGTGCACCAGAGAGGTACGAACATGATGGCCGAAGTCACAGACCGCAGCTCGTCTTTAGGTAATGCGCGTCTATGTGATTGGGAGGCGTGGCTTCGGGATGAGCTCCGAGAGAAAGGGGCATGTGTTTACTTTTGAAATCTGGCTGACTCTCACTGAGTTTTCAAAATCTCCTACCCTACCTTTAATTAACTCTAAGACTACTGATTATCAATCTATTGGTGATGGAAGTTGTTACAATGATTATTTTATTTCACAGTTATAAAACTTGCATGTAGTTTTTTTGTTTTTTTTAGCTAGCCAAGTGTGCTTTATGTGTCATCACCATCCTCCCCATGATTTAACATGTGTTTTAATAACATTTAAATGGACTTAGCAGTACTAGCTTCATTTGGATTTAAAATTAAATGGAACTGACCATCCTGCCATCTGCTTGTCATATCATCAAGTCAGCTTTGCTTTACTCAGACAATTAACCATTTCTCTTCACAACGCCTCTCATCAATAGTCGCCTTTAATCCTCTGGCAGCTGGAACTGTCCCCACAGAGTGCCGCACTAGCATTTGTATCAGATGGATTTTTTTGGAAGGAAGATGCTGCTTCAGGAAATCATTTGTTTCCTTTTTGCAATCCACCCCTCTGTGGGACCTTCACATGCCCAGCAAAGGCAATCGTTAAGAGCTTCTTTTTTCTGTTGCCATTAAGGTCTAATATATCAGTTGTGCAGTCAATTGTACTTGACAGGCAGCTTCTTGAACTTGAACTGGGTCATCTGGTGACAGATAACATGGCCTGTTTGTTCAATTTCCTCCTTTGCGATGGTGTTGCTCTGAAGTGAGTCATTATAAATCACTGTGGACGCGTTCACCATGTGTCTTGTCAGTGTTGGGGAGTGTGTGGCGCCTTCGTGTGTGTGTCTGTGTATGTCTGTGATAGTACAGTATGTGGAAAGGAGAAATGAGAGAGGACAAATAGGACAGGTAACAACTTGAGTGTGTGTCCAATTTGTCAGTTTGGGCTCGCACAAGTTTGTGTTTAGTCAAGCCCATTTATTGTATATTGTGTATTTACACCTGGATAGCTGTGAACCTGTGTGTGTATGTGTGTGTGAAGGTGTTTATGGCTTCTGTGCCTTCAGAGTTCATGTATCTGTAGCAGGTGAAACCACACAAGGCAGGTCACCCCAGGGCCCTGAGCAGGCTCCAGTGCGTGAGCTTTAATGTGACACAGAGATAATGAAGACCCAGACCCCCCGCCTGCTCTCACAGGAGTTCTGGTCTGAAGTGGACAGCAGATACTGTGGGAGGATGGCAGATTACTTGGCAACGCTGTCCTCATTCTTTTGCCACACAACAGGGGACGACTTTTTTGATAGTACAAGTAACATCACAGTGGAGAGGCACTGCTTTTATCTAAAAGGAGTCATTTCATGTCAATACATTTGTTTTGCGTGTCTCCATCAAGTATTGTAATACCATGCTATTACAGGTGGGGTCATCCATCTTCATGAGAATGGATTGCAAGAGCAACCGCTCAATGGAAACAGCTTACGGCAATCGCTGTACATTTTCGTCAGCTATCTACTTCAAAGATGAAGTGAATTTCAGCCACTGTTTGGTTGAGTTTAGGCACTAAAACTACTTGGTTAGGTTAGGGTTAGGATAAAGAGACCCTCCCGCAACAATGAAATATAGATAAACCTTATGGTGACATCACCCAAAGGTTACTAGGAAGCTCTTTCAGTATGTGTTGGAGGTGCTGACTGTCATCATGTTATGTGCTATTTAAGGTCTTTGGATCTTAGGGACTCATCTTCCAGAGGTTGTGTGAGGTTACAAAAATAAACAACACGTCCTCGTAAAAAACATCACATTAGGTTTATAATACACAGTGAGGAAGTACTGAAGCTTGGTACTTAAGTAAAAGTACAAATACCCAGCAAAATATATACTCAAGTAAAAGTACAAGTGCTGCATCAACAATCCTACTTAAGTACTTACTTTTAAATGTACTTAAAGTATTAAAAGTAAAAGTACTCACACACAGAATATATATTATTCATTTTCATTGCAAAGGAACTGAACAGTTTAAAATAATCAAAGAAATCAGCTTAAAAATGGACAATGTGTAGTTAATTTAAATTTTCAGTCCAGAAGCAGCTATGGACAGGTCTGTGTGTCATGAGGCAGGCTGTGGGCATCAAGTGAACAGAGAGGCTGCTAATAAAAAACAGACAGTCAGCATTTTTACTGTGTAAAGCTGGATCCATACTCCACGAGAACAGAGAACTCCCTTCCCCTTGCCGACCTTATGCCCACAAAATGACGTAATTTTTCTCTCGGACTGCCCGTTGTGCAGCACTCTCGGACACATGGCCCGGGCAGAACTTTTTCTCTCAAGGTTGTGCGTCAACCATGCTGTGATTGGTCGGAATTTATTGTGGGCGTGATGAATGTGGAGAAGCGCAAGAGCTTCTTCAAACAGCTCCTGGAAGGAGAAACACGGCACACAGAGGAGAGTGTCTATCCAAAAGGTGCCGATAAAAATGAATCCCAGTATTGATCACGGCGTTACAGTGGCTCGCGCACATTAAACACCGGGAGACGGGGTGTATTATTGCAGACAGTCATCCACACGTTCACAGAATTAAACTCACACAGACCAGAGGTCTGCTACAGTCAGCTACACTAATCTTCTATCTATTGTCATGCTATGCACCCTCTTCCCTGAACATTATCAGCTTGTTAGGCCAGGTAACCACGACTGTGCGCACAATTTACAATACAATTGCATGTCAACCTTTTGTGTGTGACGTGCGCTGCGCAGGAGGGCCGTATGAGGAGTTCTGCACACACACGTCTCGCTGAGTATGGTACCTCTGTGCCGAAACGAACTTTTTTTTTTACTCTTACCACCTGTGGAGCGAGTTCTCTGTTCTCGTGGAGTATGGATCAGCCTTAAGTATTCCTGCTGTAGATTAATGTTATGATTCATGTTAATCAGACATTAATGGATGGACTTGTGTTAGCAGACAGTAGCTAACTAGTTTACTAGTAAGTAAAGTATAAATACATAAAAATTTGTAGTACAGTAACTAAGTACAAATACTTAAGTTACATTCCACCACTGACAATACATCCGCCACACACACACTAACAGAACACACTGACGTATTGCCAAAGATTATCCAATTAAGGGGATGAATACTTTCTCTTAGGAATCTGGGGTTCAAGTCCCCCTGACACTGAGCTGTTTGTCTGCTGTTAAGAGTCATTTTAATCATGTTTGAATTTAGCATAAAAAAAACCTTCTGGTCATGTTTTCCTGGCTCTACATGTAGCTACTCACAACAACCACAGGAGGGTGCATAGCTGCTTAAACCCCAGCAGGTTCAGTCACTTCAGGTGGTTGTGTTTACTGTTGCTGATTGCGGACTCACCAGTCCTACGTCTGTCTGTCAGTGACCTTCAGTGGCTTTGTTTTCCTAATTGTTTCATTTCACATTCATGCAGACCTTATTCACAGAACACCTGACATTTTAACTTGTCACAGCAAAAACACTGACAATGCCTGTCTCTGCCATTATAGCAGGCAATTAGTCACACCTGTGTTTGAAAAGTCAACATCTCTGCTGTAAAAATAACAATTTCCCTAGTTTTCCTGTCCTGAGTGATAAAAATAAAGCTGTGAAAAAGCCATCCTGCACTTAACTCACAGCACCTCACATTTAAATGAGAATACATTATAGCAAGGTACATATCGATGGCTCCCTCTTTCTTCCTTTTTTAGGGACGTGCTATCTGGAGATTCATGTGCCAGGCTAGCTGTCAGCCGCTCCCTGGGACATGAGACAGATGCCGACTGTCCGCACGGTGTGTGATGCAGCTGAAGCAGTCACACTGGAGAGCTTCCTTCAAGGCCAGCAGAGGATGAAGGATGTGGTGCAGAGCTGGATTTTTCCCCAACACATTATCTAAGGACAACACTCAGAGTATCAGCTAAAATAAAACCGTCCTCTGTGCTCTGTAGGATTGGCATAGGTTGCCTTTAAAAGAGCCAGTGACAGATGCAGCCTCTGAATCGTGGGATCATTTTCACGTCTTTTATTTATTGCTTGTGTAATGAGTGTATTAAAAATAAAGGATTAACCTGACAAAGCTGTTTCAGAGGAGAACTAACACAGCATTCTTAATGAATAGCTCTGTTCTTAGAAGACCTTTACACATTCCTTTAGCCAAACACTTGATGTGAATCCAGTTTCCTACATTACCAACTTCTGCGTTCTGTTTTTGTTGACTTTGTGATCAAAGTGAAATAAAGCGCTGACTCCATCAAAGCCTTCTTCCACCAAAACACTTTTTGAGACAAAAAAAAACAACACTTAAAAAAAATCCAAGAGGCTGACTCAAACATCTTCAAAAGAGACAGAGAACCAGCCCACAACGCCAGCAACAAAAAGTAAGCAGGGCTGAAAAAACAAACCTGGCTTCTCAGGAAATCAAAGCAGGCCTCATTTCTTCTCATTAGCTTCTCAGATTCCTGTGACACAAGTACCTGCACATCACAGGGATCACAGCGGGCCCAGGAAGAGCCGGACGGAAATCACTCCTGACATGTTAAGTTGCAACTCGATCAGATTACGTAACGCAGCGCCATTAATGGACGAGCTGAGCGTTTGGCTTTCTGCTCCAAAAGGCCTGACCAGATTTAGTTACCAGGAGAAGTCTGTGACCTTGCCGCATCACGCAGTGAAATATCGACAGGTTGGTTGCGAGATTTCAATCACACTTCAGCTGACAATTAAATGAGGAATCACTCAGTGTCCCTGCACCCATCTGTACTTCCTTTGTCTTCCATCAAAAGGAGCTTCAGCTTTTTAGTTTGGTACTAATGGTGCATTTGCCCATTTAGTGCAGTTTGTTTGTGACGGTATGAAAGCTGTCAATCTGACTGTAGCAAGGACCGGAAGCCCTTGGAAAGCAGTTTAAACAAAGACAATAATAATAATAATATGTATTGGTCTTATATTGCGCTTTTCTCCCTGTCGGGCAGGCACTCAAAGCGCTTACACGCAATTTCCCCATTGTGGGACAAATAAAGGTCTTCTTAATTCTTAACATTGAGATGCATTATTCATTCACACCACATTCACACAGTGGCAGTGGTAAGCTACAGATGTAGCCACAGCTCCCCTGGGGGAGACTGAGAGAGACGTGGCTGCCAAGGTGCGTCCTTACCCTCTCCGACCACTGCCGATTCATTCATATGCATTCATACACCAGTGAGTGCACTGGAGGCAATGCGGGTAAACTGCCTTGCCTAACGAACCGCTGACCTTCCGGTTATTGGACAACCCTGCTCTACCACTGAGCCACTGCTGCCCACATAACATGACAGAGTTCCTTTTTAACCCTCGGAATCCCACAACATGTTGAGTGTTTTTCACTCCTGTTACATTTCAATTCACTGTGGACTCATTATTCACTACATGGAAACAGTGATGGCTGGAAGCTGACCTATCAGTTTAGGTCACAAAAAAATCTTTGATTTGTGGTTTTTACAAAAATTAAATTAAAGTTTTGTTTTAGCTTTTAACTATAGGGAAAAAGCTCTGTGTGCTACGTGTCAAACTCAATGCCCGCTGCAGCATTCTGTCTGGCCCACACCACGATGTCCAAAACATATATGATCTGACCCAAATCTTGTTTGTAATAATATAATATTTTCATATACATTTCACTGAATAACACCGCAGTGATACTAACAAAAATAAGGGTGAGGATCAAAGGAAGGCTCCTGCTCAGGCCGTTGTTGGTGAGAGAGCAGCTCAGAGCTTTAATTGTTGCACAGCTGTGAACAATAAAGGTGTTTCAAGCCGAAAAGCACAGTTTCAAAGATGGACACAGCGGTGTATTTTAGGGAGTTCAGTGGAAACAAAGCTGCCTGATCCTAAAGGGAAATAATCTCATGCGTGATTACTCCAATAAACACGGAGAACAGAAGGATCAGGGAGACGAGAGGAAAAACGAGGCAGCCGGAGGAGGCTGACATCTCCCTGCAGTAGATGCTTACATTTTTACAGCTTCGACTAACCACTTTCTGCACTACTATGCGCATTAGAAAGTTAGACAACACATGAACTGGTGTTTGTCCTGTGTATTTAGTAGTGTGTTACTGCCAGCTGTCCCATCGCTCCAGCGGACCTGCCGCCCCGTGATTGTGCTGGCCTCTGTGACCTGATCCAGTTGTGAGGGAATCTGTCACCTGAAGCTTCTCAAGGGCGTCACTGCTCCCTGCTCCAAAGGCTCTCACACATGTCAAGAAATACAATTAGCATCTTAGGTGTAACGTTGCTCATAAAGTACCACACAAGTCCAGGGATGAAATGTTTTCTACCCGGTGAAATCTTATTAAACTCGCTAAACAAAACTAATTACAATGATTACACAAATATGTCACCTTGTTTATCTGATTGCTGTGCAAGCTTTTCACTGAAATCAATTTTCATGCTTTAAATTGGATGCCTTAATGAAGAGAGGTTCTTCCAACTTTTCAGCAGCCGTTACCCGCTCATTGATTGATGTGTGGTTTAGAGATCGGCGGAGGGAAGCGGCAGCGAGCCGGCTAATACATACCTAGCATGAAAAATGTAGACTGGAGCAGACATAGCAAAACGCGAAATGAAGTTCAAGCAGAGGTTAATGTCATTAAATCATGTTGGAGTGTGCATGCACACATCTCCACCTGTGTGTGATTGCATTGTGCGTCTATTGTCTGACATTTCCAGTTATAATGATCTCGGCATTGCATCTGGTACTTCGACTGTTCAATAGTATTTCATGAATACTGGAAACCCTGCAGCAACTATAAGAACATTATGTCCTTTTAATGACAAACTGATGCTGACGCACAGTTGAGGAGGAGAAGTGATGAGTGAAACCTGCTCACTTTGTAACTGTTGATGCTGAGCTCCATTGTATCAAGACTTTATGAGCACAATTACAGTTAATGTGTATATGAGAAAAGCAACCATAGCTAATATGGCTAATATGGCTAATGCAAATTCCATTAGAATGAAGTTCTGGTCGTTGTTTCCAGATGATGTACTATCCCTAGACTTTTGTACTCAAGTTGAGAATCGACTACAAACGTGTAGCCTGTGATCCGCAGGATCATAACCCTGCTTTTGTTGCAGATGATGTGGTCCAGCTGGCTTCTTTGAACTTAGACCTCCAACTCACTGGAGTGGTTCACAGCTGAGTGTGAAGCAGCCGGGATGAAAATCTGCTCTGTTCACAAATGGAAGAAGGATGGAGCAGGAGAGCACACAAGGATGCAGGCTATGCTCTGGTCTAGTGTGGAGAAGAGACCCAGAAGGCGAGGCTGCTGATTTATGTCTACATTCTTATCCTCACATCTGGACAGGAGCTGAGGACTGAAAGAATGAGAATGTGGATGAGTTCCCCTGCAGGGTGGCTGGACTCCCTTTTAGAAATAAGATGAGGAATTGGGAGGAACTTGAAGTTGATGCTTCTTCACATCAAGAGGAGCCGTTAAGGGATCTGGTTAGGATGCTAGGTGATAGGTGAGCGCCTACCTGGTGGACTGTTTCTAGCATGTCCAACTGGGACCCAAGGCAGACTCAGGAGGGATTATATGGAGAAGGTGGCTCTGGAGAGAGAGGTCTGGGCTGTTCAGGCTGCTGGAGGATGAGAATTGATGGAAGAATGGACAATGGATGGTGGTTTTTGGTGTGCTACACATCATGCATCATCGTAACTGCCCTTTGTACTACTAGAGGGACAGCAGGATGGAGTCTGTTTATTGTTGGACTTCTCACACACAGCTCTGCCAGTGATGTGTGGACAGTTTCAGTGCTACACAAGTCAAAGGGGATAATGGGTGCATGTCTACTTTAAAAAGCAATCTTAGCCTTCCCAAAGACTACATTATAACTGATTTGTGTGTTGATTAAGTAAATCTCTGCCTCCGATCAGTCTTACAGTGGACGCATGCTAACACAAATCTTGTCCAAACAACAGCAGCATAGCATTAGCATGAATCAGCTCTGAAAGATGATTTACTGCCCGGCTGCACGTCTACAGTTGTGTGTTTATTTTAATATTCATGAGATATAATAAGAGGATGCTGTACAGAGGGGCTGTTGATGAACACAGGACTTGTGGAAAATAGAGCTGAGAGGAGGAACTCTGTTGTACAAAGTGAGCATCTTTCAGTGAGATGGAAATTGGCAGTTAAAGAGCAGAGAAAGTCTGTTTCCACATTGCAAACAGAGCTAAAACCTTTCAGAGCGGAGAAAGATTTTCTAAGGAATAGGAGACCTCGGCTTTGGCTCGCTTCGGGGAACCTGTTTGTAGTGTAATGTTATTCTGGCCCATGGACACGTCGAGTTCTGCCACGACAAAAGGAGACTGCTTGGAGGGGATGAGAGACGGCTTTCAAACAGCATATATTAAATGTCTTCTTTTGCTGCTTTCACCTTCAGTGTTGGCTGTCCTTTGAGTTAGCCTCGTGTCCCTGGGCTACGGCATTAACAAGGCTCCTGCTATGGTCTCTGGTCAGACTATTTACCTCACTGTCACACACACTGTAAATACATCAGCTTCTCCACCTGAGCTTTAATCTGCTGCTATGTACTATGATCATTTTGAATATTCTGGGGAAAAAAATGAAGCTACAGTCTGGATGTACACACTGCAGTCACTCCCCAGCCTGCACTAAGGATTTAACAAGGAACACGTCTTCCTGTCTTGAGTCAGCTGCAAGAATAGTGGAGTAAATCTTGTTCTCCTTGTCTGATGCTAACCTCGCTAATGCTACACAGCGTAGCGCCTGGCTCCGAGAGTCATGAGCCCCTTCCTTAATACATATAAAAAATATTCCATGTCTGCTAATCATGCTTTTACTTATTTTTAAAGTGTAATTTGGTTCAAATGAAACTTCTTTTTATCATAACACTGTGACCCCACACTTGTAATAGCAGACTGCAGGTGAATACAAAGTTTTCCCTCTTTCACTAAACTTCACTGTTGGCCTCTGTCAGTGGAGAAGAATGTGAGTTGGTCTGCAGGGACGCCGTGTTACCATCAGGCAAGCTAATGGGTGAAGAAGAGCACAGCAGATCCATAAAAGGCACAGGAGTTCAAGGAAAGAGCTGGTGCTCTTCTCGGGGAGAAAAGTGGAGGAACAGAAGTGGTCTGACCTCACGGAGCAGCGCTGCACCCAGGTCCCTGTACGGCAGCAGAGACTCTCCTCTGTCTGTGAGCTAATTTGGAGCACAGTGAAAGTGATTCATTTTTATGCTCTATTGTTCTTTATGTAATCAGCAGTGAGGTGTTCATTATGCAGCAATGGCCTCTTCTTCTGCCAATTAGGGGCAGATGATTAGCAAAGAGATACACTGAAATAGCAAATCCAATTGTCTTTGAGACAGGAAGTGTATTGATGGCACTGAACTCCTCTCTATACGAGTCCCGTGCCAACGTTTGCCCTTGAAGTCATTTTTCCCCACAGGTGAAGCTTAGCTGCCCCTGCTTTGCTGTTATTCCTCCAATCTAGCTGGACTCCAGCCCAGAGAGCAGCACCTAAAGTTTTTATTACAGCTCTAAGAACACTTGTGGTAATAATAAAAAAAGTTGTTATGGATGATCAAATCGTAAACACACTGCAACTCACTCTCTCTCTCTCTCTCTCTATCATAATTCATTAATGTACTGTAAGGTCTCCATGCTTGAAGCAGCAGTTATAACCTTAAAGGTGACCACAACTTGACAACACATGTGCATGTGCATTACAGTTACAGGCAGTCAGGTGTGGTCATGCTACTCCCATAAAGACAAACACAGAGAGTAATTCCATCATCCACAAAGTATGGGACAGGAGCGAGTAGTTCCTGTATTCCATCTATAGGAGTATTTAGACACACTGACTAACTCATTGTGTGTGCTGTGATGCATCTCAGCTGCAGAGGTCAGCTGGTATCTGGTGTGAGCTGGAGGAAGTCTGTGTTGGTTCATCCTCAGTCTGACTGGGTGCCCAGACAGGTGACCTTTTTACCTCACGTCACGCCATGAAAGATGCAACCTGCTGCTGTATGAATTCTGGGTAACCTTGCACCGTAGACAGGACTTGGCTGAGTACGGCTGCCTGCGGTGTGATAGGTCAGCAGTAAAAATACCCGCTGTGATTAAAGCTGCTTAAATCTGTGTTTGCATTTCAGGTAGAAAGAAGAGAACTGTCATCCTGCATGCAGTCAGGAATGACCGGATGGTGGTGCGGAGTGACGTTAAGGGAAGCTAGATGGTTGCACCTGTGGTTTTATACTTCCTGTCGTGATGGCGTGACGGACAGATCCAAATGAGTCCTGTGCATTCACATGCATCAGACAAGTCTGAGTGGGGTTACCTAAAAAAGCAGAAACAAGGTGTTCTCGCAGTGCGCAAGAGAAACTGCTGCGACTTGCATCATGTCAGGTGGAACGTCAGCAGTTTGATTGCAATTAAACACAGAATCTGGTGCCCTACTTTTGGCCAACTTTGGCAGCCCAGCAGAGAGTCTGAGCGGGGCCGGGTTGAAGGACGTGATTAATGACATCGGCGTGTGAAGCGGAGACAAAAGTCTGTGTCATCTATTGTTTTTTGTTTGTTTGTTGATATTTTTCTCCTCCTCCTCTGTGTGTGTGGTGGTGGTGGTGGTGAAGGGGGGGGGGGCAATCACACTCAGCTGTGATTTATCTGCCGGTTGTGTGTGTCTTTCAGAGGAGGGTCTAAAATTCATTTCAGGGATGAGATTGTTGTGTGGATTCCATTTGCACATAATAAACTAGAAAAAATGCCAACAGATACATATCACTGTATTTTATTTTCTTATTCTAATTTGTTCCAACAGCACTCTCCGATTTGTACCTACCTACAAGCCTAAACAGAGATTACATGTGATAAAAGCTCCTCTGTGCTGCAGTGTCTGTGCATTTGAAAATGAATTTCCACGGCCGAATGTGCAGAAATCCTGGTGTTTTTGTGTGTTCTGGGTGTCAGCAGATAGGGTAGCTTTCTGCTTAGCGGTGTGTTCATGGCGTCCTTGTTGTCTCTGGTCTTATTTGTTATGCTGTTTGCTTTCCACAGCTCCTGGTGTGTGTCCTGCCAGCCTCTGCCTGTCCTACTTTGCCGCTGACTTCAACGTCAGTTGAAGTAATTGTTTTATTGTACCGTCAGCGGCGTGATCTTGTGTTGTGTTGTTTTTCCAGATATTTGGACCATTGCCATTCTGATACCTCAAAAATAGCAATTAAACTACGCAATAAATAAGGTCAAATTCATTCTGCTGTTTGCACTTGTGTTAAAGGAAGTGCTCTAAGACCGCAGTGTCTGGGTCGCGTACACAAGCCGTATGTAAACAACCGTCGAACTATGACAGCTTTGCCCCGAGTTTATTTTAGACAGGGCTACAAAGGAATAAACTGCTTTTTAAACCTGAAAAAAAACTAAAGAACAAGCGACACAGGACCAAAAAAAAAAAAACACAACGCATGCACGCCTGTCCTACCGCGGCCTGAATGGATATTACAAGGCACCGCCTAGCGGTTTGGAGGACTGCAAACAATCCAATCCAACTTTATTTATAGAGCACTTTAAAAAACAACCAGGTCAGCCAAAGTGCTGTACACAGCCTATCAAGAGTAGATTAAACCACCAATAAAATAAAATATCTATTTGATAAAACACAGGAATATAAAACAGTACAGTAAAAACACCAGTTAGGGGTAAGAACAATAAAGCAAATAAAAGTCAACAATTCAAACTGAGTTAAAAGCCGAAGTAAAATGTGTTTTAAGTGATGACTTAAAAACCATAAAAGAATCAATCTGTCTAAGGTGCAAAGGCAATTCGTTCCACACTTTTAGGACCTGCAATATATATAATATAATATAATAGAAGGAACAGTCCCCCCTGAGTTTTCTCTGTGTTTTAGGGACGACCAAGAGAGAGTCAGCTGACCTCAGAGAGCGAGCAGTTCATTCAATAATAATTTCACATTATTAGAACTAATGACTGTATCTGCACAATGTAGTGTGGTGAGCTAGTTTTACTTTGATACTAAATGTAGTTAAGTTACCATTAGCAAATAATAGCAGTCCTAGTTTTATAACCATATAGATACTGGATATGTTAATTTGAATCATATTTTTCGTGTCGATCTTATATTTCATATAATCTATTAACTATAACCTCTGAAGTAAGTTCAGCCTGCAGAGACACACAGAACTCTGGAGTTGTGACAAACTTGGATCAGTAAAGTGCTGCAGGAGAATATGTAAAATAACAAACAAACAAAAAAAAGTTCCCTGGTTTTCTGCTTAATTACCAAAGATCAATCTGATGTGTTATCTTAATGTTTCACAACACGAGAGCTAATGACTTCCTGAACAACATGACATGCTCTGCAGTCTGTTATTAAACTTCTAAATCTCCTTCTGAGAGCAGAAAAACAACACAAACCGAGGACAGAACAAGGACACACTGCCAAGGAGAGTTTTTTTTTTTTTTTAGATAAAATTCATGCCAGTGTTTGTTGGTTTTGAAAATGTGGAAATAATCAGAAAACCTGCAGACAAAGACACAAAGACTGACAATGGTCCTAAGAGTTCATTTACTTGTGTTTGTGCCTTATTTCGTGGACAGGCTGACAGCTCTGCTGCACAGAATCTGCCCATAAACCAGAAAGATTCACCCTCAGCACTGAGAAGTCCACAAATGTGGCCTCCCACTCACTGTCAATAAAGCCAGGGAAAGTCTGCGTGTGATGACAGCACAGTTTGGAGCCTCTTCATCCAAAGCCCGCTGTCCTACATCACAGTAGCGTGGACTTCCTGTGCTGTCACTGCACACACACTTGGTAACTTATAGAGCTATCAAACATAGCAATGAGGACTGCGTAATTATCTGTTCCTAAATGATACTGATTAGGAAATGAGAAGGCAGCCTGTAAAGTTGGAGACAAAAGACAGCGAGCCGTCCTTTCTCTCTGACACAAAAGCACAATCACCTCAATAAAACTTGCTCTCTCCTCCTTTGAAGCCAGCCTCTATAAATAACTTCCCAGTAGTATTACATGGAGGGACTGCGGAGAAAAACCGAGCTAAGAGTGCCCTCTACGTGCAGACTGAAGCCTTGTGTTCTCCAATGTGCCATGCAGTCACGTCCTGCACATATCCAGCTGCAGCTGCATTTGCTTGGCACAAGTTGGCTCAAATGTTGACAGGTAAAGCGTTTCCTCTGCTACCTGCGGTTAGAGCAGCTGAGACGCTGCATTTTCCCCTCATACAGGCCTCAATATTAAAGAGCACCTGAGGTAGAAGTCAAAGCTGCACATTGGCGGTGCCCTCTCTAAGTGCAGTGTCATCAGAAGTTAAGTGGGGAGGCAGGCAGGCAGGCCAGATCAAAGCAGAGAGGCAGATCTTCACTGTCTGACTTTATCTCAGCTGAAGCCAAGAAACCCTGTCACAAGCTCACACGCTCAAAAAAACAGCTTCCTTTCCGGACTCATTATTCCCTCCAGTGCCGGATGATGGCACACACACACACGTCACACTTGTGTAACCCAAATCTCAGAAGCTCCGTTTGAAGACCAGTTTGGTTAATAAGTCTATTAAAGGGTCATAAAAATGGCAATTAGATGTTAAATCTGGAGTCAGCATTAGATGTTTCAGGGATTGTCACCTACTGACACACTGCATCAGTTAACAGCAGGAATAATTAACATTATGAATGCATTAACAGATACTTGTGTGCATATTGATGTGAAGGGTAGAACGAGATCTAAGCTTGAATAAAGGCAGCGTTAATTAATCTGAGTACAATACTCAGTTTAAAGATTAAGATTAAAAACATTAAAATACACGTGCAGAGATCAGAGCAGAAAATTCATCAGAAGACATTAATAACAATAATCTGACGAAGGACACGTCAAAGCCATGAAACAGCACTTATGCTGTTCAAATATTTGAAGAGAATATTAAAAATAAAATTTTTTAGATTAGATTAAATTCGACTATTGATGTCATTGTTGAGGTGCAGAATATTCACTGATATGTTAGACTTAAAAATGTAACATCATAATAAAGCAGAGACTCTGAGAAGCTGAAATCATATTCCATAACTTCAGTTTAAAATTTAACAAGTTAAAAACAGTTTACAATATAGCAAATGTAAACAAATATGGCAGCAACTCAACTTCAGTCATGTGAAAATGGTTGCTCATGGCGACAAAGCGGGCATTATCTGCTCTGGATTGTATCCCTGCTGGGAGCTCTAATGTGTTCTATAGGACCCTGACCTGCCAAATAGTGATCGCTCGTTAGTTGGAGGGAGTCGCTCTGTCATGTCATAACATCAACAGGCATGAATCCATGATGGACACAGACATAGGTACTCTAGGTGTTTGGCAATGGTGCAGCTTCACTTCTCGACCTGTACGGTGCAGAGTCTGACTTCAGATGGCATCTTTTTCCAACCTGGAAGCGCCCATAAGTCAGAGAGTTTGACCGTATATTTCTACAGGGGCTGGATGGCAGAACCACATCATCAATATTTATATACAGCCTATGTTTGGGTGTCTTTATCATGTTAATAACATCTATCTGACATCCTGCTGTCTGAACCATCTCCAGAAACATCTGACTCCCCCGCCCCTAAAGTGTCTTCCTGACACTCACTCAAAGTGAGAATCTACCAGTAAATGGCAGAACACTCGCAAACAGCCAGCTCTTCAATCCACCAACCTGGCACCACAGCAGACAGATGTGCTGATATGCCATCTATAGCCGCGGGCCTTTTCTGACTTCTAAAGGCTTGTGCTGTCAAAATGGGGCGCCTGGGAGTGCATGACACAAAAGTTAAATGAAGGTTAAATGGAAAGCACTTCAAAGTGGGAGATCTCCACAGAAAAATAACGTAGGAAAGGTTAATGTGTGTCTTGTTGAGGCAGCGGAGCAGCTTGTAGCTTTTGGCCATATCGGTTTGAGGTCCAGTTTTGGGTCAGAATGCCTACGGGCCACCGTTTTATTATTGGTTTCGCTGGCTCGGTCGCTGTGTGCAGCCGTGATAACAGGGTTTTAAAAGTAGCAGCTTTCTTTCAGGTTAGATTTTCCTCTGTTACAGCTTCAGTACACAGACTGTGATACTACAGGCAGACAGTATTGGCTTTGTATGCGTCAGATATCAAGCCAGCTGGGATCACCCACCTCTGATATGATGTAAGCCTCCTCGGCAATTGCAGAAAAGCCTCTTTTCTTACATTTTTCATGGGCTGCACAGGCCTTTAAAGCTGAAAAGTAAAGATTGATTTGACAAAATAAATTAAACATTCAAAACATTTAGAATGCTGCGCTCAGAAGGAACTCAAGAGAGAACCTCGAGCTCACCTCTGGAACTGTAAGTTGCTTCATAAAGTGGGGCTGCTTGATGGACTGTCAGTCTCAGAAAAACCACAGAATCTGAGTCAGCCGGGAGTTCCAATCACAATCAATCAATCAATCAGGAGGTCCCTGGAGGTGGTTATGATAGCAGCAGCCTGCACCTGAGTGTAAGCCCAGGTGTCAGAGGTCAGCTGACAGCCGCACAGCCTGTGATTGGAAGTGTAACCCACTGCCTCAGCACGTCCACTGTCAGACCCTCGACACCTTTCCTCTGCGTTGTGTTGTGGGGAATTGTGGTGGAAGTTGCGTGTGGAGGGAGGAGAACACCAGACGCGGGAGTCGTAATTGTGACTGGACAACGGGCTTCAACTTTATTCTGAAACACCGCCATTCAAGGTAGAACAGCGACACTGAAGTCACACTCAGGCTATTAAAAAACAATAACAATATATCAAAAATAAATACGCACGATAAAACATAAAGTCATATCTGCCCGCATCCTTTGCATAGATGGCCTGCTAGCAGACCCACCCGACAGCTCGCCAGTAACATGCTAGCGACCACACCCCATTCCAGCTGCCAACAATAAAACAAACATTACTGGCATCACGTACTATTCAGACCCGCCAGATACCATGTCAAACTATGTACTTAACAAAAATACAACAAAGTAAAGGCCAGTGGGTGGTTTTAGCAGGCTTCATAAACCAACGAAAATCAATGGACCACACAACCCATCTTACCTTCAAGGTAGAACAGCGACACTGAAGGTGAGCAGGCGCTTGTCCAGGAGAGTTGCGCCCAAACTACGGTGTCGCTCGTTAAGTCTGGGTAAACTGTTACACGGCTGCCACCTAGTGGCCAAAATAAATACCTGCTTTACAGAAGCATGAATGGAACAGCTGATGCCAATCAGCTAATGACAGCATGGCTTCCCTACTCTGCTTCAAGTGATGTTCCTTTAACTGTGTTTATTGAACAAATTAGATAAACGTTCTATAAATGTTTTATATGTAAGACTTTGAACAAATTAACACATTTATTTGAACTGCAAATGGATGAAAGAAAGATTGTCCCGACCTTTTTCAGCCTGTGTCTTCTATCAATAACATTACAAAAAGCCAAAGTTTGAGCCACATACTAGCTTCTGTGCTAACACAGTTGAACTGCTTGCTCTGCTCACGTGTCTGGCATTTGCAACTATAGCTAGCTATAGCTTAGCTTACCGTAATTTAGAAAAAACTCACCAGGCAGCAGTTTGGATGAGCATTAGCCATTTTATGTCTTGCTAGCATTAATGAGCCAACAGGCTAAATTTCACGCTTTAGCTATAGGCTGACTAAGCTGTGTTTTATATATCTGGTGTACAACATTAAAGCTCAGACTTGGAGTAATGAAACATCAACAACTGATTGAATCTGTACCCACAATGCAGTTCACTTAACAGGCGCAGGTGGCATCGTTAACCTGATTCTTACATTTAGTGCCTGACATGTGCAATACTGTGTGAGTACTTTTCATGCATAATTCCAGTCGAATTTTCTGTAAGTGCAGAAGCAGACCGCTTCTACCATCATTATAAATTAAAAAAAAAACAAACTGAAATGGTCCATTTGCAGCCTTGTAACCAAGAAAATCAGACAAAGCAGGTGGATGTAATGCAATTAGCAGCTCAGCAACATCAAAAGCATGGTAACACCTCCACCGGGCCGCTGCGTCCCTTCAGTGTTTAACCTATTATCACAGCACTGTTGGCCTGTATGCCAAAGTGACAGCTAATTGCCAAACTCTGCAGCTTTACAGGGAGTATAATGTTTGACACTGTTTTGAAGGTCAACTTCTTCGTCTGCATTCAAACCCCAACAGGTCCCACCCCCTCCCAGCAGGGTTCCTCCATCCTGCTGGAACGACGATCAGAGGGAACTGGAGAGGCGTATATTGTTCTCTGTTTGCCTGGTGACCCCTACCGCCCCATTAAAATCTAGCCTGAAACACTGCCTGAGGGTCTCCAGCCATCAATGGCACGAGAGCTCTCTGAAAAGCTGTGCATATTAATGAGGTGTGTGTGTGTGTGTGTGTAATGGGATGGTTTGCCTCTTTGAAGTGTGAGTTGTGATTGGTCACCAGGCAGCATTCATGACACACTAAGGCTTGATTATTAGTGGGTTTGATGCAGGAAGAGCTGCACTCTGAGTGTAATGAGAGCTGCTGGTCTCATCCAGGTGATTCTTTGTGCTGACTGTTAATGGGAAGACACACACAGATATTATCATTCATTGTGCTGACTCGCTAAAGGATCATCACATCCACTATGTTTTCTTTGGAGGATTGTGCATCTGAGACATATGCTATACAAATGCTAATGCTAATCTGCATATGTTTGCTAAAATTAGCAGCGTTTACCTTTGCCAGTAAAGGCATATTGTACTGTATATTGTAAATTAAAAAAAAAAATTCAAAGAGTCTGTGGTTTGGTTGGATATATACTTTTATTTATATATGTTTTATTGAGCTTGTGTGGTATAAGTGATATCTTCATATCAGAGTTACAAAAACATCATTTAGTTCTCTATACCCGTGTGGTTCACTTCCTCACTCTGACATGACAGCTGCAGAGGTAGTGGAAAGGCTGACACAGTCTGTTCGAAGCCGTACAGTGTGTGTTGTTGTTGCCCTGATGAGAAAGCACACAGTGCGTCTGCTACTGGAAGGACGTCACGGACTGACATTACTGCCGAAACAAACTACGGTTACAGAGGTCCAGACACGTCAACACCAACGGCCCTTCACACAGAAGTATTTGCATCCTTGACAAAGCCTAATAAATACATTACATCATTACTTAAATTAAATTTGGTGCAACACCATCACCTCCATGGCTCATTTTTGTTCATAGGTGGTTGAAAGATGGAGTGTTTTTTATTAATAGCTACATAAGTTAATTATTTACAGGGAAGACTGTAGAAAGACTGCAGTGATGTGTAAACATAACAAAACAGCACAAGCAAGGACGGACGGACGTCTACTATATGGTTTGTGTTCAGTGAAGCACAGTAAGGCACAGTTAGCATCGTTACAATCCGCCAGCCTCTCCCAGTAGCAAACTACTTTGTATACAATCGACACCAACACATGCTAAACATCTCATTACATCCACAGAAAGGAATAGTCTGACTCATCTGCAGATTGGAGTCACATTTAAGAGGCAGAAATAATGAAACTTATTCCACAAGAGGAGCAAAACATGTCAATACAAAAAGGTTTACCAGTTTGATTATTTCCACCTACAGTTAAACTGAAGGTTTAAATCTCCAATCTGCAGCAAGCTGTGCCGACCACTTTAACCCTGACCAAGTAAAGTGACATCTACTCCAGGAAATATACATGAATCTATCAAACTAACATCTCCTTCTTTTATTGTGTGTGTGTTAATATAATAAATAATATGAGGGAACGTTTCAATTTAAATGTAATCTTTCTAAATTTGGTCTTAAACCTTAAAATACATTTCTAAATACACATGAAAAAAGGAAACAGTATCTGAGACGCTAAGTACTATATATAAGGCTATTGGTGCACATCATTTAAATCATATTTCTATATTCAAATGTGAATATTTAATCTTAACCAGAAATAAAAATACATAATAATGCTGTTGTTTTGGAGTACAATGAATATTCAAGGAGAAGCATGTATTATTTATCATGTCACAGATTTTTTAACCCATTTTTTTTTTCCGGAAAACATCATTTTGAGCTGCAGGATGAACAACAACACACATTTACATCCCATTATTGGAATCATATAATTCAGTCTAAGTGCACAGGGGCAGAGGGGGAAGAATTCACCTAAATTTATCATATTACATATTATTATTAAGTATGTCTGTTCTTCAATTTAAGATAAATTTCACACCACAACAAATAAATATTATTGATGAATATCCTCTACGCTGTAAAACTAAACCTTACAGACATTAAAACAAGTGAACAATGATGTTTGTTTTCTGTTGAAATTGAAGTCTGGCTCTTTCACCTCTTGGTCTATGCGGTTAGAAACCAGCAGGGGGCAGTGTTATTTGGTAAAAAGTGATTGTACAGCAGCTATTGTGAATGAATGTGATTTATCTATAATTTAAGATAATAAAATAATAAAATACTGACTCATATCGGCATGAAATCAGACCAAATAAGCTTAAATAAGCTCAGAGGGCAGAACAACATCATTGTGTTTTACAAAAACCTTCATCACATCAGGACCCGAACATGCTCATGATAAAGCTCACCACAGAGGGTGTGTTATCACGAGTGCTGCCACACAACTGGACGTTTAAAGAGGAGGGGTGTGGGGGGCAGGCACAGGGAGACAATAACATCGTCTTCTCTTTGTTCGTGATTGCTTTGAAAAATGAAATTCCGTTTGTTATGAAAATGTGTTTGGGCTTTTGTGAGGACATCTGAGACACAGGACGCCATTTAGTGGCAGACACAAAAAAAACAAATCAAACTGATCAATAGCACAGCGGGGTGACATTTACAAAACAAAATGACCATGTGGAGTGGATAGCATGGTGAACGGTGAATCCTATTGACATTTATAGTAACAGACATGACGTACGGCCACACTGGACTTTGATTAGCACACATAATTAGCAGTATATTCTTTTAATGTTAGTGAATCAGCTGATGGACAGACAACAGTACACACAGCTACATTCCAATACAGACATGTTAGTGAATCACATTGAACACAACCTTATATAATAATACTATGCAGCATCACTGTACAGCCCCCCCCCCCCCTTTGCACTCATTACATTACATTTAAGGCAATGTATTGGAACAGACCGCCGCTGGCCACTTGAAATACTTCCCTGTATATCTGCATCGGAATACGAGAGAGAATATTGCTGATGGGTTCTCTGTGTACGTTAGAAATCCACCATTATGCAGATGGTTTTTGGTCATTAATACCTTATTAAGGCTTGCAGAGGAAATTACATTCAACCATAATTGAATCCAGTAAATTGCAGCAATTTCATAAAGATGTTTGGAGGTGAAGTGTGGCCATTTCTCCTTCAGTGCAGCATACCATGTATGAAAATACGGAACCCAGGATGTCTAATGCAGCATTTTATGACCCCACCTAAAGTGGGACATTTGGTTTTAACTGCGTTACAGTGCTGAGGCGGGGCAGCGTGATGCCAGCGTCACCAGCTGTGAACACATCTGTTGGTTATTTATTGGGAACTTAAGGGCTGCGCAGTCAGGAGCATCACTGTTCCCACTGTGTGCGCTCAACTCAACCAATCAAAACGTCTTGTTTTCGTTTAGTTAGCTGTCTGCGCTAACTTGTTCAGTTAGGAGTCAGTGAGGGAAATGTGTTTTCTATCCACCCAGAATCCTGTCATTGCTTCTTTTATCTTAACCCTTATTTTCCAAGCATACTGTGAAGAAGGCTTGTCTTATTTTGAAGATGTACTCATTATGCTGGTGCTGTTCAAACAGTGGCGACACAGTGGCTTTTGCATTCACGTCATATTGGAAGACAGAGTAGGAGGAGGAATAGACACTACAGCCTAGGTTTTTGATCTTTTAGGGACATGTGTAGACACATGTGATTAATACTAAGCAGCTTTGATTGTCTGTTGATGAAATGAATGCACAACAATCCCACATCTTAAATAAACCTGCCACTGCTGCAGCAGGTACAGTCCATCCAATATGAGGTGAATGTGTCCATGACTAAATGACAGTTAGTACGACAGTGTTTGCAAATTATTTTCCTACTGTTAGCCGCTTCACATGCATACAGTATCTTACACTTTACTCTCTGGTTAATATTTCAGCTATACTCACAACTAATACTCAGATATGCCTCACAGCCTCCTACAACACGCTTGTTGCTTTGGCAGTTTGTTTTAGAGGACCCCGAACAGAGCCTGGTGGGACACCGAGAGGCACCTCTCTTGGCGTGGAGCTCACTTTGATTGTGGATGTAGGTGTTGCACGGTTGTAGCAGACGTGATTGTGAGCCGTTGGCAGAGTTGAGCGATCTAGATGTTGGTCTCCCGCTGCATAGGTTCCTCTTCTTTTGGACTTTTGTCGTCCAGTTCCTCTGAGGCCTGGATTTCACCATCAGCCTCCTTCTGATCCTGAACTTGGTCTGGATCCTCTGTCTCAGTCCGTTTGTACATCTCTGCTTGCTTGCGCTCACGCTCCAATAGTCTGTAGTTGATGAAGTTTCCGATGAAGAGCCAAATACTGGCCAGAATCACCACAGCTCCGCAGCAGAAATACATGTACTTGTAATTTTTTGTGACATCAACCAGTTTGCCTGCAAGAGAAGACAAAGTTTTAGATGTAAACACAAAAACTGTCTCCCCATGAGCTCTTGACATACATCAGATATGGTGTAAACTTATGAGACTGTGGTCCATACTAGGAGCATCCATGATAGCTTTCTTTCTAAGTTAGCATTAGCTTATCACCTACAGATGTTTCCCATCAAGCCTCGTCACTACAACAGTCAGACCAAATCCCCATTTCTGGTCTTCGAAATAAAGTTATGACGTTAGCTAAATTAATGTATGTAAGAGACTGTACCTGCTAAAGGTGGACCTATGAGAACTGGGCAGCACTCCACTATGGTAGTGAGTCCCACAGCACTGGAGAACCTCTGAGCTCCGACCAGGTCCATCAGTGTCTCAAACAGGACTGAGCTGACCATACCAAAGGCAAAGCCGAAAAACAATGCATAGACAACCAGGCCTTTGTAGTCTTCAACCAGCGGGCAAAGGATATGGCACACTCCATTGTAAAGCACAGCAAAGCTGAAGAAATACTGGATCCTCGGCCGGATCCAACGTGAGTTGGCCAGTAGTCCCATGGAGGGCCTGGCAAACATGTCGACAAAAGCCAGGATTGAAAGCAAGAAGGCAGCAGAGTATTCATCCACACCCATGTCCTTGGCGTAGGCTGCGAGGAAGACAAGGGGAGCAAAGAATCCCAGGAACATGATGACATTGCCTGACAGGTAAATGAGGAAGCCACGATGCTTGAAGAGCGTCAGGTCCAGATATTTGTTGACGATCTCCCAGGCAGTGCGCTTCTCTTTCGTCGTGGTGGTAGTGATGACGGCTAGTTCTTGATCCTTTTTGGCTTTGTTGGGAGGCGGCCCCAGGGGCCTCATGAGAGAACCAGCCACACAGCAGTTCAGCAGCAGGCCACCCAGAATGAGGAAGCTGCCTCTCCAGCCAAACTGATTGAATAGGTACTGGTTAAGAGGAGCAAGGGTGCTGAGGAAGACCGGGCTGCCTGCCATCGCTAGCCCATTAGCAATGGGACGCTTCTTGTAGAAGTACTTGCCTATCATAGTCAGTGCTGGCTGCAGATTGAAGGCGAGCCCAAGCCCTGTAATGACAGTGGTAACACTCAGTACATTTAAAAGCTATTTAGCTTTTAGTTTAAATCTACAAAGCTAAAAAAACAGCCACCGCTGTATTTGAGCACCATGTGCTAATTAGAGGCTAACAAACAAAACAGGGAAGCATGTCATTTGCCACATATCTTTTCCAGAAAGCACTGGTCCTTATCCTGGGCTTAGATCAGAGGTTTATTTTATTGTTTAAATCTATTACCTTGGCATTGTACAGGATTACAAGGTAAAGATGTAAGATGGCACATAGAAGCTTAAATCTAATGAAAGCAAAACCAAAAATAGACTCTTTAAGTAAAAGTCTTCCTGCTGAACTGATTGTATTATCAGCCTGCCGCTCAGAACTAGAGGCTAATCAAATTACCCTAAAGTGGACTTAAGTGGATTTAGATGGACTTACCGCCGATAACGCCTATGCAGACATACAGCTGCACCACGCTGTTGCAGAAAGAAGCTAAGATCATGCCAGTGGCGCAGAGGCAGCCCCCCATCATGACGATGGGCCTGCAGCCGTATGTGTTAACCAGAATGCTGCTGATGGGACCTGCAACAGAAAGGAGGGCAGAAAAATGAGAGCGCATGTGTTGTATGTTTACCACTGTCAGTAACACTGAAAGTGAGTACATAATGATTTAATCTGGTTAGCGCTGCACACCAGCGGGAAGCCGCCTGCTATTAATAGCGGAGGCTGAGTGGTTTCAATTTTTACACACGACACTGCCACCGTCTTAAACTAGCGCCATGTCTATTGGCCTTTCTACACTGTGCGATTTTTAGTGATCTTATAAGACCATTGCATGACACACTATGCGACGTGAATCTAATAAGCTTTGGTACGATCGCCAAGTTTGATGCATGCATATTGTACAATGACCATTTACTGAATCGCAGGTGACCACAGGTTACATTGTACGTCAACATGCGAGGAGGAGAAAGACATGGATGCAGGGTGACAGGTCGTAGCAGCTGTCACACTGTAAGACAGTCATCCTAAATTTCTGACACCACTAGAATTTTATCTCAGCTTTTCGTCGCAAGGCGCTGACAATGGCCGTCGCGTAACCTGTCTCACAGTGCGATGTAAGACCACCGATTTAGAGCAATGACCAAAGATATCTCCACGATTTTCCTACGATGCTCATCTTTCGTCTGCGACAGCCCAAAATCCCACAGTGTAAACTGGGCATAAGATGAGCTTCAACATGTACTGTGTGTTTATCTTAGAATATATATAGTAAATAAAGCTACGCATGAGGTTGAAACCAAATCCTTTTTCTCTTGACCACTAGTCTACAGATGCTGCTTCCAAGACAGTTTCTTCAACATGGCTGTACCTGTTAGTGACATATTTTGGCCTATCTTATGCATTATGTGTGGAGATGAAACGGCAGCATTCATCCTTATTTACAGTCTATAGGAGACATGCTAACATTTGTTAAGCTTCTTCCCTCAGGCCATCAGCGGACCTCCGTTCCTTCAGTTGATAAGAGGAATGAACAAATGCATATGCACCTAACTTAATTGCCCAACACTACTAGCAGGGTATTTCACATTTATATATACTGCTTTTAACTGTATTGTACCTTTTATTGGTTTACTTTATACTGTATATTATTTTTATCTACAAAACGGCTAAGCTAATGAGTTACTGTCCATGTTCTGTCCTGTATTTAATATGAATTATGACTCACTTCACTGCTTTTTAAGTAAAAACTGTGGACTCAACACTTTATTGTTTACATTTTTCCCCTTGAGCTGATTGAGCACATTTGATCAGATTCTTTGAACACAACTTTGCATAATGACACCTTCCAGGAATCTATGCATCTAATAACTAACAGTCTCCTAACCTTTTGTTGAATTTTAAATACAGGAGGTGTAAAACGAACAGGGACAGAAAAGTAATGAAAGATGTTTCCTTTTTTGGGAAATAATGCTCTCATTAGCAGCTAGAAGATGTATCAAATTTCTGCCAGGCCCACTGCAATTTAAAAAGCCACAACGGGCGAGGAGTCATCCCACTTAATTTGCTCTGCGTGAATCTTTTTTCGACCTTGAGGAAAAGTTCCCCTCATTTGCATCCACAGCAGTGATCAGTATTCTCGGGGGCTCGGCGGGACCCGGATCGGCTGAAATGAGGAAGCCCTTGAGCCTGCACATTACGTCCCCTGAAAAAGGCTTATCATCTCCTGACCAGACGCAGCGTGGACTTCATTACACGGTGGACAAAACCCCAAACTAAATATAACCACCTAGATCCCAAAAGGGAATGACACATATAGAGAAGGAAGACGTCTAACTGATTTTTTTTCTATGCGAGCTGGTTCAGCTCATGATGTGAGGGTGCTGAATGTCCATCACGCTTCAAATGGGATAAAGTCGACAGAAATGGAAGCAAACAACTTTTAAAAAGCTGTTATGTTGTAAGAAGACACAGTTTTCTGAAGACACAGATATTTTAAGCAAATAACCCAAACCCGGCTTATGTGTGAGAACGTTCATCTGCTTTTCAAGGTTGACATGAGCAGAAATAAACATGTTTACAGCCTACTAAAATGATTTGGGTTGCATCTTAGTTCATAAGCTTCATGATTACCAGGCACACCTCCGCTCCACCATCTTTATTTACAGTCTATGGATGTCACAGAGTAGGTTGGGGATATTGTTTGGATATTTGTGGATAGAGTTTGACCATCGCCATCTTTTTTTGACCATATGTGGATGCTGGAGAGGATCTAAGAATATCAGAGAACTTTGGGATTCTTTCAAGTTTCTCATCACTCTTAGACAGAGCAAAGAAAAAAGGTTTTAGTTAAAAGTATGTATTAAAAGTCAGGATATTTTATCCTAAAGCAGCAACTGACCTTTCAATGTCTTCATCACAGAAATAAGCAGACATACATGACACTATAAAATATAACTTTCTTATTGGAAAATGTTTTGCTTTTACTCATCCATCCCGTCTTCTAAGTGTCTTTATGATTGACAGTGAATGCAACACCGTTCTCTTCACCCAAGGTCAACTCTCTCTCTCTCTGTCTCTGGATTAGCAACACTGATCCTATGCAGACACACAACATGCAGCTTAAATGCATCATCACACTGCGACGCACTCTGCGCTGAAGCGTTTTGTGTGTATACCTTATAAATAGGTTGGTTAGTTGAAGACAAGAGGCCAGCACCGGGCAGCAATAATACATAAAAGGCTATTTCAGTCCTTTATGGATTGGATGAATCCAATCCATCTTCAGACTCAGTCTCAGAGTAATGACAGAACTGTGTAAACACTAATACACACACACACAGAGGAGGCAGTGGGAAATAAGAAAGGTGTTAAACATACAGTGATTGCTTTAGCCGCGTAAGAGGCTGAACAAGAGAGCAGGTGTTTAATGAATAGCTGATGAGTGTGATCAATATGAATGAATCAGTAACAAGAGGCGCTCGCCTAGTAACTGCACACATTGATGCTGTCAACACATGATAATGACATACGGTCACTGTAAAGCTAAAGCAGCAGTTGGCGGTAAAATCACGGCTATCACAGTGAGATTGACAATAACCAGTTCCACAAATATCCTGCTAATAACATTATATTTGGAATCTTGAAGCTGTGTTATGACTGTATTGCCAAGAGAATACAAAGAATAACCAAAGAGAACCAAACAAAAGAGAGTGCAGGAAAACCAAACGGCAGTCTTCGGGACTCAGACTTAAAGCCTATGCGGAAGTGTCAAAACTTGTAGTTCACGCTGCAACTGCTGGGGGCTGGCTTCAGAAGAGAGTCATTTCCCATAGACTCCCATGTTAAAATGGCCGACTTCACAGTAGAAATGAAAATGTTTACAGCCTGGTACTAAAAAAAATTCTGGTCTCAAATGATAGGTTCTCTTCTAGTGTCAATTGTACGTGGGGGTGAATTTTTTTATAACTCACTTGTTTCAATTATATTCGGACTTAAAATTACTCATAATTATGGGCGTTGCTGCTTGAGCAGACGGTTGCCGTATCACTGCGCGAGTTTCCTGCTTCTACGATCCCCCGGCCCCCTAAACTCCGCTCGTGCTCCTCCTCTTTGTCCATATTTGGAGTTTTGGCGGACGTGATGCTGTCAACATGACGACGGTCAGAGCGTCGCGGAGCCTCAAAACGGCTCTTCAGAAACAAACGGGTGATGTCATGAAAGCTCTGTCCATAGTTTTTACTGTCAATGAGGGAAACACACACACACATTAAATACACTAGGGAATGAAAGGGAAGACAATCTGACACAGGTGGAACACATTAGGGCGGGGCAGGTTATCACAGAGGTGGGAAACACAGGAGAAAGTAAAACACACAAGGATACACAAGGAGAACAGGACTTTCAAAATCAAACAGGAACCATGACCAAAACCCTGGAAAACACACACAACAACTAGAAACCAAGCATCAACATGAAAACAAACCTAACAGAACAAGGAAATATGATATGCTGACAAAAAAGAAAACATATAGTTTTTTACAGTGTAAGTCTACCCTCTGGTTGATCATGTTGATGGAGTCACACAAACATGTATCCAGATAAATTCCATACCTTTATACCCCACTTGTGCCACTTAAGTACAAATCTAAGCTCTGTTTGTTCTGCTTTCTGTTGCCACTTCTTTGTTACAGAACGAACACTATACAACACAGCAAATGAGCTTTCTAGGCCTGTCGGTGCAGATGGTGACAACAGCACAAGATAGAGTGACAGGAGGATTATAGCATGGACAGATGGCGACCGCCGCACTGCCAAACACAAGGCTGCAAGGGCTGAAGCCAAAGTAGGAAATGCAGCAGGTGACCAGAGCAATATGGTGGAGAGAAGGACCTGCTGAAAACACACACTGACCCCTCGAAAGGTTCCTTCAGAAAAGAAATGCGAGGCAGCTGTGGCATTGTGTCGGTATATCTGATGTCTGATTAGCGGTCTGAATTTCATCAGTGGAGCAGGTCAATTAGAAACCCAAGCTTATTGTAGAAAAAAAACAAAGGCTACCCTACAAATCAACATATGGATTGTAGGTCTGTAGCTGATCTATATTGGAACGTTGATTTGTTGTAACTCTTAGCAGACCACTGTGGATTTCAGGTTAAGGCTCAGCATGTGACACTGGGCCAACATCCTGTGATGCTGCGTGGTTTCAAATCCAGGTCATGATCTGATGACACAACCTGTCTCTATTCTGTCAGTGTCTAGGGTGTCCTGGTGTGACAAAAACAAACTAAGCCCCAATTATAACACACTGAAGAATAAACCCACAATAAAATCCATCCATTGTATAATCTTTTCCATTATAAATGCACCATAAACATAAAAAACAACTTACAAGCAGGTTTGAATTTTGATTTGGAGGATCATAGTGAAAGTCTGTTTTCAAAATAATGTTTCTTTCTTGTTTGCTTTATTTTAGGTTTAAACAAAAGCGCTTTTTATTGGCGTATTTCTTTTACAATGCTAGCTAGCAGCTATAGATAGGTGACTGATGATAGTTCATTGGAATATCTCTCATAAAAGTATTCTCTGGTCCAAGTGTCCCTAAATAACCCACCTACGCCAAACAAGCTAAATGGCACATCAGGTTTGTTAGCTTCCACAGCTAACACATAAGCTTAATACTGCAGATATGCAGCCAGCTGGAGAGTAGAGGAGTAGCTTTATTTTACACTGACCTGTGTAAGGAGGTTGATAAGTAATTATGTGTCATTGCCATAAGAAGTGATGACACTGTAGTGCACTTTGTACCCCTGGCACAAAGGAAGGAGACATTTGGGGATCCAAAAGGAAGTGATGCACCTCATGTATGGGTATTTCATAGAGAGCTGAACACAGCTCTGAAATTCAGCTTTATAGCTAATTTTGAGCTCTGGCCACTCATGGTATTGCAATTGAAAAGACAACAAACAAATAGATCAATACTAAATTTGTTGCTATCACACTGACAGACATAGCCTTCCAGGATTGGTGCATTAGGTTTGGTGGCAGCAGCATGTATTTTAATTCCCCTTTGACTTTAAACTGAGATAATTAGGGAATGCAGTCACTGACTCACCTGCAGCATACATGACCGCGAGCATGATGGAGGAGATCCATGCGATCTGACTGTAGGAGGCATCAAAGATGACCTGGATGTCTTTGAAGAAGACTGTGATGGCCTTGGGGAAAGCGTAGGAGAAGCCTATGGAGATGAAAGATCCTAACACCACAGCCCACCCCCACCCGCCGTCTGGCGGGGGCACGGCAGTGGGACCTGTGGCTGGGGGTGGCATCACTGGCCCACCTCAACGCTGATTTCTCACTGCAATGAAAGAATAAGAAAGAGAGAAAATTAAACTAACATAACACACAGCTTCAGCTGATATGTCACAGATCATTACTGACGATATATGGGATTATATGAGGTCAAAAGCAAAGTGACACGTGGTGAGAAGGACATACCAGAGGTCCGTATCCTGGAGAAAAAGCTGTGCAAACATGCACTCACACTCTTTCACACACACACGCACACACACAGCAGCCTGATGTCCTACTAAGGAGCATGCACTCACTCAACCTGAGAGACCAGCCCTGTCCCGCCTACTTCTCACCTTGAGCCAACCCCCCCTTGTCATCAGCCTGTAATGGAAACAGGGTGGAGGCTGATAAAAAAGCGTAGTGGCTGTTTAGAATCAGGTGGTGTTGTGTAAAGAGTAAACACAACTAATTACGTGTGAAAAAACAAAAGCAGGTACGGCTACACATCACTCACATGCACAGATACACAGATTATTCACAGGAACGCCGTACAGCTGTTATGTGAAGATCTGTGTAACCTCATTAGGTTAACTCTACAGCTGTATAATTAGCCTGTAGTGCACACTGATGTGATGGCAGCCTTTTCATAAAGAAGGAGCAGACAGAGGGATAATCAATATGTGTGTTTCTGTTAGCATTACAGAATCATCAGTAAGCAATTATTACAGAGATAAATGACTCCAGTGCACAGTGGTGAAATAATTACACCATCAGTGCATCAGTTCAGTGCAAAGTTAGGCTGTAACAGCAGATACTGGAAGCAGAATTACTACAGCATGGCTGTTTGCCTGCATTACCTACTTAATGGTCTTTCCAGAGTGTGTAGACACAGTTATGTCACATTTTGTCTAAACTTTTCTAATGGGGAAAAATGTCTGCACAAAAATCTGCATTTCTGGGAAAACACATTCAGGAGAATGTGAGATCAACCTAAAAACACAACAGAGCTGTTGCCAGCGTGGAGGCACAAAAACAGTATGGATCTGGTCCAAAGTTTCCCTTACACACACACACACAGCAGGAGGTGGTCAATGTGACATACAGGAACCTTTGATGCTCACCTACTGCAGTGCATATGTGAGGGGGGCTAAACTGTCATAATATTAGTAGCATCAAAGGTCATTGTTTTTGCTAATAGCTGAAAATAACCATATGTTAACAGAATATGTTACAGCTGCAGGTTAGATAGTGAACTTTGTGTTAGAAACTGTGGCTGTCATTTGATTTATTGACCAGGTAGAGGGAAAATGTTTGCCTGCAGCCCAAGAAAATGAATTCACATTTAAGTTTAATCGAACCTCTTTCAAAACCCAAAAGATGCATCAATTCACAGATTTGAGGACAGAAAAAACATTCTATGATACGTTTCACCCCCCACTGACAACGTCTTACTTGTTACAGTTATCTGGTTTTACCAGACACTATCTATCATGAATTTTAATTTCCTGCCAGTCTGACTGGGGAGCACTGAGAGCAGTTTGTCCGCAAGAATCACACACCCCACTAGGGTTGGGTGATATTGGCAGAAAAATTAATCACGATTAATTGTGGCATTTAGCCTATAATGATTAATTTGACGATTAATTGATGACAATTGCATTTACGTACATGATTTTGACTCTAAATTGGCACAGTGTTCTAGCATGATACCGACAAATCATCAGTCAAGTTAACTACTTCATTCTAACAGGTTAAGCTGGTGAGTAGTGATTAGGCACAAACCAGCCATGGGAATATGTATTGATAATATTGAGGCACAAACTGCTTCAAAATAATAATGAAGCAAACATTTAAAGTAACTTTGTTCTTCATATGTTCTTATCTTAAGGTCACAAAGCAGTGCATGTCAACATTAAAATTAAACAGGACAAATAAGTTCAGAAAAGTCACATCAGTGATTATTTCAAGTTAAAAAAATGTGTCTGTGCAAATGAACCCGTGACTGGAATATGTCACAGACTAGTGCATGTTTTCACTCAGACTGTAGAACAGCAGCAGAAAAAACATGACAAACAAACAAACCGGACAATTTCACATTTAAACGTATGTCTGTGCAAATCAACCTGCGTTACAATCTTCCAGCGCTTAGTTTGGTCGTAGGAGCACAATGACTAAACTAAAGCCTAGACCCCACACAGAGGGTACCCCTCTCTAACCGAACTACACGTCTCCAAAAACTTGTGTCATTGTTTTTACACTTCTAAGTCTCTTGGTAAGGCCTTATTTCAAGCTGCTGGCTCAATTTAAGGAGTGTTAGCAGAAAGGTAGTTGCTGAGTGTTCCTAGTTGTGGAACCATCAATAAATGATGTCGCCCTCCTTCGTTGCTGACACTCTCACCAGATCCAGTTGCAAAGTTGTGGAGACTCACACGCTCTGAGCTCCACAACAGGAAGACACATGGCCAATTATTTTATTTCAACTTTTTTTTCTTATAAATAACATAAAAAAGAATGGGAATAATAATACCCCATATCTTGGGTGTTTACATGATTACATTTAAAGATACTGCCTAAGGACGGCATGATCCTATGTATTTTATTTAATTCCAAATACCTAAATATGTGGTTTTGTGCGGTATTTGAAAATGACAAATGCAAGACACTGAATGACCAAAAACACAGTTAAGGTTTTTCAGTGAACAGATATTTATTCTCATGTATGATCAACAACAAAAGAACAGAAGCACCAAACATGTTAGAACCTGGAGAAATAACAGGCCAGTTCTAGGTGTGGGACGCCTCCCTGCTATACAAGCCTGTGTGTGTCAGCATGAGGATGCACCAGTCACCAGGTTGTCCACAACATCATCATCCTACATCTGAGCCTGCAGCTCCCACAGAAATAACAGCTGGCTGCACCCAGGTGAGGAGGTCAGATGTTCAGATGGAGCTCCAGCAGCTGATGGGACCGCTCCAGGCTCAGGATTTGAATTCTGACTTGTCAATCAGTAAATAATTAACACTTTTATATTGTCAATAAACAGGTCTTGAACAGGACTTGCATATAAAGTAGTGCAGGTAGTTGTCTGTGGTGATGTGAGGTAGCTACAGTAAATATCTGCAGGGAGCAGAGACTGCTCTGTAAACATAAACAAATGCGCTGAAGATTCAGAGTAAACATTCAATGCTAACTCTGTTTACTTGTTGAGTTTATCTTTACGGGAGTTCATCAATAATATAATCTGACAGGCAGCTAGCTGTCTTTAGGAACACCTGTCTACCAAAATGTGCTGAGGATTCTCTACTTTCAAAGCAAATACTGTGTAGCATGGCTAACTTTAGCTTTACCTGACTGCTGTAGCTAGCCTGCACAAAATTATTATGTAAATAATGTCAAGCGATGTTTTAATATGCTAACTTTTTCACTTGGCAAATCTGAATTCTTATAACTGCCACATTTGTTGTTTATATTTGTTATGATGATGTTACCTGTGAATGAGTTCCGGCTGATGCAGGTCGCTGTGCTCGACACCAACGTAACGCGCGTCCATGTGATTAGGAGGCGTGGCTTCAGGATGAGCTCAGAGAGAAGGAGGCATGTGTGTATTTTCAAAATCTGGCTGTTTCTTACTGGGTCTTTAAGATCTTCTCCCCACCTTTAAATCCAGACATTTTTAAAGCAGTGATATATTTTGGCCACATTGGGGCAGCAACTTTAACACAACCTGATCTAACAACAACAACTGTGACTTTGATCAAAGTTTTTTTTTTTAACTTTTATAGCATCAACTCAAAACACAGTAATATAACATTAAAGTTCTTCTAACTTAAGATCAGCGGCCTGCTGCTAACTCATTTCTCACACACTGGCCCTGTGCAGCTTTAACTGTATTCTGCTCATTCTTTACTTTTTTATTATTTTTTTTTTATTCTTTATTTTTTGCTACAACTAGAAACTAGGAGAAATATATTCAACTCTTGTTTGTGTCCATATATTGTGTTCATGCCAATGCCTTTCATTTGTAACAATGGTTAGTGGTTGTGCACCAGTAGAACACTGGTATTTGTAGTTTTAACTGGTTTAAACGGATTGAATGAATAACAACACATTCCATAACTCGTGCTAAACCCAGCCTCGTGAGTGGAACTATAATCCCCTCAGTATATATGTCCCTACTATTGGCCCTTTAATCAAAGTTGGTGATTATGCCTTTTTTCCAGACTTCTATACAGTGGGTCTAATCCATGCTAATCAGATTATAGGCTGTTTGTGGCGGCACTCGGTGGAGATACTGCTTTTGATTGATTGAACGAAACGGCAATGCATGAAGGGTCCTCAGAAACCATAAGCAGCTTAAATTGATGGGTTTGAATATGAAGCGCCAAACGCATTGATTGTACAAGAGCAGTTAGAAATAAGGGAAACGTCCACACAAGCCTGACAGACCTCATTTTATGATCAACCATATAAGTACATAAAAAGTCAAACAAAGCAAAGTCACCGTTTAGTCACTACAATGTCAACACTTCCTTCTTGGTTTCCAGCTAAGCCCAGATCCTCATCATGGGCCGTTTGTGCTGTGTCCTTCCTCTGACACCACTGACTGAAAGCTCATAGAGGAGTGACTGGCAGGCTGCGTTTATAAAAGCTATGAAGTGTGATGACAACAGCAGGCCTGAGAATGTGATTCACACCTACAAGAAGTGAATCTATTAAAAGACCATTTTTGGCAGATCTAACCAGAAGTACAGACCTTTCAATGCGTATGATCATAAATCTGTATTGATGCCTGAAGGAATATGTGTCAGATTCTCCCACATAGACAGGTCAGCAGCAATTTACCGCATAAATAAAAACATTAAGTCTTGATATAATTTTCCACCAAAAGAAGCAAGTTAACCACTCAGCGACTTCAGCCCTCCATCTGCAACTACACAGATGCATTCAGATCCAAGACACAGCTAAGATACAAGCACAGGCCAAACCTATAAAGAGCAACACTGAGATTTGACAGGTTAAAGTGTTTTCTTAGCATGCCAACATTATCTAAGTGACTGATTTTTAAACATAAATCAAACACTATAGGATTAAGCCTCTCTTATCCATTCAATCAAAAGTGTGTTGTTTTTCCACTGCAAGGTATTAGTGGGACATTTTAGAGCAGTCCACACACAGCCTGAGTGTGTTTCTACTGCTGGAGGCTCCCCCGTGGGACTAATTTCAAGGCAGCTTTTAGTGGAGGAGAGGTGAAGTAGAGTAAGTACTTCTGAGTGAGAGTTTGTACAATAGAATCAAAAGAACTGTCCAGCAGACAGTTATGTGTTATGTGTTATTATATTATCTTATTATTATCTTATATCATTTGATGATGAATCTGTGAAACACTATAGAAAAAAAATCCACAACTATAAGTCATGTTCTGAATTGCTCATCCGTCAACACTTGTATTTAATAGAGACCAGCATGCACACACCTGTCCTTGTGTGACGTTTGTTGAGTACACAGTTTGTTTTGGTCCCTCCTGCGTCCCCTACATGCACTTGAAGTGACTGACTGCTTTCACCTTGGTGACAGAAGCTTATTAAATGAGCAGCAACCAGAAACCAAAATAGTGTTTGTATAAGCAAATCATCCAACTGGTAAAAGCTCATTGGACAGGGTTACACAGAACTGGACAACAAGAGGTGTGTGTGAGAGAGAGTGTGTACGTGCCAAACAAAGATATCAATTTGTACCTTGGCAGAAAGAAGACTGCATTCTTTATTGTATGGGCCAACTCAGAATCTTAGGTTCAATTCACAACAAGGGCCAGGCTGAGACCTTAGTGTTGTATTTCAGGTAAGCTTCAGTAAGGAGGAAAAGGAGAGGAGTGGCCATCAAGTTGAGAGGTTTGAGGCAAAAAACTATGAAGAAATGTCAACATTCAAAAAAGCTTCACGTGTGTTTAATGTTTGTCAACATGTGTTACTGTAATCTTCACAGCTGTGTGATGGGCGCATAGGATGCTGCCCTTCAGACTGGCCATTCTTTCCAAATGGATGAACATTATAACGTTGTTTCAGTGCATGATTTTATCACATCACTGATTAAACTGTGGATTAAAGCAGCTTAATCTGTAAAGCTGTAAAACCGCTCAGTTTGCTAACAATACAATTGTCTGCTACACGTTCAGATGACTTCTCCGTGGGTTGTGTCACCATGGGAGGCCTGTTTCAAACTGCTTATTTGGCACAGGGCCTCTGTCTTGTGCTGCTCAGTTCAAATGGTCACACCCAGTTTATGTCATTTTCTCTGATGTCTAGGAGACACTCACTGCTCTGCTGCGAGTGAGGGAAGTCCGGCTTCTAAGCCCAAATGTCTCACTTTTGATCTCTCTACTACTACCTTGTTGCTAACCAGGCACATGTAGTAAAAACCAACGGGCCAGTTGTTATTCATGGGATAACAAAATAATCTTCTAAGATGCTTAAACTAGGCACCAACTGGGGGAAAACATGGCAACTCTTACTACTTTGTGCTTCAACGTTTGGATTTACGGTCAATACAAAAACACTGATTAGCAGAGCCCTAATATCTTTTTAGAGATGTACACTTCTGAAACAACAGATTTGTATGTGAGGTTAATTGTTTTAGGGTCAGACTCATTAGAGATGGAATCAGTTAAAAGAGATAAAAGTACAGTTCACAAGACACTGGCCTTCCCACATTCACTCCTAGTTGTCTTTATGCTTTAAGTGGAGCTACAGTGCTGACAGTGAATGGCTGGATAGGACACTTAATAAAGCTTATTTTTTCTAATGTGGGCTTTTGTGCAGCCTTGAAGGACTTGAGTTGTAAAGAAGGGCATCAGAAGGTAAGCCAGCTTTAAGGTATGGGGCATAACAATGTTCCTGTTTCACCTGTACAGATAAACAGCTTTTAGAATATAGGATCCATCACTGAAGCTTTGTGTTTTTCAAGTCCTTGAACAGCACAGACGTTCAGCAGCTGCTGTAAGACCTGTAAAGACTCTACAAAGGGAAGCTTGACCTCTACATTGAGCCAGCATGACCCTGACTCCCACCACCACCACACACTCCACCCCCAAGCCTCATAAGACTTAAAGTTATGGCAACGCAAGATTAGCTCTAAGGTGACGTCCAAGTAACACTTTAGAAATCATTAACCCAATCAGCAGGTCTCTAAATGTTGACTGAAGCACGTGTCTCAACACAATGATGATCTAATCTCACTACAGTCGTCAGGTAAACACACTTGCCCTTGGACTTGAAACAAACAGGAGAAATGCCACTGAAACAATGGCTGCTTTCTGATCAAAAACAAGGCCACGGTCAGGGGTCTTCCCATAAAATATACTAAGACTAAGACTCTTTTTACTCGATTGTCAGCCTCTGGACTTTGAAGTTTGTGAGCCAATTCTTGAAAACAAACATGACTGAGAACAATCCAATAAAGTCTGTCATCAAACACTACTAGACAACGAGGCCTACGTGGACACAAAAGCATGCTGGGAAGTTCTTTTCACTTTTCCATGTGGGCTGCCAACACCCACAGTCAACATCCAATCTAAAGCTCCTTTCCACCAACACACCTCTGACTACATCTTGAAGGTCAGATTCAATTTATGCATTCTTTTACAGCTCTGTTCAAACTCAAAGAAAGTCACAGGTGTCCGGCTGCTGTCAAGTTAAGGGAGGGCAGAGGAAGAAGAACAGAAAGCAGCACACAGCATGTTCTTCATGTGGAGTGCCTCGATTAATACGATCCAGTCCCACATATGGACAGTAGTACAACCATATTTATGTCATAGTTTTATTAAGATAACCTTTACCCATCATGCAATAGCTTGATTGATCACTCTGAAGTTCAGCATGACACTGAGTCCAGACACAGTTTTACAGGAGGACTGAGGACTTCTTTAACAGGTGGCCTCACAGAGCCCTGATCATAAACATTGTGAATCTGTTTGGGACATCCTGTCTACACATTAAGCATATGCTAAGGTCTCTGAGATGCTTGAAACAACTTGTCCTCCTAGTGGTTTGAATAAAATGTGGATTACTCCAGCCAAAAGACTTACTAACATCTGTTTTTGTCTTCATTGCAAAGCAGAATTTACTCCTGCATCGGTGATGTAAACATGACAAGGACATGCTCCTTTTAGCCCCTTCCCTGGCCATAAATGCTTCTGTCACTAAATACAGCAACTCTTTGCTCAGCCACAAATCCCTCAAGCAACTCTTTTACTGTCCTTCTCATATCAGATCATCGGTCCATTCATGGTCACCTTAAAAGACACAATGTGATGTTCACCTGTTCTCATTGTCCCTGCCAGCTTTTCTTTGCTTTGCTAGTCTAAAACCATAGATTAACCATAGTTACATTTAAATCGCTGAATTCTGAATTGTTCCTTGGTAATGATAGAGGCAATCTTATTCTTTTCCACTTCAGGCACCCATCACCAAGTTCAACCTTTACATCTACATTCAATTATGACAGCCGGTCAGCAAAACCAAAGACAAAAAGACTCCTCATGTTCCTGCCCACATGCTGACAGAGTCCAATGCTTTTCTGAGAAACAAACAGTGTGGACATTGTCAACCAAAGACTGTTTAGGATAGCTACAAAGTGAATCTGCTGTGCATTTAAAACAGGAACACAAACTGCCATAGCTCATGTCCAAGAAACTGGAGCAGTAAAAAAAAAAACTCAAGGAAGTAGCTGCGCCTGGCTGAGAAAGAACCAGCACATCCACTCATGAAACTACTCCACTATGTTTACAGATTAAACAAGAGGGTTATAATGTGGTCATCGTGGAATCAAACATCAGCACAGCAATTCACACATTGGCACAGTTTTGATGACTCAAATTTAGCAAATAGATTGTTGCTATCTTGGTTTTTTTGAAAGCATAGTGGAAACTCAAGCAATTCATCACTTGAAAAAAAACGTTGAAAAAAAAAAGTAAATAAACTAAACTGATATTACTTGCAGCTACAGTCCCAGCAGCAACAATGCTATTAGTTAGCATTAAATGGTGATAGATGTTCTTCCAATAACCAGCACCCAGGCAGCTCCATCCCACAACCCACTGCTGGCCTTTAATGAAAGTGCATGGTTGTCATGCTAAGCTAACAGGCTGCTAGTAGTTGCATCATAATTATATATTCTTTATAATGAACTCCTGGCAGGCTACTGTGTAAGTGAAGACATAACACAGTCCACTCAGCAGTCCTTTCTGGTATGATGAAGGCTGAAGCTGTATTAGTTACACATCATGTAATTTTTGCTTTTGACCACAATGGCCGCTGTTAGGTAAACATAACATTACATAGATTTGCTTAAAGTGTTATGATGCTCTGTCAAAGCAGAACAGAGTGCAGCAAGTGGGGCAAATACAGAGCTTATTTCACTGACGTACAACACTAATCCAAGCCTGTGTTTTAACATAAACAGAAAAGGGGGTCCACATTTCAGAGGAAGGCACCAGAATGTGACATGTGAAGTTATTTTTACAGCTCAACCAGCTGACCAGGAAACGGAACATCCTCCACTTGTGACCGACCTGCTGTGGAAAAAAAAAATAAAAAAATCCTCATAACAATTTTGGAGCATCTTTTCACAAATGGAACCCCCATCCTCAGATAGCTGGAGCTGGTGTAGCAGTAGAGTGACTTCAGCACTGCAGCCTGATCATATGATGCTGCTGATGTAAGGATAGGGACCGGATGAAGCCAGTCTTAAAGCTCAGGGCCTACACGGGCTAGACCGGCCGCATCAATGTAGCCCCGAAATGTGCACAAATACACAGTGTTTGGTGGAGATCATTCCCCTCCAGGAACTGACCGCAAGCTGCAGGCAGGCGTTTCACCTCTCTGCACAAGCTCCTGACCGCATCATGACATACATCCAACAGGGACCGTAACACCCTGGATAGTTCTCATTCATCGCAGCACATGCTCATCACTGCATACCGCCGCGTACCGACGCAACGCCAAAGCTCGCTTAATCCTCCTGACAGCGCCATCAGCGACAAACAGACATTAAATGTTACTTTACCTTTGGAGGAATAGAGGTTCGTGTATGTGTGTGCGTGTCCTGCGTGGGCTGTCGGCTCGGTGACCTTGGTGCAGAGAGATGCGTGTGTCCGTGTTGTGGACGGCTCTGTGTTTAAATTTCCTGAGAGCGCGTAGCTGCTGCGCGCTGCAGAGGGCGGCGCTGCCTCCACGGCTCCACGGGAGTAACGGGCAGCAGCTAGGGACCCCCCCCCCCCTCTCAGGCTCAGTGCAGAGCCAGTCTAAGATCAGGGAGAAACACAACAGACGCCTCCTTTCAAGTTTAAGCATGTGCAACATTTTCAAAATCAAAATAAATGCTTGTTCAGTTGAAAAAAATATCAGTATGGGCAATTAGTTGAAGTTGCTAAAAAAAGGTATTTGCAAAAATGTACATATTTTTGCATTATAGTTATTTTAAGTGTGAGTTCTGAGAGAACCCTAACCCTAACCTAACCCTAACCCTAAGTATCCGCTGAAGTCAAAATGCTAAAAAACATAAAAACAACTCATAGTTGAACATGGAGGACAAAAGGGTGTCCACACTTCAGAACTGCTAAAAGCTCAACAGATGACAGCATGAGAATTTAAAGTTAAATAAGAAATACAAGCAGTATAAATGAGGCTTAAAGACTTTTTATTTTCTTCCACAGATGCACTTCTTTAGCCTGCGTGGGTCTTTCTTTGCCTGTACAAAGCTGCTGGCATCACTAGCACACTCAATCTGGGTCATCTGAGCTCAATCCATGGGATTAATTTGAAAGGGTTGCAGTGAAGCTTCTGCATATGGTGACACTGAGTTACCAAATGTAAAGAAGAAATTTAAAGACAGGGACATCTAATGAATTAGAAAAGCTAAAGGAAAACTCATATGTGAACTACAACTCTATTTTTCTGATGCATAGCCTACTTTTGAATCAATAATGTGGTTTAAGTCACTTCAATAATAACAATGATATTTTTCCTTATTTTTTATTTCTCCTGGGGATTTGGAGGATAATCACCATCTCTAATGGTGTCTGAGGCATTTCTTCAATTCTTTGTTTGAGTCATTTTCAGTTTTGTTTCACATGTGTAATCCAGGATCAACAACAAACGCAGAAAACATTTTACATAATCAGTCACGTCTTGCTAATTTTCTAAAGCTGGTTTGTTTTTAGTCAGAACAAATCTCAGTTACTCACAGCCACCTCAGCACGGACTCTCTCTCTGTGTTTTTTTGCACCATGCTTGCTTGTTCATGTGTAAGCCTTTTCCCCATAACACATTGTGTTTTGGGGTCATTTCTGAGCTTGCTGTGTTCTTATTGGTGAATGGTGTCATTTCTACATGAACAAATAAACCAAACTGAAAGAGAAAAGAGCTGCTTCTTATGCTCAGACGATGCTGGTTGATGACACCTCATCCAGGAGGATGGTGTGGTTTAATAAGTGTGGACTATGCCTTGATATGACATAAACAAGAATTTGTTTGTTTACCTCCCTCATTATGTTGACTCCAAACGTCTAGCAGAAGCAGGTGGTTCTGAACTTTAATTAAGTCTGAGTCTTTTATGTTTGGCAAAAGTGGCTAATTGCTATTTAGCTCAACCTTTGAAGCATCCAAATCATTATTTTCTCCTTCATGTGTACATGCCTCACCTTCTGCTGAAAATGGAAAATGGTCTGTTAAATTGCAAGTATTAAAGTTTAGTGTCTAGTTAGTCCAACAGCTATGGCGCACCGGTGCAGCAATTATGTCATCGTTGCTGTCAAAATGGCGACTGAGGTCATGTCGTGAATCTTCCATGTTGGAATTAAGCAGCCCATGCAACTAAAACTGAAAAGAGGGGGGACTATTTTCAGAGGTGGATTAATACATAATTAATGCTCCAATAGTGAGTTTTTCTTGCAGCAGGTTGGTGAATGTGATAGACTCACATTCATCATATTAAAGGAGCACCTCAGTTATTGTGGCAGCCACAATAACACACTGTAATATGAAACATGTAACATATTGGTATGTTTTTAATAATTTTTGTTCAATCGTGGCCACGAAATACTAATTCTTCCCATGAAATACTATTTCATGGCAACAAATTAGTGTTGTTATTGACGGGGCGCACAGTAGCGGGCTGCCCAGCCAGGGAGCACCCATTCCGGGCAGCAGGTAGCGCCCCTCTCTTATTTTTTTACCATGTCATCAAAGGGGCTCTGTAGGTTGCACTTTTAACTCACTATTAATAGATTCTTAACTGTATATTTACCGTTGTACCGTTGTTTGCATCAAACTTCAGAACCACATATTTCCACTATGTATTAAGTTGCTGTTTTTGCTTCACCAAAACCATGTGCTGCTGTCTGTGAGAATTCACATGATCCACACTGTTTGAGACTGTAAACAAATAAGCTTTCAGGTTCAAGGATAAAAACACAAACATGGGAGCTCAGATTGTGGAAGCATGGCGCTCCCAAAATCCAAACAGTAACTTCAGACAGGCTCGCACTGTTGAGAAAGGCGCGGCTCGCGGGAGGAAGCCAAGGGAAATGTGGTTTTTGTCTCACAGCACAGTGCAATTGAGATCGAAGGGACTGGGCGTTCAAGGCAAACATGATTCTCTGAGATGACCTTTCTCACACTTCTTCTAAACATCACCTAAAGAAAAGAGATATCTGAATATGAAGATTATCACAGCTCATTTAATGTAATAATTTGAAGGCTAAGGCTGTTTTTCTGCTCTCAGATATGTAACCATTAGCAGTGTGTTGAATGCACATTACCACAACTACACAATGCAATTTACAGCAAACAAGCTGGAACAGAAAGCAGACTACCTTAACTCTCAGTAACTGATCACATATTGGTTCTGGAGGAAGGCATAAAATAGCCATGAGATGCAGCGAATCAGACGATAGCAGTCGGGTTTAAATGGTCAGCTCCCAGGAGGAGAAGTGAAGAAAAAAGAAAAACAACTGTTCACTTCAGTTCAGCACAACTTAATGCATACCAAAGAAGAGAGGAAAAAGGCCGCAGACAAACATTACAAGATCTGCACATGTTGCAAAAGAGGAGATATATATAGCTGTCTCATAAAACAGTATTAAGTTGTAGCTTCTGTTATAAATAGATGGTATTCTGCATTCTTAAATTAAAAACGTCTGAAATAGAAAAGCCTGAGTTAAAGTCTTTCATGGGTTAAAGCCTGACAGACAGGTGTCCACTTCACCTTCTTCAATGAGACACCTGTTGTTCTAAAATATACTGCTGTCTTTGAGCCTTCAAATTAGGCAATTATGTCAATGAAAGGGACAAAATATACTCCGCCAGCAGAGGGCGATGTGGTAACTTAAAAACGTCCACTAACTTTAACGGTTTGAAAAAATATATCAGATAAATATTTTTTTTCATGTTTTTTTGCATACAGCTTTTAATTCGGTTCTTCGGTTCTGAGCAAAAGTAGTAAAAAATCATTTCCCCCCAGGATTTTAATAGGGTCATTAGGTTGTTAACTGTAAAAACCACAATTTTGTGGTTATAATGGAAGTCTATGGGACAAAAATGCCCACAAACAAGGGGAGAAAAAATGAAAATGTAGTGCTGTGCAAAAACTAACAATGCATTAAAGTCAATGTTGTTACTAATGTTTGACATGTCCAAGACTGTGATAAAGGTTAAAAAAAATCCAGTCCACATTCACCTTTTCTATTAAAAATGAGCCATTTTGTGTTTTTTTTCAGCACCACCCCCTATGAAATTGGTGATTAAAGGGTTAACGCAAAAGGGTTCAATTTGCTCACATATAGACAAAGTTATGGCCAAATTAAACAGAAAAATTACGCTCAGGGGACAAAAATGTCCTGAACAGTGCATAAGGGTTAAAAGTGTCTGAATCTAAAGTCCATGATATATGATGGAGTCAGTGTATACAGCTGTATATTGAACTCAAACTGCATCAGATCTTAGGCTGATGCCTTCATTAACTGACAATATTCAGTCTTTCTTCTGTTCAACAAAAGTTGCTATCACAGCTGACTGAGGAAGACAAATCTAACCAGTATGTTCCCAAGTTACTGTTCTTTTAGTACAAGAGTCCATGTTTTAATGCAGGCAAAGGGATGATGAAATGATGAAAAGTATGAAAAATTATGAAAGTACAGATCCGTACTGAACATCCACAAACATCATAGCAGTATACACACAGTCAGTGACACATCAAGAGGCAGGCATTCCTCTGCATTATCTCCACCTCTAGAGGTCAGTATATACCAGAAAGCTCCTGTATACAATAGAAGAGCAGCAGCGGACCTCATATCATCACATCACCTAACACACTATAATGTCTCCTCTCTGCTGCTGGGTGATGTTTGAGTTTACAGCCTGATGTAAAGCTGTATTTGAACCCGCACAGGGCGGTGTGAGTGATGAGACCACCGAAGAAAGAGCCCCTTTCCACACCTTGATGTTTACCTTTCCTGTCAGCCTGTTTCCACAAAAGGCAGCAAGAGGACCCCGACTGTTTGGGTCAGAAGGACTGCAGCTGGAGGGAGGGCTTAATTCTCACCTCAGCACCTCCCTCCGGGTGCAGGGTTGAAAGAGTAAAGAGACATCCTACAGCTGTGGCTTCAGATACCCCCCACCTGTCTTCATGCTGGCTAATGCATCAATATGCTATCACAGCTCACTGAACTCCACTTCGCATTAATGAGTTAATAACAAAACTAAAAAAAAGTGGATCAAAAGTTCATTCTTGACATTGAAGACAGAACCTGACAAAACCTGGCCTTCCATGTGGTGGCTACTATGATCCTAATCTTTTCGAACCTTTTAACAACTGGAGTTCAGGAATCATAGTCAGGAGTTTTGGTTGCAACCACTCAGTTTTGCCTTAAAAGCTAGTTTGGTGTGAGTCTCACAATATCAAAAACATCTTTGCAGAAAAAAATTTGTGCAACAATGTGAAGGTCAGTTACTGCTTTCATAGTCTGTCAGTGGTTATGTTGCTAAATTGATTTTACTTGACTAAATACTAAATAGTCTAAACAAAAGCCTAAACAGGTTTGACTTCTTGTTTCAGGTGGGTGACCAGGTATCTCCTGCTGCTCTGTAAACAAAAACCTTCACACCATCGATCAGCTAACAATATAGGTCAGGATGGAGAAGTGAAGGAGGAGGACACACATTAATGGGGACAAGCAGCAGGAGGTTTGAGTGGGCAGAAAAGTTAGGTGGGGGTAGGTGAGTAAGAGTCCACAGGATGCTCTGAAGGTGCATTCTCCTCCTAATTTAAACACTGTCAGTACAGTACAGCTACAATCTGAGGTGTTAGGCTTCCACATTGTTCCATCAATCCTGGCAATTCATCCTGGTTCTTTAGCTGCTTAGGGGTTACCCTGTGTCCTTTCAAATAAAATTAAAATTAAACATGGTCACTCAAAACCACTTCAGTGCAAAACACTAGCAAATATGAATTAAAGTCCTTTTAAAGATGTGTTACAACAGACATTTCAGACATTTGGGAATTTGGAAATTGCAAAAAGCAATGTGTCCTATTCTAAATGGAAACACATATCCCCTGCAGGCTTCCTTATCTCCCATCAGATACGTTTACTTCCTCTATTCTATTCAAAATCAGTAACCTATTAACAATGCATTGTTTTGCGCAGTGACCCTTTTAACCCATCACTGATGGTTTAATTTGAGATGTGTACTTTGAAATGCAAATGCTCCACGCACATAACACAGTTCTGTCAGAGCAATCACATGCTGTTCCTTTTTGAGCTCTGACTGACCAGCAGGTGAGGACAGTGGAGACATTTACTCGCAGGTTTCAATGAACGGATTCACCCACAGGCTAAGCTAAGTGACCACCCAAAAAAAAAACACCCAAATAATCCCTCTGATTATTTGGTGGTGTGTTGATATGCACACCATATCCCATATGCACACCATATCCCCACCCCCCACTGCGCTTCTTCCAGCTGTTTGAACAGTTGGGCTTTCTTTATCACTGCTATGGACCCACTGCTGATTCTTTCTGGTGGGAGGGGTAAGTGAGGTGAGTATGTGAAGGTGGGGGGTCCCGAGGTTGGAGGCACTCAGCAGGGAGGAGGTCTCTGACTACTGGCTTGTTTATAGAGGAGCACAGTTGGAGTCGAGAGTGAGAGAGAGAGACAGATGATGGACAGATTTCCAGTACTGTGATTAAAGAAGCAACATGTCCTCAGAGTTTGAGAAACATGGTGCTAGTATGCCTGAGTAAAAAACACACAAATGAGATTCTAGTTATGCAAAAACTGACCCTGACCAAAACTCTTTTATGCCAAAATTGGGGAATGTATGCAAAAAGGAGCACAGGGAACATTCTGGAACTGTTGCATTAGTACCATAACACCAAAAAAGACGGATGGACTTGTCCAAAACTGCTATAGTTTGGGGGCTGTCTCCAAAAGTGACTCAATCCCAATAGACATCTATGTTAAAATGTCTTCTTTACCAGTGTTTGGAGTAACCAGCAGTTTGTGTGTCCTCATGGATAGTTTGTCCATATTTATGTACAGTGTATGGATATAACATAGACGAAATCAGTGTAGAAGTGCCACTGTACCTTCTTAAGTGGCCACTTTAACCTGCCTACAAAAAGTGAGTCAATCTTATAGATCTCCATGTCGAAAAATCAAAAAGTTCAGGAGAAATAAACGTTTCTTTGGTGAAGTCAAGCTGTGCAGTGCAACATAAAAACAACATTCAAAAATGCACACATCTCCACATATATGACATTTTTATGGCACGAGTTAGGAGCTGCTGTTTACATAGCTAAGTTCTTTTGACCTGAAAGCACAACCAGACACCAGTGTCAATTCTATACTACAACACCCCCTTATCTGTGATGGCACCCTTTGTAATGACATTTCACAAAAACATTTTTGCACCCCTTATTATGTCTGTCTAACATTTTCTGTGAATTGGTGCACTCACACTAAAACACACTGAGCCCCTCCTGTATTGATCATTTATTGATGGCATGCCTTTTTTTAGATATTCTTTTTTTCTTTTTCTAGCCACCAATCAATGGTTCCCATTCCCACCCAGGCCACTGCAATGAGCTCCAGTTTATGGTAATTCTAACAAAGCAACTTGCAACAGTTCTGACATTACATAGACACAGTTAGTACAATGTTCTGACCATCTACTGCCCTGTCTTGGCTTCTCCACTATATCTACCCATTCTAAACTTGAGTACGTACTACGGTAATTAAGATGAGCACCAGAGTATGTTGTTAAGTAAATGTCAGTGAGGAAGAGTGCAAAAGGTTGATTGGGAAGTTAAATTGGATATTGAACTGACTTGTCTGCATCTCGGTCATTGTGTCTGCGTGCAGGATTATTGGATGAAAGGCGCACCAGTCTCATACAAGCTAACAAATACAGGACGACTGGGTTACAAATGAGCAACAATTCTACCTCAGGGTGAAAGATAATTACAATCAATACTAACCTTGGGCTAAAGTCCTATAAACTCTGACCTTGAACCCAAGGTGAATGCATCTGTACTGTGGGTTTTCACATTTAGATAAATTGTATTGATATCAGTAATGATTTCCATATTAGGAGTAAAATTTCCCTTCATACCGATGTCAAGAGCAAGATAGTCAACTTTAGGATTATGAACCTGCTCAAAGGCAAAGTTGTTGCTTGGCTTTGTGTCTGTGTGTGTTTTTGCAGTGGGTTAAATTATGGGGTGAAAGGACACATGTTGAAAAATCATATGGCCATCAGTCTGGGCCACCACACTCCATGCCAAAGTCAGTCGTCCCATTAATTATAAGAGGCAGGCATCCTAACCGAGGTGCACACACTGCCTCATTTATTCCTGCTGACCAGTTCACACAGCAGACATTTTGTTTTGGGCTCTGAGACTTATAATTGGCGGTGGCCACACAACGCAGACTTTAACATGGGCCACTTTGGAGCCTCTCAGCCACCCGTCAACATCAACCTCACACAGTCCGGGCCTTGACAACACATGCACTGTTCTGATGTTTAAATGCTCCTGTGTTGTTGGGCAGAATGTGAATGTGGCTCGACACCTGGAATGAGCCTCAGTGCAGCACGGTCAAAAGATTCTGTCCTCCACACATCCACACATACTTCAACTTACAATGTAAAAAAAAAAAAATTATCACTGTCTACGCCAGAAAGCTGATCAGTGTCTAGGAATTTTTTTTTATGTTCGTGGTTTGCTGTGAATTAATAGTCAGACATCTGTCTGATTGAACTTAAGGAGCTTCGGTGTAATTCAAGGTCAACAGTCAAACAGGAAAATGTAGACTTACAATTAAACTCATGCAATGAAAGTTTTGTAACCGGAGCTGCTGCTTTCAGACTTGCTGACAAAGCCCATTATGTTGACATGTTAGCTGCTAATTTTGTTGATGAGCTGAGAGCTGCAAGTCTGTCCCAAACCAAAATTGCGCTAAACCAAAATAAGATAACAACAGAGATCAAATCCTTACTGTGATAAAAGCAGCAAAAAGGTACAGAAAATTCTTGATACAATGACATCTAGAACCGCAAATAAACCATTGTTTATGTCACACTATTGTGTGTTTCATGTCATGAATGCACCACAAACCAGAAGGTTTTTTTGCTGTACTTGTATGACAAGTAGAACTGAACTAAATGTTAACAAGTAAACAACACATTTACAGTGTCATACAGCTAATTTACAGCCAGCACCATGGATCTAGTGTTAGTTATGATGCAAGGAGAGCTGATTACACATTTTGCAAAAAGTAAACTCGCCAATTTAACATAAGACAAGATAGATAAGAGAAAACTTTATTAATCCCGAAGGAAATTCTTGTGCGTGAGGGTATCAAGTTACATTAAATGCAGTTAAGTACAGGGTGTAAGAGTATGTGAGTGTCACTAAAATCCAATCAGAGTACAGTAAGCAGTATGAGCACAATATATGATGCATGGATACAAGTATAGACCAGTGGAGGGAATGACAGTGATGCATGACATGATCATCTAACCAGTCATACAGTATTTCAAGCTAGCCATACTTGGTAGCTAGCATACCTACATCACGTGAATTAGTTAAAGTTGCACAGGCAAAAACATTCACTGTCTTTAATGTGAAAAAAAACTGCCCACACACGTCTGTTTACTTGTATGTTCTCAGAAGCTCTAACAAACAAGTAAAAGGAAAAACATTGCAACAAAACTAAACCCTGAGTAAATAATTGTTTTTCACAAATTTCAGAGATTTACATAGTTTAATCATAAAATTTTAGAAACCAATCAATCCATCAGGAACAAATATTGACCAAAGCCCAGGACCAACACCAGAACCACGTCTATCAATGTGCATCCCAGCATCTCATCCTGCAGGTGAAGAATAGTGATGAATGAAAAGTTGCTCTGCACTGTTTTGCTTATTTTTTTATAAGAACAATCCCTGAAAAACACACCTACAGTCACACCTTTCTTACCACTCACCCCCTTCTGCTGTATGTTGTTACTGGCAGAGGGTGATACCTGGAGCTAAGCATGCTGGGTAGGCATTTTTCAGCACTGTTACTATTCTGAGTATAATGTCTGGCGTCCAGCCATGCGCAGCATTAGCAGCTCGGAGAGCTTGCTGCCAACATCTGTACGTGCTTCACACAGACCTCTGCAGAGGTTCTGGCACTGCTCCTCCACTGACAGACGGACTTTGCAGGTCCACATACCTCAACTGTCTGAGTGTTGGGAGTGAGGGGGTTTAAGAAAGGGGGACGGGAGGTGTTTCACAGCCAGAAAAACATCTATCATTGCAGGCGCCGCTGGGACCAAACAAATCAGCGGCGGCTAGAGAATATGATTTCACCAGAAGAGGAATGTGAGCGCTGAGGCACGCTTCAAGGCTGGTGTGCACTGTGCAAGAAGGACAGCACGATGGGCTCAGAGAGGACAAATCTAGGGGCCTGCAGCTCGAGGGGGCAGATATGAAAGGCCTTTTAAGGGATCAGGGTCTGAAATGAAGGTGTTGGGAATGCCTTTGATTAAGGGAAATTTCAAGAAAAGGCACACACATTTAATGTGAGTGAAATTATCTGAAATTACTGACACAAGAAGAAGAGAGATTCTCTCCCCGGGCCATAGATTAAACAAAGTTGGGGGGAGGTGTTGTCACTGTCTGGTGTTAGTTTTCCATTTGAGGCCTGAGCAGAGGAGGCCATGAGGAAGCAATCAGCCCATCGATGAGTGGGCCTGTTGGGACAGTCTGATCCCCCACAGCTCTTCAAACCTCCTCCAGGAGTCTGCTGAGATTCAATCAATCACTACAAGCCAGCAAAATAGCCAGACATGCCATTCCTGCCCCAGATTCCTGCTAAGTTTGTGTTTTTGTTTGTTTTTCCCCCCGCTGAGAAGTCAAAACCCAGGCACTGAAAAAAACTGCAATTTCCTTAAAGCAGTGTATATTATAACCAGAAAGTGTTGATCAGCTGAGTCTAGCGGGACATTTTCCTCTTTGGTTTGATTCCTGTCTGCAGAGAGAGAGAATTTAAATTCATTATGATTGAGCCAGTTTATTGTAGATGAGCCAATTAGAATCTGGCTCTTATGTCAAATTGAATCATTTTTTCAGTCAGAATTAAACTGCTCCTCACATAAATATGATTAAATTGGTGATGTAATGAACTTCAACTGCAGCACACAGGGAAATAATGTTTTTATTACTTTTCAGGAGAAGAGAATAAAATCACCTTGCTGAGGCATCCTGACCCATAGGTCCAGGATCAATACCTTCTTCTATGGCCCAGTTAGTTTTCTGGCACAATCCAATTTATTGAAATCTTTTAATTAAAAAAGACAGAAGATGTCAGGAAACAGGGCTAAACAGGAATATATGGTGGAGTCACGCTGCCTAATAAACATTGTGGTGGTTTCCTGTTTTTGCTGTAGCACCATTTGCTTTCGAACACAAATGAACTTGCTGCCTGACCTAATGACGAGTCTTACACCTTCGGCCGGCTGTTACAGAGGCAATAAAGCATTCACAAGGCAGCTTACAGAAAACAATGGAGCTGCTTATCATCAATCACCTGCATTGTGAGATCACAAACCACATCACCCCACAACCATGTAAGTGTGTTAGCTTGAGGTGATGTCTGGTACTGATGAATGCGTGTTGTATACAGTTTATTGTAGCAATGTCAATGTGTATTGAGTTTAAGTGAAAGGATCAGTGATGCAACAAAAAAATGAAACATTATGTGGCCACTTGTTTGTAATCTCTAAATCTTATCTGTATCTTCTGATTGCAGCATACTGAGTGGCATTTTCTTTTTTTATGCATCATCAAGATGATTCTGACTTTCATGTCTACAGTTTAATGAGTTTGTGTCCTTGTTAAGACGAGGAAGTGTCAGTGGACAGTGAAAGTTTGACCTTGGTCAACAGGAAACTGTTCAACACTTTGCCTGAGGGAAATGCGACACATCTGCCAGGGCATGAATATCCCATGAAGGGCCTTTTTATGTGGAAATTAAAAAAGAGCACACACCTTTTAAATTGCAAATGAGGAAAATATCAGTTGGCTTTCAAGTGCAGAATGTCAATTAAATCCTGTTAGTAACTTTACCTCTAAGGTGAATGAGGTTGCTTTGTGTCCTACAACAAGGGGGAAATTCAGGCCTTCTGTTTAATTAGCACTATTCATGAATCATGGGCTCACTGATTCCTGCTGTGAGGTAAATATCACTAGATATATATCACTACGGTAGTTAAAAAAACTACTATTATGCTGTTATGAAAAGTTCACAATAAATCAGCTTTGACCACTTTCCAGATGACAAAACACGTCTCATGGTTTTGTCTGGGTTTATTTTTGCCTGAGACACAAATGTTCCTGATAAGTTACAGTTGGGTTTAATTAACCATTTCAGCAGGCGGTGGCTTCTTTAGTCTGTGACAACCAGCACAAACAAAAGCAGCCATGGAAGAAGAAGCTTTTAACTTCATGAAAACTAATGAGACCACAATGGAAACCCATCTGTCAATTAATCTTTTTATTGCTTCCAGGTCTTAAATATAAATATTACAGGTTTCCCTTTGCAACTCTAAAAATAGACTGTACTGCTGGGCCTGTTTTATCCGTGTAGGAAATTAAGCCAGTTAAAGTTGCTGGCTATTATTATGGATATGGAGTCCATACCGATAATTATAATTATTATTAAACAACTGACTGATAAATGTGTAAATTGGTAAAACTCTAGTTAGTGATGATTAGTTTAATCATTTAGATAATTTTAAAGAAAATTGTGGAAACACTATATTGAAATGTAATTTCAATATAAGTTTAATCTTTTTTTATTATTTTAAATTAAAATTTTAATGTTTATTCTTGTTTTTTTAATTGTTATTTTACTTAAATTGGTTACTTTGTGCATAAATAATTTTCCGCCCTCATTAAGATGGATGAAAATAGTTTTAAAAATGTTGAAATTCTTGTGTTGAAATGCAATGTTTAGCAATCTGGAATGAATACATGTTATCGTAGTATTTCAACTTTTGAATTTCACAAAAAAATATAAATATAAAAACCTCAAATATTTATGTTTTGTAAATTCCTATTCCTTCTATTTCACCAATATTATATGGTTAAACATTAGTAATATGATGTGGCACATCATTGAACTTATTTAAATATAGTGTGTCTATTTAAATCTCTTAATTTATATAAAATTATTGAAGCGAGGGCTCTGGACTAGTAGTCTTCTTGACGACATTTGGCTGCTCCTTCAACCAGCTTTATCAGTTCCGGTTCTCGGGACTTTGGCCCTGTAGCAGTATGGACTACATTTCCCATGCACCCCTGTGGTCCCTCCCCCCCGCATACCTCTGGTGTGTGCTCACGCTGCGCTGTGGGGATCCTACAGAGCACAAGTTGCCCCAACAGCAGCAGCGGCGAGGCGCACGGCACAAAAAGTTTCTCCGCAGGAATGGACAAGTTCGAGAAGAAGGCTTTTCCTCCACATCTCAGGTCTGCGATCCTCTAAACATCGCGGGAGTGGATCTAAGGACCGAGCGCGCTCAGAAAACACCAGATCTGGGATTTTTTTGGGGTGATTACTCACTTTGGATTAGTTGCGCTTTTTTTCTGAAGATTGTAACCAAAAAAAGGGGTGTTGTGTTGTGGGGCCAGTGTGTGAAGATGTCTTTCTCTACGCGGCCTCGTTTTGCGAGGTTTGCCGTGATTTTCCTGCTGTTTCTGAGACCGGAGCGTGGATGGGGGGCTAGCTCCACGACGTGTCCCCCTTCCTGCGCATGTTCTGGGGAGCTTGTGAACTGCAGTCGGCTGAAAAGAGGCCAAATACCAGGCACGCTCCCCGAATGGACAGTTCAACTGTGAGTAATCTTAAAGGTTTATGCGTATACTGCTCATACTTATTGTGAATGACCTTATCAGTGTTGATGAGTATTTTAAAGCTCAGAGAGGGACACTCAAGCTGTGGTTTTTGTTTGCTGTTTTCCCTCAGCGCAGAGGGGATGAGCCACATTCCTCTGGTAGTGAGAAAGGAATGGGTTGTAAACCACACAAATAATAGGTTATTGTAGAACAAAATCACTTCAATAACTTTGCTTTTATGTGATTGACATGGGGCCTTACTTTACTGTAGATGCAATCCAGTCACTAAACTTCCTGCAAAGTTTGTTTTCTACTAAATCTGTTTCAATTGCATAAAAACAGTCATTTAAATGTCTTAAAACATGTTTTATTTATTGTTCTGGCCCCTATGGAGGCCAGCAGGGAAGCCTGAGCAGATTTTTTACACATCAATGTGTTATTGTCATTCCCACCAAACTTCTTTTACAAAATTCTAATTATCTACTCAGTGCCTGTAGGCATACTGATATACTCAGGCCTTTTTTGTCATGTATCACAGAAGTAGTGGCAGATGCAGTTTGTACGTGGAAGTAGTAATTAGAGTAATGCAGTTAGTAAGCAGAACAATTACCAATCAGATCCCTCATGTTCCAAATAAAAGCACTAATGTTTCTGCTGCTTTGGTAGTGTGGTCACGTCTACACTTCACTTTGCAGTGATTGGTGAGTTTTAGATTTCTCAGAGCCTGAACCCTTCAAAGCCATAAAAGCATAAATCAGATGTAGTGTGCAGCTTTGTTTCCTTAAGTCACATCTCCATTACTCTCCTGTTTTTCTACTGGCTCCATCAGTTGAGGCGAGCTCAGGCCTGAAGCCTGTTGGAGCCGAAACGGCACACACAGCCTTTTAATGGCCCGTTCCTCAGTGTGTTCTACTTTACAGATAATTATTCTTACTGAATTTTTTATTGCCCCGTGTTAAGATGGAGTACTTGATTTTTATTGTCCTGTGTTAGGCTGCAGTAGTTGATTCGGTGCCTGGTCAATGCCGTTCCCCCCCCTGTTGAATTTAGTTTTTCTCTTTCTGAAATGTGCTGCTCTGGAAACTTGGTTTTTGCCAGAGAAAACAGACCCAGCCTGAGCCTCACAACCCGAGGCCCGCTCTTCCAAAGAAAATGAAAAAAAAAAAGTTCCACATGGGGGGAAAAAATTCTTTTCACTCTGGCATGCTAATTTACGAGTGGCTCTCCAGCACATCTTAAACCCCTTAAACCACCCGAACCTTTGTTTTCCAGCACCCCATTATTTCTGCTGAATTAGCAACACCAGAGCCAGCGATGGTACTGATTAAGGAGGAGCGTGTAGGATTAGTTTAAAGCAAACTCACAGAAAGAAAAAGGGGGAAGGAGAAAGTAGGAGGGAGAGGAGCATGACGAAGGAGGATTAGACCATGAATATCTTAAAGATTGTTAGGCAAAATAGGATAAGGATTAGTGGTGAGATTTAATGCATCTTTATGGTAATAATTACAACTACAAAACAGTCATATTCACTAGAAGACACCTTCACAACAGTGGTAAACAAACTCCTACAGGATAATCTGCATGTGTTGGTCTTTGTAACTTAGGAACCACTTTTGTTTGGCATTGTAACAATATTAGTCAGCAAAAAAAACAACCTCAAAGCATAAGAAAGAGGTAGGTGACATAAGAAATATTTGGGGTTTGTGTTAGAGCCAATGGTAATTTATTGGTACGTTAGCTTCTTACCACGCGCTCTCCAGTTTCAACCAGCTAGCAATTAGTCCAACAGTTATTGCTATAAAGTATGTGCATTACTAGCATATACAGGAGACATTAAAGGATCAGATTTATCTGGTCAGGTAATGATAATATTTACTGAAAAATAGAAATATATATGTAAAAAAACACATGCTAATATGCTATGTAGTTGGCTGTTTTAAGTAGCTACTTAGTTTATTAAACCTTTTCTCCACTTTTAAATGTTAATTTTATATTAAAAAGTGTTCACTTAACTCTTAATATTTTTTGCACATAAAAGAAGGTCACTTGTGCACTCACCAGAATATTTTTTTAATACATTTTACTGAGCTAATACTTGCTGCCTCGTTGCAACATTAAAACCTGCTATGATAAACCCAGTACATTTCTCTCAGACATCAGTGTAGTGGTTGTAAAATTCGTCGGTTCTTCCCTTAGACGCCAAGATGGCCACAGATGGTAAGAAGTGTCCATCATTTATCACTCAACTTATTAGCCATCGTGGGTGCGCCACCCTGGAAGTCATAGTGCACTGTGTCATGACACACATTCTCATACAATGTTAACTTATGTGCTCACAGTATAAAGTGTGATTTGACACAACTTGGTTACTAAGAAGCATTGATCGCATGTTATTAGAAATCTGCTGTCATGCCCCATAATGACAGCTCTCATAGCCTTAAGAGTACCTCATTCATTCACTTTTCAGTGTCTGATAAAATGCATTTTCACCAGACCAGCACATGCAGGCTGCAGCCTGTACGCAGCACTGCTTGTTATCTTGCTCCACTCAGAGCCTGCTTTGTGAGGGAAATGGAAGTGTCAGGGCTACTCAGGGTTTATCTAGGGAGTATGATAGGACACCTTTCCCATATGGCCCCCAGCGCTTTGGAGCTGCAATATCAACAAAAACAACACACAGCTGCATGCTTGGAGAGGAGGAGGAGGAAGGGAGCAGAGGTTAGCTTTAGCCAGCGAAACTTTCTTGTTGAGTGTTTCAAGAAACTTTTTACACCGAAGAATAAAAGCAGGCCCCAGAAAATTCAACAGGGGTGTTTCAGACATATGAAAGGCATCCCTCTTCCTCTTCTTTTTCCCGGCATTGTGAATACATTACCAGTTGTTAGGTTTACCCCTCCTCCAAGAGCTCCTTGATGGATTCCAGATGAGGGAGGTAAGGGGGAAGCAGAGGAGGAGGAGGGGAGGTGTAAAAAAAAAAAAAGTGTCTGGCACCACAGCGTTGATCGTGCGCAGCAGCGTCAATAACTCCACCACTTTATGGCTCACAAGGCTCCGCTTGCCAGACTTCTTGAGCTGGTTTTTAGGCTGCTTTTCAAATACACAGTCTCACCCCCAGTGAGCTGCAGCCAAGACTGTCTCAGACGAGGCCAAAAATCAGGATCGGATGGGTTTGGGTCAGCCCACGATCCAAAAAGGGGCTCAGACAAAACCAAGACATAGACCAGATAAAACTGGGCAAATGTATTTTATACACACATATATATATATATATATATAAAGCCTTTGTACTGACTTTTGTTGTTAGAATTCTGCCAACTTTAAAATGAGTTCTTTCTAGAGATTTGGAGGTTAACATATATTTTTTTAGTTTTTAATAAAAAAAAAAAAATAGGAGACGGTGGAGGTTAAAATACACAATTCTAATACTGTTAGCTTTGGTTTAAAGGTTTAAAGTCAGAATAGGAATATAATTAAGAGTTCTGGCCTGAGACTCAGTCCATAATAAAGTTCTGTGGACTTCACTCAACAGGTTTTGGCCTCCTTTCAACACAAAAAGAATCTTGCCCCTCAATAACTTATCAGCTTGTCTGTTTTGGCTCGGCTTCTCTGCGGAGGCCTGGATATGAAGTGAGTTGTTTTGGCATGGGGTTTCTTTTCTGTGTTACAAAGGAGGGATGAAAAGCCAAAACCAGGCCTTTAACTCATAAGCCTTTTTTGGAGGAGGGAGGGGAGTAGAGTTTGAATGTGAAGCAGTTTGTTTTGGAACTTTTTCACTGGCTTTTAGATGTTACAGTCACTGAATCAGTTTAGTCTGATATTTCTCAAAAAAAAGACCTTAAAGAATCCAAAGTCACACCCAGTCTTCAAAACTAGAACTAAAATTAGAATCAGGGCGCTTGAAGTGACAGTATCTGAACTACAATCAGTTTGTGTCTTTATGTCTGTAATAAATCCTTTTTATGCATATTTTTCCAACCATTCTGTTGCACTTCACGCTGTTAATCTTGCAACCTTTCAGTTTAATTACACAGACTTCTCTTTGTTCTACTTCCACTGTTCATGGTGTTAAGGAACAATAACACAAGAGAATTTATATGTAATCATGTGTGCTGTTAGACCCAAATGGCAGTCTGCAGTGACTGTTGTGTATACCTTCCCTCACGTTTGGCCTTTTTTTCCCTTTCACAGGGACCTGAGCCATAACAAATTGCAGGTGCTTGACACTACTTTGTTTTCCAGACTACAACACCTAAGTGAAATGTAAGTATGGCTGTGTGTTTTCAGCACTTTCTAGAGTAAACACAGGGTTTTCCAAAACATGAAACCAACTACATGTGACCAACTGTTCTTCTTCTCAACATACGCAGAAAGCTGAACCACAATGAACTGGAGGCCATTCCGGATTTGGGCCCTTCTGCTTCAAACATCACAACACTTATTCTGTAAGTGAGCTTTTTTTCTAATGCTTTGCACCTCAGCTTGGTCTGCAGGGTAATCCTCCGCCAGCAATGTCACTGCTAGTTAAAGTAGAGAGCTGGAAAGTGGTTCCTCCCCCCCCTGCCTTCCCTCTAGAGAGCAACCCATTTGACTGAGCTGGTTCCCAGACGGGGCAGTCAGTTGGAGACATGGCAGTCGGCCCCAGACGGGTCACGTGTTCGAAGACAAATGGCATCAACAGAAATGGAAATATTTTGCTGCTGTTCAGTGTATTTTTAACCTGGAGGCAGTGACGCGATGCTGGAAAGGGACTATCCTTCATGTGAAAATCCAAATTTGGTGATCTTTTTTTATTGATGGATTCTGTGTGGCTCTGTTTGGGACTTTGTGGTCAGTCTAGACTGGTTTTCTCAGCACTTAAAAAAAAAACTACTACTGGAAATTATGTTGTGTTTACTCCCTTTGATAATTTCAGTGATTGTATTGTTGGATTTCATCCAGCTCCATATTATTGTGCAATGCGTGCCTCTAGAACAACACCAGATATTAGCGTGTGAAACCTCAACAATTTTATTTGCTTTCTGTGGCATGCCTCTTAAAACCAACCAATGTGAAATTATTGTGGAAGAATGTGCCCTACTCCCAGCTAGAAGAGGCGGGCCTCAACACGACTCTGCGGCAGCCGCAGGGCACGCGGCCGCCAGTCAGTCAATCGACAATTTGTTTGCAGGTTTAGTGCAGGAGTGTCACCTCCAGCTATGAATTTCCTCTCAGCAGAGAAACATGACACACCTTACTGTTGACTGCAGCAGATTTAGATTGTGTATCCCACTATTTTGTTGTTGGGTATGTGAGTGGCTTCAGTGCTCCTGCATTGGTCGGAAAGAGGTCACAGGTGCAGCTTTCATTACTTATGTTGGAACCTAGCAGCCTTTAGTTTTAGCACTGTTTAACTATAGTTTCTTTATACCTTTTTGTCACACATACAGATGTTTTAGATTCAGAATTAATACATAAAAGTATGTTTTGTAAACAATGATGCAAAATAACGGTGAAAATTATGGTTTAGCAAGTCTTCTGAGCTAATGCTAATTAACTTTTCTAGCTAATAGCTAGATAGTAGTAGAAGTTGGCTGCAGTGATTTATAAATATATTTAAATAATTGATCATTCCTTAAGATAGACATAAAATACAGCTATTTTAATTATAGTAACAAAAAATTAATGGGCTATTAAAAAATCACATTTTAATACACAATAATTTTACAGCTGCTTTGGGTTAAAAATCAGTCAAAAGACACACTGAGGATCCAAACTGCTGTAAGCTAGTGAAGAAAGGAGCATAATTCATTTGAAACTGATGAAAGTGAAGGAAAGGAGCTCACACACACACACACACACACATACACAGAGGAAGAGTAAATTCACACTTCTCTCTCACACACACACACACACACATTATCTTTGTTGGCTGCCACTCACTTTCTTCAGATTTGCCGGTGCTATGTGATTTTTCCCTCCAGTGGAACATTTTTCCAGAATTTCTCTGCCTCCTTCAGTTTCTCCGAGCTGGGAGGGTTATAAAGAAAAAAAGACCTCGGGGTATCGAATACCACTTATTCAAACAGCCAGTCAGACATAGCGGCAGCTCTCGCCGACTTCTTTGACCTCGCAGCTCCGAGTAAAAACAAACGGCAATAACCCTGCAGCTGGTAGTAATTGAGTCGTGATCATCTTAATTAATTGAACAATTTCCCAGGAATTTATGGAGGGGGTAAACCCCACCGCCACTAAATCCCTCTGCCTGTGTTCAGGGAGGGTATAACAAATGACCATAGAGATTCCAGGTTTGATTAGGTGTATGAAGAGGTGAATGTCTTGGTTTCTCCAGGGAACTTTGTTAAGGATGAGAATTACAAACCAAAACTAATAGTTTTTCATGACATGGACATGACATATGATGAAGATATGTGCAATAGGGATTCGGATATTGTTTAATCGGTTCAAAAAATCCCATGGTAAATCATTGAAGAGGCCTATATTTTTTATAATGTGGGAGGTTAATTCATCCTAATTTTTTTGATAGTTTTAGCACGAAATTTCAACTTATAGCTCTTGGAAAAACTGTCCTGCCCCCATTTTCTGATTGACAGCTGATCTCTTTGCAGTACAGAAACACCAAAATTAAAATGGCAACGCAGACACATACTGATTCATCAGGAAGAACTCTACCATTGTGTGTCAGGGTCCCTTGGTTCATGTGCTAACACGATCCGTGCTTCCCTCCGGCTGATGTGTTAAGATGATCAGCCATTTGAGTGAGATATGTGTTGAGTTTAACATGGCGTCTCATTAGCAAATGCAGCACTGGTTTTCATTACAGGCGCCACTGCAGAGAGAGCAAGTCATCCGATGGCTTCTGAAAACTCTGTTCCTTGTCCAATAGGAAATACCCCCCCCCCCCCCCCCCCCCCCCACACACACACACACACACACACACACACACACACAAAAGAGTGAGACACATTTAGAAAAAGTAACTTTCCATTTAAAGACCTTTGCCTATTAAAAGTATTGTTTGCTGTTCGGTGACAGAGCTGTGCTGAAAGTTATCAACAACAAAATGTCTCTGTAATTTTACACTTGTCCGTGTGTATATTATGTTGTTGTGTGAACAGGGCTTGCTGAGGAAGTTCGGAAATGTGTGTTTCTGTCAGCTGATCTAAGAGGCAGGGATAATAAACATTATGTGAAGGTGCAATTACACCAGTTTAATGATGAGTCCACATTTTCATCAATACAGAAGGAGGCCTCGGGCTGTTATTGACAGATGGTTGGCCTTCCATTGACTTCCACAAACAGCAGCAAAGCCCTGCAACCAAACTTGTAATGGCTCTATAATCACATTAAATTGGATGAACAAATTTGAAGTGTGCGCAATTAAAGCTTACAATGCTCAGTTTGTTTGTATGCAGGGAAGACTCGCTGAGTGGCAGTGTGCAGATGTTGAGATGAGAATCTGTAAGGAGTGGGGTTTTTTTATTTAAAGTTAAAGACTTACAAGTGAACTGCAGAAGGTATTTCCTATTACCACACAAGTATAGTGAATCAAAGATGGCTGAAATAATTGTGGAATAATTATTTTGTGTGGCAAGAAGTGTGCACCCATGGCCCCACTTTCCTTCCCCCAAGAGGAAAAACAGGAAAGACTGGTTCTTTCTCACTAGGCAGGCGGCCCTCCTTCTCTCAGCGACCAGTCAGGGGAACATGAAAACTGAGATACAGGTGGTGTGCGGCACTTTTGTTTGGGACCTGAGGGCTGTGGTGCATGGAAAGCCCTTTGCAAATCTCCAAACAAAAGGCCTGCCTGTGCCATTTTTATTGTAGACAATGAGCCAATGTGTTTTACTGTGGCCCAGGGTGTATTTTCCAAATGATATGAAGGCATGGAAGCCAGTCTTTGTAAAAAAGGAATCATTTAATTCAGCAGCTGCATTGTATCAGCTTTATGGGCAGGCTTGGCCACAGTAGTCCTTTCCTAGCAGCCTTCCTGCCAACTGTCTGTCTCTAAGTTTCATTCGAGCTCTGAGCACAGACCAAAACTCTTCCATCCGTCCTGACCGTTTGTTGACTGTTACATCTCTTAAATCAAAAGATTATATTAAAAAAGGTGGTGCACATCTCAAATGGAGAAGCGTGTTTCCATGGATATCTGTCCACAAACGGTGAAGATGTGCGGAAAATGCGTCAGTGTTACCACACGGGCCTTTGAATAGGTGAGACATCTCGATTTCACAGCAACGTGGTGCCACACTGTCTCTCTGCCGGAGGAGGATGAAATGAATATAAAATCGAGATCAGACCCAACAGCGGAGCGCTTTCCTTATTGCTGAGAACAAAGGAGTTAGTGGATGGTATGGTGTGAGATCACGTACCTGTGATGCCTGATTTGCATACGAGTGTTGAAGCCAGCATTGCAACAGAGAAATTATATTTGATGTGCTTTGGAAAAAGCTATATATTTCTAACACCTGCCCCTCCTCTAACAGCCTATACTGCAGGTCAGTTGACTGACAGATTCCAACAATTAAATATTAATGCCACCACATCCCAAATTAAACCTACATTATAAAACTGTCCTCACCGTGTTTTTTTATGGCTGCTGGAAAAAGGAATCAGAAAAACTAACATCTCCCTGGTCAGCAAGGTGTAGCTGGAGGGGGACTATAACCATTGCAATGAATACTGAAAACGAGGCCTGTAGTCTGGTGTATTGGAGGGAATCCCCCCACCCCCCACCTCCTCTCCACTCTCGCTCTGCTGCCGAGTCTCATGCACAAAGGGGGCACTGTACCGGCTCTGTTTATAACTAAGCAGTCCCTGCACTGCAATTTAGGAGGCGTGCAGCTCAGGAAATTGCTGGCCTCTGCCGAGGCATGCTTTCACTGAGGGAATGGTATTCATCAGCCAAGTAATTGGCAGGTTACTTTTTTAAATACCTTGTTGGTAATTACCTTATAAACAAAATAACACATCACTAAACTGAAAGCTTGTTTGGTGTGAAGAGCAGCAACATTTATCATATTGAACAATTTGTTGGCTGTTGTGAAATATGCAGCACACAGACAGAATTCTCACTGGGTGGTAAGTTTGCGCTTTACAAGCGCGTGAAAGTTTGTCATTTTTTTAATACCACAGCCTAATTTCAGGACTTGGCTGTTTGTATATGGGAGAACATGAAACTGTTATGTACCACTGTTCAAATACACATTATTTGTGTCATTTATTGGAGCAATGGTGTCTATATTTTCAGAGCAAGCAACAGGATCACCAGGATCTCTGAGGAGCAGCTCAGGCCTCTCCTCGCCCTGGAAACGCTTGACCTCAGCAACAACAACATTGTGGAGATAAAGGCCAGCTCCTTCCCTGCACTGCCTCTTAAGAACCTGTGAGTGTTACTGTTTTCATTGAAATCTCTAGAGGAATTGTTTCAGTCTGAGTGTAGAAATAGATGCTGATAGAGTTTTTAGAATGAAAAAGTGTCTTCACACCCTGTAACATTACATTTTAAGCAAACGTTCAATCTTTCTTTGCAGGTACCTTAACAACAATCGTGTCTCATTTCTGGAGATAGGATGCTTCACCAACCTGTCCAGTACGCTGCAGATTCTTCGGCTCAACCGCAACCGCCTCTCCAGTATCCCACCCAAGATCTTCCAGCTGCCCAACCTCCAGCACCTGTAAGTTATATTATAATTATTTATAGTTCTTTTGCTTTATTTAATACACATCAGAAGCATTGTCATGCTTCAAATTTAACCTAATTCAATTGTCCCAGTGTACACCCCTTACAGGTATTTGTTTTCAGATTTTATACCTAGTAATCAATTCAGTTCTGCGGGATTAGTAAATAATTAATGTCCTTTTTGCATTTGTCAAATACTCAACTAGTTACTGACAGTTTGTTATATGCTTTGCTATCTAATTATACTCGGATACTAATATTGTTACACCATTTACGTGCTACAAAAGGCACTTGACTTCTTTCTCATTGGTGGCAGTGTAGCATTTAGTTTGCTTACCCTGACAAACTAAGGGTATAGCTCTTTTCATGACATATTCATCACACAAATAGGGCATACATTTATTTTTATATATATATATATATATATATATATATATATATATATATATATATATATATATATATATATATATATCACAAACCCATTATGTATTATGTTTTTATATGTGGACATTTTTTCTAAAAGTGAGTAAAGCTGTGTTTTGTTACTCCGCGAGTTAACAAAATGCAGAAAGCAGCAACGAGCCTGGCAACTGTTCTCGTTTCAAGCTAAACAACATCTGTTTACTGTGTGTGTTTTAGAGAGTTGAGCAAAAACCGGATTCGCAGGGTGGAGGGCCTGACATTCCACGGCCTGCACGCTCTCCGCTCTCTAAAGATGCAGAGAAACGGCCTCAGCCGTCTGATGGATGGGGCTTTCTGGGGCCTCAGCAACATGGAAGCCTTGTAAGTAAGCTGTACATCAAGTTCTGTTGTTCCACCGTGATGAAAGGTACTACTAAGCCTTATTGTGCATGTGTGTGCACTCACAGGCAGCTGGACTACAACAACCTGACAGAGGTGAGTAAGGGCTGGCTGTATGGCCTGCTGACTCTGCAGCAACTCCACCTCGGCCACAACGCCATCAACAGGATCCAACCTGACGCCTGGGAGTTCTGCCAGAAACTCAGCGAGCTGTGAGTCCACCATTTTTTCCCTTCTTTTTCTGCCCCTCCCTCTGCACCCTCTGCCTCATTCTTGTTATTCCCTCCTCACTTTCCATTCACACTCTGAACTCCCAACACTTCTCTGTGTTGCCCTCTCCTCCTCTCTGGCACTCCCGTCTGCCCTTCCTCACACTCCAGTTCCTCCCGTCGCCAGTCCCCGACACACACACTCACCAGACAAAGCAGCGTCTCTTATGCTCTACCCCACAGTGCCAACATTAAAGTACTGCCAAAATATTACACACCCCTTTGCCTCTTTTCTGCTCTGCTGTCACTTGAGCCAAAACATTGGCCTCCGGAAGTCCCACTTGTTTTTTTTCTATTGGAAATTCCATTATTAGTTCCACTTTTCTTCCCTTTGAAATACCCACAAACTTCAGAGTTCTCAACCCATCAACACACGTTCTGGGAAGCAGATTGAATTTCCTTTGTTGTGGTTGTTGTTTACGGCAGTGGCCAGCTTAGTGTTTGCCGTGTGTGGAGAGTTTTTCACAGAGAGATGTTGTTTTTTCCCCCTTCTTCTTTCGCTCTTATCACATGAACCTGAGAGTAAACAAGCTGCCTGTGGGCTGTGAACGTGTCCAGCTATCTGATGTGTTCTCATCTCAGTTTACTTTTTTTTTTTTTTTTTTTTTACAAAAATCAGTCACAGGCCTCACAGTTTTCCGCTTTCTGGCAAAATTTGATCTCTCCAGACTGATGGATGAGTTTAAGCATATTTATAATTGTGTAACATCTACTTAAATACAACGTGTGAAAAATAATTTTTTGTGTTGCTCCTCTGACCTTGTTGTTGTTTCTGTGTGTGTCCTACAGCAACCTGTCCTCCAATCATCTGTCCAGGCTGGAGGAGTCTAGCTTCGTTGGTCTGAGCCTCCTGGATGATCTCCACATTGGAAACAACCGTGTCAGCTTTATTGCAGACGGAGCTTTCCGTGGTCTCTCCAACCTGCAGATGCTGTAAGTTACATTCAGTGTGTTAGTACATAGCTTTAGGGGGTCATAATTAATCAGTCTTGATTTGTTCTGACATCTGAACCGTTCAGAAGAAACATCACATTGGACTGCCTGTACTAAGCTTTAGGCATCCCATATACCAGCAACATCAAACTCCATTGCCCCTCCCACCTCTACCACCCATCCTTTGCCTGGGTGGAAATATTCTGTTTGATTTGTTTTGGGGATGTGAAATAGATTACTGTGTTGAGGTCTCTACACACACACATGAAAAAAAGGAGGCACAACCCTGACCTCAACAACTCCCCCCACCCCCCACCATCATGCGTGCACACACACACACACACACACACACACACACACACACACACATCCTCCCTTCCCCCCTCGTTCCCACAGAAAGGCTCCGTACCAACCCCCTCCACCAGCACAGTTGAGACTTAACTATAACCAAATGTGAGTTGTGCTGCTGAGGTCATCATAGGGCAGGTGTGCACCTAGATGGACATGGATAGCTTTAGGGCTTCAAACCCCCTACACCATCCCCTACACCCCCGCACACACATACACCCATCCTCTATTTCAATCAGCCATAGCCAGGCATGCTGAGGAAGAAAAGCATTAGAGCAGCTGAGGGATCAAAGAAGGGAAATTCTTGGCTTTTTAGTAATGTTATACTAAAATTGTTTGGTGTGTTTTTCTTTCTGTGGATAGCAGGATAAATGTCTCCATGTTTTTTTCCAGGAGTATGGTAGCAGAAAATGTTTCAAGGAAACATCAACAGTTGGTCAGGTTCCCACCAAATCAAAGAGAAAAACTTTGTGTCCCTCTGAACAGCATTGTGTTCAGAGAACAGTGACACAGTTATAATGGTGCAGCCTAACCTAATGTAACTGTAGGGGAACACAAGTTTGTTGCAACATTTTTGACAAATCATATTTAATATAACATACAGTATTTACAATTTATTGGAGGGCGGATTCCTTTGTGGATTATCACTTACATACTTGAATCACATGCAAAGTATATTTATGCCCTTAAATTAAGTCTGAAATGTAGCACACATGTTACATTGCCATGCCTTCTTGTAATTTTTTTTCCCTATACAGCACAGAAAAACCATTGCAGACTTTTAAGAGTGCCACAAATGCCAGGAAGTAACTTCCTGTAAAGCCATGGAGCCGCTTTGAATATAATTTTAACGTCTCAAACATTTTCCCTCTCACACGACATGTAAAGCCACATAAAGTTTTATTAACTTCGCAAGCACAGTTGTTTTCTGGGTGTGGAGTTTTTACAATGCGGTCTGTCTTTGTTTCCTCTGAAAGGGATCTCCAAAATAATGAAATCTCTTGGACCATTGAAGACATGAATGGGCCTTTCTCCGCCCTGGACAACCTGAAGAAATTGTGAGTTTCTGCTGTGCTTTTTGACCAAATGAAGACAGGGGGAAAAAATAAGGTCTGAAATTGATCAGATTTTTGTCGCTTTCCCAGATTTCTGCAGGGGAACCAGATCCGCTCAGTGACCAAGAAGTCTTTCTCTGGCCTGGACGCATTGCAGCACCTGTGAGTTGGCCTCGAGTTTCACTGATTGTTTCCAAAAGTCAGAGCTGTAAACTAAGCAGGGTGAATCACACGAAGACACAGAGGCTGTTTGTTAGAGCAGTACACCCAAATGTCTTTTCCTATTCCTTTACTTTGATGTAGAATCCAGAAAGAAACATTTCCATTAGTACCTTTACATGTGTGCCAGACTGTATCGATCAGCGATGCAAGAGGAGAGACGCCTGTATGTGAAATTGTGTACAAATGTGCAACAGCTGCATTTGATTCTAATTAGAGTCTTTTTCCTAGCTGTTGCCAGAGCTCAAAGCAGCCCTGAGCTGGGCCTCTCCTGATTAACACAGCAAACTGCTGCCCAGAGTTTTATTGTTCTGGAGCCCAGACCTTTTTCTTCTCTCGATTGAAGTTCTTGCAGCCTTCGCTCTGCCTGGCTGATGTCTGCAGAAAAAGCTGCCATCTTTCTTGTGAGGATCTTACAGTCCTAATTTCTCTTCTCTTCTTTCTCTGCAGAGATTTAAGTAATAACGCCATCATGTCGATTCAAGCGAATGCCTTCTCTCAGATGAAGAACCTGCAGGAGCTGTAAGTGTGCTCATGTTTAAGGACAGCTTCAGTTAGTGTTTCAGTGTTGATGCAGGACAGAACACCAGGTGAAAGTCATTATGGTCTGCTGGGAAACTTAGTTCCAAACAGTGCTTGCTTCGGTGTTGGATTTTCTTCGTCAGTGCCACTTTATGACAAATTATAAACACATTTCACAAAAGGGTTTCAGTTATCTATATTCTTACTACAGTTTCATTATAACAAACCAACATTTAAAATGAAGTGAGTGAATGAAATGTTTCTGGGATTGTCTCACCCCTTCCAGATGCCTGAACACCTCTAGCCTCCTGTGCGACTGCCAGCTGAAGTGGCTTCCCGTCTGGGTGGCAGAACAAACCTTCCTGCCCTGTGTCAATGCCAGCTGCGCCCACCCGCAAATGCTGAAGGGCAGGAGCGTGTTCGCTGTCAGCCAGGAAGAGTTTGTGTGCGGTAAGTGATGCATTCACTTGGTATAACACCTTAACACACACACACACATACTGTAATGTCTCAGAAACAGCCATTTATCCAGGGCAGGTTTTCCATTTCCAAACTGACCCAGATTGTTGAGTATTTTCCTCTGTGACTCCTGGACAAGCTAATGAGTCTCAAGAGGGAACATGATGGAAATTTACTAAGTCACTATGTTTTTTGTTTTTTTTCATCTACACCAAATTTCAGAAACGTAGAGATTTACACCTGAGCACAGAATGGATTGTTTAATATAACATTTTACTGATTCCTTTTGTTTTTCACTCAGATGACTTCCCAAAGCCTCAGATCACCGTGCAGCCAGAAACCCAGTCGGCCCTCAAGGGCTCCAATGTGACGTTCGTCTGCTCTGCAGCCAGTTCCAGTGATTCGCCCATGACTTTTGCCTGGAAAAAAGACAATGAGGTCCTCAATGATGCAGAGATTCACAACCAGGCCCATCTTCGGGTTCAAGGGGGTGCAGGAGGTGAGACGGAGGTGACAGAGTACACAACCACTCTGCAGCTTCGTAATGTGGAGTTCTCAAGCGAGGGAAAATACCAGTGTGTCATCTCCAACCACTTTGGATCATCTTATTCCACCAAGGCCAGACTCACTGTTAACAGTAAGATTTGAACGAGATACAATTTCATGTGTTGCTCATTTTTAGGTCATGATATGACTTTATAATGTTCGTTAAAATCTCAATCGTTAAAATTTCTCAATTTTTTCAGTGCTGCCTTCATTCACAAAAATGCCCATGGACTTGAGCATCCGTGCCGGAGCAACAGCTAGGCTGGAATGTGCTGCCGTCGGTCATCCTTCCCCTCAGATTGCTTGGCAGAAAGATGGAGGCACTGATTTTCCTGCTGCCCGTGAACGCCGCATGCATGTCATGCCAGAGGATGATGTCTTTTTCATTGTGGATGTCAAAACCGAAGACATCGGCGTCTACAGCTGCACAGCTCAAAACACAGCTGGGGCCATATCTGCTAATGCTACGCTAACTGTGCTCGGTGAGAAGCGACACTGTGGAGCAAATATTTTATGGATATAGTCATTGATGAATCACTCAGTAACCGATTGTATTACTTTTCTTTCAGAAACGCCATCCTTTTTGCGGCCTCTCATGGATCGCACCGTGGCCAAAGGTGAGACCGCTGTCCTCCAGTGCATTGCTGGTGGCAGCCCTCCCCCAAGGCTGAACTGGACAAAAGATGACAGCCCACTGGTAGTGACGGAGCGCCACTTCTTTGCAGCCGCCAATCAGCTCCTAATCATTGTTGATGCAGCCGAAGCAGATGCAGGGAAGTACACTTGTGAGATGTCAAACGCACTGGGGACAGAGAGGGGCAATGTTCGACTGGCGGTCATACCAAACCCCAACTGTGACTCTGGAGTACAGGGTGTAGGAAGTGGAAGTGTGAGTGGACCTGTTTCTGATGATGATGGATGGACAACAGTGGGCATTGTCATCATAGCTGTGGTGTGCTGTGTGGTTGGCACTTCTTTGGTTTGGGTTGTAATCATCTACCACACCCGTCGACGAAATGAGGACTGCAGCGTCACCAACACAGGTTGGTTCATCACTCAAAACACCCTAATCCTTCTTTCTTCTACTTATTGAATGTGTTTTTTATAACCTAATGTCTTTGTTTTTCAGATGAGACCAACCTTCCTGCAGACATTCCCAGCTACCTATCCTCTCAGGGGACACTGGCTGACCGACAGGATGGCTACATACCATCCGAGAGTGGTAGCAGTCATCAGTACATGGCATCGTCAATCAGTGGCTTCTATCTGCAGCCTAAAGATATGAATGGTAAAACACCTGTCCTTTCTTCTGTGTCTTTAAAGTGAACTTTTCCTAAGTGGCCCCCTTTTTTCTTACTCAATACCATTTCATTTCTCACCCTAACAGGTCTTTGCCAGCTGGATACAGCAAGTGAAGCTGACATGGAAGCAGCCATTGACCCTTTGCTCTGCCATTATCAGGGTCCAATAGGCTCACTGCTTCACAGAGATAACATATACTCTCTTGACCCATCAGAGGCTTACACAGGTGTGAATACATCTCCTTCGCTTTTGATTCTGCAGTGCAATTGTTTATTCATGCATTAATCATTTCTCTTTTTAACCTTCAGGTTGTTCCATTGACCAAAAGCCTGATGCCTACAGCGGTAGTTTGACCAGCTCCAAAAGAAGGGACTACTTCCTGTCGGAGCATTTTGACCTCTGCTCCTCCGCTATCATGGTGCAGCTTCCCAACACCAGTCAGCATCACAACCTTTCCCACCAACAGAGTAATCGCCGCCCATCCATCGAAGAGGGAGAGGTGATTGACTATGGCAGACCTCATGATTTTCCTTCCCCTTGCAACACCTTCATGGGTAGGTCTGGAGTTTGTGATTTTTCTGAACATTGTGGATATTGTGTGGTTAGTATGACTTCTTCTTGTACCTTTCTCACTCAGGAACATTTGGAAAAGCTCCCTGGAGGCCTCAGCAAGATCTTTATCCAAGGTTCAGCCCGCCGTCAGTGACTCACAATGGAATGACTTTGCATGAGAATCCTTACACTGCTCCAGATACTGATTCAGACCACGAGGACAACAGCGTCAACAAGGACTCGTCGTCAGAGCAGAGCGTGTATGAACAGCCATTTGACAACAGTCGGACTGATCCCATCTCACAGCACAGAACGAGCACTTAGCTGAGTGACTGAGTTCTTGTCTGCTCTTGTTTTTCATGAAGAGGATGACCAAAAAAGTAAAGAACATTTCTACCTCACTGAATGGACACTTTTGCAATAAAGAACTCCTCATATGTGCAACTTGTGAATGTAATGGACTCTTGGATGTTCCTGTAGAAATGAAAGGAGCATATATCAGCTGGATACTGATTCAGTTAAATAATATAGATGATTATATACATTTTTATATAAAGTTTATTATATTTTGTAAATTGTATATAAACAGATTTCATTATTTTTGCTTACATTTTGTATATGAGTATTTTGCAGCCCTGCCTATTCAGTTATTCCAGCTTTGAATGAAGCAATGTTTTGCACATACTCTATGTAAACAATAAAGAACACCTTACAGTGTGCTGCTACATTCACTAAGTGCTATGATGCCTCTATGACATGTTAGTCCTGTGGCCGTGTTGCCATTAATTTTCACTTTTACTTCTGCCCAGAATATTTATGAATTCAAAATGATTAGCGTGGTGTTCATTTGTGAAGACTATGTTGCCAAACAAAACAGGTATCAAATACAAAAATCCATCGGCTTATCTGTTTTGTGCAGCAATGCTTCCTTTCACTTGCTATGTATTAATTTTCAAAATGGTGTACTGACAACCACCAAGCTAGACACACTGAAAATGGCTTTTTGATGAAGATTTGAACCGTGTAAGACGGGCCTGCCAGATTCTTTCAGAGAACAGTTGTAAAGGAAAGTACCGTGAGTAGAACATGAACATGACTGTTGAAGAGCAATAAAAACAAGCTCAAGGGTTTTTCCCCTATACTAAAGTTATAATAGTGCTGATATAATGCTGTTGGGTTTGATTTAGTATGTGAGACTCATCCATAATTTTGTTTCCATTCCTCCACTGCAGCTCAACAAGAAAGAGCTAATCTCATTCAAAAGATATCAACCAACCAAGATATCAACAATTACTACTGACACAGTCCTTAATAAGAAATCTATTAATAATGCTACCTATAGTTAAATTCACCCTGAAATAATTACATGTAATTTACTGCAAAACCCACAAATTGCTGTCAGAACATTATGGCACAATATACCTGAGCCCAAACTAGAATCTGTTTGCTGGATGACTCACCCCCCTCCCCGATCCAGCAGCCCTCCTTGCCTGGTGGTTTGTTGTTTCAGGCCTCTCCTCTTCAACATCAGGGAAAAAGGTGTGCTTGTGCATGGAGCTAGCTGTTGAAACTTGCACTTGGAACTTGTCTTGCGGCTCATCGGCTGCCACAGTGGAGCTGTGTTTATGAAATGGCAGATTCACTATGATGGTGCCAGCAGATCCTCAATTCAGGGTCAGTTGCTTCAGTGTTGTTTTCAGGCGGCAGTGTAAAAAGCAGGAAAACCCATTAAAACTGTCTTCTTTTGTTGGAATTATGTACACAGTAAAGATGTTTGGTTTCACACTTTCTCCCCATTTGTGTATGGAAAAGCTGATCATGAGCTTTGCTTTCATACAACATGTTTCTCCTCTCCCATCCCTCTGGCTGACTAATGTTTAAGTACACCTGGCTGTTGCCTATGCTGGGCTGGTTGTATGCTTTTACCCCACCGTAAAAGAATGAGGGTTTGTTGGAAGTCTTGCCAGTTCTTCGAGGAGGCTGCGATTAAGACAAGATGGTGGAGAACACACACATCCAAACACCTGGGAAACAGCTGCCGTGCCGCTGCTAAGGCAACATTCAAGGACCAGTCCACTTTAGTCTAATAATCTTATCTCAACGCAGAGACAAGTCAGGTCAGAGCACAAACCACTTCTAACAAACATGACCCTCCAGCATGGATAAGTGGACTTTGGGAGTGATAAATGATAAACTGAGGGGATTCTGATTACCCTTCTTGTTTAACACAATGTGGTGATATTTACAGGACTGACACATTGTATTGTTTGGGAGTACATTTTCAAGCCTTTGTGTGAGCTTAATGATGTATGATGAACTGCTGATAAATGTGAGATGCATAAACAAATGTGAAAAAAGGCTACTTTAGGAGTTGTGATTGGGAGAGTACAGGATAAAGCCAGCAATGCTATAAAACACATTCTGGTCATATAATAGGTGCGCTTTTTGGTCCTGCAGATGATTGGCTAAACATGAAGAACCTGACATCACAATAAAACAATGCAATGGCTGCATAGAGGGGGCTGTTGGTTTAAGTACCAATGAGACATGAAATAGAATCCAGAAAGTCTAGACTGAACAACAGATCCTTGGGTTGGAAAGTTTATCACATTTCCAAACACTGCACAAATATTCTGTGAGAGGATTTTAGAAGTGTTCGTGTAAATGATTACTTAGTGTATAAACAGGATAAACTGGAGAAATACTACACCAAAATTAGCACATTTGTAGATTTTGTGAATATGGGAGTTTCTTCAAACTCAACAGTGACCGAATGGTGTTTGGAGGCAGAGGAGATTTGTGGCTAAGATGGCAAAAAGTTGTGAAGTCACTTACAAAGGTGACTAACGCAGCACAGCATTGCAGCAGGAAATATAGATATGTCCATTTAAAGATTTTCTGGATACGGTGCATCATATTGCAAAGTGAATTAGTGTCATCCGACAAAGATCTTGGGATCTTATTTAGACATCGAGACATGGAGTCTGGTTATATTGGTGAATGTAGCTCCAGTAATGACTCTGCATTTTGAGACTGCATCTTCAGCACATTTTTAACTGTTTATGCATTATGCATTTAATTGTGACCCAGTGGGATGTTAGGGTTAGGCCTAAGAAGAAAGGTGGGTGGTCCTTTATTAACATAAACAGTGTGAAATTTCCTCATTATGATGCTGAAGGAAAGATTGGTGACTCCAGCTATTGCCACCTTGGCAGCATCAGGTTCCACCTTGCTCCTGGCTAATTCACAAACAGGCAGAAAAGTGAAGTGTCAAGCTATGGCAGGCATCCAGCCTCCAAGACAAGAGTTAAAAACTCATGATGACACTATCATCTCAAAGTGGCCAAGCACTTAATTATGCATATCTGCAAGCCTTAACACAAATAAGCAGGTCTTTGAACATAGAGGTCTGACAGGACTGACTCCTGAGAAAAATGTGGCTTCTCAGCTGCTAAATCCTGCACTATTATCATTTTACAACTTCCTGAAACCACTGCTTGTTGTTGTGGCTTTTTCTTCCAGAAATGTATGATTCTTTCTACAGCCATGTACCTGCTTAATCCAAAACACCAAATATACTTAATTTACAGGAACTGTCAGCATACATCAATTGAATTGCTTTGCTGAGGGAAAAAAGATAACATGCTACATTTCATTACAAAATGACTCCTGGACTGTGCTGAAAAGCTCAGACTGAAGATTGTTAACAGTGTAAGAGGATCTGGGGGATTTTTCCAACTGCCTTGCTCAAGGTCATTCAGCGGGAACTGTGGGAAGATAGTTTCTTCCCCTTTAGAACTCAGCAGCTGGTCTGGTAGATTCAAACCTCCATGTCAACAATATGTGATCCCCTCTTCAAGGCAAGGTTTTACACTTCACTGAACTATGCATGTTACAATTAAGCGGGTGGATGTAATTCCCCTCAAAATGGTTTATTTACTCCTTTAGGAAAGTCTCAGAAATTGCTGCCACCAAAAAACAATTTGCGGCCTAACAAGCGACTGGGGCGTAGAAGGTTTCCACTTTTAAAAGACGCTGTCGATCCTGGAGTCTGCAGTCAGCGACAACATTCACGTTTCCAGCCCAAGGGGGGAGAGAAAGAAAACATCCAGCCAGATTGCAGAATAATTTCCCCTCTTTGATTCTGTGTCCAGAGAAATGAGACAGGAAGTTGACTATTCCTCCAGACCACCAGTGACTGGCAGAGGACAGATGGAGTCTGCTTTCGCTGATCTCAGATCAGAGACTGATTTCTGTCTTCTGACCCGACTGTGTTCATACAAGCAGCCACACACTGATCCATGGTCGGCCCCTCAGGTCATCTCCTTTCTCTACACCCCAGTGACCCAGCCAAGAAAATGAATTTAGCATGCCACGGTCTTATCTCATTGCCAGACACTCTGAATTTTGTAGCTAATTTGCTTTCATTATTGCCAGATGTGGTGACATGCAGACAGATGTTTATTATATTAAATAGCTACAGGCGGCTCGCAGAAATGATTATTCCTCTGTTATGAGGCGCAGGAAATCTGCCTTGGGATTGGTGTCTGAATTTTTACGACTGCTGAGCTTGTCTCAACATTAGATATGCCTTGTCAGTACTAAAATACAGATTTAAAAAATGAGGTGACCTTAGCTGTTGGTATTTGAGGTCATGCTCACTCTGGGTCTGACTTCCAAACTGTTGACAGACAAATCCAACAAGATTTGTGCTGTGCTGCTTTTCATGGATGAGTTTTCGCCTTTGCTGGCTGTCTGTTTGGGTTATCTGCTCATTTCGCAACACATTTTGATCATTAGGAGATTATCTCAAAGCTTGGTGAGAATCTTTTGGCCATATCAGATCACAGAAACAGCACTCACTTGACCCACACACCAGCCGAAAGCCTAATTCAGCTTGGAAACACTGAACTGGAGAAATCCCACGGTCATATAATATGTTCACACGAGTTGCCATCAGCATGGATCCCAGCATGGACTCCATAAAAACCCCATCAGACCATCTCTTTTCAAACTCCAATCCAGCCATGGCTCTATGTATGATTAGAAGCATATACAAGAGCTTTGCATCTTGCAGATGTTACCATAAATCACCGGTTGGCCCTGCCTTTGCAACTGGCTGCCTGACAAATGTTCCACAATAACTGCGGCCCCCACCCCACCCTTCCAGTAAAAAGTAAAAAAAAGAAAAAAAGAAAAGAGGGTAAAAGAAAAAGAGAAAAAAAAAGGCCTGGAATTTCTGCCTGGTTGCTTGTAACTCTTTCAGGACTATTGTAAAATCTCAGCCATGTCAGCACAGGTGGAAACCTGAGGGGTCGTAAAAGCAGAAAGAAAAGAAGCCCGCCCATTCCAGGCTTTCTCTTTTCCCACAATGTCTCAAACTCCCCACTGTCTCAGGCAGCCTTCCACTGTGACTAATTCCACACAAATCTGAAGAACTAAATCAGTTGGTGTGCCTGTGTGTCTGTGGACAGCAGTAACCAACACCCCATGCCTGTAAAAGACCCAACCATAATGAGAGAGAGAGGGAGACCAGGCTGTGAATCATAGTCTCTGGGGGCATTGGAGAAGGATTCTGTCTGTAGGCAACTTTCAAAGTATAAATCTCTGACCCCCATCCTGGTACTTTAACAAAGTTTCACATTGATATTGACAGGAGGAGAGGCCAATTAAGGAAGGCTAGAACTGGACAAATGAAGTCCAGTGTTTATTTTCTGCAGGTTATTTTACATTTACATTGATTTCAGGTACACATGACAAAGTCAAATGGAACATAAAAAAGGCTCTATGTTTAAAATATTGTAAAGTTTCTGATATTATATTTTAGGAGATGATTTGCTTAGCCTGTAATAAAGACTGGAAGCAGAGTTTGCACACATCTAAAAGGGGAGAGAGGGCAGAAGCTTGGATCAAGTCTGTTTATCAGTTGCTACTTCACTTTGGTCCAGACTGAAGTATCAGTGTGGTGAATGGCCATGAAATTTGTTTTCCTCCAGCACCCCCAGGTTATTTATAGTTTGAAATGAAATGTCTCAACATCTACAGGGTAATTTGCCATGAAATTTGGTACAGACATTCAGGGTCCCCACAGAATTAGTTGAAATAACTTTGGTGATCTTTTAACTTTCAGGTTTAAAACCTACTTTGACTTGAAAGACTACTAAAACAAAACAGCCCTATTTGTAGTCCTTAGTTAATGCTAGCAGGCTTAATACAAATTGCAAGAAAAACAAGGTAAAATATTTTGTTCACCATCACAAAACGGTCCATCTTCAAAACAGCCAATCAAAATGCGACATAAACTAATGACACTACCTGCATGTGACAGGGGTGCAGTCAAAACACATCTTAACACACTAATAAAACACAAAGTTGCATCACATGCTAAGTTGTGGTTAGTTTTAACAAAGGCCAAGTGAGCTGTTGTTTTGAGCTACAGTATTGTTGCTATGCTTTTTAGCTCAGGTAAGCAAAGCTAACAGTTAACAGTCTCCTTGAATTGCATTGCCAGATTGAGGTGACTAACAAGTGTACATTGTATATTATGTAAACTATGTGTTTAGTTGACTGGCAACTAGGGTAATATCAGCTTTAAAATATTGCAGACAACAGTATCGGCAGGTGTGTAAGTCCCGTTTAACCTTCATTAGAAATGTGAGTTGCAATCATGTCCAATTCCGAATACTTATATATTTGTGTGATTACTTTATTACTTAGGTCTCTGACATAGCTCATGCTGCCTCCTTTTCAAACCTTCAGCCATGTTTTGAAGTCTGGGGTATTTCACGGTGTGAATTTGGGAGGGGGGGAGTGAGGTGTGATGGCTGGTGGTGATGAGAGCACAGATTTATAAGCGAGACAGTGCCACAGGCTAAGCTGTTCCTCTGCACCTGGGATATATAGATGGTTTTTTCAGCATTTACTTATAAGTTTTTCAAACCAATAGACTATATATAATGTATTTTGATAAAAGATACTAATTACTACTAAACATCTCAGTAACAGGAAAACAGGTCACAAGAGGAAAACAGACATTAGAACATATAACCAAATTTGTTCCCTTCAAACACTCAGGTATAATCCTAAACAAATTGCCAATAAGGAAGTAATTGTTGTCTGTGTGTAGCTTTAGTTAAAGCCTTCGTCTGGATAAGTCCAGGCTGGTGAAGCTTTGACCCCCAGGGGTTTTTTTTTTCAAATGAGGAAAAGGTGACCTTGTGAGTTTAGTGTAAACTCCAGGTGGTTTCCGCTTATCCTTCAACACTATCTGATGCCACAGCCACGTTGCATTCCTTCACTGAATAAGCAAAGAAAGCTGCGACACGGTGGCTGTAGCAAAGAGTCTGCAATTATCTTTTCAATTTGTATGAGCCTGTTTGATCCCGTTGACAGATTGTATAGACCTTTATATACATGTGTGCTGATTTATGATATGCAGGTACGTACTGCTCTATAGTGATCCAGAAATGTAAACTGCTGTTAAAGTTTAGGGGGCAGAAGTAAAGCTAAAAAAAATGAGTGAAAAAGAATTGCTACCAATGTAATTAGGTATTTTTGAACCCATTCCACATTAGTGTGTCCATTCACACAGTGTTGTGCTGCAACATGTCCAACTCTGCCCTGTGACTCAAACTTAAATCTTGCTAAATCTTCACATGTGGGATCTTGCTCCAACTGCATTTCTGTTTTTTTTTTCAATACCAAGGCCTCACTGTATAGTTCACTGATTGGTTTTACAGTCTTGTTCTCTTTCTTTTCATGTATACATGACTGTACTGTAAAAAAGCTACAAATTGAGCAGTGTCATGATCATATGATCAACAAATCCGAGTAGCAGTTGTAGGGTGTAGTATGTCTGTGGATGCTCTCAGTATTTTGTAGAAGTTAAAACAGTGGCAGTAATAGCAAAATAGTCCCCATAGGCCTCAACATTAAAATGCCTGGTGATACAGCAGAAAACATCTCAAACTCTCTGCACACATGCTTCTCGTGAAATGTGAAAAGTCGGCGCCGAAACAAACTTTGTTCTTGTTGTTGCCACCACGAGAGAACACGCTTCTATCTATCTATCTATCTATCTATCTATCTATCTATCTATCTATCTATCTTTTTCTTCCCAGACCCCATTGGCTGCACACACAGCTAGTGTAAGCTGGAAAGAGAAGTACACAAAACTGTACGGACCCTTTTAGGGAAAACCCAAACAGCGAAAGCAAATAGAGAAACTGGTTTTCAACGCCACTGTCAATATGTATAAATAAAAAGAAGTAAAAATTGAATTTTAATAATGTGTGAAAACACAAAATAAACCTTTAGAAGTGGCTCAGTCATCACTCAGCACCTGACCTTTGACCTCTCAAGGAATGAACACTTCAGACACTCTTGGGTCAAACACACTGGCACTGAGTGTGTGCTTGACCCCCGATTATGAGCTAATAGACACACACAATACATGTTTTATTTTTATCTAAGCTCTTATTCTAATTATCAAAGAGCTTTATCTCTTTTTACACTATATTTTATTTTAGAACGTTCCCCCCCTTCAAGCAGTTTTCAAAAGGCGTGAGTGCTGCTGTCCCAGGAAGTGATGGGAAAAGCCTTGTGATGACAACGAGCAAACAAACACTAAAGGTTTTTAATTTCAGGCCAAGCCTGCTGTCGACTGCTCAAATATGATAAGCAAAGGAAGGAATGAGGACAAGGGAAGCAGAAAAGAGAATGACCAATGCAGTGCTAATCAAGCCCTCTTTTTTAAAAGAGGAGAAATATCTCTCCCCTTTGTTGATGCTGAGAGCTCTTTGTAGAGACCTAATCTGATAACAGGGTGTGAGTGTTTTCACAAGTTAACCTCTTTACTATGTACTGAGACCCAGAGCCGCCAAATGGTGTTTGTGAAACCTGCCGTGCTGCATTGAGTCTCGCTAAGGGGAGTAACACTTCCAAACAAAAGTTTCATCTTGTTCTGATTATTGGCCTCAAATGGATTTTCAATAGCTTCTCTGGGAAGGAATGTTTGGACCGCCAGAGTTTATATGTTAGCTGGAATGTCATAGCAATTAACCAATACTTTCTTCATGTGTGCCAGTCATTAATGAGTACAATATGCCCAGTCTGTCCACATGCAATGAATTCAAACTTGGCTGGGATTCTTTTGAGTCCAGATTCAGAGGATATAACTACGTCAAAGATTAAATGCTGAGATAAACGGTAATGTACAAAAGTAAAGGTATTCTAAAATACCAAGTTTTGCATTTCTGTAAGTGAAAAGCAGTCTAAAGGCTTCTGCATTCTGGTCTGGTCTGACAAAACAAACAGCCAATACCATCACACCCAATGAGCCCTGTGTGCATGTTCTGGCAGGCACTGTTGTGCAAGCTCTGCTTTTTAGAGCAACTGAGCTGTCGAATATTTATTGTTTGGTTAGGGTTTCAGTGAGAAATTATGACATCAGTCATAGTGGCGACTTGGCAAGGAGGGGAGAGAAAGAGGGGTGAAAGGGTGTGAGGGGATTTCCCACTATTCCCTCAGACTAACCCTGTCTTAATCCAATTGTATAGATCTGTCCAGAAAGGCTGCATGATGATGGATGGGTTTGTCTTTGATTGGTTCTCTTTGAATCTCAGAGGCTTTTGAAAGCAGAAACAGTATGTTATGTTCTAAACTAAACTGATGAAATGGCAAGTCATTGAAAGATCTTATAGGTGGTCAGTATGCATGACATCCAATAAATCAGCATCTGGAGTTTCAATGAATTGCTGTTTTCTAACACTTTTTCTAGTCTATACGAAGAACTAGTCTGGTCCCTGTGGGTTCAAGTTGGATTTCAAGGGGGCAGTACCAACAAATGCAGTATAAACTGCCATTTGAAGGATTTGGATAAACGTACAACTAATCAAATAAAAACAAAGCATATGTTATAGGCAGAGCAACAATAAGACTACTATCAACAAAAAAACAACCAAATGACATGCAGTGGAGTAGGTATGCTGGTGAACGATGGAAAATCCAAGGAGTGTAATGAATGCAAACTGCATCTGTATGTCTGTGGATGCTCTCATTCATCCTATAAAAACCTTTAACAACTTGGAATATGAATATGAAGGTCGATCATCATCACTTGAATGAGGTAAACTTCAATCAGCCCTGTTTGGAGAAGTTCCTAAATGGTTAAAGTTTTGCAGTATAAGAATATTATCGATCGTTTACCTTGCCATCAGATGACCTCATCGAACAATTAACCCATTTTCAACTATTCCAAAGCAACAGGCTCAGATTTTATGGCCTATATACCAGTCCAACTCTGCTACAAAACTGCTGAGAAACAAAAAATAATCCCTTACAGGCCTAATATGTCACATGCTTGTGGGCCCACCCAGAAGAGTGACTGCAGCCATTTGTATTATTTCATAAGCTATTTTATCATCTGCTCTGCTGTGCTGAAAACGTACACATGTCCTCCCACACTGACTGAAAAAGCAAGCTCCAGGAAAAGGAGGCATCTTTTTCCCCCACAGCATGAGGACGGGGCATCTCTGCGCTCTTTTTTCATAACAAAGATTTTCAAATGTTTTCCAGACTGGATGGCAGCAGCCTCTGTGTGGCGACTCCATCAGCATCTTGGATAATGTCTTGGCACTGTCGGCTCAGTTTCTGAAACATAAATAAGACTGGCAGACGGAGGCTCCAGAGGGCCTCCTCCCTAGTTGTTTAGTGCCCCCTCCTTTAGTTGGGGAGGTTCACATGATCATGTTTGCTGAAAATAGGTGGATGTTTTGACTGTATTTCTTTATTTAAAAGTTATAATATTCCTGTCCAGACTTACAATGTGTCTCTGGGGTAATATATATGATTTATAGGGCCATAAACTATAATCACAACAAAGCATTAATGAAAAGGGTCATCTGATATGTGCTATGATTGCAGAGCATGAAAAAAGACACTTAAACTAAAATGAATAATGATTTTAAAGAAGCTAAAAAGGGGCAAAAAGTGCAAAAGAAAGACTGAAAGTCAAGGTGGGAAAGCCACAGAGACACACAGAGAAGGCGGAGGAGAGAAGGCCTGCAGAGGCTAACATCTATCCTGGCCTGAATTACTATCATTATTGTAATGACTCTGTAATGTTTTCTTTCCTGGACCAGTAATTGTTACCAATCCCGCTGTTCAGAAGTGCAGGTGGACAAATTGCTGCCAAGCATTACTTTCCATGATAGCAAGGGGGACATAATCATTTCCACCATCCAGGCTTCAAACCAGACGTTTTCTCCTGTCGGTCAAACTGGTGGCATTTGTGGCCAAGTTACTCTTTCCACTTGCACAAAACAAAACAAAGAACTCCAAAAACTTCAGAAATATCCTCCCCTCAAAACAAGTTCTGCTCCTGAACACACTGAAGTACTGTTGCACTGCTACCATGCTTTGTATTTGTCTGGCCTCTAGTAGAAGATGTTTTTAAAGAATATATGCAGATGTTCTCCAGCTCTCAACATGAGCCAGAGTTATGTTGTATCTGCATGTATTGACCCTTTTAAACTTCCACGCTCCATATAACTCACATGAACCCCCGCCCACCACCACCTGCGGCAAACTGTCCATGACTCTTAAAACCAGCCAGATGTTGCTTTGAGTCTGAGCTGTTTCATGACAAAGAACGATACAAATTTGGTGTGTGAGGATTTTTATTGGTTAAAATGCTGGCTCGCATGACTTTATTTAATCTATGAACAAATGACATCTTATTAAACTAACCCTAATTAGTGAAATCATTTAGTTATCCTCCACAGGTCTTTTCTACTTGGTTTAATTTTTCCTACTCTTCCAAAAATGACTTTCAACTACACCCCGGGGAACACGTCTGGACTTGTTGCCCTCAGTGTTTTTTGGAAGGAGGAGAAGTCAGAAAAAGGGACTTCTCAGGTTTTCTAGTTAACACTGCATTCAGATTAGTTCTCTGCTACCGTGACAAGTTATTGGAAGGGTTGGAAAATTAGCCTTACATGATATCCCGTGCTATTGATTGCTTAGCCTAGCACATTTTAGCAACCTATTATTAAAGCTGAAAAAATGGCACAATGTTGTTATATGTTAGGTACTTGTTTTAAGAAGAGGCTGTTTGAGGAGCTTCACAGCTAACCACACAACATTTAAACACACATGGCTGTAAGCTCCTGGTAAGAACTGATACCTTCACCCAATGTGCTTGGAACTGGAAGTCAGCACACTCAGTCTTTTGCTTAGCACACCTCAGTAATAATCACTGACACCATTTAATACTGTGATTTTTTACTGCATCGGTCTTGTTGCTCAGCAACATCCACAGAAGCTTTTTCTGTGTTTAATTCAAGCCACACAATAGTCTAAATAAAATAGTAGACAACACACTCCCTGATTGCAGTATGAATGAAACAGCAAGTGAACTGAATGTCCACAGTGGTCGACACGTGCACACTTGAAACCATTTAAAAAATACCTAAAACTGGCACACAATGAAACCCCAAACAATGAACTTGCCACAGTAACAAATCCCAAAGACCCTCAGATTTTACATACATGACATCAAGCAGCCACAGGATGGCGCTAGTTGTTTTATGCTAGTTATGTATTCACAAACCGTTTCAATCGGCTTCACAATATGATCACAATTGTGATTCTTCTAGTGAGGTCAGAGGTCAGATACCTTTCATTTTACATTCTGGAAATGGAACATTGTTGATATAAGATATCAGAGTGCAGCTTTAACAAAACAACACAGGGAATGAAATGAGGTATTGGGTATGGGTATTCTGTAGCAGCCTCACTACATGAAATGGACACATAAGGGAACCTTTGAAGGTACTGCATGCTGCAGTTCATTTTCAGACTATATGTGTCAGAGGCATACCACCCCCCCCCCCCCCCCCACACACACACACACACCCCCATCGCACCCCTCTTTTTTCCCACCAGCAACTTTCTTTTCAGCCCCAGATGGTCTTTCACTGACTTCTTTAAAGTCCTCGCAGGCGAACATACATCAAACAGCAAATTCCACATCTTTTGAAAGTGTTGTAATTACCAGCATGAACGCAACACATATGTGACACACACTGCATCAATCATACAGTAACACCTGATTTTAATCACCTCATCATGGCTGCATGGCTGGTTTTGACACCCACAAAATGGCTTAGAGCTAAACGCCCAAGAGAGAAAAAGTAGGATATTAAAAACTATAATTCTCAGGAAAAATGGCACGACAGTCATCGGCGCTGTTGTTGTCATTAAGTTAGAAGCAGCCCGACATGAGCCCAATGTTGCACTTCTCTGCCCCTGCAGTGGATTTTTTTTTAATTGCCTTGACATCATGAAAACATGTCAACTCTACTATCCACAAATAAAAACACAAAAATTTAATTTTCAATTTTGATGACAAAGAGGAGAAGTTGTGGGGGAAAAGTTGTGCATTCTCAGACCTGACCACAATGACAGGGTTTTGAGCCGCTGGTGATATTGTGGTTTTTGCACTACACTTCTGGAAGTATTCTAAAATTGCAGAATTTCTCAAGATTTTGGTAGAAGCACATGCCATTACAGTATCAGCAGCCCCAGTGTTATGTCGGCCACTTGTGAGCCGTGCTGTAACGAGTATTTCAGAAAGAAAGAAGGTTTTGGTAATGATGACATCCCCTTTATGTCATTTTTGGTAGACAGAGTTAAAATGGTTTCTCTCTTATCGCTGACACTGTGAAAATGTTGTTTTTCTTTGGTCCATTGCCGCTCTACAGGTTAACCCAACAGAGATAAAATGGCAAATATGCGGGTAAACTGCTACCTCAGCAGACAAGAAAGACAGACATTAAACATCAGAATTTCTTTAGCCTGAATAATCACTGCCTGTTTACCTTTCCACCAGCTCCTTGAGAATGCATCTCCTTAGCCATAACTGTCTTGAGATGATGTTGTGGCCAGAGAAAGCAGAGAAATTGTAAAATTGTATGTAGTCTACATAGAGCTGAATAAACAGAAAATGGGTATTTATTCTCTGCGTCATAATAAAAGCAACAACAGACTGAACAGAAATAATATTTGCAACGTTTAAAAGGCTGACTACATATGGACATACTGCCCAACATATGTTATATGTTTATGTTAACAGACGTTGTAATGCGCCCAACATCATCTGAACATGGGACCAATAAAATCCAAGGAGGTGGGCGGGGGACGGTGGATGAGTGCTCAGCATCTTGGACTTTCACTAAGTTCAGACTGACGGACCAAATTTCTATGGGCTGGTTAAAGCAGTATTCACCTATCTTTTCTAACAAGCAAAAATATTACATTGGAACAAAAATATTAATCAAATTATGATCTTGGTCCATTTCTTGCTTAAACACATGAAATGTGGGAAAAAAATCTCTGTCACTCCCACTTGCTCTACATAAGGTGTCATTCTTTATGACATTTTTGAGGGGCTTTTTTTAGGTATTCACATGGGGTTTACATGCATTTTTTGTGCCGGCATCATTCACACATGTTATTATTCAGCCTCTGGCTTATTGTCTTTGGCCCTCGCCCACCACAGTGTAAGTCAGTGAGCCTTAGCATGCTGTATGGGAGAGACATGTTTCTGGTCAGTGACTCATGCAGCATGTTGAACCATGTGAAACCACAGCTCAGTGCCCCTGTGTTAGTCTGCCAGGAGGCCTACACTACTGTCGGAGCGTGCCTTGCGAGCTGTTTCCATGCTCTCCCAGCTAGCAAACTTGCAAACAGCTGCGTTTTCCATCAGAAGTGGTTTCTGGAGATGTGTTTTTTTTCCTGTCTTCCTGAGGGAGTAGGGAGGGTGGGTGATCAGTGGGATTGGGAGGCAGAGCTTCAGATAAAAGTGATATGTGCCTCGTACTCAATGGTACAGTCCATGCACACGTTTATTAACCTCAAAGCCCTGAAACATGCAGACTAAGATTTACTGCGGCACAGACAACTTGAAGAAAGTCACCATGGCCTGTGGGGCAAAACCAATCAGAGAGTTTTCTTAAGTAATGAACTGTGAGATGAGTCACTTAAACTCACATTAAAGGAATGACTTTAAGAAATGAAAAATGCTGCGTCTTGTTCTCACTTCAGGTTCAGTCTTGTGTGCAGTCTGTTAATTTAATGCAGGGTTTTAACAAGAAAACAAATCATTCAGGACCCCTGAGCATCAATCACTTCCTCCACTCTGCTGCAACACCTCCCCCTGTACTGGGTGTGTGTTCACTCTGCAAAAACAGGATTTATTGTGTATTTACCCTGCGATACTTATGTCAGATCCTGGGGTTAATTTAGAGGTTAGTAAACTGGACAAGGTCAGAGTACTGGGAAGAGGGCTCTTGTGTGAAACAGGAAGCAGCATCAGAGCGACCTCTAGTGGAACCGCATGTAAATATAGTATTGATGAAGTAAAGAGGCTGATCAGATTGTTAACATTCAAAAGTGAATAGCTCTGAAAGAAATTTGCTGTCATTAATAAAGGGGTAGAACTTCAAGAGGAAGCTCCTGATTGGAGCGTGTCTAGGGAAATCAAATGTTTCTTCTCAATGACACAAAGCTGCCCTTAAGCAGGGCAAATAATCAATGACTGTATTAAACACGATGGAGCCAGGAGCCAAAATTAGGTGAAGTCAGTTGCCCCACTTTGGCACTTTAGTAATCCAGCTTTGAATTAATGTTATATACTCAGGCCAGTACCAATGATTTCAGCATTATTAAACAAATGTAAGAAATGTATTTCCTCCTGATAGATCGTCTCACAGAGAATATAATATCTTCATAGAAAAACAGAGAAAGTAAAACGCACATAAGAGTGTTCATTCTGTTATCTGTGGAGAAATCCATCTGAAGTGTATCATCCATGCTGTGTTAGGAGGAGAATCTGACTGGCTCCTTTTTTTATATTCCCTTCACTTTGATTCTACTTTTTACTCAAGTCACCAAAGTTCACCCGAAGATCAATGTGTTTCTCCTACTTTGAGCATGTTAGATAAGTAGAGTGTGTTAAGGTCGTGTTCTATGTACGATTTCTTTTTGTTTACTCTTTAATTGCCTGCCGGATGAGACAGAGAGAGAAGTGCCCAAGCCACTGGCTGATCAATAGCGGCGGGTGTGGAGTTAAAAGCTGATCCTGCCTCATCAGGCAGCAACTAATGAGTGTGATGTGCGGTAAAGATACAGGGTCAAAGCCATATTCACCATCCTGAATAACAAACCCCATGCTGAGCCAACTCAGGCAAACGATAATTAGACAGAATGCTGCAGGAGTTCAAGATGCGTTCTCATTTAGATATAAGACTCTGCTTTGATGATACATGGCAACACTGCTATGTCTGTTTCTGCTCTGCTCACAGTCTCTAACCTGTCCAATTAACTACGTGCTTATGAGCCACGTAACCTTTATAACCCTTAGAGCTCTATGGAAAACTTAAAGCCAGAATGATTTTGACCAAAGAAAAGCAAAGGTGTAATTGTATTCATGGCCTCACATCTGATTTGATCAGAACAAGCTGCTAGTTACAGGGATCAAACCCTTGACCTTTCAGATACAGGACAGCAGGCCTATCTTGCCACCGGCTCACTGTGCTGCCCCAGTTCATATCTACTATGACAGAGACAGGCACTAATCCCTCCCTCACACTGGTCCTCAGCGAAGACACGGTAATCCTCCCCGTTGTGGATGTTCAGGTTCAGCTGTTCCGCCTGCTGCCAGAGCTCAACCACACAACTGTGACAAAGCCTCCAGATTGGAGGACAGTTATCTGGACTTGCAACGCAGGAGACGAGAGGTCAAACTAAATTGGCTCACCAGAGAGTGGAGTCCACCCTTTAGGCAATCTCCTACTCCTCCCTTCAATGAATTGGAAGTCCCACCGGCGGCCCGCTCGGCACCGAGAAGGCCGGCCACATTTCACAAATAGGGCGAAGAGGAGGACGAGGTGATCCTCTGACGTCCTTGGAGTTTCGCATGACAAAGTATTCAAAGGCAGGAGAGATTTCCGCCTTAGCTGTCCTCACAAGGCTACAGGACTCTTGTCCACTACAGTGACCACAAGCTACTGCAATCAGTTTTACCAAGAGAAGCCCTTTATTAACCACATTCTGTAGTCAGATTACAATTTGTGTGCAGAATGGCACAGAAATGGATTCCAGCAAATGCAATCATCCTCAAGACCTGACTCACTCACACTCACTCACAGCCGCATCAAAGGCTTAGCATCTTGTAGAAAAGGCTGCATTTTTAGATCAGAATAACATCAATCTATTTGTATAACCTTAAAGATGCACTTACCTTACCGGAGGATTGGCTGATGTTTTAAGTGTTTTATAGCTTCTACAGATGATTAATATTCTTTGTTTTAATGCAAAACTGCCAAACTAATTGGTTGCTATCGGATTGTGAAGAGAAGTTACACTACTTCAACAAAAAGTGCATCAGAATGAAAACTCCTACCTGACCTTTAAGAGAAAAGCCAAATAACTGCAGTTCCTAAAATGACCACTAGACGCTGGATCTAAATGTTAGTTTACAGCTCAGCCTCAGTCTTTATAGTTTATTTCTACACTCACAACATTTGGACTCCATAGTGTTTATGTGTATTATATGTTTAAGGTATCTTCTGTCATGTTGTTCAGTTAATTACATCTTTTTTCATCCTGCATCATTTGTTCTATTTGTTAGAGTTTACAACAGTATTTTCTTCCTTGGTTTTTGTCCTTACTTAAACGAATCATTCCTGTACTTTCAGAGTTCATCAAATTACTTTCAACAAATATATGACTCATGATACTTTGTCAAGGTTAGAGAGGCTGGCTGTTAGGATTTATTAATGAGCCTGTGGCTTTAGGGAGAGTTAATAAAAAGAAAAACATCCCTGCTCTTACCCTGGGACATTGTCCAGCGGTTGTTATGTTAATCACTTAGGCCTAATTAATACCATGCATATTATTAGCAAAATGAAGATCCAAATGTCAGCACGCGTTAATTACTGCTGTAGAAGTCATCTAGCCTACATTTCTCCCGTGAATGTTCACAGTCTGTCAGCACTAATTTACCTGAACCCCTCTCATCTGTGCCAGTGGCTGAATGACATTATATTTTATCTGTTTTCAGAGTCAGTGGAGTGGAAGAGAAAATATACTGTCCAGCCAGATCTGTACTTCACTCTAAAGACAGGATGTTTAGCAGTATCAAGATGATCTAGAGTGTTTTAGGGGGATTTCCTGATATAATCTCCAGTCCTTTCATTCCTAATAAACCTCAGTCTATGTAGCACAAATCCCTCGACTTGTTGTTGGTATTGAGACAACGTGGGAAAAGGAAAAGGGCACTTAACTGGCTCGCCACCTCCTTCCTTTATAGAAGCCACACATGACAAAAATATCATGATCTCTATATTCTGTAAGGAGCATGAACATCAGCCTTAAGACTTAAGACTTTATCAATAACTCTGACAGTATCTATATACAGAATAACAAGCAGTTCTCTATGGAGACGTACAGCAAACATCACTTACCCAGATTGGTACAAGACGTAGTTCAGCAGCATCTGGCTGCATCTACAAACAGAGACCCACATTATTCAAAACAGTCTACATTCAGTCACACTTATAATAATTATAAAAATCATACTTGAACTGGTTTGTGTCCTGACTTTGACAGCACAGGGTTAAAGAGTGGTGTTCACATTACATAAAAATGATGGTGCTACAAAGATGATCTCTCCCAACTTTAAACAGCTTCTTAATTAATCCTCAACTTGCACACATAATTAATTGATTTACATGCTCACCCCCCACAGCAGTCTCAAACAGTGCTTCCCTGCTGGGAAAGTTAATTGTCAGGTTAGACGGTTTGCCTCCAGAGAATTTGTGCTGTGAATTATAATGATTTTAACTTTTCTTTCCACCATCAGTATATCCTGTTCACAATGTCACAAATTTAAAATTTGATGGTGAAATAATTTAATTTAATAATTCGTCATTTTGGGTAGATACATCACTTCTGCCACTGCTAATTTGAAAAATTAATGCATATACAAGCAAATTAGCATAGCTTGACAATTAGCTTTAGCTAATGTGTGCTAACTACGAACATACCAACCAGTGAGTTATAACAATGAGTGTAATTGAGAATAGCAAAGAATGTTTAGACCTTGTTAGTACAGATTAAATAAAAACCTACTGCAATTAGTAAACGTTAGAGGTGGAAGCAGTTTACAGTCTTCAGCTAAACTAGCATTAGCTTTTCAGCTAGCTCTTGACAAGAAAATACAGAACAGATATGTGTCTCTGCCATAGTTTGTGGTAATTACAGCTACTTTTTACATTAACGAAATTCAAACAGGTTGACATTTATGGAAAGATAATAGTTACCACCAGAACTTGGGACTTAGCACTTGTTAGCCCCTCTTAATGCTAAACTGGGTTAGCAAGCATTAGCGTCTCAGCTAACTTTAGGCAGGAACACCTTAACCATAATTTCCGAACTGTTCCTATCATCAAAATAATATAATAACAATTACAGATATTACTAATACTGTCCTGAATTCCTAATGCTGCCATGTTTACAAGGCTAGATGTTGCTAGCCAAATGTTATTAGTCTACTCTACCTTAACCCTGACTTGTTCTTTTTATGTTGCAGTATATTTCTTCTTCACTTGAATCATTTTTGTAGTGCATGCATGATGTCAGCTGATAAAACAAGGTTTACTGCGGCCATCTTTAGCTATTTGCACTCTTGTCCTCAATCACCTGAAAATGATTGTTCTCCTCAGGCTAAAGAACAGGCGACTGGGCTCAATATATTCTCATTGTTCAAGCATTTCCCCAGAGTGGCACAGATACAGGGACGGAAAAATCACCATGTTAGCTGAAGGATGCCACATCTGCCATCAGGCAGCCCCCCCGTCTTTATTTTACTTCCGTCTTTCAGTCAGGCTCATTTCAAAGTCATCTGAGACCTTGAGGAGGAAAAGTACACTGTGTTTTGTTTTCTATATAAAAATATGTTGTGCAGAGACATTCATACAAACATGGCTGCCAGCAAAAACACAGGTAAATAATCCAGGCGTCTCTCTGTCCCCATGAGGAGCCAGACACCTTAAAACTTCCCAAAGACAAGAGAGTGGTCCTCGCTCTTCACTGCTTCTCTGCGTTACAACTAAATCTGACATTATTCTAATTAATGAGACGAGTTCATTACAGCTCTCGGGGGTTAATGTGTTGTCCTGCAGCAGATTAGTGAAGGGATTTCAGTGTTGCTGGAGCATCCTAATTAGATCACAGTGGGTGCTGCCTACTTAAATAGATGGAATAATGAAAGTCGTCACTCTTCTCAGCAGCAACTTGATTATTGTGCCGTAATCTCTGCTCATAAAAAAAGTCTCCGCATTCACCTGGAACAGGACACCAGTGAAATGAATTCAATTATATGTATCAATAAAACCTTTCTCCGAAAGTTTCTCTCTGGTCCTGGTGGTGAGAATCAGTGGGACAACACTGCCATCTAATTAACGGTGATGGTACTGCAGTGGGTTGGAGCAAGCCTTCCTTCACACACAAATAAAACAGGGTGGAAGTATGAGTGATTTCACTAAAACAAAGTTGTTTGACAGAAAAAATTGCAAATCAGTATTTTCAGACGGATTGTATCATATTAAACAAGTATATTACTAAAGAAAAAATATTCTTTTATTGCTTTTTCTTTTTTCCCCAAGCAGAAATAATGCATGTTATTTACATTTAGTAAAAAAAAACTGTTTTGTCACCCAAAGCTTCCCAAAGGAAGTATTTTGATGAGTATATCATTCAACAGTAAATTTGCATTAATCAATAACTTAGTATTGATATATATGTAATGTAAAAAAAACATAGATTATGGTGTCGAATCCACACAAACTAACTGTTATGGAATGACTTGGTGTCTTTTAGCTCATTGTTTTGGTTCATACTCAGCAGTCTCATCACATTTATGAATTGGAATATCTCCATTTCCTCAGCATGTCTTAAATAATGACTGCAGCCCTGAGCATGCAGTAAGTCTTCTTACAAATTCACAGCCTTGTTTTGTGTAATTGTATCAAAAGCATTTGGCAGCTAAGCATTTGATTTGTTCACAATTCCAAACAGTAATTCTATTGTTGTGTCTGATTTCTTTATTTAGCCTGCTTGGCTGTATGACATTGCACAAATCCAAAATATCACTCCAGTCTTTTTTGTTTTGTTGTATTTGCCTCACATTAATCCCACTGCCTTCAAACTGTTTTCATCCTTTTCCATTAAGCTGCTAAAATAACCTAATCTCCGTCGCTCGTCCCATCCCGCCCACTCACTCACTTATTATTGTTCAAACCCACACTCATCTTGTGCTTTTGTGGTGTTTTCTAAGTGGGGAATATTGAGATTGGCATATTACACTACAACACCAGGCACCCTGAGTGACTGTGATTATGATGCACAGGCTGTTGTCTTTGAGATAGGCAGAAGAAGAAGAAGAAGAGGAGGAGGAGGATTATGAGACTAATTCCCTTCTAACTTTTTCCCTCATTAATCTCTGTGGAGGGATACGAGATTCTTTAAATGCTAATGTGCAATAAAGATGTCAGCAATGACATTTTACAGTGTCTGCACAGATGTGAACAAAGTTTGTGGCTTATTGTGGAAGAACTTTTTCTCTTTACTCGCACTTGTCTCACATGCTAATGTGAAGAGTTCAGAGAGGATGGTAACATACATTTTGGACCAAGGTCGAATGCAACAGGCTCCTCTAGTCTTCATAAAAAACTTAAAGGATGATAGTTGAAAGTTCAAATACATCAAATCAAAGTGATCCAAATAAATCAATCTTTAATTCAAATATTAATATTTACAGGAAATGAGCGGCGGTCACGAGAATAACTTTATTAATCCTCACAGGGAAATTACGCACTGAGAGAAATGCATCTTCACTTGTCAACACAGCAAATGTTGATGGACAAAAAGAAAATTTTGAATTTCCTTCAGAGCACCCATTCATCAAAGAAAGAAAAAAAGTGCCTAATCTAATAATTTACTTTCAGTCCGTACAATCCCTTTATATGTGGAATTAAGTGTCCACGATGTCGAAAATGAAATGTACTTCCTGTTCCAAGGACAACTCATTCTCTGAAAATCCCTTCAGAAGGGATATGATTGCTTCACCACACTTCAGCGGTCATTCTAGTCAACCTGTTATGCTGACCAAGGACCTGCTGCTGCCACTTATAGGAGGACGTGACGACACTAAAGGTTTGCATAATATCGATCTTTGTTCATGTAATCTCTGTAGGCGAACTTGGCATCCTCCTTGCTGTGAGGGATACGTCCGAAAGGTGCATGGTCATTGAAACACGAGTCAAAGACCTCGTCGACTATTTTCTCTGCCTCCTCTCGGCTGATTTTGCGCACTGCCAGGATGGAGCGCAAGGCTCGGCCTCTGACGCACTCCTGTCCAAGGAGAACAGGGATGAGGATTTAGAATGAGGCCACAGACTAAAAACTGAGTCATATTCAGCTGTGCAAAAAATACCTGGTGATGCTCCTTTAAACCAAAGTTTAATCTGGATACTTCATTGATAAAGGAGCAGTCTCCACTGAGGTTAGCCGCCCGGATCTGAAACAGACACAAACATGTATATTAATTAATATTTCCTGACAGATAATAGATTATTCTTTAGCTCCATTTAAACATTCCAACAACAGGTAGTTGACATACGTGACAGATTATAACTTACCTCAGAACAAGCCAGGTGTCTGAGGTTGTTGAACCAGTCCACATGTGCCCGGCAGTGGTCAAAAGAGTGGATGAGCTCGTGTGTGACCACTCGATTCATGTGGGACTGTTGGTGGATGTTGTTCTGACACAAAACAATCTGGAGACAAAATATCATCAGCTGCTGATAAGCCAGGTTCTGATGATACAGCTCAATCTGTTGTATACGTTTTATTGACTTTCTCACGCTCTCACCTGAGAAGAAGCTGCATCGAAGCCACCGCTGACCGTTCCACTGCAGTCTTCACACGAGAAATGCCGCTCTTTAAAAACTTTGCTGTGTTAAGCCACAAAGGTAAAGCAATTGCACAGATGTTGTAATTAAAATGGCGAATTTAAATGAATGTATCAGTAAAATCCTCAAAACACAAGCTCAGATTTTAGGTTTAATGTAAACTTAAGAATGCAAAAGTTTTTGAAACAATTGTTAAGTATTGCAGGTTATTTTCTATACATTTGCAGCTTGTTTTCAACTTGCATCAGCTTTACTAATAGCAATGTTTGGTCCTAAGAGGAAGGGTAAATGTAGGTATTTTATTTTGAAACACGTACCATCCTGAATTCTTCATGGCACCGAGGAGGAGTTTGGCATACGGACCTAAAGCACAGAGACCACTACAGATGACCACAGTTAGCAATAAACGTCAGGCTCAAAGCTGGCAGAATTAGCTAATGCTAAGTGCTACTACCTACACTATGACAATGCACAAGCATTTACATCACAAATACAGCTGACACAAACATCTCGTTAAAATTAAGCTAGCAACTGCTCATTGCTACGGTGGCATTCCCTTTAAAAGGCTAAATTAGCTAGCAGTATTACTCACTGGTTTCCATTGCGAAGTGTAACATGGCCTGACACTTATGCTGGAAAGTGAAAAATGTTTTCGTGAATACACTTTTCTTGTACTCTCCCTGGTTTCTCTCAGGAAATAAGTCGTACCCACATTCCTCTTCTTGTTTAGTCTGGTCCATCGTATAATTTGGAAATGTTCGCATAAGTTCCACTGGTTAGCTACCACTAGCTAGCAGGAGAGGTCATCACTCTGACACCCGAGGCTCCGACACATGCGCGGTAGCTCATGAAGCAATTGTTTCGAACCACTGTGCCGAGGCTTGCTTCGGTCACGTGACTAGTGACGTTTGAAGCAGTTGAGTGCTTCGAACGACATACGAGTCATGTGATTGGTTCGGGTTGTGAATCGCTTGGTGGGACCGAGTGTGTTCAGGGATAGGACATCCTTGGCAATCAATGTAGTTATGTCAATATATAGTTATAGATCAATCAGTTAGATAGTGAAATATATTAGCTACATTGATACATTTAGCAGTTTGATTAAAGCAATCAAACTCTTGAGATTCTTTAAATATGAGTTAAAAATATTACTTACATGCAAACGATTCACAATTATTTTTATTATTTATATCTAAGAATTCCATAGCATTAAACGCAGTTAATCGCAATTCGTCATTGTGTACATTTTAGTAAAAGACAAGTTATTGATCACGTTTCTCTTGCATAGGCGAAACTCTTTGTTTGTGTGTGTGTGTGCGTGTGTGTGTGTGTGTGGAGGACCCCTCGCTGATTCGTATATCTTAAGTTTCGAACCCGGACCCTCTCGCACCCAAACCGACAATGATACCCCTACTTTCAGTACAACTGAAAGTTTAATGTATTTTATTGTCAGCCTGAAACCATTCAACCATGTAGTGTAGTCGAACGAGACTGTGCATGGCGATTCAAATCCCAAACAATCCATTAACCAATAACACACACCGCAATTCATTTTATTCACCACTAGATGTCCTACTCGAGCACCGTGTCATTGAAGCTTTGAGTAATGAACATTTTTCTTGAATAATGTGTCGAAGCTTCAACAAAGCCTCGGAAACCCTATCACTAGTAATCACCGCTGTTTGTTTGGTAGATCACGTGGTACCATAGGTTAAAGGTAAAGTACTCGATTTTTTTTTCAAATTTCTTTTTTTAATGGTGTGTGACAATCTTATACAAACGTTGGTAAATAACATTACTTTGACGTAAAATAACAATAGTTAAATATATAGTTTTTCAAAGCGGTTTTACAGACAGGTATACAGCAAAGATAGTCTATTGAAAATATGCAGAAAAGTAGTTTACTCATCGTAGGTTTGTGGACCACAATTTAAATTACTAATACTGTCCTGAATTCCTAATGCTGCCATGTGTACAAGGCTAGACGTTGCTAGCCAAATGTTATTAGCCTACTGTACCTTAACCCTGACTTGTTCTATATATGTTGCAGTCCATTTCTTCTTCACTTGAATCTTTTTTCTAGTGCATGCATGATGTCGGCTGATAAAACAAGGTTTACTGTGGCCATCTTTAGCTAGACGTGACGACACTAAAGGTTTGCATAATATCGATCTTTGTTCATGTAATCTCTGTAGGCGAACTTGGCATCCTCCTTGCTGTGAGGGATACGTCCGAAAGGTGCATGGTCATTGAAACACGAGTCGAAGACCTCGTCGACTATTTTCTCTGCCTCCTCTCGGCTGATTTTGCGCACTGCCAGGATGGAGCGCAAGGCTCGGCCTCTAACGCACTCCTGTCCAAGGAGAACAGGGATGAGGATTTAGAATGAGGCCACAGACTAAAAACTGAGTCACATTCAGCTCTGCAAAAAATACCTGGTGATGCTCCTTTAAACCAAAGTTTAATCTGGATACTTCATTGATAAAGGAGCAGTCTCCACTGAGGTTAGCTGCCCGGATCTGAAACAGACACAAACGTGTATATTAATTAATATTTCCTGACAGATAATAGATTATTCTTTAGCTCCATTAAAACATTCCAACAACAGGTAGTTGACATACGTGACAGATTATAACTTACCTCAGAACAAGCCAGGTGTCTGAGGTTGTTGAACCAGTCCACATGTGCCCGGCAGTGGTCAAAAGAGTGGATGAGCTCGTGTGTGACCACTCGATTCATGTGGGACTGTTGGTGGATGTTGTTCTGACACAAAACAATCTGGAAACAAAATATCATCAGCTGCTGATAAGCCAGGTTCTGATGATACAGCTCAATCTGTTGTATACGTTTTATTGACTTTCTCACGCTCTCACCTGAGAAGAAGCTGCATCGAAGCCACCGCTGACCGTTCCACTGCAGTCTTCACAAGAGAAATGCCGCTCTTTAAAAACTTTGCTGTGTTAAGCCACAAAGGTAAAGCAATTGCACAGATGTTGTAATTAAAATGGCGAATTTAAATGAATGTATCTGTAAAATCCTCAAAACACAAGCTCAGATTTTAGGTTTAATGTAAACTTAAGAATGCAAAAGTTTCTGAAACAATTGTTAAGTATTGCAGGTTATTTTCTATACATTTGCAGCTGGTTTTCAACTTGCATCAGCTTTACTAATAGCAATGTTTGGTCCTAAGAGGAAGGGTAAATGTAGGTATTTTATTTTGAAACACGTACCATCCTGAATTCTTCATGGCACCGAGGAGGAGTTTGGCATACGGACCTAAAGCACAGAGACCACTACAGATGACCACAGTTAGCAATAAACGTCAGGCTCAAAGCTGGCAGAATTAGCTAATGCTAAGTGCTACTACCCACACTGACAATGCACAAGCATTTACATCACAAATACATCTGACACAAACATCTCGTTAAAATTAAGCTAGCAACTGCTCATTGCTACGGTGGCATTCCCTTTAAAAGGCTAAATTAGCTAGCAGTATTACTCACTGGTTTCCATTGCGAAGTGTAACATGGCCTGACACTTATGCTGGAAAGTGAAAAATGTTTTCGTGAATACACTTTTCTTGTACTCTCCCTGGTTTCTCTCAGGAAATAAGTCGTACCCATATTCCTCTTCTTGTTTAGTCTGGTCCATCGTATAAACTGTCTACAATTTGGAAATGTTCGCATAAGTTCCACTGGTTAGCTACCACTAGCTAGCAGGAGAGGTCATCCCTAAGGGGCGGTCCTCTGACACCCGAGGCTCCGACACATGCGCGGTAGCTCATGAAGCAATTGTTTCGAACCACTGTGCCGAGGCTTGCTTCGGTCACGTGACTAGTGACGTTTGAAGCAGTTGAGTGCTTCGAACGACATACGAGTCATGTGATTGGTTCGGGTTGTGAATCGCTTGGTGGGACCGAGTGTGTTCAGGGATAGGACATCCTTAGCAATCAATGTAGTTATGTCAATATATAGTTATAGATCAATCAGTTAGATAGTGAAATAGTTAGATTAGCTACATTGATACATTTAGCAGTTTGATTAAAGCAATCAAACTCTTGAGATTCTTTAAATACGAGTTAAAATATTACTTACATACAAACGATTCACAATTATTTTTATTTATATCTAAGAATTCCATAGCATTAAACGCAGTTAATCGCAATTCGTCATTGTGTACATTTTAGTAAAAGACAAGTTATTGATCACGTTTCTCTTGCATAAGTGTGTGTGTGTGTGTGTGTGGAGGACCCCTCGCTGATTCGCATATCATAAGTTCCGAACCCGGACCCTCTCGCACCCAAACCGACAATGATATCCCTATACCATTTTAATCGGATTATGTATCCACTTCAAATGTAACTTTGTATAACAATTTTGTGCAGTACAACTGAAAGTTTATTGTCAGCCTGAAACCATTCAACCATGTAGTGTAGTCGAACGAGACTGTGCATGGCGATTCAAATCCCAAACAATCCATTAACCAATAACACACACCGCAATTCATTTTATTCACCACTAGATGTCCTTCTCGAGCACCGTGTCATTGAAGCTTTGAGTAATTAACCTTTTTCTTGAATCATGTGTCGAAGCTTCAACAAAGCCTCGGAAACCCTATCACTAGTCATCACCGCTGTTTGTTTGGTAGATCACGTGGTACCATAGGTTAAAGGTAAAGTACTCGATTTTTTTTCAAGTTTCTTTTTTTTGTGATGTGTGTGATTGACAATCGTATACAAACTGGTAAATACCATTACTTTAACGTAAAATAACAATAGTTAAATATACAGTTTTTTAAAGCGGTTTTACAGACAGGTATACAGCAAAGATAGTCTATTGAGAATATGCAGTATCTCTCTCTCATCGTAGGTTTGTGGACCACAATTTAACTACCCGTACTTCGTGCCAAAAAAATAGTCAACAATAGTTTGTGTTGTGTAAATTAATTTAGGTAATTTTAGCAGGAAATTACAAGCTGCAAATCTGTGTAGTATGTGCCTATGAAGAATTATGAAGAAATACGCGTTCTCCGCTTTGGGGTAGTGATCGGCTTGTCACATTGACGATCTTTGATTACCTCCGCCAGCAGAGTACGTAGCGCAAAGGCTGCTGGTACTCGGCCGTCATGGCTGCGAACGTAAACAGAAAACTGTGAACAACGAGACTTTTGTTGTAGTGTAGAGTCACGCTAAGTGCAACTAACTAACTGTCCACTCAAGAAAAGGCGACAGGTATTTTACTGGGTTAAGCTAAGTACAGACTGCTTTCCATTTACTTTGTCCTCTAAACTTGTGGCGCTTTTGCTAGCAAGCTAGCTGCTAGCCGCAAAAGCGTGACAGCGTGTTTCTCGTGTTTTCCTCTTAGTTACTTTACAGACTCGAAAACACAAAGCAACGACAAATGATGAGAACTTTTCCCAAACAAATGTCTATTTCACAGGAAGTGCGGTAGCATGTCCGGGGCAAACAAAGCAGTTGAGTTGCAGCTTCAGATGCGGCAAAATGCGGAAGATTTGCACAGTTTCATGAGAGAACTGGAGAGCTGGGAGGCGGACATAAAAAAGAAGGATGAGGAGCTGAGGACAGGACAAGTTCAGGACGTTCCGGTATGTCCTTTCTGTAAACACTCATACATCCCAGCAGCAAGTGATGGTACTTTTAGCAACTGATTTGATCTCCTGTGTTGTAGAAAAAGCTCCCATCTGTGCGCAACAAAGACTACAAAACAAAGATGAGGGACAGAAAGAAGAAGAAGAAGGAAGAGGAGGCACTTACTGGGGATGGTTACACTAAATCAGAAGAGCCGAAACAAGCATCAAGAATAAAAGGATATGACTATCAGTCATGGGACAAGTTTGATGTGGTAATGCTTTATGCTTTATTTTTTTTTATATTGTAAAACATTAACAGTGGCAGCAAAAAGCAGTCTACTATTTATTTTTCTGCTGGCAGGACAAGGCTCTGGAAGAAATGGATAAGGAGGAATGTCCTGCAGATTCGAATGAATCAGACTCAGAGGAAGTTGCAGTCGATCAGAAGAAAGCGTTGGATGAGAAGAAGAAGGTGCTGGATAACAATACTTAAAAAATAGAGTGGTTAAGGGAAGTTAAGTAAACTGTACTTTGTTTTTCAGGGTAATGATTTTTTCAGAGATGGGAAATATGACGACGCCATTGAATGTTACACCAGAGGGATGGGTGCAGATCCTTACAACCCTGTGCTTCCCACAAACAGAGCTACCGCCTTTTTCAGGCTCAAAAAGTGAGCTGCACATATCATGTAGCTGCTGCTGTATTGTGCTTGAAAGGCTTTTTAAAGTGGATGTTTAAGCAATGAAAATGTTTTCTTTCCCTCTAAATGAACAAGTGTTTGTCCTGTGCAGGTATGCTGTGGCAGAGTCTGACTGCAACCTGGCCATCGCTCTGGACAGCAACTACTTTAAGGCGTATGCACGGAGAGGAGCAGCTCGGTTTGCGCTGAAGAAATATGAATCTGCTTTAGAAGGTGAGAAGAAAAAGAGCGCAGTGTGTTTTTACGTGAGTGCGCTGATGACCGTAACAATGTGCTTCTGAACAGATTACGAGATGGTTCTCAAGCTTGATCCCGGAAATGTGGAAGCACAGAACGAAATGAAGAAAATCAAAGAGGTGAGTGCACAGAGACTATTATGAATCTGCTCGATGTCCCCAGTCTTGGCTTCTGCTGACATTGTGGCTGGTTCAGGTTCTTGGACATCAGGCCCCCACTGTTACGAGTGGAGACACACATCCAGGAGAGATTTCCCAGGTCGACCCTGATCAGCAGAGACTCCTGGAGGAGCAGCAGAGGAAACAGGAGGCAGTGGTTCAGAAAGACAGAGTAAGCTGTCATGTTGTTTAACAATTAATATTCAAACTGTGTTTATTTAAATTTTAAGTAATAATGGCTTATTGTGTTTCAGGGGAATGCTTATTTCAAAGAAGGGAAGTATGAAGCAGCTGTAGAGTGCTACAGCAGAGGCATGGAGGCTGACAACATGAACGTCCTTCTGCCTGCCAACAGAGCCATGGCCTACCTCAAGCTGGAGAGGTAAGCAAGTCAGAAAATAATTTGAGATGTAATTCTGTTGTCATGTGTTTCAAACAGACACCCTCCCTACTGCAGGTTTACGGAGGCAGAGGAGGATTGCACCAAAGCCATTTCCCTAGACAACACTTACTCCAAGGCATTCGCGCGCAGAGGAACAGCCAGAGTGGCATTAGGAAAACTGGAAGAGGCCAAACAAGGTGCTTCACATGAAAACACTGTCCTTCAGTCTGTCTGATATGTGGAGCTCATTTTCATCTTTACCTTTTGATGTGTGTCACAGACTTTGAGCAGCTGTTGAAACTGGAACCAGGGAACAAGCAGGCCCTGAATGAACTCCAGAAACTCCAGATTGTATGTTTCAAGATACAGACAATAGAGCCCCGCTAATGAGATGCTTGAAGAAGGTTCCCTAGATGCAAACGTGACTTTCTCAGTTTAATGTCCCTTGTTAGGATTCAAGCTCCAGTGGTGTTCTTCAGACAGAGGACGGCTCTCACAGAAGAACAGTGCAGCCAATAGACAAACCGGCTCATCTACGTTCAACTGTGAGTTCTTAAGACCTTACATCCTTTAACATTCTTTGTCCAGCAGGTGGCACAAAAGGCATTTCTGACAGCTCTTGTTATCTTTACTAGAACTCGAAAGTATTAGTCTGTTTTTTCTTTTTCTTGCTCAGAAACCTCTGAGGAGGATTGACATCGAGGAGATCAGTGGAGAGGTAACAGTGCCTGAGGCAGAATCAGCTGGGTCCAAGCCCTTTATCCAGGAAATGCTGAGGGAGGCTGACAGCCCCTCTCCACTCTCCACATCGCCTAGCGCTAAGATGATCAAGATCGAGGAGATAGCAGACGTGCCCACCCTCACACCTGAGCAGTAAGTGACCCTCCTCTATCAGTTTTGCTGTTTAATTATTACCTCTGCTAGTTACAATTGTTTTGCTTTTGTTCACCAGACAGACTAACCAACCAGTACAACAGGATGAGAGGTCTCCCTCTGATATGTCACGCACACCCTCGACAGTAACAGACCTGCCTCCACCGCCCGCCCACAGCTTTCAGCTGGAGGCCGACCTCCGCAAGGTCAAAAACCAGCCTGAAAGGATTTACAGATATTTGAGGGTGAGCTTCATGTACTTTTATTGCTGAACTTCCTGTGTAACATTTTGTTAATTTAAGAATGGCTCTGATAGGAAATCTTACATTTGTTTTTATTTTTAGCAAATTAAGCCTGAGGTGTACACCAAGCTCTTACACAACTCACTTGAACCTGACGTCCTCAATCAGATCCTGAGGACCCTGCGTGACTTCTACATAAAGTAAGTCCTTTGTGGACCTGGAGTTGTTTTGTTATAATCCAGCATATCTAAAAACATACAGAAAGACTCTGTGGTAGTATGTTGTATGTCAAGATACCTTTTTTTGTCCAGGAATGAAGCACCTGCCGTCACACTGGAGGTCCTCAGCAGTCTAGCAAGCGTGAGGCGCTTTGACATGGCTGTTATGTTCATGTCGTCCACAGAGAAGAACAGTACGTTCTCGTCTCTTCTTGATGTGCTACTCATTTCATTTTCCTTTTTTCCACCTACAAGTACCAGCATATCAATTATCCTCATGTCTTATGCTTCTGTTCCTTCAGTGCTCAAAGAACTGTTTGAATTCCTTCAGCAAGCGGATGTGGACACATCATCTGTCACGAACTTACAGAAGAAGTACGGTGTGTGATGCTTTTAAGGCAAATGTGCAACCATAACAGAATAAAGTATTACGATGAATTTGTTTTTTTAATAAACTGTCATTCAGTTCTCTTTGGGGCTACTGTGCAATGGCCTTTCACCTGGGAATGATCTTCCACTGGCTACACTGTAAACTCCAGTGTACAAACGTTTGTTCTTGAAAGTAACAAGACAGAAATCCAAAGTTGTTTTTGCTTATAGTACAGTTAGGTCTAGATGAGTACTCTGAGTGTTCGACCTATTCCTAAACCTGACATTACATGGGCTAAACAACAGTAAACAAAACTATAAATAAAGTTGTATTTTGTATATGTTGGCTGTTTGCAGGAGCTCATTTTTATTAAGCATTACATCATGATAGATTCTTGTTCATCAAATTCAAGCACACACTTTTTTATATCTAATCTCGTCCAGGGTCGAAAAGAGGGCAGAACATGTCCCAGCATGCATTGTGTTAAAGGCACTCCACTCCACTCAGCTGACAGTTCTATCACGGTGAGAGAGCACAGTGTGTGAGCAAAGGTCCCGTGTACATGTACGAGAAGCAAAGGTGTAGCGTATTAAGTGTAAATGTCAACACTATCTTTTGAAATGCTTACAGAAACAGTCTTACAAATCTCTTTTAAACTATATATCAAAGATGATGACGTCTAATGTGCACTCTCCCTCGTGCACACCCTCTGCAAACAGGACTCAACCCACTGTCAACATGTCAGACTGATGCATGTGAAGTGTGAGATTACTGGTTGCTGTTCCATTCTTCATTTACAGAAGCTAGAAGGACACAAACATAAAGAAGAGAAATTATTTTGGGGATGGCTAAAAATTTATAACTTGTTATTATAAAAAGAAGAAGAAGAAGAAAATTAAACTAAGATAAAAGTGTGTCAATAACAACCTCACCTGTCTGATTAAAGTGTGAAGGCAACAGAGAGGATGAAGGCTAACAGCAGCAACGCTGTAGTTCTTTCAGGACGAGCGGACAGGCTGCGATCAGACCCTGAACACAAGAACACAGCTGATCTACCTGTTGTGTGCAGTGTTTATGCAGTGTATCGTTACTGATTTAAGTGGATGATCCACTCACAGCTCAACCACACTGCCCCTCACACTCTAACTGTCCACAGATGACACATAGACTGTAAAAGGTAGTGACAACCAGCCATTAGTGCAGCCTGCTAGTCAGCTGTTTCTTTGGAATAGACCCTTGTTAGCTCCTTGTTTGTAGCCCTTCTGCTGAGCTAAGCTCATTATTTCCAGATTGCACTCCACACATACAGATACAAGAACTTCTTTAAAGGTTATTTAAAGCTAATCATCAGGTGCTGTAGATAATTTCATTAATTGAATTTCAATAAAAAAAGGTGTACTCTCCCAAAAAAGCCCCCTATTAATAAACTCTTGACTTACATATGTTTTGTGTAGCACTGACAAACAGCCCCGACACACTATTGGTGGCTTTGCAGATGAGAATTCTGGCATTGACCACCTCCTGAGGAGTGACCGAGATTGTGTCCCCTTGACCAAGAATCCACGGGCCCTTATCTGTCTGCCAGCTGTAGCTACAAGATGGCCGGCAGTAGGCGTTGCAGCTGTAAGTGTGGTTCATCGAGCCAGTGATGGAAACATTGGAAGGTCCAGCTAAGAGGAGACAAACGTGATGTCATCAGTACTCGTTTCGAAGGTTGGTGTGCAGAATGTTTACTTCCAGTTTTAAATACAATCTCATACCCAACACCTGCAGTCGCTTTTGTGCTGTAGCATTCAGCCCTTTATCATTTGTGACGGTGCATGTCACGTTTAAGGCCTCCAACCAGGTGCTTACAGTGAAGGCTAGCACATTGCCTTGACCTTTGGCCTCCAGTTCATCCAGAGACATGGAGTAGGTGCATGCAGCGCAGCTAGAAACACACTCAACGCTGCTGGGCACTCCCACAGTCACATAGTCCGGACCAAGAACTGCCACATTAAGTCCACCTTAAATCATGACAGTCAGCACTATGATTTAGAGGTGTTCACATTTCTGTAAGTCGATCCAATAATCATTATAAAACTTGTTTGATTAAAGCACTCACGGTTATCTGGATTAGTGTGCCCGCCATGTGAAGACAGAACTGGCTGAAGGCCTGACAGGCAGTGAAAACACTTTAGCATCTACAACGTACCATGATGCATAGACGTTTACCAGAATAAATAATAACTGAAACCTGCTCTGCTCAAATAAATGAGGAGGTTATTTTATAAATCAGCAAACTCTATCTGATGATGAAAACCATGTGATGGTAGCACCTAAATATCCATTGTGAGATTAACATTAGCATCGTTACAGCAGGCCTAAGATTTTGAAAAAGGACACCTAACACTGGATATTAAAAATCACAATCTTGAGTAAATAAAGCCAGTTTAATAAACAGCCCGCTATATTTGTATTATCCTGGTTTTACCTGCCAGAAAAAGCAGCAGCAAAGCTCTGCAGAGGTTTGCGTGTCCTCTCTTGTGTTGGGATGTACAGGTGTTATCCATTGCCCTGAAAGAAGCTGAAGTGAACGTTCACCAGGAAACACACAAGTGGCACAGCCTGGTCAGTCAACACCAGCGGGCAAACAGCTCTTATCAGTGAGACAAAAGAAATCTGCCTTCTTAGTCACTAATGGAAAATCCATTGCTTTTAAATGACAGCAGACTGTGACCCAGAAGGTCCCTCAAGGTGAATGTGCAGATTCCCTCCAGCTACAAACAGCTTATTTAGACTCGTAGATCAGTTATACAGAAGCTCGGCTCACAGAGCAGCAGTGTGTGTGTGTGTCTGTGTTTGGCCTTCAGGCTCAGAGCCAGCCTGAGGGAGTGTTGTGGAGGTTGTAGGATGGTGTTTAGAGACTAGCCTGAAAAGGAAATATCACAGGTTTCATCACTATAAAAGGAACATGCCTCTGAAAAAGCAGCATTTCATGTATTTTATTATGCTGTCCATGGATGATGGACACAATGATCTGACACATACACCTTACTGAACAAATCAGATTTATTTAAAGAAAAGACTGACAAACTAATCCATTTAGGCTACATAAAATACAAACAAAAGAAGAATATTTCAGGTTGAAGTGTGCAGTTTTGTTTGTGTGTGTGTGTGCGCTTAAAGTGACGTCTCCTTGGAGTCCCTGGGTGGCCTGAAGGTCAGTATCTCTGTGAATGTGTGGCCTGTGCAAACACAAATATAAGAAGATCATGCATTAGCTGAAGTACATATTCAACATTCTCAGATAGATCAGAGCCTCAGCGACCTCCTCTGGCAAACAGGAAGTACTGGAACTCCTTTTACTCCATCTTCTGTCTGTCTTACGTTTCCACTGGTCCAGCGGCAGGTCTGTGTTGTCCATGGTCTGATCGTACAGCAGCGCCTCAGTCTCCTCCTCCGTGTCTCTGAACTCACTGAAAAAAGGGAGGTCGAGCGCCTCCGAAGCCGTTACCCTTTGCTCTGGATCAAGAAGCAGCATCTTTTCTAGGATACACACCGCTGCAGGGTGTGGAGATAGCAGCATCAGTACAGCAGGTACGGAATTTAAACAAAGCAACAAGAGACGTGATCACTTACCATTTGAGCTAGCTTTGGAGAAAATGGAGTGCAAATCTTTATTTGGCACTTTTGGTAGGTTTCTGATGTAGTTTCTGGCCTGCAGAGTGTAGAGAAACAAGGTCATGTGCTGCATGTAGAAACCTTGGTTCGTAACAGGTAATGACTTACATCTTGGCTCTGAAGTTTCATGACAAAGTCAGCTGTTGGTGTTCCTGTTATCTTCATGATTTCTCTCAGTTGGTCCAAATCTGACAGCAGCCATGGTTAAGGATTATCTGTTACCAATCAACTATCCTTTCTGACACTGCAGGCATGGCTGACTCATCATTCATTTAAATAGTTATTGTGCTAGATGGTGTTAACGTGACCAAGTGGCCTATAACAGGCTGGATCACTCAAGGATACGATCACTCCCTTTGAACAGCGGTTTTCCCAGCAGCATCTCTGCCATGATACAACCTGCCGACCAGATATCCACTGCAACACAAAGCAAAACATCATCTTTCTTTGACACTTCTGCCAGAGTCAAGATTAATAAAGTATACTCATAATAAATACAAAAATGAATTAAAAAAAAACAAATATATGACATAAAATCAGAGTCTTACCAGTCTGTGTGTAGTGCATCCAGTTGAGGATAACCTCAGGAGCTCTGTACCAGCGCGTCACCACATAGCCTGTCATTTCCGCATCAGCCTGCCTCGCCAGGCCAAAGTCCAGGATCTATAAAAAAAACTATAGCTTGAGATGTGTAAATGTAAAAAAAAATCAAGGTGACTTTTAATAAAAGCTGACATACCTTTAGCTCACAGTCTGGGTTAATGGCTAAATTTCCAGGTTTAAGGTCCTGCAGGAACAGAAATACAAAAACACATGTTTCCCCTGAACGCTCCAGCCTTTAGCAATAGCTAGCGAGAGTGTTGACACGATATATGCTATCGTTTAAAAAATTCTCTATGAGTAAGATGCAAATCCAAACACATAGTAAAGCTCCCTGTGTGGGAATCTGGATGAATGAGATTAAAAAGAGAAAGAAGGCCCACCCCACCCCCAAACCTCACGGCCTGAGGGGTCAAAGGTTACGTACCCTGTGGATAATCCCTGCAGAGTGGATGTACTGTGGAGAGAAGCAGGCGACGTCAGCTCGCTGAAACACGCTTTACAAAGTCATCACAACATCATGTGTTCCTTCACCTTGAGTCCCTTCAGCATCTGGTAGACGAGAAACTGCACCCTGTCCTCCGACAACCTCTCCAGCTTCATCAGCTTGCCGAGGTCGGTGCCCATGAACGGCATCACCAGGTAACTGAGGAGGTGGAGAGAGAGAGAGAGTGTGGTGTAGTGTGATCAAAACTAATGAAGAGGTTCTGCTTCAGTAATCTAGGAAAGCAGAGGAAACTCACAAATCACGTAATCGATCCAGTGAGATTTCAGCCGTGAAAACATCTAGCAGCCCAATTACCTGACGAGAGCCAATCAGGAGAAAATAAAGGCCAAATTAGAATCTGGCTGCAGTATTAACTCTTTCTTTTATTTCCATTTCAGCTTACATTTTCGTGCTTCATGTGTTTGAGGAGCCGCAGCTCTCTGTAGGCCCTCTTGGCAAAGAGTTTGGACTGGAAGGGACGATGAAGTTTCTTGAGGGCCACCTGTGTCCCTGTCCGGCGGTCCCACGCTGAACTGAGATGCACACACACACACACACACACACGCACGCACACGCACGCACATATTAAACCTCTGGTTAGAATGAGTGTTACACCCGTGTCTTTCCTGCTATGAGGAGTCACATGTCTGGGGGGGCTTTGTGATCGGAGACAAAGTAATGGTGCATTCTGTGCACTTAACTTGGGGTCTTTGACTTCCAATAACAATGAGACTGGGGGGGGGGGGTGTTCTTTGTTGACCCTCATCCTCCACACATCACAATGCAAAGAGGGGCCCTGCAGAGCCAGCTGTCCAGGGCCCACTGACCAGCACATCCCAGTGAAATGGATGGAGTTTTAAAAGTAAAACAACTTGGAGATAAAGAAAAACTAAAAGCAGGAACTCCATACAGTCCGTTAAGGGTTAAGTGGAATGTGGGTTCAGATTGCAGTAAACCACTTTTACAGTATTTGTTGGCTTTTGATAATTCTGCAACGTCCTCTCTTAAAAGACGCGTAAAAACTTACCACACAGTCCCATAGGCTCCTGTTCCGACCTGCTTCAAATCCCGGTACCTCTCCGGTACCTCCCACACGGTCCTGTTTACCTCCTGCCGGTAGAATCCCGTCCTGGAGCGCACAGCCATACCCCTACCGACGAGTCGCGGCTGAGATCAGGTTAATGCCTCCACTCCGTTCTCTCATCTGAAGACAAAAAACACAACAACTGTTTTTTCCAGTGCGCAGGACGCGCGGTCTGTCCCAACGGCGCAGAGTCTGCTGCTGCGTAAAATTCCTCCAGATGGACCACTTGTGTGCGCCTCGCAGGGTCGCCGGTCACACCCCCAACACACACACATTGTTAATCGTGGACCCTGGTCGCCCAGGGCAGTCTATGGGTGTGACTACAATTTGTGTGTGTGTGTGTGGGGACGAGGTGGACTCCTTAATTCCTCCCCCTCAAGACAATCAGGAGATCCGGCAATGGGTCTCCTACCGGATTTCGGTTTTACAGTTGCTGGGGGACCTATGCCTCGAAAAGGAGAGACTATCTACCCGGATAATCTATACTTTGGAGGATAAGCCTTGGCTAATTGACCTGCTCCTACCTGCGTATGAGGAAATGGAGAGGTTCCCCACGCCAGTGGCCCCAATGCTTCCCCCCTGGTTCACCCAGCCTGTATTCAAACCAGCCGGTCCATCCCTGTCTGTTCCTGCTCCGGCTCCAGCTGCAGTCTCCGTCTCCTCATCCCCTGACCCTGTCGAGGTTTACCCCTCGTCCTCAACGGAGGCAGTTGGATTACCGTCCTCATGGGTTTCTACAGCAGCTGGTAGTCTGACATCTTCATGTCCACCAGTTCACTCCTCCCTGTCTGTTTCTGCTCCAGCTGAATTCTCCGCCACCTCTTCCCCTGACCCTGTTGAGGCTCCCTCCTCGTCTTCAGCGGAGCCAGCTGGACTCCCTTCCCCGCCTGTCCCAGTGTCAGCTGGTGGGCTGACGTCTACGCCATGGCCAGCTGAACTCCTCCCGTTAGTTCCTGTGCCAGCCGGTGATCCTGAGCCTTCTATGGAGCCGGTTGGGTCTACACTGTGTGTTCCTGTGTCAACTGGTGATCCGACATCCTCGCCATTACCAGCATCTCCTGCATCTCCAGCCTTGGTCTCCGTCTCCTCATCTCCTGATCCCACGGGGGCTCGCCCCCCAATCTCTATGGAGCCAACTGGACTTCCTCCTTCGTGGGTTTCTGCAGAGGTTGGTAGCCTCACATCTTCGCCCGCGCCAGCTGTTCCAGTTCCTGCTCCAGCTGCTGTCTCTGCCTCCTTATCCCCTTGCCCTGCCGAGGCTCACCCCTCGTCTTCAGCGGAGCCAGCTGGACTCCCCTCACGTATTCCTGCGCCAGCTGATGGTCTGATGCCTGCTCGTCCCTCCCTGTCTGTTCCAGTTCCTGCTATGGCCCCCGCCTCCTCTTTCCCTGAGCCCACTAGGGCTCTCCCCCCATCGTCTGCGGAGCCAGCTAAACCCCCTTCCTCATGTGTTCCTGCTCCTGAGCTAGCTGGTGGACCAGAGGCTAGCCTGATGCTGTTTGGACTCCACGTGTCACCACCTGTTTCAGAGGCTACCAGTGCTGCCTTGAGTGGAGTTCCTGCTGAGGTACTGGAGTTTGTATATCTTGGGACAGTGGTGGCTCTGACTGTAACTCTGGGGATTGCCAGTTTGGATTATGGGGGGGCTCCATCACAGCCACTATGGGCTGCCTGCTCAGACTCTGGGGAACCTTCTCACTTCAATCCTGATGGACCCTCTGTTCTGGTGACCTGCCCTGACCCTGGTGTTCCACCGCTCCCGAGTTGCAGACCCGACGCCGGTGGCCCTTCGCCTCTGGCCTCCAGTGCCGTTGCTGGTGGTCCTCCCTCGTCCCTGGTTTCCTGTCCGGACCCCGGAGGGTCCTCGTCCCTGGTTTCCTGTCCGGACCCTGGAGGGTCTTCGGTTCTGGTTTCCTGTCCGGACCCCGGAGGGTCCTCGTCCCTGGTTTCCTGTCCGGACCCCGGAGGGTCCTCGTCCCTGGTTTCCTGTCCGGACCCTGGAGGGTCTTCGGTTCTGGTTTCCTGTCCGGACCCTGGAGGGTCCTCGGCTCTGGTCTCCTGCCTGGACCCTGGAGGGTCCTCCTCCTCTCTGCCGGCCTTCTGCCCTGACCCTGGTGGGCCAGCCTCCTCGTCTCTGCCGGCCTTCTGCCCTGACCCTGGAGGGCCAGCCTCCTCGTCTCTGCCGGCCTTCTGCCCTGACCCTGGAGGGCCAGCCTCCTCGTCTCCACTGGTCTTCTGCCCGGACCCAGGAGGGTCTGCTGCCTCGTCTTCGCTGGTGTTCTGCCCGGACCCTGGAGGGTCCGCGTCTCCATCGCTGGTGGTCTTCCGCCCGGACCCTGGAGGGTCCGCATCTCCATCGCTGGTGGTCTTCCGCCCGGACCCAGGAGGGTCCGCATCTCCATCGCTGGTGGTCTTCCGCCCGGACCCAGGAGGGTCCGCGTCTCCATCTCTGGTGGTCTTCCGCCCGGACCCCGGAGGGTTCAGATCTCTGTCCCTGCTGGTCTTTCGCCCGGACCCTGGAGGGTTCACCTCCCTGTCCCTGCTGGTCTTCTGACCAGACCCTGGAGGGCCCATGACTCTGCCTCTACTTTTGCCCTTCTCCCTGCCTCTGTTGGGCTTCTGCCGGGACCCAGAGAGTCCCAGGCCCCTGACTGTTTTGGCCCCCTGGCCGTTTTTTGACTCTGTGGTCTCACAGTGGCCACTTTGAACTTCGTTTCCCTCTTCCTGAACTTCTGCCCGTTGGGTCCCCTTTTGTTTGAACTCTGATCCTTGTGGTTTTGTTTTGATCCCTCCTCCGGACCTCCCCCCTCCCTCCCGGCTCAGCTGTGACTTTTGTTTTTTTTTCCCCTGGGACGTCTGGGATCCGTCCCTTGAAGGGGGGGTACTGTTAGGATTCTGTGTTTCTTGATTTGTTTTCTGTTTAGTTTTCATTCCTGCCCTGAGTCTGTGATCTGTGTGTTTGCAGCTGTGTCTTGTGTTTCCTGTTTTATTTTGAAAGTCCATGTTTCCCCTTGTGTTCCTGTGTGTTTTACTTCCTTGTGTTTCCCGCCTTTAGGATTGCTTGCCCCACCCTGATGTGTCTCACCTGTGTCTTGTTACCCTTCTGTATTTAAGTCCTGTGCTCCCCTTTGTTCTTGTTAGTCCGTCCGTGTATCCATGCCATGTTCCTGTGTGTGTTCCCTTCCTCCCTTTTGGATCTCCTTTAGGTTTGGTTTGTTTTTTACTGTTTGTTCTTGGTGATTTAGTTAGTTGTTTTTTACTCCTTTGATTTGTACTTTGTGTTCCGGGATTTTATGTTTTTGACCTGTTTTGGCTTCATTAAAAGCTCTCTTTTAGTTCACCTCAGCCTCCGCGTCTGCATTTGGGTCCAAACTCCCCCCATAACATAACAGACATATTTTTAATGATATGTGGACATGTGCTCTTTAATATTGTGTAATCCTGATACACAGAATCTGTGAGACAAATAATATAATGGCCAACAGAAATGATGGAGTTTATTGTGAAGCTTCATGTTACCTGTTGATGAATGAGAAAATCAATACCTGACAGCTGACATTCATGTTAGTGACGTGAAGCTCGTGGCTACAGATAAATCACATGCCACCGTGTGTCACCTCTAACTCGTAACATATACGTACATACAGTATACATATACATTCAGTTTGCTATTCAAATCCACCACATGTACAACAGCCACATAAGCACACAACACTTTAACACTCAGGACTCTAACACACTTCGACTGAGACGCACATTTGGACAACATCTTTGCATCCAGTGTTAGTGGACAACCTGCACAAAAGGCTACATGTAGCATTCCAACTTGTGGACCAGCATGGAAAGAAAATAGTTGTGTTACTCTTAAAAGTTGCTTTAAATGTAGTTTTACATTTCAGTTGTTTCAGTTTTTTTTCGAGGCAGAAATAATCTATTTTTGTCAAATTAAAAGGGAGCAGATCTGACCCCAGAACACACTAAATGCAGCATTATTTAGCACACCACGCCATTTAAACCTAGCTAACTCCCAGAATCCTGACCAGACTTCACTTCTTATAGCTGCACCATTACACCTCGAGTTAACTCCAGGACCAGGACGTGTCATGTTCATTTCAATCTTTAGTAATGCCAGCTAAGGAGCTAGCTAAGCTAAAAACCAAACTATGTTGTAGCAGTTGATCTAAATCAATGGAACACATCTGCTACTGCATAGTAAATTATTACAAGTAATGAAAGTAGCAAGTTTAGAGTAGATGTGCTTGGACATTAGCATCCAACTGATTCAGTCTATATGTTGTGAAAGTTGCATGGAGGTATAAAAGTCATTTAAGCTTAGGCCTTTAAATACATGTAGTGAATTTATATGTATCCATGTTGCAAAATGTAGATGTTCTTTCACTAACGTTCGTAGTTACAGGGTACTTAGCCAAGCAGATGCTTTTGCCATCATACTTTCCCAATAAAATATCTGAGCTCTGACCTCTTGACATTATCAGTGACCCTTGGTACCCTCTCGTCCTGGAAAAACTGTGATTATGTTGGTTCTGCATGCTAAAATCAGATTATTTCTACCTCAGCAAAAAGTTTGCAGAACTGAAACTCCAGACTGCAGCAAGATCAGTGACACAACAGTGGAGAGCCAGCCATTTGTTGCAATAATCTGCATTACAGTATGCACTGAGCTCATGCATTGTGGTTCTGAGATACACGTGATCAAGGTAAAATGAATGTGTCTTAGGTAAGATGAATAATGATCTCCCTGGTTGCCACAAGCAGCCAAATATGGCCGCTCTATTGGACCAGTTACTGTTTGGATGGTTGTTTTTTTTCCCCACAGCATTGTCACACACCTCCTGGGAACTGTTTCTGATAGTTTATAAAAATGTCTTAAATATTGTAAACACAAACGGGGGCTGTAAAAGACACAGCGGAGAGACCTGATGGAGCGGCGCCAAAGCCAACAGGTGATCAGCAGAAACTGTATATGACGAGCTAAGTCACACTGTAAACACAGACCTGCAGCATATATTAATTACCTTGCTAATTAATAGCACAGTTGGTGTTTACTATTCTGTAAGCAGGACAGGATGACTTTCATCCATGGAAGAACAGTAGCTGTGTATCTTTTAATGGCAATCATAAAGACATACGAGATTAAATCTGGGCACACAATGCCTTTTACTGTCTGTCACGCCCTCAACCCGGTTTAATATTAGCAGTCTTAGTGGTTTTAATACAGTACCAGTAATATGCCATAACGATAAAATGCACAAAAATCATGCATCAGTAGTATGCAGGCTAAATGCTAAGCTGTCCTGTGACGTAGAATGGCATCACTGCAAGCCTTTAAGCACGGATCCCATACATAAAAGCATTTCATGTTAATGGCGTTCGTCTATGATGAGGGATAAGACAGCAGTCCTGTCGTTGCTTTGGAAATCCTAGTGTGCATTTTTCTCCTCCATCTGTCAGGCTGTAAACACAGTTCAGTAGTTTAAAGTTGCTTCCTCATATGAATCCTCACCGCCATCCCCCCGACAAGTTCCTTCTTTTTTTACACTTGCAGATCGGAAACATAACAGGAAGCAACTTTGTGCGCTCACAGAGATGCTGTCATTTGATCATCTACAATACTCCCTGTAATTGTAATGTGTGCATCAGATCCTGCAGAGAGCATCCACGGCAGTTATTTCCTTCAAGCATTCATTGAGTATATGGTCCTTTTTCCATGCAGAACAGGGACGTGTTACTGCTCCACTTGAAGGCTATCGGTTTTGCTGCCAGATGCTTTGAAGCTGTTTACCTCTTCAAACACAAGCTCTGTACATGGAGAGTAAAGGAGACTGTTAGACAAGATCATAACGATCTAACTATACACATCTTTGTTCCTAAAAATGGTATCAATCCCATATTCTATTGTCAGTGTATAGAGATCAATATGGTGCTGTTTGGCCTGATTTCAGTATCATCAGGATATATAACCGTCTTTTATCAGAATAATTCTGTGTGTTGTTCTGTTGTTCTGTCCGACAGGCTCATGCTCTATGATTCAGATCACGTCTGGAACATTTCATCAGATTTGAAACTCCCTGCTGGACTAAAGTGTGATCACATTATAGTTTAAAAGACATTTCTAAATGTCTCCCTTTGTGGTGTAATCAATATTTCTTCATAATCTTTGCATAATCCCTGATGTGTCTTCTTTTTCCCCACTTCCTTTATATAAACAATTTCAATAACGTAGACAAGAGGAAGTTGCCACAGATCCTCAATCTTCAACAAATGATTTACTAATCTCCTCATCTTCTAATTTGGGCTATGCATGAAATAAGTATGTAAACTGAAGCTAAGCGTCACCTTTCCATTCTTCTAAAGTTCGGTCTTTGCTCTCTAGTGTTTGGTCGTATGGGGGGGCCTCAGGTTCATCATCCGGATCATGGTACTGTGCAAAGTAAGGGTGGGACAGGGCCTCGCTGGCCGAGATCCGCCCGTCACAGTCCAGGACCAGCATACGCTTCAGTAGATCCACAGCTAACACACAGACAGAAACAAACAGGTGAGAAAGGGCTCAGATGTGGGAGGATACGGCGGCAAACGAGTGTAAGTGAATTTCACATTCACACAGAAACCTTAGGAGACTCTCAATGCCTGTTAACTGAACCTAATCCAATCGGTGGTACTTCACTCACCCAGTGGATTTGCTCCTCTAAAGATCTTTTCCAGGTCTTGTTGGGGCATGAAAGGCAAAGACTGTATGTACTTCTGCGCCTAAAAAACAGAGACCAACGTCCACCTTACAACATGTGCGTCACACAGTCAGTGATCAAACTGTCAGTGTTTCATTCCCATTTCCCTCACATGTTCGGAGCAGATCTTCTGTAGCAGTTCTGGTGTCGGAGTCCCAACCACCTCCATGATTCTCTTCAGCTGGTCAATATCTGAGTGGAGTTAAGGAGCCATCGCTTTGCGTGTCACATAGCAGATAGGGCTGGTCTTTTTCTTTTATTAGTAAATCAAATTCTTTTTAGCCGTGAATACAACTATCTAGATAACACAGGCCTTTGTGATTGCTCCCTTTCATTTCCCCAGTTTCTCTCTGTTCAAGCCCCCTCCCCCCCTCTCTGAAGAAAGCTTTGAGGATTGTAATGCAAATCCTCTGGAGGACTGTGTCCATGGAGGGCTTTAAAGAGGTAATGAAAGGTTCCTGCGGTGGAAAAAAAACTGCAGAAAACTGTAGTGAACTCATGAACACTCAGAATAAAGGATACAGTCAGTGCCAGGAAAAAGGACTTTCCCCTTCAGCAGCTCTCCCATAATGCATCCCACTGACCAAATATCAACTGCAACAGAAACATTAGCGGATGAATCAGCAGGCATTTTTGTAATAAAGAGGTACTGAAATAAACTGATGGCATAATTCTACCATTTTGATTGTAGTGCATCCAGTTCAGCATGATCTCCGGTGCTCGATACCAGCGCGTCGCCACGTAACCCGTCATCTCATCATCTGTCTGCCTGGCTAAGCCGAAGTCAAGAATCTGTCGGACAGGAGGACGTTTTTCTCATGACATGCAGCAAAGAGGGAGGAGAGTGAAGGTCAGACTTACCCTCAGCTCGCAGTCCTCATTCACAGCCACATTACTTGGCTTGAGGTCCTGGGAAGAGCAGACCAGGATTCAATATCTACACCAACATAGCTGATTATTCCACAAGTTTTGAAACCTGTGTATGAGTTCATGGTCAAAAAGAAGACACTCACTCTGTGGATCAGTCCAGCTGAATGGATGTACTGTTGGACGGGGGCGGGGGGATGGACAGAGACATAGTGAGAGAGAGGACATAAAGGAAACTGAGGTCAACAGTGCAGTCCACCATATTAGCTCCTGCCTTAAGGGAGACTGCTTTTGTCAGTCCCATGGTAACCGCACAGGCCATCTCTACAGGCTGCTGGACTGATTCACTGTCAGCTGGCAAACACAGAGACTAGAGGTTTCAACATTCTGTCAGAAAGACAGCTGAACTTTCAGCAGTGATTTCAGGTTATAGCACTATGTATGTTTTAACAGTAAGGATGAGCAGAAACGTCTGATCCCATGTAATCTGTATACACCAAATTCAGCTTTTAGCATGAAGGCCAGAGATGTGTTCAGGGACAAAACGATGTTGAATGCTGCTTAAAAAAAGGAGAAAGATGGACTTTTGTGGCTGTGATAGTAAACATCTGTATCCACAGGCAGCTGTCCTTCCCATGAAACACCTAGAATCTGACAACATGGTGCTTATCTCCAGTGTTTATAGTTGCTAGGTTACAAAACCTGTATTCTTGTGCCACTGTAATTTGCTCACTATATTTTAATTTAGAAACGAAATATGAAAACAGTGCAAACAAACAGCTGGGAGAACACCACCAAATCCTTTTTGATTCTGATTGGTTGTAGACCTGTATCGCTAATGGATCATGTTTCCAGTGGAGCGGAAGTGATAGATAAATATGGCACAGTCACTTGACCTGAGAGACAATGCAGCCTGATTCAGCTATTTTAGATATATAATATAAAATACAAATTCCACTATTAGTGCATGCGGCATCCATCATAACGTTACCTTGAGGCCGCGGACGAGCTGGTAAATTAAGAACTGCACGTGCTCGTCTGATAACCTCTGAAATTTGACAATGTTATTGAGGTCTGCACCCATCAGGTTAGTCACCAGGTAGCTGGAAAAAGAACACACAGACAGTGTGAGGAGAGTAATGGTAAGGAGGAGGGGTTCGGTTAGAGGAAAACATGCTGCCATGGCAACCATCTGACATCTCTACAAGCCTGTAATCCCCCCCAGGATGGCCTCCGCATCCATCGCCATGCCCTCTGATAGCAGAATTCTTAGTTTTTTTGGGTGAAAAGCTGACAGCTGCGCCGCTTGTAGTAAACACTAAAGGGAGAAGGGATTTACAGTTCATTGAAGTCTTCTAGCGTTGCAGCAGGTGTGAAGACGTCCAGCAGCCCTATTACCTGCAGAGACAGAGACGGACACAAGCAGAGCTGATCAATAACAGAGCAGGAACACGCAGAGAGCTGCATCTGTCTGTCTGAGCACTAACATTCTCGTGTTTCATGTGCTTGAGCAGCCTGAGTTCCCGGTACGAGCGGCGACTGTGGATGAGAGACTGAAAAGGTCTGGACAGCTTCTTCACCGCAACCTTCTGCCTTAAGACCACATCGTACGCCGAGCTGAAGAAATAAAACAGAGGGAGGCAGAGCTTTTAAAACTTGGTTCATGCTAAGCTGTGCTACGGTGCTATTAGCTGCTTTGCATTTGTTGTAAATGTTTAAGATTATAAATTGGCTGCAAACACAAAGTGAAAGACAGTGAAAGAGGATGTGGTGAAAACAAGGGGAGTAAGGATGTCAGATAATGTTTTTTTTTTTCCTCCGCTTCTGTTGAAATGTAAATGTCATTCCACATATTGAACAGCGAGCCCTGCTGTAGCTGCCTTTGTCTTTTCATTCTGCCAGCTTTAGGTGCAAAAACAGACAAACAGGAAGGAAACATGGGTGAAAACTGCTGCAGAAACACAGCAAGAAGTAGGAAGTGAAGCTCTGAAGAAGAGGACATGGTAAGCTCCTAAAATTGTGACACATTGTGGCAAAACACCCTCTGTTTTTTTTCACACTTGAAGTTCTCATATAAACTCAAGTATTCCGTATATCTACACTGAAATCACAGTCTGCCTCATTATTTATTTATGACTCTTCATTTCACAGCCTTTGCCTATGTTTAGCTCTCTAGTTTAAGACATTGTGTGAACTAAAAAGACACTTTGTGCCATGAGATGGTTAGCTTAGCTTTGCAAAAAAAACTGGAAACTAAACTCTATGCAGAAGGGCGGCTCAGCAGGCTGTCTGGTTTCCATGGAGGGGTTCCATGGTGTAATGGTTAGCACTCTAGACTCTGAATCCAGCATTCCGAGTTCTTGGTAGGACCTGATATTTTTTTTTTACATTGCATAAATGTTTTTGCATCTTATTTTTACCCTTTACATTTAAGATCATGGAGTGTTAAGAAGGCTTGCTTACACTTATCTTTGACCCAAACCCTGACTAGTAAACACTGTAAGCAGAGGCATAGCATGGCAAGTTTAGTAGATAATTCCCCTTGTAGCCTAGCATTTAGCATAGAATAGAATAGAATGCCTTTTATTGTCACTATACACAAGTACAATGAGATTAAAGCTGTCAACCCGTTTCAATGCAAAAAGCAATGTATAAAAAGAGATGTATGTAAGATATTAAAAAATAGATATTAAAAAGATATTAAGAAAAATATTTACAATATAAACATAGAAGTCAGTGCACAGTCCTGAGAATATAAATATGGTCTATATACAGTATTCAAGTATGGAAAAAAAATATTGCACATGTTATATGTTGTAAATTGCACATTGCATGCATACATCATGAGAGTTGTGCTCTCGTCAAAGACTGCAAAGGAAAAACCTTTCCCAAAATGTTCCTTTAATTAACAACTTCATGTGATGTGGCTGTGTCCATTTTGCTCCCGTCACAGCTTAATAAACGTGTTCATTCCCCTAAAGACTTGCAAAAAAATCATTTCACAGCAGACACCTGTTACTTTGAGACCATTATAGTAGAAGTGCACCAAATGATGCATGTATCCTGTTTGCTGCACGCTGCAACCCCTGCATAAACACTACTGTATTACTTCATGGTGACTCATAATGGTCACATGCTTGAGTACACTACACACTGACTGCACAGTTAAATGCATCCATGTGGCCTCTCTGTCATAAAGTCACCTGCTGCCAGACAGGATGTCCCTGCAGGGCTTCAACCAGGACACCAGCCAGTCTCCTCCATCTGACATAAACCAGGCTCCACCACCTCTCACATACCTTCCTGCTGTGTTCCATACTTGGGTCTGACCCAAGCGGCAACCTTCGGGGCTCAAAGTTGAAGCCCATGCGGAAGTGTCAAAACTTGTAGTTCACGCCGCAACAGCTGGGGGCTGGCTCCAAAAGCGAGTCATTTCCCATAGACTCCCATGTTAAAATGGCCGACTTCACAGCAGAAAAGAACATGTTTACAGCCTGGTACAAAAAACCACTCTGGTCTCAGATGATAGGTTCTCTTCTAGTGTCAATTGTAGGGGGGTGAATTTTTTTACAACTCACTTGTTTCAATTGTATTCGGACTTAAAATTACGCCTAATTATGGGCGTTACCGCTTGAGTGACAGACAGTTGACGTATCACAGCGTGAGTTTCCTGCTTCCACGATCGCCCGCCCCCCTAAACCCCGCTCGTGCTCCCCCTTTTTGTCCATAATCGGAGTTTTAGTTGACGTGACACTGCCAATATGGCGGCGGTGATCAAGTCCCGGAACCTCCCACCGAGCCTCAAAACGGCTCTTCAGAAACAAACGGGTGACGTCACGGAAGCTCTGTCCATAGTTTTTACTGTCAATGGTCTGACCCCACCGTCACAGCCAAAGCAGCCATTTCTATTAAGAACTTGTTAAACTTGAAATGTCTGGGTGTATACTGATTTTAATTTCATCACTGATCACTTGAATCTAAGTCATTTTCTACACACCCAAAAACTGCTGCGCCCACTTTACACAACCAGTAAAAGTTACATCATAGCCCCATCCATGTCCTCTTAACTGCAGTCATAGAAAAACCACCACATATCCAGAAAGGATCAACAACAACTCAAAACACCACGTTCATTTTCTGCTCAGTCTATCAGATTTCCAATCGACACTGCGACAGGCAGAGACGCATCATTTTTGACAGGGGGAAATGAAGCAGTCATGTTTTATTCATCTAAACGAGAGGCTTGGTGCCAAAGTTCTGCTTTACTGAACAGATGTTACATGCTGACATGAGATGAAAGCAGCCTTGATCAGCTTAGTGCCTATTCTGTCTTGGTGTACAGTCTCAAGAAAACGGTCCAAAATGGGCCCAATTTCTGTCCCAAAGCAGAAAAGCAAACATTGAATGGGATGATAGGGCTTGGTGTCAGGAAGCTGAGGATACAATGAGGCTGGATTAGACACAGAAAAGGACGGCGTTTAATCCTCCAAAGTTTTTGTCTGGTGACTTATCAAAATTTATGATAGGGTGCACGTTAAATTATTAAATAAGCTTTTACGATGCTGCCTGCTGTCATGTCTGCCCTTTAGCTACAATGTCTCTGTTTGCTTACCAAAGTACTGCTTTACATTGTCCTCTTCTCATCCCCACTCACCCAGCAGCCATGGGGGCATGAGTTTCTCAGCTCTAGCTATAATAGATTATATGAGCTTGTCAGATCCTTGACCTATGTCCTGCAGTCTCAAGAGGGTTTGCTGTAGCTGCTCATCTCAGATGAACGATGAAAGCTATTTTACTGTGCATCTCAGGAGGTAGACTGTGAGAGTATCCTAACCCTCCCATCATGACAGCAACACATACAGATGTCGTGCCCCTAACTCCCATCCCCCTGCTGCCTGCCATGAGAAAGTCAGTGACAATGGCTGCAGATGAACATTAACAAAGCAGGGAAGCACTCAGTGGTGTGTGGAGGAATTCCCTTTGTGTATTTGCATGATTTAAGTAACCTCTAGTCTCAGTGCTAGCATACACACTAGGCCTACCTGTAGATGTGCCAAAAAAATGGCAAGCTAAAAGTAAAGAATAAACAGATGAAATATCTAGCTAAATGTTACTGATAAATGGGAAAGAATTAGCTAAATAGATAATAATATATAATAGGTAATTAATAAATGGTTAGAATATCTGGCAAATGGTAAAAGACCGGAAACAGCTAGCTATCTAGCCCAATTATTAAAAAATATGCTGTACTACTTATATTATAATATTAAAATAATAGTTATAGATTTACAAATATGTATTCACGTACCAATACCATGTGTGTATGTGATCAGGTTTGAGTTTGTCTGTTAGGATTGTGGTGGTAGAAAGGATCGGTGATGGCACAAATGGAAAAGCTCATACACAGCTCAACTCTAATCTGTCCTCAGAGGGGGATATGAGCCGCTCGCTTCTGCTGACTACACTAATTAAGGCTCAAGACAGCATCAAATCATAATCTTCCTGTCATAAAATCAGAGAAGGAATTACTATTCAGAGCAAGAAGATAGCATCTGCTTTCTTACACAAACTAAATGCACCTTAGAGATATTGAGTAACAAATCTAAATGCCACACTCCCTGGGCAGCATTTTAGCATTTTCCCCTGTTGAAAGGAGGCTTCTGTAACACGGGTGTCCAAAAATGGGAATCCTTATTCTTGGCATTTTTTAAGCTCCCTGAGGCTGAATGAAACAGCTGAAAGCAGAGTCATGATTCAGTGTGCTGTTTTTAGTCTCTTCTGAGCAAGACAAAATACTCCTGTGAAAGGCTGAATCATGAAGCGGAGCTCCATCATCATCATCATCCTGTAAATCAGACACTGCCTTATATGACGGGAAGTCAGCTGTCGAGATAAAAACTCCTCTCTGAGGGTGCAGGCGGCGGCGGTGGCAGCTCGGGGTGTGGCTGAACATGCACTGACATATGGGCTCTCTTCACTTTCTGTGCCAGAATCTTCTTGTGTGGGATCTGACAAGGTTTCAGCAGTGAAAGAGTCATCTTATCCCACAGTAAACTGACACACAGAGAGACATAAAGGAGGCAATAAATTCAGCCTTGTGGTCCAAATTAAAAGCCCAAACAGAATATGGTGAATTAAAACAGCCAGTTCCAAACAGTGAGAAGCTCAAGGCTCCTTTTGGAGAAATGTGGACTCCCTGCCACTTAAATCCTCTTATCCCTTTGGTGCAAAAAAACATCACAGATTTTAGGAACTTACATCCCAGAAAAGCTGACCCAGAATTTTTCACACTGTAGTCTGGAAAGGCTCAGCTCGACTCAGACGTGTCTGCTTTTCACTTACATCTGTAAGCTTTTGTTTCTATGCATGGCCGAGCTGCCGGGAGAGCTCAGCCTGCATGTTCACTGAATAAGTCTCAAAAATGTGATTATTCCTCTAAAACCTGTCACACACAAACAGTCCTCTCTGCATGTTCTCAGCTAACCGTCATCCTTCTGTTAATAGCTTAATTAATATTGACTGTCAGGAGGAGATTATCGCCATGACACGTCGCCATGGCAACGGCACCCCACAGCCAGATGCTGATTTATATAAATTTAAAGCAATTGCATGTAGCAAGGTTAGCACCCACACAGGGGAGTGTGTGTGTGGCATGCAGCTGCAGAGTCAGATTTAGATGTGTAGCGGTGAGAAGAGGCTGTTATTTAGGAAATTCCTGAACTGACACAGTCTGATTGAGCAGACAGTGCACTGAGGGACAATAACAAGCCCTGCAGACCTGCTCTGTCTCTCCATATGGGTGTAAAAGCTACACAATGAAAGCCCATCCACCTGCATGCTTAAGACACAGAAACTGAAAGCTTCATGTGCAGAATAATAACAGGCTGAGACAGTCACAACGCAAATGAAGGCAATCAAAAACAGCCTCACGCTGACACAGCTCACACACATCTGTCTCTGTGCTGAAGCATCATGTCCAATATTCAGTGGTAAATGTTGTGCTTGTGCAGCCTCGCCCCTCCACCCGCCCCACACACACAAACACTCACCACACCGAGCCGTATGCGCCGGAGCCCACCGGCGTCAGGTTCTGGTACCGCTCCGGAACCTCCCACACTGTCTTGTTAAGCTCCTGTCGGTAGAATCCCGATCTGGACATGTTTGTTTCCGAGCCCGTTTCAAGAAAGGAAGGAGAGTGAGCAAATAAAAACAGAAGAGAGGAAATGAGGGGAGCAAAGCGATAGATGGGCCGCCGCCTGCTGACTGAGGCGAGCTGCTGCTGCACACACACACACACACACACACACAGCGCCGGTCAGTGACAGCTGAGCTCTCTCTCTCTCTCTCTCTCTCTCTCTCCTCACGGTATCACAAAGTTGGTATTACATATTGTGCCATTATACTGCAGCTTGAATGTTAACTGTGAGTCGCTCTGCGTGAAAAACGTCTGGTAAATGAGTTACAAACGTAGATATAATGACTTGATATATGTTGATGAAGATTCTCAGTCACATGATGACACAATGACTTGATTTAAAACGTAAACACAGTGAAGCTGTAAAGTAGCTTGTTAGCTTATGCAGCAACAGTGTTTACTTACTTTACTTTACTTACTTACTTTAGCTTGTTTTGTCTCGTTCACAGGATTTACCATTAAGCTAAGTGCTGCTGTTACAACTTACTGTTAGAGTTATGACCTCTGAACCACAGCAGGAAAACCTGCTGTATATTTGTTTATTAATGCTCAGGTGTTTCTCTGTAAACAACAAGCTAGTTAGTCAATTATTGTCATATAGTTTTTTTGGCATTTGTTTGTTAATTTGTTTTTCATCAGGTGCTGTGCTTAAACATCTGTCTGTGTCTCCTCACGAAGAGGCCACAAACTCCACAGAAGATATATGTGTAGCGTTCCGAAGGGTTCAAGGCTTCTAAAGTCACTCTTTGCTATTGACAAAAACTCAGGACGATACTCTTTTGGAGCCGACATACATGCCCCGTTTATTCCTCCATTCCACACTTCACAACCCAAAACAGTCGCCTCTTTCTACACCCCTACATATGCATTATAAATAAACTGGATTATTTACATTGTTAATTATCAGGCTGATCATTATGGTCCTGTACCACACAGGTCATGTGGAGCCCTGTGCCGAAAACTCCAGATGACGTCCCAGCCAGCAGTCAAACACCTGAGAGCCTCCACTTCTTCCTCTACTCCTCCAGCACCTGTCTTGGTACTCTCAGTTCTCACTGATGATCCATATATATACATGTATTTATGTATGTGTATATACATACATACATGGTGTGGAAATTAGACCCACACTTAGAACCACACACATGTGGGTTGTGAGGACTCAAAGGACCATTTTTTTTTCTAAAGTATAATTCTTTGGGTTTGCTGCAAGTGTTTCTGCAGCTGCCTACTAATTGTCAGCAGGCTCATCAGGGCGAGTGGCTGGCCGGTTAGATAGGTGGCAGGTGGGTAGGGAAAACTTTGGTGGTGGGAGTAGGTTCAGGGTCGATGAGGGAGGGAAACAGTTGCTGCTTCCTTGTCGGTAAAGCTGAAGCCAAATACTGTATGTTTTTTACCTCGAGGGGAGGGAAGTGGGTTGTCTTCTCTTTCTCTTCTTTTACCTCGGAGAAGTTGAGCACTACTTGGTTCTGTGGTGCATACTTCTCCTTGTAGTTAAAGAAGTCCCTCTTGGTCTGATCTAGTTGCCGTTTGCAGTTGCTAAGCTCCAGTTTAAACATTCTCGCCTCATCTGACAGGTTATGTTTTTCCTCTGTCAGCATCCGGCGAGTGCCCTCACTTGCATAAAGTTGTCCCTTCAGTGACATGATCTTATTGTTGAGTTCACTGCCAGTCTGCCATCTTTCATTGAGCTCCTGTTTTACACCAGACAGCTCCTGCTTCAGTTTGTCGAGGAGTTCATCTTTTTCTTTCATACTCTCCATCCGTTCCTGTAACATTTGTTTAGCTTGTTCCAGCTCCTGACGCCAAAAGACATCATTGCTTTGACTGGTGTCTTTGTCTGAACTCTGCATCTCTAGGTTATGTTCCAACAGGTCCATATGTTTTTTCTGATCTATTTGCTGCTTAAGGAGAGACTCGATGTGGAGCATTTGATCTTTGATCTTTTGCTCTTTTTCAGCCACATCTTTCTGGCTAGCCTTCTTCCGCTGCTTGAATCTCTCTATGACTCTGCTCAACTTTTCCTTCTCATCATCTGCTTTGGCAAGGGCTTGCTCTGCTGCCTCCTTGCCACTCAGATAAGAAGCGGCCAACTGTTTCTCCTCTGAAAGCTTTTGCTCATTCTGCTGCAAGCACTGCTTCACTCTCTGCAGTTCATGCACTGTGTTTTCATGTGCTTTCTTGTTTTGCTCCAGTTCAGAACTTAAGCGTTTGTTGGCACTGTCTAAGAGTCTGAGCTGTTTATTCAGTTTATCTTTAGCCACATTAGCTTTGTTGTGTTCTGACTGAAGAGTTTTGAGTTCTGACTGAAGAATTACCAGGTTAGCTTTGACGCCGTCTTTAGCTTTGTCGACCTTTTCAGTCTTCACTATCTGCTGGCTAAGCTCGTTTTCTAGTTTGGTAACAAGAAAATTTGAGTCTCTTATCAATGTGTCTTTGTCTTGAGCTCCTTTTTCCTTTAGTGTTTCTTTCGATTTGAGTGCGTCATACTGTTTAACTATTTTGGCATTTTGTGTTTTCAGCTGTTGAATGACAAGACTCAGTCTTCTGGTTTCTTGGCACTTCTCATTTAACGTCTTCCTTGTAGTGTGCAGATCTTCCTGGAGGCTTTTATTTTGGTGGACCTTGAGTGTGGAAGAGCTCCTCAGTTTATTAAGCTCTGATTCATTCTTTTTAAGCACCTTTTGCACAGACTTTATTTCTTCATCCTGCCTTTTAATAGTGCATTCCAGTTTTCTGACTATAAGATCATGTTTCTCGTGTCTTTTCAATGCACGCTCTAACCTGTTGTTCTGAATTTTCAGAGAAGTGATCTTGAGCACTTGTACGTCGTTTTCTTCTTTTGCACATTCTAATACTCTGTCTCTACAGATAATCTTCTCCTCTGCTTCTGACAGTTGCATCCGCAGTTCATTTTGACTGATTTGAGCATTATTCTTGAAATCTTGGAGATCGTTTATTTTATGTTTCGATTCTTCATTTTCAGCTTCCATCATGTTTATTGTGTTTTGCAGCCCTTCTATCTTCATCGCCTTTTCTTTTTCAGTGCTGTATTGCTGCTTAACAACTGACAGTTCTGCCGAGTGACTTTCAAGCTCTTTCCTCAAGGTCTCATTCTCTTGCTCCTTTGTAAGTAATGCAGACTTGGTCTCCACCAGATCTTTCTGTAGCCCTTCAATAATTGCATCCCTGTCCTTGACATCCTGAACAAGTTTTTTATTGTCTGCTTGTATTTTCTTTAGACCTCTTGGCTTTTTCTGGAATTCCTTTTTGTCTTCTTCGATTTGATCCATGAGCTTTCTCTTATTGTATATTGACTCCTTCGGATTCTTCTATATATAATATATGTACTGTCTTTAAGCAGTTACAAACAATCTATGACATCATAACGTCTTTATGACATCATAATGACATCATAAAGTGAGGATCTCCTCACTGTGATCCTCACTTTATGACATCATAACGTCTGTATGACATCATAACGACATCATAAAGTGAGGATCACAGTGAGGAGATCAAAGACGTGTGATGTGTCACATGATCGTGGTATGCTGGGCCAATTACAACATAGTCACGTGACCGCGTCAAGCCAAATGACAAGCAATATTAGTCAAACCTCAAACCACCACCGGTATGTGCAGAGGGGATGTATGGGAAAGTTTGCTGCAGATATGGTTAAAAGTTTTCGGTTCGCTTAATCTTGGTTGACAGCGCTTTTTATTAAATGTACTGAATGTTGACTTGCAGGAGCCTCCACCGCTATCGTACTAATGAGCGAAAGGAGCTTTGTGTTTAACTACGGAGTGGAATCGGTGAGTGTTTGTTTGTTCGAAGCCAACGTTATTAGCCGCTTCATTTGTTTTTCATTGACTTGTTAGCCACAAGCTATTGTAATGCTACCGCTAGTCTAGCTGGTCCTATTGATTTGAATGGACTGGTTAGCATGGGCTTTTAAGCTTTGTTTCTCAAATAACGCAAACTTAAATGAAGTGTCCATAACTCCAATAATGTCCTGTTACTCTTTGAATGTTACATACCACTTGATCAAAACTTTATCAATGCAAATTGATTGAATTTGTTGTTGTTGTTAGGGTCCTATACTAGCACTGTGCATTAGAGTATTGTTTTAATGCCTTTTGTAAAATAATATAGTTCAATATTATAGAATATACATATTATATCAATATACATTGATGCACGCTAACAGTTTTGTTAATGTATATTGATTAATATTGTATGTGATCTATTTTGACATTATATATCATATTTATTGATGTACAATGATGGATGTTATATTGATATTGAATTGGAAAATGTATTTAATGCAGCTAGTAATTACTGTTATTTGTGTGCACACTAACACCCTGGCCCTGTGTCTCATCCAGGCCAGGTTTTGATGGCGAGCTACTGATTAATTAACTAATTAATGTCAACTCAAGATGGGAAAAGACTTTTCTACCTCAAACCTGAGGTGTCCCCTTTCCAACAATCACGTCGATTGTAAGCATGTAATGTTGAAATTGTTAACTACTTGAAATGGCCATTCGGATTCAGAATCAGAATCAGAAATACTTTATTGATCCCAGGGGGAAATTGCTTTCATTCCAGGTGCTCCATGTATACTTAAAAAACAGGTTAGAAATATAAAATAAGGTAAAGTAGTTAGAGTAAAAAAAAACTAATAAATTCTAAACATTAATAAACATTCACGTAAAATCCAGGCAAGTGAAGACAATATATAATACAACTTGTACTGTGTGCAGGAAAATCTTTGTTTTATGTCTATGTTGTTTGTCTGCAAAGTCCATAATATAAGGTACCATCAAAACACAAATCTTCTGTCTCTGTCTCCCTCCAGTAGGCGGTTTCCTAACTTCTGATACTAGCCTGGGCTATCAATAATAACTAGCATATTTGCTACACACCAAAAGTCCATGACAAAATACATTTATTTTCTATTTTAAAAAATTGATTAATACAAACACATTCAGTAGCACACTGTGTGGCCTATGGGATGATGAAGCATCTGATGCTGAGGTGGTGGTATGAAATTTTGCTTAGGGCCCCATAAAGGCTTGGGCCGGCCCTGTAGCCTACCTAGCTAAAAGTAATAATTTAATGTTTAAATAGTGACTTAAATAGCTAGCTAACTGTAAAGAAATAACAACTAGGTCGAAGTAATTAATGGTTAAAGGGCTAGCTAAATGTAGCCCAATTGGTGTAGCTGTTAGCATTTACTTTTGCCCTGAAAAAATGCAACGTTGAACATAATAGATAGACATACAGACAGATATATAGATACTATAAAGATAAAACAATAGAACAAATAATTACAAAAAAACTAATAAAATAAAAAAAGGATATAGGAACATATAAAGCATATACAAAATACAATAAGTGTGTGCCAATTTCACAGAATGTGAGGAACATCTCTGCCTTCTATGCAGTGCTTCCATCCATACCCAGGAAGTTCCACTCTGTTCAAATTCCCCTGCTTTTCAAGTCACATGCTCACAGCAAGAACAAAGGGCTGTCACCAGTCCCCCTCCGGCAGTCTCATAGTCGTTAGCCAGTTGTTAGACACACCTGACACAGTCAGCCTGACCAACACAGGTAAGTATGGAAACATTTAGTGCTATTGTTTGTGAGTTTTACCCAAACCCAATCACTGAGGAACATTTAGAACTGATGAAGCTGCTTGGATGAGCAGCGAAATGTCTTCAAGAAAACTCTACAAGTCCAGACGCCTTGCTTCAATCTTTTCTATGAAAGGAGAGTGGGCTCTTGTCCCATCTGTCTGTTCATCTCTACCGCTTACTTATAGACGGCACAGCCTAAAACAGCTTTTCACATTTCAAAACAGTTAAAGAAAGATTAAAATAGAGCATATATATATATATATATATATATATATATATATATATATATATATATATATATATATATATATATATATATATATATATATATATATAGTGGTGGTCGCAGTCGCCTCTGGAGGCGTGGGTTCAAATCCCACTTCTGACAGCAGTTTTTCCACTTCCAGCTAGACCTGTAACATTATGTTATGATATCCCCCCACCACCACCACCATTTTTGATCTTGTCTGTGATGTAAGTCTCCTACTGCCATCTAGTGGTTGCAGCCTGCAAGTGCAACAGGTAAAGAAAAAGTAACCATATTGTGCAATCAGCACAGCTGCTGCCTGTAGACAGATGTTGTTAGTTCCACACAGTCAGGATGGCTGAGTGGTCTAAGGCGCTGCGTTCAGGTCGCAGTCTCCTCTGGAGGTGTGGGTTTGAATCCCACTTCTGACAGTAGCTTTTCCACTTCCAGGTACATCTGTAACATTATGTTATGATATTCAACAGTACTGGATTACCTTAACACAATATATCAATGTGTTCCTGAATAAAGGCATTTTCTCTTATATTCTCTGGTTTTGGGTTTTCCTATATTTGTTGTACATGAGGTACATATCAGCTTGACAACAACACAGCCTAATTGAAGGCCTCAGGTTCAACCAAGATCATAATTTAGATCAATGGATTTCAGAGTGATAACCTTCACATAAGAGAACCCCTGACTACATAACTGAATACTTCAGTTGGTTGACAGCAGAATAGTATTACTTTTGTTCAGTAATTTTGGCCCCACCGAGATTTGAACTTAGATCACTGGATTCAGAGTCCAGGTGTGTGAAAAAGCTGAGTTTCAGTGCCATTCATAAATAATAATAATGTATCAGCCACAGCGCCGGGTTACCGAGCTAGCATATAAGCTAGTCGGTTGCAGTAACTTGCTAGACACATGGTTGAATTAAACACTGATTTCAGATTTCAAGCTAACAAGTCACTAAAGCACATAAAAATACTTATGTCAGACCAAAATGAGTGATGACTGTCCTCCCACAGCTTACCGCCCTGTTGTCCCAAAAAGTGATCGTCTGCCAAAAATTGATTCCCGTCGCTGGAGCGCGCACAGAACCTTAACGCTGCATCGCCGAGTGATTAAGGCCTTTGCAGAGTGCCCAGGTGGTTGCCTCAAAATTACTTGAAATCATTTTTTTAGGTTATCATCCAACCAGCCCACCTGTACCTGTAAACACACCATTGGCAGTGTTCTAATGGTACATTGTGTTAGCTAATCATGTTAAAAGGCTAATTGATGATTAGAAACCATTGTACAATTCTGTTAGCTCAGCTGATCAGAGAAGCTATACAACCTCAATAAATATAACCTCAATAAACTTAATAAACACACGGAAACAGAGCTCCAAATATGCACACAGAATGTTGTCTGTAGATCGATAAACACTTCTAGTCAGTAACAAGCTTGAGATTATAGGTTTGTACCCAAATAACAGGCTGTATTTAATCCATTTTAGGGGAAACCACAGATGTACACACTGATGTGTTTTGCATCGTATGACACAGTGCACTCCCTGCCTCAGTTACTGCTGTGTAATTGCCTGAGTTGCACATGAACTCAAATAACTTAATTGTCTGTCAACATGGCTGAATCACTGAAAAACACAATCTTTACCACATGATGTCAGATTGCTGGAAGCAGACAGCACACCTTCAACTGTACAATAAAAGATTTTATTTATCATTAGAAAGAAAGTTACACAATTATGCGCTATTTTCATCTATACAGTGTAGAACAAAATAAGTCACTTTGTGTCAATATCATGTGTAGATTCTGATGGATTTTATTCAGTCCTATACTACTTGGTAGGTTTAAAGCACAGTGGGATATTGAGTCAACAGAGGAAAATCTGTGATTACACAAGGTGTTGTAATGACTTTCTTCAACACATCTTTTTTTGTGACACACTGAAGAGACACTCAGTACAAGAGAGTTTAAGGTTGAGTCCAGCTGTGTGAACCTACTGATGAAGCTCTCCTGTCTCTATCACAGCACCTCACTCTAGCCCGTTATTTTGTGGCACCATGGCTGGAAATTTCACAGGGAACTGTTTATGTAACTTGTTTGGTGCTAGCATTTTCCTGGCAGGTAAGTAACTATTAAAAACAAATCTCAAGGCAGCTACTAGATTTATTTATACTTGAGGTCAGCTTTTTTCTGTATCCTCATGTAGGATGCACCATTCTCCTTGTAACTGCCTTCCCAGTTGTTCAGATCATTATAGGTAAGTGAGATACTCATGTGTTTTATCTTCTGGAATCAAAACCAGTTGGGTGTCTGCATGTTTCATCATTTTTACAAATAAAAACTCATGTTTGGAGGCATCCTTGCACGTAGGAATCTCAGTATTTACACTTTTCATGTCATCTTTCCATCTGGTCTTACAGTACCAACTAAAAAGAAAAAGAATCTGCTCAGCTCGAACCCTACATAAACAGTCTGCCTCTTTTTCTAAACAGGAGCAATATACATGTATGAGTGTCCAGTAGCACCAGTTATCCCAGTATATGTGATGGTTTCTGGGATATGGGCTCTGCTGATTATGGCCCTGTTTGCTCTGCCAAAGCTCCTCTGTCAAGCAGCACCAGGTCACACCGTCTGGCCCGGGTGGATCGTCATCCTGGTCCTCTTCTTTTTCATGTGGTTACTCTATGGTAAATCTCCACATGCAAAATTTGTATTCATGCCACAGTCGATATTTAAGATTAGCCGTATTTTTTGTGACATTCATTTTGTGTCTCTGTGCTCTCAGGTAGTTACCAGATTTACTCTATATATCCACCTAATTATGAGAAGAACACAACCTCTTCCAGTGCTCTCACTACACCTGCACAAGAAAAACAGAGCCTTCCAAACCTCAACCACACTTGGATGATTAGAAACAACTGGAAAATTCAAACTATGGCTCTCAATAACACGGACACATCGCACTTGAACATTCCACATGCATCTCTAGTCATGGCTGCAGAGCCTTACTGTCACAGAGGTGTGTACATGTTGGCTTTCTGGACCACCACATTGGTCTATGTGTTTGCAGGAAACGCCCTGGTTATGATCATCTGTCTTTATGGTGCTATGGAGTGTACACATAAGTGTGTAGAATATCTCACTACCTGAACTGAACTCTCTGTGTGTTCAAAAAATGTAAGTTCTCAATGGACAACTCTATTTTGCATTGCAGGAGTGAAGTCAGATATAAGTATAAACAGACACATGCAATTTAAAATTCTGATTATGTTCATTTGATCTTTCATGATTTGTATTATTTGAATGTGAAAATTAGGTTAGCGCTAAAGGAGCCTTCACCCCTGTAAATATTACATTTACATTACATTACAATTTGACATCTTTTAAACTCACTTGTACTGGATGTGTCTTCAGTGTGTCACAAAAAAGATGTTAAAGAAAGTCATTACAACACATCCTCTGTTGGCATAACATCCCATTATGACTGCATAACCACCATTAAGTTAGTTATTTATTGCAATACAGACAGTTACACAACAGTAATGAAGTGAGGAAGGGCAGTGCTGTATTATGTGCACTGTGTCATACTGTGCAACGCACGGTTAGTAAGATAAGATAAGATAAGATAATCCTTTATTAGTCTTTTATTTACTTCATTAAGAAGACAAGAATATATAGAAAATAGATAAATGGAACAAACACAAGGTGAATGAATGCTTGAGTAAATCCCAGAATAAAGTGACTTGAGTACTAAACTGTTATTGCACATTATGATCCGGTATGGTGAAAATGAACACAAGGTGAATGAACGTTTGATTAATTAACAGAATAAAGTGACTAACAGAATGTAACAGAATAATAACAGAATAAAGTGACTTCAGTGTGCTCATCTGTGATTTTCTCTAAAAGCCTATGTTATTTGGATATAATCTGATAAGCAGTGATGGGAAATATCTAAAGTTGAACATGAATACACACACACAATATAAATGTGTATGTAAATTCTAAAACGTGAATGAAAAAAAGGAATAAATAAAACGTACTACTCCAGTGTTTTGATGAGGGTAAAGGATCATTTCCTCTGTCATGATAGGAGAACCCGTCACACTACAGGCGCGTGACCCATCTTCCACTTCCTGCTTCGGTCACGTGATCTCCGCAGTCAACTCACGCGCTGCACCGTGTCCGCCTGCTGCTCTGTCCGCGCCGCTCCCGGACCCCCAGGTAACAAACAAACACTCTAATTTAACGTTTTATCCTAATACAGCTAAACCGAGACACCAGCAGAGGAACGATACCTCTTCTAGTGACACTTTGTTACATGTTTGGCAGCGCAGGAATCGTGTGGTTTGGTTTGTTAAGGCAACAGAAGAAGAAATCACAAATTATTTTTCAAAGCCCAAATCCTGTTAGCTTGCTAATGCATTATTTGTATGCGAGAGTTTAAGAATGACCCAAAATGCAGGCACAAAAAGGCTTTAATAAGCCAACTCAAAGCCCGAAAACAAAACAAAAAGAGACCAGGAAAACAAGGAAACAACTGAAACACACCACAGGTGATCCAAAGGGAGACCGGAGAACTGGAACACACAGAAGAACAAGAGGAACACTGCAGACCGCAGCATAGAACAACACAGACTGACAAAGGGCGTCAAGAAAAGCCCCATTTTCTGCATGCTACAATGTTTAATTAATATTAAAAGTAACATCCTGCTTCGCATTTTGTTAAAATGTTGTTTGAGTAACATGAGCATTTGACTACCTTGACACCGTGCATATGCCAGCACTACTGTCCCTCATTTTAAAATTCTTCAAGCTTGTAAAATCTGTTACACACCGTGAAAACAGACTGATTGAAAAAGGAGTCAGTCAAATCTGCAATCCTCTAGCTGCGGGAACTCAGATTTTGCAGAAGTTACATTTTATGCAAGTGGAAAAGTGCAGTGGAGGGGAAAAGATGGCAGACAGAGAGTCTACCTGAGAATCAATAGAAGAATCCTCTGTTAAACCAGCTAAATGCTTCTTGTGCATTTATTCATGCATTTATTAATTGAAAATGTATTGTCATGTTCTTTTAAAAGGAACCATGTCTGTAGTAAAGCTGGAGCAGTGTCGAGAGCGAATCTGTGCCGAACTGGACAGTGTAGTGGACTTCTGGCTCAAATACTCTCATGACACCGTACATGGGTACAGTACTGTCTAGTTATAATGGAATTTACATGTTTGCAGTGTGCACGCAGCCTTCATGCTTGTGATGAAATTCCTTCCTTCCTGTTTCAGAGGTTTCTTCACTTGTATTGGGAGGGATGGGAAAGTTTACGATGAGCTGAAATATGTCTGGCTGCAGGGCAGACAGGTATGTCTGCTGCAAAAATAGTTCATGAAATAAAACATGGCTATCAGTTATGTGCCTGATTTTTTTTCACAGGTGTGGATGTATTGCCGCCTGTATCGAACCATGGATCGCTTTCACAAGCCTGAAATCCTTGAAGCAGCTAAAGCTGGTAAATGTGCAGTTACCAAATTCACTACCCAGATCCCACACCCAGCTAACAGATCCCAGCCAACAATGTATTTATAGATGAAAACATCATGGTTATTTGCACAATGTGATGTGTCTAATTATTATCTAAACATGAAATTGTTTTGATTGCATTGAAGGTGGTACATTCCTAAGAAGATTTGCTCGTGTGTCCAGCAGCAGTGGTCAGTGGAAATGTGCCTTCTGCTTAACAAGAGATGGTAAAGCAGTCAAAGTTCAGAGGACCATATTCAGCGAGTGTTTCTACATCATGGCCATGGATGAGCTGAGCAGGGTCACTGATGACAAGGATATGCAGGTGTGCTTTGTTCATAGACCCAAACAGTGCTCCTATATAAAGACACCATCTCTAGTCATGCTAGCAAAAACTGGAGTCAGTGTTACATTCATCTTTTAAGGGACTTTAATGTTGTTTAAATAAATTCAATGAGCACTACATACGCTGATTTCATTCTCTCTCTCTCTGATTGTGTGGCCTCTACTTCATGTTCCAGTTGGAGGCTGAGCAGATGATGGAACAGCTGATCCACTGGGTTCGGGTGGACCCGTCAGGCCTGGGCCGGCCCCAGCTTCCTGGAGACATTCCCACAAACAGCATGGCAGTTCCCATGATGCTTTTGTGTCTGGTACAACAGCTAACTGAAGGGCGCGGCCAGGAGGTGGCTCAAAAATACAGTGAACTGGGAAGCTGGTGTGTACAGCAGATTCTACAACACATTCAGGTATGGACACACACACAACAGTCATCTGGTTGAATTTGCTTGTAAGAAGGATTGTTTGAACAGTTAGTTGTTTAGTAATGGGGTTTCTTCCTCTAACTTGGCACAGAGAGGTGGCACGGCTATTTTGGAGAATGTGTCTGTTGATGGAGCAGAGCTGCTGGGTTGCCAGGGCAGACTGCAGAACCCAGGTAAACACTTCCTGCTGGCCGCAAAGCCAAATAATCATGAGCAAAGTCAGTGCCTGTGGAAGCCTTTTCTCTCCATAGTTGCTTACCTCATCATTTTTTACCTTCCTTTGGTCATCTTGACATGCTGACTCAGGCCATGCCCTGGAAGCAGGCTGGTTCCTGCTTCGGTACAGCGCAGACTGGGGGGATGAGGAAATCAGGAGGACAGCCATTGAGAAGTTTGTGGAGCTCCCTTATCAGTGTGGCTGGGATAAGCAGCACAGTGGCCTCTTCTATTTCTTGGATGTGGATGGGCACTGCCCTACACAGGTTAACCACCCATAGTGATATTCAATTGCGGTTACATTTTCTAATCGCTGTCCTAATATAATGTCTGTTTTGTGTGTCTGAGCAGCTGGAGTGGAGCATGAAGCTGTGGTGGCCTCACTGCGAGGCTCTCATCGCCTTCCTCATGGCCTACAGATACACGAAGAAGCCCGACCTGCTGGAGACATTCTTACAAGTCTATGAGTACACTTTTAGCCATGTGAGTTCACACTGCACAACCACCAAGCCTCAGGACAACTGTATTTTTGTATTATATCGGTATCAAGGTCACCTATATGATATGTTCAGTTCAACCTTCTATTACAGAATACAAGGTAGAACAGAACCAAGTAGAACTAATCCTACTTTAGCATAAAGCAAAAACCTTTTTTTAAATTGTGACTGATTTTGCTAAGTTAGTCTTTAGTCAGATAATCAAATTTCACAGCAGATCAGTGGTTCAGACGAGGGAATTACATTATTCAGTGTGCATAATTTAGTGTATGTGTGTTTGCAGTTTCCCGATTCTAAGAACAGCGAGTGGTTTGGCTATTTGGCACAAGATGGAAAAGTAGCATTGGACTTTAAAGGAGGACCCTTTAAAGGTAAGGGTGAAGAGGAAACTGAAAAGTACCTACATGAAAGTTAGTTAGTCTTCACAAAGCTGCAGACACTGTGCCGCCTTTATACCTGCTCATCCATGGTGGTTCAGTTTAATAAAACATCTGTCATCATGTCAAGCTACAGTACTTAACATCTCAGGTGGAAAATTGGAGTTTACTTTACCCCTCATTACCATTTGAGTTTCCAGAGAGCTGATGTGGTTCATGCAGTCTTAGCAAACCAGCTACCACAAAATAAGCCTGCGCTTCTTCTCCTCCTCTTCAGGGTTCTTCCATGTACCTCGCTGTCTTTACATGTGTGAGCTTCTTCTCAATGATCTGCTGGCAAAGAAGGACTGAGGATTCAGACATTAAACTCTAAAAAGGGATTCCATTTGATCTCATTTGTGAGTTCAAGTCACAGCACAAATGTTCAGATTACTACCAGTATACTGTTTTCTGTCAGCAAAGTGAGTGTTGGATCTTAAAATGTGCCTTATCACTTTAATGTCATATTCATTCCGCTTCACCATGTCTCTACCTTTAGTTCATGCTTTTTCCAAGAATAACAGCTGTTCTAACACAACAATCTACAAGCTACAGTGACATGCTCAGCATATATACAGGCCAACAAAATGGATTGTATAATGAATCATTGTAATGTAATGTGCAGTTTATATAGTTTTTATATATTGTTTGTGTTAGTTTGATATCATATATAAAGCTGTTCATGTGTCGTCTTTCTGTGTGCGATTGAGTTTTCATGATGGACTCGACAGGCTCCTGTGGCCTCGTTACTGCTCTTGGCTGACCCCTAGTGGATGTTGGTGGTGCTTCAACGAAAAATGCGATGTTCATAGTCAGGATGGCCGAGCGGTCTAAGGCGCTGCGTTCAGGTCGCAGTCTCCTCTGGAGGCGTGGGTTCGAATCCCACTTCTGACAGTGTTAATTTTTCAGTGACTTCTGTATATTTAGATCCATGTAACATGATATCTGAAAAAAAATGTGTGACTTCAGGCTCTTCCATACTCCATACTCTGCGAGACGTGTGTGCAGAACTCCTCATACGGCCCTCCTACGCAGCGCACGTCACACACAAAAGGTTGACATGCAATTGTATTGTAAATTGTGCGCACAGTCGTGGTTACCTGGCCTAACAAGCTGATAATGTTCAGGGAAGAGGGCGCATAGCATGACAATAAATAGAAGATTAGTGTAGCTGACTGTAGCAGACCTCTGGTCTGTGTGAGTTTATTTCTGTGAATGTGTGGATGACTGTCTGCAATAATACATCCCGTCTCCCGGTGTTTAATGTGCGCGAGCCACTGTAACGCCGTGATCAATACTGGGATTAATTTTTATCGCCACCTTTTGGATAGACACTCTCCTCTGTGTGCCGTGTTTCTCCTTCCAGGAGTTGTTTGCCAGCTGCTCATCTAAACTGTCCATCGTCGTTGTACTTCCTTCTTCTGTCTGTGTGTTCTGCACCTGAAGAAGCTCTTGCGCTTCTCCACATTCATCACGCCCACAATAAATTCCGACCAATCACAGCATGGTTGACGCACAGCCTTGAGAGAAAAAGTTCTGCCCGGGCCATGTGTACGAGAGTGCTGCACAATGGGCAGTCTGAGATTAAAAATGACGTCATTTTGTAGGCGTAATGTCGGCAGGGGGAAGGGAGTTCTCTGTTCTCACGGAGTATGGATCCAGCTTTACAACAGAGCATATAGCTCAACTGTACTTAGAGTTAATTATCATCATCATTGGCCCATTGTCCATATGCTTTGACGCCTGATTATTTTTTGGAAAAAAATTACTCATAAATCAGGTCCCACCGAGATTTGAACTCGGATCACTGGATTCAGAGTCCAGAGTGCTAACCATTACACCATGGAACCATGACATACAAGTGATAGGTACCAGCCAGATTCTCCCAACTCACGCCAACCAAATATTAAACATTGTGTTTTATTATTTGTTTTTTGTTGTTTTACATCAGCCAATCCTGCGAAGCGCCACTGCACGGAGAGTTGGCTGGTTGGCTGCTCTCTTCCTGCTCTGCGCGCACCAGAGAGGTACGTGCATGATGGCCGAAGTCACAGACTGCAGCTCGTCTTCAGAGTTTTCTAAATCTCCTACCCTACCTTTAACAGTCAGGTCATACCACTGCAGGCGGAGACGCATTCTCTGGATGCGCATTGGGGTCGACAGCAGTTGGCGGATGTGACACTTGTTGAAGTTGAGCTTGAGGTTGTAGCTTGTTGCTCTCTCAACTACTTTGCGCAGTATTGCATCATGCTCCTCCACTGAGGGGGGCTGCAACAAGGATGTCATCCATGACACTTATGGTTCCAGTGACACCTTCAAGCATCTCATCCATGATGCGCTGAAAGATTTCAGGGGCACATTTAAGTCCAAAAGGGAGTCTCGGCCATCTGTATCTTCCAATTGGTGTGTTGAAGGTCGTGAGGAGGGACGAAGCCTCATCCAGTTTTATCTGGAGAAATCCTGATTTGGCATTTAGAACAGAAAACACTTTAGCACCAGGCATTGCTGACACAACTTCTTCTACGGTGCGCATTGGGTGGTGCCCTCTCTTTATGACCTTATTTAAGTCACTTGGATCAATGCAGATTCTTATCTTGCCATTGCAAACTGCGGCCACCATTGAACTCACCCACCCAGGAGGTTGGTCAACTTTTGTAATGTGGCCATCTTCCACCATCTCATGCAGCTTCTCTATAATTTTTGCTTTAAGTGCAGCGGGTTGGCGACGGACAGGATGGACCACACTTCTGGCATCCGGATCAATCTTGATGGTGTATGTACCTGGCAGTGTTCCGGTGGTGCGTGTCAGCTCTGGAAACTCAATCAGACCTGAAGATACACTCTGTGCTGGGGTAGAGGCATTAGAGTTGTGCATTTTGTCAACAGTTTTTGTACAGAGTGAAGACGAACAAACAGGTCCAGAGCCTCTGCTGTAACACCACTGAGCACATTTTCCTGAGCAATGTCTACAATTTCAAACTCTGCACTCACTTCTCGCATTTTGTATTTTGTCAGGAGATCAACTGCAGCAACAGGCCTCAACTTGTGATTTGAGTATGAGCGTAGGACAGTACTGGAACGTTTGAGCTCACCTTCATGCATGAGTAACTGATACCTGTCCAATGTTAGGGTGTTGCACTTGGTGCCCGTATCAATCCTGAATAACACTTCTTGTGACAGGATATCCAGGTTCACCATCCATTTGTCGTCCTCAGATCTCTCATCTTGTGTTAGGTTGATATTCAGTATCTGCTCCTCTGAAGAATCCTGCTCCGGTTCAATATCCACTGTGTTGACAGCACGCTTGCGACAGACAGCTACCCAGTGATTCGGTTTATGGCAGTATGAACACACTGATCCCTTTTCTGGACACTTTCCTTTGCTCCATTTATGCTCTGCATCTTTTCCGCAGCTTTTGCAGCTTCTCTGCTTGTTGTCTGGATTTTGTTTCGTGTGTGTGGGTTTTGGTTATCCTTTGTGCATTGTGCATTCTTATTGTGTGTTGCATGTTTGGGTTTCACAGTCACTACTGACACTTTTGCTTCTTCTTCTCTGACAATTTTCATTTGTTTTTGTGACATTTCAAACTGCTGGGAAATTTCAATAGCTTTTGGTAGTGTCAGTTCCTTACCTCTATCCAGCAGCCTTTCTTGTACCCTTTTTTGTTCACACCCGCGATGATTGCATCAATTAACATATAATCTGGATCAGGCTATTCACAGTCCATCGGGATTAGTCTCAGAAAAGCTAAATATTGTTTACTAAATAAAAACTAGCAAAATATTGTCTATGATGCAAGGCTCTTACTGCCATCTGGTGGTTACAGCCTGCTAGTGCAAGAGGTGAAAAAACAGCCCCTGCGTTTTTCGAATCCCACTTCTGACAGCAGTTTTATATATTGTTTGCGTATCAGTTTGATATCGTATATGAAGCTGTTCTGTGTTGTCTTTCTGTGCTGTGTGTGATTTTTCAGTTTTCACGATGGACTCAACAGGCTCCTGTGGCCTCGTTACTGCTCTTGGCTGACCCCTAGTGGATGTTGGTGGTGCTTTAACGAAAAATGCGAGGTTCACAGTCAGGATGGCCGAGCGGTCTAAGGCGCTGCGTTCAGGTCGCAGTCTCCTCTGGAGGCGTGGGTTCGAATCCCACTTCTGACAGTGTTAATTTTTCAGTGACTTCTGTATATTTAGATCCATGTAACATGATATCTGAAAAAAAATGTGTGACTTCAGGCTCTTCCATACTCCATACTCTGCGAGACGTGTGTGCAGAACTCCTCATACGGCCCTCCTACGCAGCGCACGTCACACACAAAAGGTTGACATGCAATTGTATTGTAAATTGTGCGCACAGTCGTGGTTACCTGGCCTAACAAGCTGATAATGTTCAGGGAAGAGGGCGCATAGCATGACAATAAATAGAAGATTAGTGTAGCTGACTGTAGCAGACCTCTGGTCTGTGTGAGTTTATTACTGTGAATGTGTGGATGACTGTCTGCAATAATACATCCCGTCTCCCGGTGTTTAATGTGCGCGAGCCACTGTAACGCCGTGATCAATACTGGGATTAATTTTTATCGCCACCTTTTGGATAGACACTCTCCTCTGTGTGCCGTGTTTCTCCTTCCAGGAGTTGTTTGCCAGCTGCTCATCTAAACTGTCCATCGTCGTTGTACTTCCTTCTTCTGTCTGTGTGTTCTGCACCTGAAGAAGCTCTTGCGCGTCTCCACATTCATCACGCCCACAATAAATTCCGACCAATCACAGCATGGTTGACGCACAGCCTTGAGAGAAAAAGTTCTGCCCGGGCCATGTGTACGAGAGTGCTGCACAATGGGCAGTCTGAGATTAAAAATGACGTCATTTTGTAGGCGTAATGTCGGCAGGGGGAAGGGAGTTCTCTGTTCTCACAGAGTATGGATCCAGCTTTACAACAGAGCATATAGCTCAACTGTACTTAGAGTTAATTATCATCATCATTGGCCCATTGTCCATATGCTTTGACGCCTGATTATTTTTTGGAAAAAAATTACTCATAAAGCAGGTCCCACCGAGATTTGAACTCGGATCACTGGATTCAGAGTCCAGAGTGCTAACCATTACACCATGGAACCATGACATACAAGAGATAGGTACCAGCCAGATTCTCCCAACTCACGCCAACCAAATATTAAACATTGTGTTTTATTATTTGTTTTTTGTTGTTTTACATCAGCCAATCCTGCGAAGCGCCACTGCGCGGAGAGTTGGCTGGTTGGCTGCTCTCTTCCTGCTCTGCGCGCACCAGAGAGGTACGTGCATGATGGCCGAAGTCACAGACTGCAGCTCGTCTTCAGAGTTTTCTAAATCTCCTACCCTACCTTTAACAGTCAGGTCATACCACTGCAGGCGGAGACGCATTCTCTGGATGCGCATTGGGGTCGACAGCAGTTGGCGGATGTGACACTTGTTGAAGTTGAGCTTGAGGTTGTAGCTTGTTGCTCTCTCAACTACTTTGCGCAGTATTGCATCATGCTCCTCCACTGAGGGGGGCTGCAACAAGGATGTCATCCATGACACTTATGGTTCCAGTGACACCTTCAAGCATCTCATCCATGATGCGCTGAAAGATTTCAGGGGCACATTTAAGTCCAAAAGGGAGTCTCGGCCATCTGTATCTTCCAATTGTTGTGTTGAAGGTCGTGAGGAGGGACGAAGCCTCATCCAGTTTTATCTGGAGAAATCCTGATTTGGCATTTAGAACAGAAAACACTTTAGCACCAGGCATTGCTGACACAACTTCTTCTACGGTGCGCATTGGGTGGTGCCCTCTCTTTATGACCTTATTTAAGTCACTTGGATCAATGCAGATTCTTATCTTGCCATTGCAAACTGCGGCCACCATTGAACTCACCCACCCAGGAGGTTGGTCAACTTTTGTAATGTGGCCATCTTCCACCATCTCATGCAGCTTCTCTATAATTTTTGCTTTAAGTGCAGCGGGTTGGCGACGGACAGGATGGACCACACTTCTGGCATCCGGATCAATCTTGATGGTGTATGTACCTGGCAGTGTTCCGGTGGTGCGTGTCAGCTCTGGAAACTCAATCAGACCTGAAGATACACTCTGTGCTGGGGTAGAGGCATTAGAGTTGTGCATTTTGTCAACAGTTTTTGTACAGAGTGAAGACGAACAAACAGGTCCAGAGCCTCTGCTGTAACACCACTGAGCACATTTTCCTGAGCAATGTCTACAATTTCAAACTCTGCACTCACTTCTCGCATTTTGTATTTTGTCAGGAGATCAACTGCAGCAACAGGCCTCAACTTGTGATTTGAGTATGAGCGTAGGACAGTACTGGAACGTTTGAGCTCACCTTCATGCATGAGTAACTGATACCTGTCCAATGTTAGGGTGTTGCACTTGGTGCCCGTATCAATCCTGAATAACACTTCTTGTGACAGGATATCCAGGTTCACCATCCATTTGTCGTCCTCAGATCTCTCATCTTGTGTTAGGTTGATATTCAGTATCTGCTCCTCTGAAGAATCCTGCTCCGGTTCAATATCCACTGTGTTGACAGCACGCTTGCGACAGACAGCTACCCAGTGATTCGGTTTATGGCAGTATGAACACACTGATCCCTTTTCTGGACACTTTCCTTTGCTCCATTTATGCTCTGCATCTTTTCCGCAGCTTTTGCAGCTTCTCTGCTTGTTGTCTGGATTTTGTTTCGTGTGTGTGGGTTTTGGTTATCCTTTGTGCATTGTGCATTCTTATTGTGTGTTGCATGTTTGGGTTTCACAGTCACTACTGACACTTTTGCTTCTTCTTCTCTGACAATTTTCATTTGTTTTTGTGACATTTCAAACTGCTGGGAAATTTCAATAGCTTTTGGTAGTGTCAGTTCCTTACCTCTATCCAGCAGCCTTTCTTGTACCCTTTTTTGTTCACACCCGCGATGATTGCATCAATTAACATATAATCTGGATCAGGCTATTCACAGTCCATCGGGATTAGTCTCAGAAAAGCTAAATATTGTTTACTAAATAAAAACTAGCAAAATATTGTCTATGATGCAAGGCTCTTACTGCCATCTGGTGGTTACAGCCTGCTAGTGCAAGAGGTGAAAAAACAGCCCCTGCGTTTTTCGAATCCCACTTCTGACAGCAGTTTTATATATTGTTTGCGTATCAGTTTGATATCGTATATGAAGCTGTTCTGTGTTGTCTTTCTGTGCTGTGTGTGATTTTTCAGTTTTCACGATGGACTCAACAGGCTCCTGTGGCCTCGTTACTGCTCTTGGCTGACCCCTAGTGGATGTTGGTGGTGCTTTAACGAAAAATGCGAGGTTCACAGTCAGGATGGCCGAGCGGTCTAAGGCGCTGCGTTCAGGTCGCAGTCTCCTCTGGAGGCGTGGGTTCGAATCCCACTTCTGACAGTGTTAATTTTTCAGTGACTTCTGTATATTTAGATCCATGTAACATGATATCTGAAAAAAAATGTGTGACTTCAGGCTCTTCCATACTCCATACTCTGCGAGACGTGTGTGCAGAACTCCTCATACGGCCCTCCTACGCAGCGCACGTCACACACAAAAGGTTGACATGCAATTGTATTGTAAATTGTGCGCACAGTCGTGGTTACCTGGCCTAACAAGCTGATAATGTTCAGGGAAGAGGGCGCATAGCATGACAATAAATAGAAGATTAGTGTAGCTGACTGTAGCAGACCTCTGGTCTGTGTGAGTTTATTACTGTGAATGTGTGGATGACTGTCTGCAATAATACATCCCGTCTCCCGGTGTTTAATGTGCGCGAGCCACTGTAACGCCGTGATCAATACTGGGATTAATTTTTATCGCCACCTTTTGGATAGACACTCTCCTCTGTGTGCCGTGTTTCTCCTTCCAGGAGTTGTTTGCCAGCTGCTCATCTAAACTGTCCATCGTCGTTGTACTTCCTTCTTCTGTCTGTGTGTTCTGCACCTGAAGAAGCTCTTGCGCGTCTCCACATTCATCACGCCCACAATAAATTCCGACCAATCACAGCATGGTTGACGCACAGCCTTGAGAGAAAAAGTTCTGCCCGGGCCATGTGTACGAGAGTGCTGCACAATGGGCAGTCTGAGATTAAAAATGACGTCATTTTGTAGGCGTAATGTCGGCAGGGGGAAGGGAGTTCTCTGTTCTCACAGAGTATGGATCCAGCTTTACAACAGAGCATATAGCTCAACTGTACTTAGAGTTAATTATCATCATCATTGGCCCATTGTCCATATGCTTTGACGCCTGATTATTTTTTGGAAAAAAATTACTCATAAAGCAGGTCCCACCGAGATTTGAACTCGGATCACTGGATTCAGAGTCCAGAGTGCTAACCATTACACCATGGAACCATGACATACAAGAGATAGGTACCAGCCAGATTCTCCCAACTCACGCCAACCAAATATTAAACATTGTGTTTTATTATTTGTTTTTTGTTGTTTTACATCAGCCAATCCTGCGAAGCGCCACTGCGCGGAGAGTTGGCTGGTTGGCTGCTCTCTTCCTGCTCTGCGCGCACCAGAGAGGTACGTGCATGATGGCCGAAGTCACAGACTGCAGCTCGTCTTCAGAGTTTTCTAAATCTCCTACCCTACCTTTAACAGTCAGGTCATACCACTGCAGGCGGAGACGCATTCTCTGGATGCGCATTGGGGTCGACAGCAGTTGGCGGATGTGACACTTGTTGAAGTTGAGCTTGAGGTTGTAGCTTGTTGCTCTCTCAACTACTTTGCGCAGTATTGCATCATGCTCCTCCACTGAGGGGGGCTGCAACAAGGATGTCATCCATGACACTTATGGTTCCAGTGACACCTTCAAGCATCTCATCCATGATGCGCTGAAAGATTTCAGGGGCACATTTAAGTCCAAAAGGGAGTCTCGGCCATCTGTATCTTCCAATTGTTGTGTTGAAGGTCGTGAGGAGGGACGAAGCCTCATCCAGTTTTATCTGGAGAAATCCTGATTTGGCATTTAGAACAGAAAACACTTTAGCACCAGGCATTGCTGACACAACTTCTACGGTGCGCATTGGGTGGTGCCCTCTCTTTATGACCTTATTTAAGTCACTTGGATCAATGCAGATTCTTATCTTGCCATTGCAAACTGCGGCCACCATTGAACTCACCCACCCAGGAGGTTGGTCAACTTTTGTAATGTGGCCATCTTCCACCATCTCATGCAGCTTCTCTATAATTTTTGCTTTAAGTGCAGCGGGTTGGCGACGGACAGGATGGACCACACTTCTGGCATCCGGATCAATCTTGATGGTGTATGTACCTGGCAGTGTTCCGGTGGTGCGTGTCAGCTCTGGAAACTCAATCAGACCTGAAGATACACTCTGTGCTGGGGTAGAGGCATTAGAGTTGTGCATTTTGTCAACAGTTTTTGTACAGAGTGAAGACGAACAAACAGGTCCAGAGCCTCTGCTGTAACACCACTGAGCACATTTTCCTGAGCAATGTCTACAATTTCAAACTCTGCACTCACTTCTCGCATTTTGTATTTTGTCAGGAGATCAACTGCAGCAACAGGCCTCAACTTGTGATTTGAGTATGAGCGTAGGACAGTACTGGAACGTTTGAGCTCACCTTCATGCATGAGTAACTGATACCTGTCCAATGTTAGGGTGTTGCACTTGGTGCCCGTATCAATCCTGAATAACACTTCTTGTGACAGGATATCCAGGTTCACCATCCATTTGTCGTCCTCAGATCTCTCATCTTGTGTTAGGTTGATATTCAGTATCTGCTCCTCTGAAGAATCCTGCTCCGGTTCAATATCCACTGTGTTGACAGCACGCTTGCGACAGACAGCTACCCAGTGATTCGGTTTATGGCAGTATGAACACACTGATCCCTTTTCTGGACACTTTCCTTTGCTCCATTTATGCTCTGCATCTTTTCCGCAGCTTTTGCAGCTTCTCTGCTTGTTGTCTGAATTTTGTTTCGTGTGTGTGGGTTTTGGTTATCCTTTGTGCATTGTGCATTCTTATTGTGTGTTGCATGTTTGGGTTTCACAGTCACTACTGACACTTTTGCTTCTTCTTCTCTGACAATTTTCATTTGTTTTTGTGACATTTCAAACTGCTGGGAAATTTCAATAGCTTTTGGTAGTGTCAGTTCCTTACCTCTATCCAGCAGCCTTTCTTGTACCCTTTTTTGTTCACACCCGCGATGATTGCATCAATTAACATATAATCTGGATCAGGCTATTCACAGTCCATCGGGATTAGTCTCAGAAAAGCTAAATATTGTTTACTAAATAAAAACTAGCAAAATATTGTCTATGATGCAAGGCTCTTACTGCCATCTGGTGGTTACAGCCTGCTAGTGCAAGAGGTGAAAAAACAGCCCCTGCGTTTTTCGAATCCCACTTCTGACAGCAGTTTTATATATTGTTTGCGTATCAGTTTGATATCGTATATGAAGCTGTTCTGTGTTGTCTTTCTGTGCTGTGTGTGATTTTTCAGTTTTCACGATGGACTCAACAGGCTCCTGTGGCCTCGTTACTGCTCTTGGCTGACCCCTAGTGGATGTTGGTGGTGCTTTAACGAAAAATGTGAGGTTCACAGTCAGGATGGCCGAGCGGTCTAAGGCGCTGCGTTCAGGTCGCAGTCTCCTCTGGAGGCGTGGGTTCGAATCCCACTTCTGACAGTGTTAATTTTTCAGTGACTTCTGTATATTTAGATCCATGTAACATGATATCTGAAAAAAAATGTGTGACTTCAGGCTCTTCCATACTCCATACTCTGCGAGACGTGTGTGCAGAACTCCTCATACGGCCCTCCTACGCAGCGCACGTCACACACAAAAGGTTGACATGCAATTGTATTGTAAATTGTGCGCACAGTCGTGGTTACCTGGCCTAACAAGCTGATAATGTTCAGGGAAGAGGGCGCATAGCATGACAATAAATAGAAGATTAGTGTAGCTGACTGTAGCAGACCTCTGGTCTGTGTGAGTTTATTACTGTGAATGTGTGGATGACTGTCTGCAATAATACATCCCGTCTCCCGGTGTTTAATGTGCGCGAGCCACTGTAACGCCGTGATCAATACTGGGATTAATTTTTATCGCCACCTTTTGGATAGACACTCTCCTCTGTGTGCCGTGTTTCTCCTTCCAGGAGTTGTTTGCCAGCTGCTCATCTAAACTGTCCATCGTCGTTGTACTTCCTTCTTCTGTCTGTGTGTTCTGCACCTGAAGAAGCTCTTGCGCTTCTCCACATTCATCACGCCCACAATAAATTCCGACCAATCACAGCATGGTTGACGCACAGCCTTGAGAGAAAAAGTTCTGCCCGGGCCATGTGTACGAGAGTGCTGCACAATGGGCAGTCTGAGATTAAAAATGACGTCATTTTGTAGGTGTAATGTCGGCAGGGGGAAGGGAGTTCTCTGTTCTCACAGAGTATGGATCCAGCTTTACAACAGAGCATATAGCTCAACTGTACTTAGAGTTAATTATCATCATCATTGGCCCATTGTCCATATGCTTTGACGCCTGATTATTTTTTGGAAAAAAATTACTCATAAAGCAGGTCCCACTGAGATTTGAACTCGGATCACTGGATTCAGAGTCCAGAGTGCTAACCATTACACCATGGAACCATGACATACAAGTGATAGGTACCAGCCAGATTCTCCCAACTCACGCCAACCAAATATTAAACATTGTGTTTTATTATTTGTTTTTTGTTGTTTTACATCAGCCAATCCTGCGAAGCGCCACTGCGCGGAGAGTTGGCTGGTTGGCTGCTCTCTTCCTGCTCTGCGCGCACCAGAGAGGTACGTGCATGATGGCCGAAGTCACAGACTGCAGCTCGTCTTCAGAGTTTTCTAAATCTCCTACCCTACCTTTAACAGTCAGGTCATACCACTGCAGGCGGAGACGCATTCTCTGGATGCGCATTGGGGTCGACAGCAGTTGGCGGATGTGACACTTGTTGAAGTTGAGCTTGAGGTTGTAGCTTGTTGCTCTCTCAACTACTTTGCGCAGTATTGCATCATGCTCCTCCACTGAGGGGGGCTGCAACAAGGATGTCATCCATGACACTTATGGTTCCAGTGACACCTTCAAGCATCTCATCCATGATGCGCTGAAAGATTTCAGGGGCACATTTAAGTCCAAAAGGGAGTCTCGGCCATCTGTATCTTCCAATTGTTGTGTTGAAGGTCGTGAGGAGGGACGAAGCCTCATCCAGTTTTATCTGGAGAAATCCTGATTTGGCATTTAGAACAGAAAACACTTTAGCACCAGGCATTGCTGACACAACTTCTTCTACGGTGCGCATTGGGTGGTGCCCTCTCTTTATGACCTTATTTAAGTCACTTGGATCAATGCAGATTCTTATCTTGCCATTGCAAACTGCGGCCACCATTGAACTCACCCACCCAGGAGGTTGGTCAACTTTTGTAATGTGGCCATCTTCCACCATCTCATGCAGCTTCTCTATAATTTTTGCTTTAAGTGCAGCGGGTTGGCGACGGACAGGATGGACCACACTTCTGGCATCCGGATCAATCTTGATGGTGTATGTACCTGGCAGTGTTCCGGTGGTGCGTGTCAGCTCTGGAAACTCAATCAGACCTGAAGATACACTCTGTGCTGGGGTAGAGGCATTAGAGTTGTGCATTTTGTCAACAGTTTTTGTACAGAGTGAAGACGAACAAACAGGTCCAGAGCCTCTGCTGTAACACCACTGAGCACATTTTCCTGAGCAATGTCTACAATTTCAAACTCTGCACTCACTTCTCGCATTTTGTATTTTGTCAGGAGATCAACTGCAGCAACAGGCCTCAACTTGTGATTTGAGTATGAGCGTAGGACAGTACTGGAACGTTTGAGCTCACCTTCATGCATGAGTAACTGATACCTGTCCAATGTTAGGGTGTTGCACTTGGTGCCCGTATCAATCCTGAATAACACTTCTTGTGACAGGATATCCAGGTTCACCATCCATTTGTCGTCCTCAGATCTCTCATCTTGTGTTAGGTTGATATTCAGTATCTGCTCCTCTGAAGAATCCTGCTCCGGTTCAATATCCACTGTGTTGACAGCACGCTTGCGACACACAGCTACCCAGTGATTCGGTTTATGGCAGTATGAACACACTGATCCCTTTTCTGGACACTTTCCTTTGCTCCATTTATGCTCTGCATCTTTTCCGCAGCTTTTGCAGCTTCTCTGCTTGTTGTCTGGATTTTGTTTCGTGTGTGTGGGTTTTGGTTATCCTTTGTGCATTGTGCATTCTTATTGTGTGTTGCATGTTTGGGTTTCACAGTCACTACTGACACTTTTGCTTCTTCTTTTCTGACAATTTTCATTTGTTTTTGTGACATTTCAAACTGCTGGGAAATTTCAATAGCTTTTGGTAGTGTCAGTTCCTTACCTCTATCCAGCAGCCTTTCTTGTACCCTTTTTTGTTCACACCCGCGATGATTGCATCAATTAACATATAATCTGGATCAGGCTATTCACAGTCCATCGGGATTAGTCTCAGAAAAGCTAAATATTGTTTACTAAATAAAAACTAGCAAAATATTGTCTATGATGCAAGGCTCTTACTGCCATCTGGTGGTTACAGCCTGCTAGTGCAAGAGGTGAAAAAACAGCCCCTGCGTTTTTCGAATCCCACTTCTGACAGCAGTTTTATATATTGTTTGCGTATCAGTTTGATATCGTATATGAAGCTGTTCTGTGTTGTCTTTCTGTGCTGTGTGTGATTTTTCAGTTTTCACGATGGACTCAACAGGCTCCTGTGGCCTCGTTACTGCTCTTGGCTGACCCCTAGTGGATGTTGGTGGTGCTTTAACGAAAAATGTGAGGTTCACAGTCAGGATGGCCGAGCGGTCTAAGGCGCTGCGTTCAGGTCGCAGTCTCCTCTGGAGGCGTGGGTTCGAATCCCACTTCTGACAGTGTTAATTTTTCAGTGACTTCTGTATATTTAGATCCATGTAACATGATATCTGAAAAAAAATGTGTGACTTCAGGCTCTTCCATACTCCATACTCTGCGAGACGTGTGTGCAGAACTCCTCATACGGCCCTCCTACGCAGCGCACGTCACACACAAAAGGTTGACATGCAATTGTATTGTAAATTGTGCGCACAGTCGTGGTTACCTGGCCTAACAAGCTGATAATGTTCAGGGAAGAGGGCGCATAGCATGACAATAAATAGAAGATTAGTGTAGCTGACTGTAGCAGACCTCTGGTCTGTGTGAGTTTATTACTGTGAATGTGTGGATGACTGTCTGCAATAATACATCCCGTCTCCCGGTGTTTAATGTGCGCGAGCCACTGTAACGCCGTGATCAATACTGGGATTAATTTTTATCGCCACCTTTTGGATAGACACTCTCCTCTGTGTGCCGTGTTTCTCCTTCCAGGAGTTGTTTGCCAGCTGCTCATCTAAACTGTCCATCGTCGTTGTACTTCCTTCTTCTGTCTGTGTGTTCTGCACCTGAAGAAGCTCTTGCGCTTCTCCACATTCATCACGCCCACAATAAATTCCGACCAATCACAGCATGGTTGACGCACAGCCTTGAGAGAAAAAGTTCTGCCCGGGCCATGTGTACGAGAGTGCTGCACAATGGGCAGTCTGAGATTAAAAATGACGTCATTTTGTAGGCGTAATGTCGGCAGGGGGAAGGGAGTTCTCTGTTCTCACAGAGTATGGATCCAGCTTTACAACAGAGCATATAGCTCAACTGTACTTAGAGTTAATTATCATCATCATTGGCCCATTGTCCATATGCTTTGACGCCTGATTATTTTTTGGAAAAAAATTCCTCATAAATCAGGTCCCACCGAGATTTGAACTCAGATCACTGGATTCAGAGTCCAGAGTGCTAACCATTACACCATGGAACCATGACATACAAGTGATAGGTACCAGCCAGATTCTCCCAACTCACGCCAACCAAATATTAAACATTGTGTTTTATTATTTGTTTTTTGTTGTTTTACATCAGCCAATCCTGCGAAGCGCCACTGCGCGGAGAGTTGGCTGGTTGGCTGCTCTCTTCCTGCTCTGCGCGCACCAGAGAGGTACGTGCATGATGGCCGAAGTCACAGACTGCAGCTCGTCTTCAGAGTTTTCTAAATCTCCTACCCTACCTTTAACAGTCAGGTCATACCACTGCAGGCGGAGACGCATTCTCTGGATGCGCATTGGGGTCGACAGCAGTTGGCGGATGTGACACTTGTTGAAGTTGAGCTTGAGGTTGTAGCTTGTTGCTCTCTCAACTACTTTGCGCAGTATTGCATCATGCTCCTCCACTGAGGGGGGCTGCAACAAGGATGTCATCCATGACACTTATGGTTCCAGTGACACCTTCAAGCATCTCATCCATGATGCGCTGAAAGATTTCAGGGGCACATTTAAGTCCAAAAGGGAGTCTCGGCCATCTGTATCTTCCAATTGTTGTGTTGAAGGTCGTGAGGAGGGACGAAGCCTCATCCAGTTTTATCTGGAGAAATCCTGATTTGGCATTTAGAACAGAAAACACTTTAGCACCAGGCATTGCTGACACAACTTCTTCTACGGTGCGCATTGGGTGGTGCCCTCTCTTTATGACCTTATTTAAGTCACTTGGATCAATGCAGATTCTTATCTTGCCATTGCAAACTGCGGCCACCATTGAACTCACCCACCCAGGAGGTTGGTCAACTTTTGTAATGTGGCCATCTTCCACCATCTCATGCAGCTTCTCTATAATTTTTGCTTTAAGTGCAGCGGGTTGGCGACGGACAGGATGGACCACACTTCTGGCATCCGGATCAATCTTGATGGTGTATGTACCTGGCAGTGTTCCGGTGGTGCGTGTCAGCTCTGGAAACTCAATCAGACCTGAAGATACACTCTGTGCTGGGGTAGAGGCATTAGAGTTGTGCATTTTGTCAACAGTTTTTGTACAGAGTGAAGACGAACAAACAGGTCCAGAGCCTCTGCTGTAACACCACTGAGCACATTTTCCTGAGCAATGTCTACAATTTCAAACTCTGCACTCACTTCTCGCATTTTGTATTTTGTCAGGAGATCAACTGCAGCAACAGGCCTCAACTTGTGATTTGAGTATGAGCGTAGGACAGTACTGGAACGTTTGAGCTCACCTTCATGCATGAGTAACTGATACCTGTCCAATGTTAGGGTGTTGCACTTGGTGCCCGTATCAATCCTGAATAACACTTCTTGTGACAGGATATCCAGGTTCACCATCCATTTGTCGTCCTCAGATCTCTCATCTTGTGTTAGGTTGATATTCAGTATCTGCTCCTCTGAAGAATCCTGCTCCGGTTCAATATCCACTGTGTTGACAGCACGCTTGCGACACACAGCTACCCAGTGATTCGGTTTATGGCAGTATGAACACACTGATCCCTTTTCTGGACACTTTCCTTTGCTCCATTTATGCTCTGCATCTTTTCCGCAGCTTTTGCAGCTTCTCTGCTTGTTGTCTGGATTTTGTTTCGTGTGTGTGGGTTTTGGTTATCCTTTGTGCATTGTGCATTCTTATTGTGTGTTGCATGTTTGGGTTTCACAGTCACTACTGACACTTTTGCTTCTTCTTTTCTGACAATTTTCATTTGTTTTTGTGACATTTCAAACTGCTGGGAAATTTCAATAGCTTTTGGTAGTGTCAGTTCCTTACCTCTATCCAGCAGCCTTTCTTGTACCCTTTTTTGTTCACACCCGCGATGATTGCATCAATTAACATATAATCTGGATCAGGCTATTCACAGTCCATCGGGATTAGTCTCAGAAAAGCTAAATATTGTTTACTAAATAAAAACTAGCAAAATATTGTCTATGATGCAAGGCTCTTACTGCCATCTGGTGGTTACAGCCTGCTAGTGCAAGAGGTGAAAAAACAGCCCCTGCGTTTTTCGAATCCCACTTCTGACAGCAGTTTTATATATTGTTTGCGTATCAGTTTGATATCGTATATGAAGCTGTTCTGTGTTGTCTTTCTGTGCTGTGTGTGATTTTTCAGTTTTCACGATGGACTCAACAGGCTCCTGTGGCCTCGTTACTGCTCTTGGCTGACCCCTAGTGGATGTTGGTGGTGCTTTAACGAAAAATGTGAGGTTCACAGTCAGGATGGCCGAGCGGTCTAAGGCGCTGCGTTCAGGTCGCAGTCTCCTCTGGAGGCGTGGGTTCGAATCCCACTTCTGACAGTGTTAATTTTTCAGTGACTTCTGTATATTTAGATCCATGTAACATGATATCTGAAAAAAAATGTGTGACTTCAGGCTCTTCCATACTCCATACTCTGCGAGACGTGTGTGCAGAACTCCTCATACGGCCCTCCTACGCAGCGCACGTCACACACAAAAGGTTGACATGCAATTGTATTGTAAATTGTGCGCACAGTCGTGGTTACCTGGCCTAACAAGCTGATAATGTTCAGGGAAGAGGGCGCATAGCATGACAATAAATAGAAGATTAGTGTAGCTGACTGTAGCAGACCTCTGGTCTGTGTGAGTTTATTACTGTGAATGTGTGGATGACTGTCTGCAATAATACATCCCGTCTCCCGGTGTTTAATGTGCGCGAGCCACTGTAACGCCGTGATCAATACTGGGATTAATTTTTATCGCCACCTTTTGGATAGACACTCTCCTCTGTGTGCCGTGTTTCTCCTTCCAGGAGTTGTTTGCCAGCTGCTCATCTAAACTGTCCATCGTCGTTGTACTTCCTTCTTCTGTCTGTGTGTTCTGCACCTGAAGAAGCTCTTGCGCTTCTCCACATTCATCACGCCCACAATAAATTCCGACCAATCACAGCATGGTTGACGCACAGCCTTGAGAGAAAAAGTTCTGCCCGGGCCATGTGTACGAGAGTGCTGCACAATGGGCAGTCTGAGATTAAAAATGACGTCATTTTGTAGGCGTAATGTCGGCAGGGGGAAGGGAGTTCTCTGTTCTCACAGAGTATGGATCCAGCTTTACAACAGAGCATATAGCTCAACTGTACTTAGAGTTAATTATCATCATCATTGGCCCATTGTCCATATGCTTTGACGCCTGATTATTTTTTGGAAAAAAATTCCTCATAAATCAGGTCCCACCGAGATTTGAACTCAGATCACTGGATTCAGAGTCCAGAGTGCTAACCATTACACCATGGAACCATGACATACAAGTGATAGGTACCAGCCAGATTCTCCCAACTCACGCCAACCAAATATTAAACATTGTGTTTTATTATTTGTTTTTTGTTGTTTTACATCAGCCAATCCTGCGAAGCGCCACTGCGCGGAGAGTTGGCTGGTTGGCTGCTCTCTTCCTGCTCTGCGCGCACCAGAGAGGTACGTGCATGATGGCCGAAGTCACAGACTGCAGCTCGTCTTCAGAGTTTTCTAAATCTCCTACCCTACCTTTAACAGTCAGGTCATACCACTGCAGGCGGAGACGCATTCTCTGGATGCGCATTGGGGTCGACAGCAGTTGGCGGATGTGACACTTGTTGAAGTTGAGCTTGAGGTTGTAGCTTGTTGCTCTCTCAACTACTTTGCGCAGTATTGCATCATGCTCCTCCACTGAGGGGGGCTGCAACAAGGATGTCATCCATGACACTTATGGTTCCAGTGACACCTTCAAGCATCTCATCCATGATGCGCTGAAAGATTTCAGGGGCACATTTAAGTCCAAAAGGGAGTCTCGGCCATCTGTATCTTCCAATTGTTGTGTTGAAGGTCGTGAGGAGGGACGAAGCCTCATCCAGTTTTATCTGGAGAAATCCTGATTTGGCATTTAGAACAGAAAACACTTTAGCACCAGGCATTGCTGACACAACTTCTTCTACGGTGCGCATTGGGTGGTGCCCTCTCTTTATGACCTTATTTAAGTCACTTGGATCAATGCAGATTCTTATCTTGCCATTGCAAACTGCGGCCACCATTGAACTCACCCACCCAGGAGGTTGGTCAACTTTTGTAATGTGGCCATCTTCCACCATCTCATGCAGCTTCTCTATAATTTTTGCTTTAAGTGCAGCGGGTTGGCGACGGACAGGATGGACCACACTTCTGGCATCCGGATCAATCTTGATGGTGTATGTACCTGGCAGTGTTCCGGTGGTGCGTGTCAGCTCTGGAAACTCAATCAGACCTGAAGATACACTCTGTGCTGGGGTAGAGGCATTAGAGTTGTGCATTTTGTCAACAGTTTTTGTACAGAGTGAAGACGAACAAACAGGTCCAGAGCCTCTGCTGTAACACCACTGAGCACATTTTCCTGAGCAATGTCTACAATTTCAAACTCTGCACTCACTTCTCGCATTTTGTATTTTGTCAGGAGATCAACTGCAGCAACAGGCCTCAACTTGTGATTTGAGTATGAGCGTAGGACAGTACTGGAACGTTTGAGCTCACCTTCATGCATGAGTAACTGATACCTGTCCAATGTTAGGGTGTTGCACTTGGTGCCCGTATCAATCCTGAATAACACTTCTTGTGACAGGATATCCAGGTTCACCATCCATTTGTCGTCCTCAGATCTCTCATCTTGTGTTAGGTTGATATTCAGTATCTGCTCCTCTGAAGAATCCTGCTCCGGTTCAATATCCACTGTGTTGACAGCACGCTTGCGACACACAGCTACCCAGTGATTCGGTTTATGGCAGTATGAACACACTGATCCCTTTTCTGGACACTTTCCTTTGCTCCATTTATGCTCTGCATCTTTTCCGCAGCTTTTGCAGCTTCTCTGCTTGTTGTCTGGATTTTGTTTCGTGTGTGTGGGTTTTGGTTATCCTTTGTGCATTGTGCATTCTTATTGTGTGTTGCATGTTTGGGTTTCACAGTCACTACTGACACTTTTGCTTCTTCTTTTCTGACAATTTTCATTTGTTTTTGTGACATTTCAAACTGCTGGGAAATTTCAATAGCTTTTGGTAGTGTCAGTTCCTTACCTCTATCCAGCAGCCTTTCTTGTACCCTTTTTTGTTCACACCCGCGATGATTGCATCAATTAACATATAATCTGGATCAGGCTATTCACAGTCCATCGGGATTAGTCTCAGAAAAGCTAAATATTGTTTACTAAATAAAAACTAGCAAAATATTGTCTATGATGCAAGGCTCTTACTGCCATCTGGTGGTTACAGCCTGCTAGTGCAAGAGGTGAAAAAACAGCCCCTGCGTTTTTCGAATCCCACTTCTGACAGCAGTTTTATATATTGTTTGCGTATCAGTTTGATATCGTATATGAAGCTGTTCTGTGTTGTCTTTCTGTGCTGTGTGTGATTTTTCAGTTTTCACGATGGACTCAACAGGCTCCTGTGGCCTCGTTACTGCTCTTGGCTGACCCCTAGTGGATGTTGGTGGTGCTTTAACGAAAAATGTGAGGTTCACAGTCAGGATGGCCGAGCGGTCTAAGGCGCTGCGTTCAGGTCGCAGTCTCCTCTGGAGGCGTGGGTTCGAATCCCACTTCTGACAGTGTTAATTTTTCAGTGACTTCTGTATATTTAGATCCATGTAACATGATATCTGAAAAAAAATGTGTGACTTCAGGCTCTTCCATACTCCATACTCTGCGAGACGTGTGTGCAGAACTCCTCATACGGCCCTCCTACGCAGCGCACGTCACACACAAAAGGTTGACATGCAATTGTATTGTAAATTGTGCGCACAGTCGTGGTTACCTGGCCTAACAAGCTGATAATGTTCAGGGAAGAGGGCGCATAGCATGACAATAAATAGAAGATTAGTGTAGCTGACTGTAGCAGACCTCTGGTCTGTGTGAGTTTATTACTGTGAATGTGTGGATGACTGTCTGCAATAATACATCCCGTCTCCCGGTGTTTAATGTGCGCGAGCCACTGTAACGCCGTGATCAATACTGGGATTAATTTTTATCGCCACCTTTTGGATAGACACTCTCCTCTGTGTGCCGTGTTTCTCCTTCCAGGAGTTGTTTGCCAGCTGCTCATCTAAACTGTCCATCGTCGTTGTACTTCCTTCTTCTGTCTGTGTGTTCTGCACCTGAAGAAGCTCTTGCGCTTCTCCACATTCATCACGCCCACAATAAATTCCGACCAATCACAGCATGGTTGACGCACAGCCTTGAGAGAAAAAGTTCTGCCCGGGCCATGTGTACGAGAGTGCTGCACAATGGGCAGTCTGAGATTAAAAATGACGTCATTTTGTAGGCGTAATGTCGGCAGGGGGAAGGGAGTTCTCTGTTCTCACAGAGTATGGATCCAGCTTTACAACAGAGCATATAGCTCAACTGTACTTAGAGTTAATTATCATCATCATTGGCCCATTGTCCATATGCTTTGACGCCTGATTATTTTTTGGAAAAAAATTCCTCATAAATCAGGTCCCACCGAGATTTGAACTCAGATCACTGGATTCAGAGTCCAGAGTGCTAACCATTACACCATGGAACCATGACATACAAGTGATAGGTACCAGCCAGATTCTCCCAACTCACGCCAACCAAATATTAAACATTGTGTTTTATTATTTGTTTTTTGTTGTTTTACATCAGCCAATCCTGCGAAGCGCCACTGCGCGGAGAGTTGGCTGGTTGGCTGCTCTCTTCCTGCTCTGCGCGCACCAGAGAGGTACGTGCATGATGGCCGAAGTCACAGACTGCAGCTCGTCTTCAGAGTTTTCTAAATCTCCTACCCTACCTTTAACAGTCAGGTCATACCACTGCAGGCGGAGACGCATTCTCTGGATGCGCATTGGGGTCGACAGCAGTTGGCGGATGTGACACTTGTTGAAGTTGAGCTTGAGGTTGTAGCTTGTTGCTCTCTCAACTACTTTGCGCAGTATTGCATCATGCTCCTCCACTGAGGGGGGCTGCAACAAGGATGTCATCCATGACACTTATGGTTCCAGTGACACCTTCAAGCATCTCATCCATGATGCGCTGAAAGATTTCAGGGGCACATTTAAGTCCAAAAGGGAGTCTCGGCCATCTGTATCTTCCAATTGTTGTGTTGAAGGTCGTGAGGAGGGACGAAGCCTCATCCAGTTTTATCTGGAGAAATCCTGATTTGGCATTTAGAACAGAAAACACTTTAGCACCAGGCATTGCTGACACAACTTCTTCTACGGTGCGCATTGGGTGGTGCCCTCTCTTTATGACCTTATTTAAGTCACTTGGATCAATGCAGATTCTTATCTTGCCATTGCAAACTGCGGCCACCATTGAACTCACCCACCCAGGAGGTTGGTCAACTTTTGTAATGTGGCCATCTTCCACCATCTCATGCAGCTTCTCTATAATTTTTGCTTTAAGTGCAGCGGGTTGGCGACGGACAGGATGGACCACACTTCTGGCATCCGGATCAATCTTGATGGTGTATGTACCTGGCAGTGTTCCGGTGGTGCGTGTCAGCTCTGGAAACTCAATCAGACCTGAAGATACACTCTGTGCTGGGGTAGAGGCATTAGAGTTGTGCATTTTGTCAACAGTTTTTGTACAGAGTGAAGACGAACAAACAGGTCCAGAGCCTCTGCTGTAACACCACTGAGCACATTTTCCTGAGCAATGTCTACAATTTCAAACTCTGCACTCACTTCTCGCATTTTGTATTTTGTCAGGAGATCAACTGCAGCAACAGGCCTCAACTTGTGATTTGAGTATGAGCGTAGGACAGTACTGGAACGTTTGAGCTCACCTTCATGCATGAGTAACTGATACCTGTCCAATGTTAGGGTGTTGCACTTGGTGCCCGTATCAATCCTGAATAACACTTCTTGTGACAGGATATCCAGGTTCACCATCCATTTGTCGTCCTCAGATCTCTCATCTTGTGTTAGGTTGATATTCAGTATCTGCTCCTCTGAAGAATCCTGCTCTGGTTCAATATCCACTGTGTTGACAGCACGCTTGCGACACACAGCTACCCAGTGATTCGGTTTATGGCAGTATGAACACACTGATCCCTTTTCTGGACACTTTCCTTTGCTCCATTTATGCTCTGCATCTTTTCCGCAGCTTTTGCAGCTTCTCTGCTTGTTGTCTGGATTTTGTTTCGTGTGTGTGGGTTTTGGTTATCCTTTGTGCATTGTGCATTCTTATTGTGTGTTGCATGTTTGGGTTTCACAGTCACTACTGACACTTTTGCTTCTTCTTCTCTGACAATTTTCATTTGTTTTTGTGACATTTCAAACTGCTGGGAAATTTCAATAGCTTTTGGTAGTGTCAGTTCCTTACCTCTATCCAGCAGCCTTTCTTGTACCCTTTTTTGTTCACACCCGCGATGATTGCATCAATTAACATATAATCTGGATCAGGCTATTCACAGTCCATCGGGATTAGTCTCAGAAAAGCTAAATATTGTTTACTAAATAAAAACTAGCAAAATATTGTCTATGATGCAAGGCTCTTACTGCCATCTGGTGGTTACAGCCTGCTAGTGCAAGAGGTGAAAAAACAGCCCCTGCGTTTTTCGAATCCCACTTCTGACAGCAGTTTTATATATTGTTTGCGTATCAGTTTGATATCGTATATGAAGCTGTTCTGTGTTGTCTTTCTGTGCTGTGTGTGATTTTTCAGTTTTCACGATGGACTCAACAGGCTCCTGTGGCCTCGTTACTGCTCTTGGCTGACCCCTAGTGGATGTTGGTGGTGCTTTAACGAAAAATGTGAGGTTCACAGTCAGGATGGCCGAGCGGTCTAAGGCGCTGCGTTCAGGTCGCAGTCTCCTCTGGAGGCGTGGGTTCGAATCCCACTTCTGACAGTGTTAATTTTTCAGTGACTTCTGTATATTTAGATCCATGTAACATGATATCTGAAAAAAAATGTGTGACTTCAGGCTCTTCCATACTCCATACTCTGCGAGACGTGTGTGCAGAACTCCTCATACGGCCCTCCTACGCAGCGCACGTCACACACAAAAGGTTGACATGCAATTGTATTGTAAATTGTGCGCACAGTCGTGGTTACCTGGCCTAACAAGCTGATAATGTTCAGGGAAGAGGGCGCATAGCATGACAATAAATAGAAGATTAGTGTAGCTGACTGTAGCAGACCTCTGGTCTGTGTGAGTTTATTACTGTGAATGTGTGGATGACTGTCTGCAATAATACATCCCGTCTCCCGGTGTTTAATGTGCGCGAGCCACTGTAACGCCGTGATCAATACTGGGATTAATTTTTATCGCCACCTTTTGGATAGACACTCTCCTCTGTGTGCCGTGTTTCTCCTTCCAGGAGTTGTTTGCCAGCTGCTCATCTAAACTGTCCATCGTCGTTGTACTTCCTTCTTCTGTCTGTGTGTTCTGCACCTGAAGAAGCTCTTGCGCTTCTCCACATTCATCACGCCCACAATAAATTCCGACCAATCACAGCATGGTTGACGCACAGCCTTGAGAGAAAAAGTTCTGCCCGGGCCATGTGTACGAGAGTGCTGCACAATGGGCAGTCTGAGATTAAAAATGACGTCATTTTGTAGGCGTAATGTCGGCAGGGGGAAGGGAGTTCTCTGTTCTCACAGAGTATGGATCCAGCTTTACAACAGAGCATATAGCTCAACTGTACTTAGAGTTAATTATCATCATCATTGGCCCATTGTCCATATGCTTTGACGCCTGATTATTTTTTGGAAAAAAATTACTCATAAATCAGGTCCCACCGAGATTTGAACTCGGATCACTGGATTCAGAGTCCAGAGTGCTAACCATTACACCATGGAACCATGACATACAAGTGATAGGTACCAGCCAGATTCTCCCAACTCACGCCAACCAAATATTAAACATTGTGTTTTATTATTTGTTTTTTGTTGTTTTACATCAGCCAATCCTGCGAAGCGCCACTGCGCGGAGAGTTGGCTGGTTGGCTGCTCTCTTCCTGCTCTGCGCGCACCAGAGAGGTACGTGCATGATGGCCGAAGTCACAGACTGCAGCTCGTCTTCAGAGTTTTCTAAATCTCCTTCCCTACCTTTAACAGTCAGGTCATACCACTGCAGGCGGAGACGCATTCTCTGGATGCGCATTGGGGTCGACAGCAGTTGGCGGATGTGACACTTGTTGAAGTTGAGCTTGAGGTTGTAGCTTGTTGCTCTCTCAACTACTTTGCGCAGTATTGCATCATGCTCCTCCACTGAGGGGGGCTGCAACAAGGATGTCATCCATGACACTTATGGTTCCAGTGACACCTTCAAGCATCTCATCCATGATGCGCTGAAAGATTTCAGGGGCACATTTAAGTCCAAAAGGGAGTCTCGGCCATCTGTATCTTCCAATTGTTGTGTTGAAGGTCGTGAGGAGGGACGAAGCCTCATCCAGTTTTATCTGGAGAAATCCTGATTTGGCATTTAGAACAGAAAACACTTTAGCACCAGGCATTGCTGACACAACTTCTTCTACGGTGCGCATTGGGTGGTGCCCTCTCTTTATGACCTTATTTAAGTCACTTGGATCAATGCAGATTCTTATCTTGCCATTGCAAACTGCGGCCACCAATGAACTCACCCACCCAGTAGGTTGGTCAACTTTTGTAATGTGGCCATCTTCCACCATCTCATGCAGCTTCTCTATAATTTTTGCTTTAAGTGCAGCGGGTTGGCGACGGACAGGATGGACCACACTTCTGGCATCCGGATCAATCTTGATGGTGTATGTACCTGGCAGTGTTCCGGTGGTGCGTGTCAGCTCTGGAAACTCAATCAGACCTGAAGATACACTCTGTGCTGGGGTAGAGGCATTAGAGTTGTGCATTTTGTCAACAGTTTTTGTACAGAGTGAAGACGAACAAACAGGTCCAGAGCCTCTGCTGTAACACCACTGAGCACATTTTCCTGAGCAATGTCTACAATTTCAAACTCTGCACTCACTTCTCGCATTTTGTATTTTGTCAGGAGATCAACTGCAGCAACAGGCCTCAACTTGTGATTTGAGTATGAGCGTAGGACAGTACTGGAACGTTTGAGCTCACCTTCATGCATGAGTAACTGATACCTGTCCAATGTTAGGGTGTTGCACTTGGTGCCCGTATCAATCCTGAATAACACTTCTTGTGACAGGATATCCAGGTTCACCATCCATTTGTCGTCCTCAGATCTCTCATCTTGTGTTAGGTTGATATTCAGTATCTGCTCCTCTGAAGAATCCTGCTCCGGTTCAATATCCACTGTGTTGACAGCACGCTTGCGACACACAGCTACCCAGTGATTCGGTTTATGGCAGTATGAACACACTGATCCCTTTTCTGGACACTTTCCTTTGCTCCATTTATGCTCTGCATCTTTTCCGCAGCTTTTGCAGCTTCTCTGCTTGTTGTCTGGATTTTGTTTCGTGTGTGTGGGTTTTGGTTATCCTTTGTGCATTTTCTTATTGTGTGTTGCATGTTTGGGTTTCACAGTCACTACTGACACTTTTGCTTCTTCTTCTCTGACAATTTTCATTTGTTTTTGTGACATTTCAAACTGCTGGGAAATTTCAATAGCTTTTGGTAGTGTCAGTTCCTTACCTCTATCCAGCAGCCTTTCTTGTACCCTTTTTTGTTCACACCCGCGATGATTGCATCAATTAACATATAATCTGGATCAGGCTATTCACAGTCCATCGGGATTAGTCTCAGAAAAGCTAAATATTGTTTACTAAATAAAAACTAGCAAAATATTAAATAGTGCACTCGCTGGTAGCATCTCTGCCATCCGCCATTATGCGCCGATCCAGTGTTTAATTTGGCTTTCACACATCGAGTTCACATACTTCTCTGGTGTGTGCAGAGCAGGAAGTTTTTAGCGTTTTATAACTTCCACAGATGATTAATATTCTTCATTTTAATGCCAAACTGCCGAACTAATGGGTTGCTAGCAGACTGTAAAGAGAAGTTACACTAATTTAAAAAAAAGTGCATCAGAATGAAATCTCCTACCCTACCTTTAATGAGTGATTTGCTGTACCATTGGGGATACAGTACAGGCAATGACATTCATGTAAGCTAGAATAACAAAATCAATTGTGAATAGAAATTAAATACAATATGTAGGCTGCTTTAACATGAAAAGAAGTTGTTCACTGGCTTCTCACACAGACACATGTCCAGGAGTAAGGGCAGCTACTGAGAACACAGGTTCTATTCAACTAGCATCCAGATTAAAAAGAAAGAAATTCCAAGTACTGTATGTGAGCTGCGTATTCACAACGAGCACAAATGAAAATGCAGATTATCACGCGGCAATCTCACTATCTATTCTGGGACTATATTCTGACGGAGCACTGCTACGTGCACACAGAGATCAAGCAGCACCTGAAAACAAACACCGTCAACATACCAGCATGGCTAGGCTGCTGAGAACTGTCCAACAGACAGCGGGCTCTCTGTCCACTCGTGGGAGTGTCCTCACGTGTGTGTGTTTGTGTTGGGGCGGAACTCCTCTGTGCACAGTACAGAGAGCAGCGGAGAAATGCGCGAGCATGTAGAGACAGAAACGCGGGGGGCCACAAAATATCGGCTCGCGGGCCGCTAGTTGAGACCCCTGCCTTGGAGTGACTGCGTGCCCTCTGATTGGTCGGTTTTCTCCGGGAAGGGTCCTGTCATGGGGGGGCGGATTTAATCAGAGGCGGAGCGTGCCAGCAGCTGAATGGATATCAGGGGCGGTAAATGGCGCACGTGAGCCCATATAATTTACTCGAGAAATTGATTGATTGATTGGTTGATTATTTGAGTGTTCCGGATAAACAGTGGACTTTGTAGCGATGTTTGACCTAAAGAAGAGGAATAGCTTGACTCTGAAAGGAAGCCGTGAGGTGGAGGAGTTCAGACGAGTGGCCGTCAGGCGGAAAGTCAAAGGTGCTCTGGGAGACTGCCATGCCTCAGGTAAGATGTCTCTACCTGTGTAACATACTTTAACTGTATGCTGGAGGCTAACGTTGAACCACAATATGTTTCCAAGTTTGAGCAACATCCTGCATGTACGTCACTTTCTTCATCCTGGGATGGTGTGTCCCTCTACAATTGCTAATTTATTATGGCTGCATGCTTATACATAACAATTAGTGCAAAAATCTAATTTATGGCCATTTATGTTGCTGTCAGTTTGTTATCCTCTCAATAGTGTTTCTAATATTTTGCCCACCACTTAAAACATTCAATAGGAACTAGGAAGCATTGCAGCTAACAATTCCTTGTAAGAGGGTTAGCAGGGTATTAGCCCTCCAAGTTATGCATGGCTTACACTATAAATGATATTTATTTTAGCTCCCTTATCAGCTTGTTGATAGAATGCCTTTCTGTTTGTGTGTGTGTGTGTGTGTGTGTGTGTGTGTGTGTGTGTGTGTGTGTGTGTGTGTGTGTGTGTGTGTGTGTGCATTTAGTTTTTAGGCACACTTGTCGGCTTAGTTTATTGGATTACTGCAGTGGAATCTCATTCCCCTGATTCATCCTGGGCTTTGTGTGTGTGTGTGTGTGTGTGTTTGTGTGTCTTGAGACCACCATTTGTCAATACTTCTCTTACACATACAAAGCCTCACTGTTTCCACACTGAGGCAGAGCTATCTGTGTTAGTTTAGAAGTGTGTTTGCTCCAATGGTACTGTCAGATGGCTGGATTAAACAGTGCCATGCATAGAATATTTGGCCCTATAATTCCAACTGTGCGACTGTGTAAACAAAATGCATATATGTACATAGAACTCTGTGGTAGTGATGGTTTCCTGTCGGTTGTTCGCAGACGCTGACATAACTTGTAAGTCAGACAAGGGTTAGAAATAAACAGAAGTGAGAAAGCAGAAGTATTGAAGTATTCCATAGAGAAAGTAGGCTTTAACACTCCCACATGATCAACAAATCGGCCACATTTCAGCAAAGCCACGGCTGGAATTGGAAAGCTTTGCTCTGTTTTACGTGGATAAGCTCGCATTTGGTCATTAACAGGTAGGAAAACAATCGGTTACACAATGTGAGACACGGTGTTGCAGTGTCAGTCAGAGTTTGTGTTGAAGTAAATACAGTTTATTTGTATATTTATTGAAGATCTCTGATTTACACCATTAACAGGAAAATGATTGGGTTTATAGTTTGCCTGGACTGGACTAAGGAGGCTCTCTAACAACAGATTAATCCATTCGGACAAAGGCACAGTGGAAAATTTTTGAGGAAGTCTTCTGTAGTGATTTTGCAAAAACAAATTCCTGTGCAAACACAAATTTGAGATTTTATGGATACAGATTTTAACAAGCACAACTTTGATAGTAAATGTGTATTTCTTTTTAGATGTGAGCAGCGGAGTGTGTGGTTCGTACAGCTGTGGCCATGCCTGTGACAGAATCTGTGGATCAGAACTGAACTCTAAAGGTGGTGAAGATGGTGAGAGCCCAGCAAACACATCATCCTTCAAACCACAAGGTTGGAAATCCATTTAGCTTGCATTCATCTGAAAAATTAAAGAACACCCTTTGTCCTATTGAGTAGTGTAAGATAACACAATACCTTGCTAAACTGTGTACCAACTACACTTGTATCTGCAGTGCTTCCCAAACCAGCTCATCTGCAGAGCCCTCTGAGGGCTGGACAATATCAATCCAGCAGCCCTGCTACAGGACAACTTCTACCTCAGCAAGTTAATGGCAAAGAGCAAGACCAGAGTCCTAACAAGTCCTATGGAGTTTCTATTTCATGTGTCATCCCAGCACAGAATTGTCTAGGCTCCCCAAGCCCAATCAGAGGAGGAGGAAGTCATTTTTTGAATGCAGCACACATCAGCCCTGCCAGACATCCTCAGGGGCTTCCAAATTTTACAAGCAGCCCAGTTTTAGGATCTCCAAGTCCAGGCAAAAGAGGCATTCAGAACTGTAGTCCATTGAGGGAATGGGGCCACAGCCCTGCTAAGCTGTCCCCAAGAAACCATAGCCCTCTCATGGGAAAACTGCGTACCCCCAGCCCTGTTCAGGGAAAGATGGGCAGCTACAATCCTGCCAAGAACTCTAAATCCTGGCTGGGGCTGCACAGAATCCCAAGCGGCAAGATGGAAAAACAGGAGATAAAAGCAGGGAAGTCTTTGAGTGTGCCTGACCTGATTGTTTACATGGATGAGAGCAGGTAGGTCACTTCCTGTGCGCTTGATTACTTCAGTAATAATTACAGCTGCTGTAGACCTTTATAGAATTCAACCATATGTGAGTTTTACTAATTAATTTTCACTGATTTTGTTTCTCCAGCATTTCCACCGAAAAAGTTGAACGCTCTCCTCTGAAACCGCTGCAATCACCTAACTGCACTGCACCTGCCATTATAATCAAAGTGCCAGCCAACCACAAACTCAGTCACTCCGAAAATGAAGGGCACACATCAAGCAGTGCCAAAGAGCATTCCCCAGGACAAATGGATGGCATGGTGAAGGGGAAAGAATGGGCAGCAGTAAATGACAAAAGGGAGGACGGGAAGACGCCCACAGGACATGGCTCCAAGTTTTCTTGTGAGTGGACTAAAACAACTTCAGAGGATGTGAAGATACCTGAGGAGTGCAGAGGAGACCAACATGAGGAGAAGAAGCAGAGAGGAGGAGGAGGAGGAGAAAGCAAGCCTAAGGAGGAGGAGAACACAGAGCAGAAACTGTACAACATAGCCAATGAACTCCTGCAGACGGAGAGGGCCTATGTGGCTCGTCTCCACCTGCTGGACCAGGTGAGTTTGAAAAACTTTACTGGATGTTAAAAAACATTAATAAAAAAATGAGGTATTTCTGTTAATGAGCATGTTGTGCCTGTCTTAACTTCCACCTCAGGTGTTTTGTTCTCAGCTATCAGAGGAGGCCGGTCGAGGCTCATTTCCTCCTGAAGTGATTAAAAACATCTTCTCCAATATTTCCTCAATCTACTCCTTCCACAGCCAGTTCCTGCTACCTGACCTGGAAAACTGCATCTGCCACTGGTAAGTCTTTCACTATAAGTTTGTATTTCTTTTTATTGTCTTGTCCTGACTTTGTGACCTTCCCTCTTCCAACAAATCTAGGAATGAAAGCCCAGGTTTGGGCAAAGTTCTTCTTCAACATGCACCCTTCCTGAGGATGTATGCTGACTATGTTAGGAACTTTGACCAGGCCATGGAGCTGGTGAGGACGTGGACAGATCGCTCCTCTGTCTTCAGAAACATCATTGAGGACATACAGGTGAGAAACACTCACCGGTGCATACAAGCTGAGTAAGGTCCATGTTTTTATTTTTTGATGATGTCATGTGCTGTACACATTGTGTCATGTTAGAGTCAGGAGATGTGTGGCAGCCTCACCTTGCAGCACCACATGCTGGAGCCAGTCCAGAGGGTTCCACGTTATGAGATGCTACTGAACGATTACTTAAAGAAGCTACCTGAAGATAACCCAGATTACAAGCATGCACAGAGTAAGTGTTCTGTCTTTACTGTTGATTTAAAAAAAAGAACCTCATTGTCATGACTATAAGACTCACTCAGTGTGAAATGGTTTCTCTACTTCCTCCCACAGAATCCTTGCAGACTATTTCCATGGCAGCCACACACTCAAACAGTGCCATCCACAAAGCTGTATGTTACCATCATTTCACAGTGAAATGTAATCACTGTCACACTACACAGCGGGCTTAGCGTCCCTTTGTTTCGCTATAGGTGAGCCTTAAACGTCTGCTGGCGATCTATGAGATGGTTGGTGAGGAGGAAGTCGTCAACCCAACCAACGAGTTTCTCAAGGAAGGTCGTCTGCTCAAGCTCGCTGCCAGGAACACATCAGCCATGGAGAGGCACCTGTTTCTGGTCAGAATACTGATCTATATACATATTCAGACACAGCCAGTCCAGCTCGTGTTGCATTCAAATATAAAATTCATTTCAGTAAAAATTCAATGCATGCATTGTGAAATAAAGTGTGTAACTACTCCACAGTTCAACAACTTTCTGCTTTGCTGCTCTCCGAAGTTCAGCCTGGTGGGGCAGCGTTTTACCGTCCGTTGCAGGATCGGAGTGGACGGCATGGAAGTCCAGCAGACCACCAATGAAGACCATCCATATACCTTCCAGGTCTCTGGGAAAGAGAAGACGCTAGAGCTACAGGCCAGGTGTGTGTTTGTGTGTGTAAACCACATTTTGCAATTACTGTTTCCAGTATATTAAATGAGTTGGTTATTTTCTTTCTCAAGCTCTGAACCAGACCGTGACGAGTGGATAAAGGTACCAAGGTGCTTTTATTCAGTCCCACCACTTGAAATATTACATGGATTAAAATTCAGCTGTGCCAAGATCTTATGTGAGCTGTTATCTCCAGGTGATTCAAGAGGCCATTGATGTGTTTCAGCAGAAAAACGAAAGCTTCAAATTGGCTTCTAAGGACCTGAATGTAGAGGAACCAGTAAGCTTGTTCATATTGTGAGTCACAACATCCTGTACAACTATAATGGCATCCTAAGTATGACGTGCATTTTTGAAGACAGAGGAACTTGGCCGCCGTGCCCCACGCTGGATACGGGATAATGAAGTGACCACCTGCATGACGTGCCAGGAGCCCTTTAACGCACTGACAAGAAGAAGACACCACTGCCGAGCCTGTGGCTACGTGAGTGTCATGATAAACTTTGCACCATGCAAAACTAAATGTCGTCTGACAGGTCAGAGGTATGGTTTCTCTCTTCTGGTAGGTTGTGTGTTGGAAGTGTTCAGACAATAAAGTAGCTTTAGAATATGACGGCAACAAGCTGAACAAAGTGTGTAAAGCTTGTTACTCCATCCTGACCGGCCAGAGAGGGGAGAAGGTGGATGGGAATAAGAGAAGAATAGTGGAGGTGAGTGGGATTTAATCTTGCAGAATGACTGACTTACACTAATTAGACGTCACAAGTTTCGGACGCCTCTATTTTAGGAAATGTTATATTGGGTTAACAAAGTGTCACATAACATGAAAATAAGGCTTGAGCATGGTCTTATCTTGTGTGTGTTGCCACAGTCTGATGCTTCCACAGGGTCCGGTGACAGTGCTACAAGTGGTTTTCTGCAGTACAGTGATGACCCCATTAACTGGCGACGAGTGTGGTCTGTTCTCATAAAGACGGAACCTCCAGTCCTTCTCCTGTATGCTGACCCACAAGTAAGTGGTTGTCAAAATATTACTGCAGAATATATAGAACAATCATACAGATGTTGCCATGGTTACTGCTGCAATCACTGCTACACAGAACCTTCTTCCCTTCCCTACATTTCCAGGATGTGAAGCCCCTCTTCACTATACCTCTGATGGGGTGCAGCGTTGACTCTTCTCTCCAGGAAGTCCAGGGTCACCCCTGTTTCTGTTTGAACCAGTCCAAAAGCACACATATCTTCTCCTGTGACGGTCAGGAGCTAAAACGAAGCTGGCTGGCTGCTATTGAAGCTGCTGTGAAAGGGGCAGGATGTCAGCCTGCTCCCTGACTGTCCCGGACATTAGAGGATCCAGTGCAGTGGTCAGGGACCTATAATCAATGGAAACATGGAAAATCATTCCTGAATATCAGGGATAATATGGTATGTATGTTATGTTAGATAATTGAAATCTAGAGGGAGACTTTAAGGAATATAAAGGCTGCTCATACACAATATACAGTATTCACAATCAAAGCTGTCTTCCTTACAAGTGGTTGTGCACTTTATTTCTGGAATGGTTTACAGTAAAATAAATAAAGTGAAAGTGTTTTAATATGAGTCAGACTATCCCTTCAACTACAGCTTTGTACGGGTTGTATAAGGTGCCACCATGATGTGGAGTGAAAGGTTATTTTTTTATCATTGCATGAAGGTTCCAGTCATACAGATACAGAGGCTCTGTGGGATCATAATTGTCTTATAAAACACATTCATCTGATCCCATTTCTTCACATGTAATAATACAGCAAATGGATATTTACACTCATCAGTTTACATCTAAACAACAGAAACACTACAAATAAATTAAGAAGGGAAAAAGAAGACATAATAAAACAGAAACAATTACTAAATAACCTTTTGTATGCAGCACACAGAGTGATCAAAGCACCAGGGTAGCTTACTGTACAGTTTCTATCATGACTGGTTCAATGAGATGTTTTAAATTTATGTTTTTTTGTAGCATTCTTGTAGAGATGGTGCTTCTCATTAAATCTGAAAATGTGCCACTGCACAGGAAAAAAAAATCCCATGAAATGTTTTAATAGAAACTCCAATAAGTAGCTGCAAAATAAAAGGGGCTGCTGTAATGACAAACCTGCAGAGAATGCACTTCTGTCTCTCTATTTCTGTGTATTCACAATAAAATGTTAAAATAAAATAAGTGGTGGAAAACAATATGTAAGCTACATGTAGCCTACCAAACACCAATGCTACAATGTAAGCTAGCTACAGCTAAAGAAAATGGACAAAAAACACATGATGTCTACCTGTAAATTTTGTTTTCTATTAATTTTAAAGACCAGTGTGCAGGACTGAGTGGCACCTAGTGGTTAGGTTGCAGATTGCACCTGAACAACTACTTTCCAAGCATGGAGCAGATAGGATGGCCTGCACAAAATAAAAGTGCAAAAGGTCCTAGAACTAGTATTTGGTTTATACATTCTGAGCTATTGTAAAAGCACAGCAGGCCTGTAGAAGGTAAAGTTTAGACTTCTTATATTCATTTTCTGCTAAAACTTACCAGCAATAGCCACGTCTCTGTAGGATCATGGCTACAAGCAGCTCCTTTTACTTGATGCAGTTATAAAAAAATACCAGTTATAGCCCATTTAAGATGCTTAATTCATTCCTAAGAACAAAGATATGGTGGTCATGTTTACTTTGTCAACAATAACACTACGTAATGACCCCCCCCCTTGTTTTGCTGGATCCAAAAATACCTGTGGGTTCACTTAAACATATACAAAGCTGTCTTTCTCTGTGAGATCCCTGGGTGCAAATAAGTCATTTCAGACCTACAGCACCACCTTTCCTGTTGGTTTATAAATGGAATAACTAGGCAGCATCTATCTGTTTTGTTGCTTTAAATACCACTCGATGCTTACAGACATAGCTCTTAAAGACAAAGGCAGTTTGACCTGTTTGTAAAGAGATAAGAGAAAGGAGGCCCTGATCTTGATAAGAGGCTTAACAGTTGGATATTTGAATCAAGCACTTGATACAAGGAGCAACATGTCACACAAATGCTGACACACAGCACACAAAGGAAAAAAAAATCAGGATTATTTACAAGAAGTCTACCTCTCCTTCACTTTCACACATTAATTCCAAGTGCATGTTGTGTTCATCGAAATCATGGGCTTCATCAAGACGGCCCAGTGGAATGTGGCTCACTTTTTTCATCTAGGGTTTGGAGACTGCAGCTATGGCATTCAAGCTCAGTAATAAAACACTGCAGCTTTATCCAGAGAATCACTGGCAGCCACATCTGGGAAACCCAACTTGAGGGCTAGTTTATCTCCACAGAATCAAGTTGCCATCAGTGAAGGAGCAGGACCACAAAACAAAAAAAAACAGAAGCACATGGAGATAATATACCAAAGAACGACTCCAGAAACATCCCTGGAGGCTCCAACAGCCCTGATGACTATAAGAAGCCAGTAGTGCAGCACTCAAGAGTTTGTTCAAGGCAAATCGGTCCCTTTTTTTCGCAAACCAGCAGTGATGACGGGCAGCTCTGCCTGACGTCTCTCAGCTGCAGCAGAGCTGCTCTGACACCAGCAGGGTGTCGTAGCCATAGATCTCCAGCAGGTGGAGCAGGAAGAGCCTGTCACCATGTGGATCCAGACCCATGGCCCTCACGCTCTCCTGGGTTACGGTAGGGTCAGAGCTCCCGGCCACCTCACTTAGGGTCTGAAAAATCCTGTTGTTCTGCTCCAGGAAAAAACTTTGGAGGAGACAGATGTGTCCGTTAGTGCATCATATTACACACATGCACAGTCAATTGTTCTGCACTTACAGAATAAAGAGATCCTCTTCACTGGACACACAATCTCCGTTCTCCTCCTGGGAGTACAGCAACATCTGCCTACACACACACACACACACGCTTAATTTCCACCTGTTATACTACGGATGGGGACACTATCTATGTTTGGACATTTCAACTTCCTTGTTCTCATTGAGTTTGCTGCACCATACTATTGCGCACTGGGGGAAACTGTCAATTTATTTGTGAACTATTTTGTGCAGCGGATTAATACACATGCTACATTATGGCTACATAAGTGATTTGTTGAGTAGTATTACATTTATCAACATGTATTTAATGGTATTTGTGTTATTGGCCATTACCTACCTCTGCTCAGTGAGCTTGCGATACTTCTCTCTGTCGGCGGTGCTGAGGCGGAGCAGAGGCTTCAGGCCGTCTCTGTAGGTTTTTACATTCTGATTATCTACATACACGTCGTACAGATCCTTCTTTTCCTCAAAGATCTTCTCAGTAGTACCTACGCATGCAAATACAAAGGACACAAATGGTTCTAATCAGATGATATGCAAAGATAAACAATGCTATTTCCACAAAACAATCCACTTACACGCTACGTAGGAGAGCTCGTTCTCCAGAGCGCTGATGTCTGCAACATTAACATAGAAGAAGGGCCGGAACTCAGGCACAGCCATGCCGACCCCGGGGATGGAGATATTTGCCAGGCAACAGCAGCAGTACACTGTGAGGGAGAGGCAGTGACTTGAGAGGGATGAGGCATGAGTGTGGGAGCACAGCAGGTGATGTGTGCACGATGTGTATGTGTGTGTGTGTGTTTGTGTGTGGGCTGTCCAGCACTGATACAGCTTAGAGAGGAGTTGCAAGTTCCGTTATCCCCTAACTTTGACTCCATATTTTTCTCACCTCTGTAGCAAACCACACCCACAGGTGGAGGGGAGAAGATGAGGATGCGCCTGCGGAGGAGAGCCAGCTTCCACAGCACCATGATCTGCTCACCAAAGAAGCGGATGAACTGAGACATGCAGCCTGCAGGGTGGGTGATCTGGAACAAAAGGGTCCAAATACATTTTACACATGTAATATTATTGAATGAACAAATATTAATGTGGCACTGACAACTGCAGAACACGCCAACCTTCATCTCGGGGTGCATACTGTGGTTGATTACAGCTCCCCATGTGTTGGCTGGTAGTGCAGTAACAACACCATCCCCACTAGGTGGCAGGAGTGCCCTCTTGTCCTCATAGAAGGCCTCCAGGGGGGAGTAATGGCCTGGGGACTGAAGCTGGAGCCTGGAGAAAGGGACGAAAAGGATTGACTGAAAAAGAAAAGCCAAGGGAAGGTGGAGAGCTGGAGTCTGTCAGGCACAGTTCCTCCACATACACACACACACACACAGTGACAGCTGGCAAAATTGTTACTTGAGGTGCACTCTGTAGTGTGGAAACAACTTGGATTTAGGCTGAATTAATAAAAACAAGCCAGGATGGTTCTCAGTGAAGCCATACTGTATGTAGAATATGATTTTCCCAAAACAATAATCACAGTGACCCACTCTAATGAGAAATAAGATGCGGAACACAAGGGGTTAACAGTCACTAATTAATACAGATACAGTGTTGTGGACCAAATGATCAGCTGCCGCTCTTTGTCATACAAATGATTTTGTCTGTGACCTGGAAACAAACAGAAGCGGACTACATGTAGGTCTGAGTAACACAGCTCATATACTTAATATGCAGATCTGATCATGGCTGTGTACTCACTGGTGATTAATGTGTATTATAAATTAAGTGAAAATAGTGAAAACAAATATTCTTATAGACGTTTTATGGCAAAATCTGTGATCTGTTTTTCAATCATTTGAATTAATTCATTAACCAAAGTGAATCTTGATTCATGTTCATCAGTCTCAAAGGGTAAACTTACCAAAGATCATGATTCAGCGCTGCTTCTACTAAAAGGTCTGCAGGCTGGAGATAATTCTTCTATTTGTTCTGCACACATTGCAGGCTTTAATAGACTGTTATTATTTTTTTGTATTTCTCTGCAAAACTAATGCAAGCCATGAACTCAAAGTTAGCAAAAGGAAGGGCATCAAGAGGGGCAAAAAAGGGGTGAAGTATCCATACATTCCTGACGAGCTTCATCTTCTTGTGACCAACACTGAAGCCCTTTATGCAAGAAACAGATGACTGCCATGGCAGTCAAGCAGATCGGGAATCTGGAGCGAGCTACGTGGGGAATGATGAGTAAGGAGCATGACCACTGCATGACTGGAGGCCAGAGAGAGAAGAGTGTGGGAACTGTGCAAGGGGGAGGAGGAGGAGGAGGAGGAGGAGGGAAAGCTGAGAGAAAAGGAGAAACTGGGAGAAAGGAGCTGTGTTTAAAGAGCTCCTGGTGAGGAAGTGTGACAGCTTTGGATGAGGCCTGTGGGGAAAGTTACTAAGAGAGTTTAAAAGAATATATAATGTTGACCGAGGCTTGAGAAAGGAGAAACAGGAGGTGTAAATGCCAGCTCGGGCGATCTAATATGAAAAAGAGGATGTTCCACTAGTGGCCCTTCTCATTAAACTTTATTCAGCACTGCTTTGACTTGGTGATCATAATTCCCATGAGTCTTTGTTCTTTCTCAAAACAGAAATACATCATTGGTAGCATCTCTTCTTTACACTAAATTATGCTGCTGTGTTTGAGATTATCAGAAAGAGATAATCTAGCCTGTAACAAGTAACACTGAATACTTACAGGCCACACTAATAATATTATTCATCAAAAATAAATCTAATGGTCTAAAGTGAACATTTGCATCAACTTTCAGGTCAACATCAATGGAGCCTCACAACAATAAATTAATAAAATTAAATAAAAAAAAAAACGACCAAACTTCACTGATTCACCAGGAAAAAAAAATGAACAGATCAGTCACTAAAATAATCTTCTAACACTCTAGGACACTGTGTGTGGCTGCTTCCTGTATTCACGCCTCTCTTACCTGACCTGATGCTCCAGGAAGCTCATGTAGCGGTAAAGCAGGGTGTAGGAAGAAGACAGGATCCCTACCGACTTCATCCTCGCCCCCCTCTCCACAGTGCTTTCCACCGCCATGTTGGCAAAGCAGGCGAGGCCGAAGTAGCAGCCCTTACGGAAGTAACTGTGGAAGGAGGGGAGAGAGAGGGACACAGATGAGGCCATGAGTCATGAAAAGCAAAGGAACTGCCAGATGGCTCTTTTTTTTTTGCTAGGCAACACTTCGCTTTGCTCTGTCCTGCCAGGATGGGGGCACGCAGACACATTCTAATACTTAAAATCCTCCACATCGGTTATGTCCATCACATTATGAGGAACTTTTCCTTACATGAAATCTGTGGTGACCCGGTGGGAACCGCTGGCGATGGCTTTGAACTCCACTCCCTCCAGGTCCATATCTTTGGGCAGACACCACTCCAGCATGTTTCCTATCAGACAGAGATACTAGTAAATCCACAATAATAACATATGTCACCATTTTATTTGATGTTCATTAAACAACAGTCTGAATAGATTTCTTGGAATTCATCATGTGTCTGTTGACACTGGACTGGCAGCTGAGCAAATATGGTCTGATAGGAGCAATAACAGAGAAAGTGACTCAGACTGAGCAGTTTGTGGTCTTATCAGCCAGCAGAGTTTGTGCAGAAATATGAGTTGAAGCTGCAGGTCTGTAATATCTACTGAGATTACAAGACATCTGAAGCTGAAAGATGCTTTGTTGTAACTTTGACAGCTGTTGCTGACATTAAGTGCTAATATTTTCTGGTCAAAGGGGCCACTACCAGGTACAAATGTTAACTTTTAAGAAATGTAATTTGCATTGTTTTATGCTATAATAAAATTAGTATTCTAGAAGCCTGATAATGCAGTATTATAGGTGGAACATACACTGATATATGTTACATCATTTGTAGCCTTGTAGAATGGGAGTTAAAGGACCTTGGCACACTGTATATTTGTTGCTAAATTGTATGTGCTACAATTGGTGACATAAAAGCAGGTTTGTATCTACTATAAAATTAACAGTGGACTGTGCAAACCACTGATGTTAGTTCTTGAGAGACTTTTAAGACTCACTGTTTTATCTTTAAATTCAAGCAACACTGACTATGAATAAAAATGCCTCCATGCTGCCAGCCATTGCCATTTTGGCAGCACCTGAGGCTGTCCAACTCCGAGTTAATCCAAATACAAGGAGTGTGAGGTGGATTGTGAGTGGAGCTGAGGTGGGCTGACAGCCACCCAAGCAGGTGGGTCACGATCTGAGACAGCACACACCTGTCACTCAAAGCATCAAGCTCTTTATTATGCATAACTTTAGGTCTTAATATGATGTGAATTGTTTAGTCTTTGCTGTATTTCTGCTGCAAATGTGGGAACTATTACATGGAGGTGCAAGAAAATATCGAAACACTTTGACAACCCATGTGATACATACTGTATAACAGGTTTTTGCCAATGCACTGCTGTAATGGATGCAGATTTAACTGTGTGAATTCACCTTTAACTTTACCAATGTGGCATGGATGCCTGTCCACCTATCATGCTGCAAAGCCATAAAGTCTCCAGCTCCACCCTGCAGGGAACCTCCAGCACTGCATCAACCACCACCTAGAGATCCTGTGATTCCTTATCCATGACCTGCCAGGCTCACCCTGGCTTCAACATTAAAAATGTATGGGCCTAATCTGCAGAAAACCAGCAGCTGATTGATTTCCACCCTGACAGTTTGTCATCTAAATCCTGTAACCAGGCTTCAGCAGATGTCGTGGCTTTTAATAATGTCTCTAAACTTATGGTCAGGTCAGAAAGAGCCACACCTGTAGAAGGGTCTGCAGGGCGTCAGACACATCACTTGGTTGTATTAGGTGATACAGGCTGCGAATATTTGATCTTTCCGTACAATAAACACCATCAAGGTCTTATTTTTCTTTATATGTTTGATATTTTGTTAAATACACCAATAGTAAACCCCCACCTGATCTGGTATTGAATGTAACCACAAAGACCGACACAATCTGGTCCTTCTCCTCCCATGTCACCATCCTGTCTTCCAGGGACACCTCCGGTCCTGAATCCGAGAGATGCTCCTCCTTGTCGGGAGGCAGCGCTTCATCTATGCCCACCGGAGAGCCGGAGGTCGCGGGCGGGGCGCTGCAGCCGTCTGCGTTGGAGACAGATCTGCTGGGAGCGGGACCCCGTGTTCCGCTGCTCCACCCAAACCCCGACGGCGGGGAACATCCCGATAAGGCACGGCTGTTGGAGGGGCTCGACAGTCGGTCCTTAACTTGAGACCCTGACGGTGCTGAACCGCTGGGATTCTCAGCGGACGGAACCTCTTCCCAGTCCAGGAGAGGGGCTCGGTCCGACCGCTCCACCATCCTGTCGGCGGTCCCGCCTTGTCAGTCTCACCGCGGATTGTAAATGATGTCTCAGCCGACAGGCACCAGGTCCATCCGTTAATAATTACAACTCAGAGCAATTCCCACATCGTGAAGTTTTTCCTCCTAGCAGTTCAGAACGGTTGCATTTTGCTCCAAAATAAACGATTCGTGCAGCCCCTCGCTTTTAAGTCTTTCTAGTCTGTGGTGATCATAAATTTGATGCTGTTTAGAGAAGGCAACTCCTTCGTCTAATGCGAGTTGCATTCAAAAGTATTCACAATTTATTGTAACATCTCCGTGACCAAGAACAGCTATTGAACATTTGGGAACCCAAATCTGTTTTTGCTTCTTGAATGTACCTTGAGTTTAGAGTCGGGATGAATCTTCCTGTTATGAGTCGCACTTTCGATAAAAATATGAATACTATTTCAATTAGATAATCTAAAGTACTTTGATATGTAAAATAATTTAATGAACATGGGGTAATGTATACTGTTATCTATACCTGTATTTATTCATTTTTACAGTTAGTATTACAGTTAGTATTACAATTTGTTCGTGACGAAAGTTGCGGGCTGATATCCAGGCGAAAGTTGATGACATGTTTCAGCGACACGTCACCAGACGGAAGAAGGTCTGTGTCTAACCAACCTGCTGCTGCACTGGTAAAATAAAGACTGTAGTCTTATCAAAATGGGTAAGTGTTGTAATTTTAAAGTAAAATGTGTATTTATGACTTTTTGACTTTATGTACTAATATATTAATGCAGTAGGTCACAGTTTAGGTCCCGCCTGCTTCATTTTAAACGTAGTGCGACTGTAGCCTGCTAGCTTGCTAGCTGACGTTAGCTAGTTACAGGTTTTGCCGTATGCTGTTTAGCCGTGGCGTTCTGCCGCTGATGTTGGCGATTTAAACTCACCGATTGTGTTGTTTTATAACACGTACTTATTGGCGTCAATGGCTCTAGTGATGGTGCACAACAACATGTAGTCTTACGTTAATATCACCATGTCATGACGTTAGTTACTGCGACTAAGCTAACTGTAGCTAACTATCTGTTGTATACAGTAAATTGGTTCGGGTTGTGCAATTCAGGAAGAAAGCAAATATTTAAATACACACAAGAGCAGCACACGTATTATTTTTTTGACCCTATTTCTATATTATACACAACAATGAACGCAGAAATGAACAGGAAAAAAGTAAGATGATCAATTATATGTTTGCTGCCCTCATTTTTTCCACTCTGTCTGCTCTTCAGGTGGGTTCTTCTCTAGTCTCTTCTCTGGCCTGTTTGGCACCAGGGAAATGAGGATTTTGATCCTGGGTTTGGACGGTGCAGGAAAAACCACTATTCTGTACAGGTTACAGGTTGGAGAGGTGGTCACCACAATCCCAAGTATGTACTGGTTTCCTCTGTTCTTTGTCTAACACATTTCTTGATTTATACTCATACACCATCCTCAGATAACTGTCAATTTTATATGCATTTGTTCTTGTTGTTTGAGAACTATCCATTTATGCATATAAATCATCAGCTTGTAAACTAGAGAGTAGCATCAGAAACCAGTTTTACCAGTTGTGCTTGAACAGATTTTATTACAGCTAATCTAGTATGTAGGGATGACACTGTTAATGAAGATTTTCAGTCATCTAGTTCATATTCATTCAGAAGGTTTAAGCAAGGCGTCTGGACCTGTAGAGTTTTTGCATGGTTTATATATATGGTGGAGGACTTCAGTGGGTGGGTCTGTGTGAAACCATAATACAATAGGTGGCTCTCCCGTGTTGGGCCATTCTTCTGTGGAGTTTGTGTTTAGTTTCACCAATGTACAGATCGGAGCATTCCTCACTGCACTGGACTGCATATGTGTGTGTACACAAACACAGCAATGTCACATATGTCACATATTTCCTGTACACCTCCACACAGGAGAACAGGAGCCTCAATGTAGACTGTGCAGTCCAAAAAGGCCAGATTGTTAAACCCATGACAACACTGACACAGAAAGGACAAAACTCCCAGGGACAAACAGTTATATTGTTTATAAGTTACAGACCCACCCACTGAGGTCCTCCACCGCATATAAACCATGTTTCCCCACCAAACAGTTAGAACTAATGAAGCTGCTTGGATGAGAAGCAAAACATCTTCAAGAAAACTCTATAAATCCTGATGCCTTGCTTCAATCTTTTGAATGTAGGAATGACACTGAATGCCAGCAAGGATAGCTGTTCTACCAAGAAACACACACACATTGTATTAATAAATTAAGATTAAAAGTCTTTTAGAATAAAATGTCTGCAGATTTAGGATTTCCTTAAATTGTTTTCTCAATGAGCAGTTTTGGGCCAGCTTTTTCTTCTTATTGCATCTTTTAAAATCTTGCATACCCTTAGTACAGAAATCAGGTTAAAAAAGAAGGTAGCATTAATAATTGCAGGACTTACAAAAATCCCACTGTACATTTATCAGGGTCACATTCTCTGCCTTCATCTGATTTTTTTTTTTCTCCCCGCAGCAATTGGCTTCAACGTCGAGACAGTCACATATAAGAACTTGAAGTTTCAGGTGTGGGATCTGGGAGGACAGACGAGTATCAGGTAGGTGTGATTGGCAGATGGTGACTGTGCTGATGAGCTTTCAGGTGTGGAAATACACCATGTGGAACAGAAACACAGTTCTGATGAGCAGCTCAGAGATTGACAATTCAAGTTTTTAGTATAAAATCTTTTTGTAACTGTACTAGAGAACATCTAGTTTTTGTGAAAATGTGAAGTCACAGTCTTTATTCTTATCTAGCCATCTCTCACTTGCGCCTTGGTTTTCTGACTTTTCTGTTTGTCCTGCTCCACAGGCCCTACTGGCGGTGTTATTACTCAAACACAGATGCAGTCATCTATGTTGTCGACAGCAGTGACCGCGACAGGATGGGCATTTCAAAGTCTGAGCTGGTGGCCATGTTGGAGGTAGGCGTGTCAGTTATCACCTGAACCCAGCTGGATGTGAGAAGATGTGCCCAGTATTTAAAAAAAAAAAAAATATGTTCTGGACATATGAATGAAAGATGGCAAATTAAATATGTCAGAGCTAAAATGTCTGGGGCATTTACTGATACTGTTACTGATATTTGAAAATTAAATCCCAAAATGTTAACTTTTCCTCATCCTGTGTCCTATTCAGGAAGAAGAGCTAAAGAAGGCGATCCTTGTGGTGTTTGCCAACAAACAAGACATGGACCAGGCAATGACGCCGACTGAGGTGGCCAATGCTCTTGGCCTTCCCGCCCTCAAAGACAGAAAATGGCAGATCTTCAAGACCTCGGCTACCAAAGGCACAGGCCTGGACGAAGCAATGGAGTGGTAGGCTACCATACTTACTACACAAATACCAGTGAAATAGAAGTAAATAAATTTTGATATAGAATTGGTCAAGTATGGGCAACTCCTACCTACTGCACATATTGCTCAATATGTTATCTCCTCTGTATTTACTCACTTATATTTGCTCTGTTCTCCTAGGTTGGTGGATTCCCTGAAGAGTCGGCAGTAAAGTCTGCCGCCCATTCTGTATATACTCCTGACCTTTGACCCTTCTGTATGAAGCCTTGTGACTGATCCCTCCCCATGTTCCTTTGGACCAGTGATTGCACTCCCGCTCTTCTCTTCTCCCCCCCACCTGAAGCCTTGACCTCCCATTGCCTATTGCCTTTTGAACCTGGGACTGAGAAGCAAAGGCTGCAGTAACATCTGGACTGGACAACGAACACATGAAGGAGTCTGGAGAACTAAAAGACTGCAGTAATGAGCGCGAACAGTTTGATCGTGGTATATTATTCTTGTGCTGTAAAAAGACCTTCAAGTGTGATGTGTGCTAATTTTATTAATCTGCTTAGTTTTGATGCTGGAAAAAAAGATCCAAGGATTTAATGGAAGGTTCTGTAGAATTTCTACAATCAAGTCTCCATCGAGCACTACATGTAGTTTCATCTTATTTGAGAGATTTAGTGATTGCATGTAGTGAAGCCAAAGGTGGACATGTCCATCACTGAAAGGTGGTATGAAGCTCCAGCAGGAGGCAGTGTTTTTCACTCACAAAGGTTTGACAGTTAAAAAAATTCAATTCTGCTTCCGACCTGAGGATCCACAGACGGCAGCATGTTATCACCCTGTTACCTCTAAACATATTCGTTTGTGACTACTGTCCTGCAGCCAAGTGTTACTGCAGCCTGGGCTGTTTTTGTACTAGATTAAATGTCATGGATTTCTATGGGGTTGATTTGTGTCATTTTAAATTTTGTGTTTTTATTTGAAATCCTTCAGTGCAGCTTTGGCATATTAGTCATTTAGTTACTGAACACTAACTGTATGCTCAAAGTTTTATGGTTGCATATTTATATCTGCTTGTACAGTGAAATTGATTCTCAGTAAAGATTGCTATCAGTCATTCTACCAATGTTAAGACTTTTTTTGCAGTCAGATAGACGAGTCAAATCTCTTTAATTACAAAAACGTGTTCAGTTAATCTGAGCACCATTGTACAGTCAGTGCACAGCAGGAAAATAAAAAATAGATTTTAGCTGTGATCTGCAGTTCACATGAATCAATGTCATCAGGGATTCAGAAACACCCTGCTGTGTGACAGCTGTTACATAAGGTCTCATTTCTGGCTCTGTAACAGGGAATACGTTATTCTAATCTTGTGTTCTCAGAATGGTCTTATTCTTCACACTCAAAATGGAATATCATTTTGAAAAATCGACTTGTGGAATCCGCAGCACAAAAAAAGCCTCCTTTGAATTTCTGGATTGTGTCAGCCATCTAGTGTCCTTGATGCACAGTTCACTGCACCATAGCCAGATCTTTGAGTGCGTGACTGCGGTGCTTCTTTGCTTTATATCCTGGCCGGAGGAACTCAATCTTCCTCTTTTTGGCTTCAATTTTGTTTTTGTGTTTCTTCAGCTTTTTCTTGGCGGCGATGTCTGGGTTAGCCACCGCCTAGGAGAATGAAGGGAAACTATAAGGTGGTAGCAGAGATTGGATTTATGGCTTTTTGTGTGCGTTTGCACTTGATCATACCTGCATGGCTCTGTGTCGTTTGCGTGCTGCTCGCCTCTGTGAAAACTCCCTCTGGACAGCAGAGAAGGCCAGTGAGAATCTCTCTAGCCCTACTTGTCTCTTCAGCAGATCGATAAGCTCCTGTGCCAGATTTTTCAGGGTGGGGTCTAAAGAAACAGAACGTGTCATTTAGTAAAAAGTTACATTTTTGTTTTTGGTAAGACAGATAATAGAGTGAATACCTTGGTCAGCATATGTGCTGTCCAGCTCTCTGTACAGAGGCGTGATGATAGTGGTCAGATATGGTCCGAGCCTTTCCTTTCCCAAATCCATTGCTATCGCTCCCAGGAATTTAAACACACATGTTCTCTGTGGGAAAAAAAAGGTCAAAATAAACCACAGATGGACACTAAAAAGTGATCAGTAAGAGCAATAATAACCTGTACCTTAAGAGGAACTTTGGGAGTATATGCTGCCTCTCTCTTCGCCATCAGAGAGAGCTTCTTTATCAACCACATGAGAGAAGGAGGCCGATCATCCTTGTCATCATCTTCCTCCTCCTCTTTTTCTTTCTCCTCTGTGTCTTCTTCATTATCTTTATTCTCCATTGGTTCCTCCTCCTCCTCTTCCTCTTTCACTTCTTCCAGAGGAGCACTGACTTCAGACTCAGGGGAAATGAGGTAGATGACCTTACCGACAAACAGCAGGTTCTTGATCACCTGCGGGTGGAGTGGAACCAAACATATGAGTGTAATTTGGACTATTAGATGCAGCAGGGTGGAGTATCAGTGGTGTTACTGTACCTGCTCTCCTGACGCTGTGTCGAGGAACTTGGACTGCAGCTGATGGCAGAAAGATAACGCCAACTCCCTTATCTATAGAAAACAAAACACTTTACTTTAAAAGATGAAATCTACATGAAGAAAGTAGAAAAATGATTAGCCTTACCTTTTTGTCCAGGTTGGTGCTGATGAAGTCAGTGGCTATTGAGTCTGATGAAGCATCTGCTCCATCTCCTCTCCAAATGGCGACCAGCTGCTCCGCCTGCTGAGCAGCAAAAAGCTGACCGAACAGCTGGGAGGCAGTCAGCCACACCCAGCAGTGCGGGTAGCGCAGGTGGGCTTCGATGTGCCCTAGAAAACACTTTGAATGAGCATGTGTGTAAAGTGTGTGAGTAAATAATAAATAAGTGTGTTGCCTTCTTACCCCAGATGTTACGGAGTGTGTCATGAGGCTTTCTGAGCTCCAGCAGGCTGCAGTGTTTGCTCAGTTTGGTCAGGAGGGTCAGATAACTGAACAGCAGCCTGTCAGCTCCTTTCTCTTCCTCTTCCTCCTCGATCTGAAAGTTACACATGTTTTTTAAAGACTCTACTCCACAGGCTATTAATTTGTCCCCCTTGCATTGTGACTCACATCTTCATAGTTGTCAGGGTTGATCTCTCTCTCCAGCAGAGGAAGCAGGTGGTCCAGTCGACAGGCAAACTTCTCCTCCTCCACCTCCACATAGAGCCCACAAATCTGAGCCCCAAGACGCCGCAGGCTAGCCTAGGAAGCAGGACGTCAAAATTCAACTTCTAATGATAAACATGGACCTCAGTTGTCGTTCATAAAATTCCCCATGGAGCTCTGTGTGGACCAGCTAATCCAAATATGGGCAAGGACTGGAGCTGGACTGGGTGGGTAACAGCTACCAACCTATAATGGCAACAACCTGTCACTCAAAAGTGGATATGCTCTTTGATCTTCATCACTTTGTTTAGGTCTGGGTGGATTGATTCAGTTTTGTTGCCTGCCTCAAGTGGCCATTTGAGGAACTGCAGTTTTTGCACTTCAGCTTCATTATTTCAGCCCTGGAGGTTGATGCTCAAACCTTACCGGTACTTAAAATTATTATTAGGTCACCACAGCTATACTGTAAAACAAACTAACACAATGTAATATATTTAGATTTTAGTTTCTGGGTACCTTTTTTGAATTCAGCCAGGTGGTTACGAGGCAGAAAAGGGAATTCTGGTGGTTCGAGTCCAGCTGGGACAGCAGGGCCTTGATGGCTATGGCAGCCATTTTCTTACAGCGTGCAGAGTCGTCATTGACCACGACAAGAGCCAGAGGAGCAAAGAACAGGCCGCTGTGCTGCAAAAGCAGCTTCTAAATGACAAAAAAAATAGAGAGCTAACCACAGTATCCTTCAGTTTTGTCTTCTTCCTTTTTTGTTATCTTGTTGTATGTACAAACCTGAGGGAAAGAGTGGAAGATGTATGCCAGCATCTCCAGCACAGACTCTCTGCCGGTGTCGTGCTCGTACTGCAGCTGTGCCACAACAAAGTCCAGGTGCTGTCGCAACCTCCTTCCCAGCGGGTAGTCCAGCAGGTACTTTAAATAAATCTGCATCGAACACCATTCTATTCACTATGTTGTTTTCAAAGTGACACACAGAGAAAAACATGTAGTGCGTGTACCTGTCGACAGTGTATTCTGATCATAGCGTTGCTGCCTGTAACTGACAAATTGGCCACTTTTTTCATCACCTGCTCCATCTCTGGAACAACGAGCTTCCTGGAGAGAATCGCCTGGAGAGTACATACACACATGTAAACACAGAGCCGCTTGCAGGGATTTTTTTTCCTGACACACACAGTATTTTGGCTGCAGTGGTTACCTTCAGCAGGCCGAAAGCAGTGGCCTGCCGTGACTGGTCGTAGATGTCCTCCTCAGCGTATCCCAGCAGCACCTGCAGCTGTGTCTCAGAGATGTTGTTGCTTTTAATGTTCTTCACCAGAATAGTGATGGCCTGTGACAAGGAAAGAATATAGGTCAATTTACCCAATTTTCTTGTAATATCTCTACAAACTGTGCATATTTCTTATGTGGAAAACCTTGAAGCAGTTCTGGACGAGCTGGTAGTTCTCCCCGCGGGCGGCTCCTGCCTTGGAGTAATCCTTCAGCAGGACAAAGAGCTGCTTGGTGAGCTGGGCGGCGTTCTGCTGCACTGCTGGCAGGGGGAACTTCAACAGCCAGGTGAAGCCCAACAGAGCCTCAGTGATGACCTGAGAGGGAGGACACAGCAGCTATTAGTTTGTGTCAAGTAAAAAAAACTGTGTAAACAATAAATGGTAGTGTACCTTGACGTGCATGGAATCCAGGCAGTTGAGCAGTAGCTGCACGAAAGGATCCAGCATCTCCAGGGCAGAGGCCTCAGACGACGTCACTTTGGATTTCCTTAGACTTAGATGCAGCAGCTGGGTAAATACGATACACAGGTTATTTCACAGATTAATTCCTACATGCAAAAATGTAGCCAATGTAGTTGCACCTTGAGGCCGGCGTCCACCAGGATGTGCATGTTGGTCCGGCTGCTGACGGGCGCTTTCTGACCTCCTCTCTTTGGCGTGGGAGGCAGGAGGAGGCAGCTTGGAGGGGGCAGTCTTGGATCAGAGGGAGGCTGTGCTGATAATTTTGTTCTACAAACACACACGCCACAGTGATGACACAGTTAAACAATGATTTATTAGATGATTAGATGTTTATTAGATGCACAGGTGTGTGAACATACCGGTCTTTCTTACTGAGCAGCGGCAGGCTCTCACTGACCAGGCCATAGCTTAGCAGCAGGATGTCTTGTGAAGTCATGCCGACGTTGGTGAGCAGACCCAGGACCAGACGGCGCAGTACAGCAGCCACGCGGTAACACACCTTCAAAGTGGATGAAGTCTCCAGGATCTGGATAGAAAAAGGTCAGAACTGTCAGGGGGTGGCCGCTGCTTTATCCCTCTTGTGTTCAAGCCACCAGTGTCCTAGCAGGACTCCTTCGCTGTTTCCCTAGTTGCACCCATCCCCACCTCCTTCAGTGGCAGTATGAGCTTGGTGATGCTCTCCTTGCTGCAGAACTGTGCCAGCAGCTCATAGGAGTCCATGCTCTTGCTGTGCCGAGCCTCCATCAGCTTGGAAACGATACCCTTCACTTCCTTCTCCTCGGCCACAGCCCCAAAAAGCTCGTTGTTAAATATCTGAACAACAAGAAGAAGGGGGGTAAAAGATGTATACTTATGAAAATACAAAGGTTTATGTGAAGAGAAAAAAAACCTTACATCAATGAGCATGTTCATGCAGGGATCCAGGTCACGACTCTGCAACGTCGGACTTAGGGCTGACAGTAGCTGGTAAACGGTAAATGTTAGCACGTGGACCTGGATGTTTGTAGAGCAAAAATAATGTGTAATAAGCATTTATCAAAAAATCTGTAAATGTTTCCTCTGTCAGTGACTTTGTCTCCTACCTGATAGCCCTTGACCAGAACACCCTGCATCTCTTTGAGCAGGTACTGCAGATACCTGCAGCCTAAAGTCTCTATGATTTTCACCAGAGTCCCCCTCGCCACGTCCCTGATCTCCTGGAAACGGTTCCTCAGCAGTACGCAGACATTGATCAGGATCCTGGATAACATATAGAAAGAGAAAGTGCATATAAATGATTTATTGATCAGATGATACAAAGTAATCCTCATTGTCTTTTCACAGAGCTGTGTACCCAGGCAGGTTGGCCTCCATGACGTGTGGAGGCAGAGTCTGCATTAGTTTGACCATGGCAAAAGCTATCGGTATCCGCACCACCTCCTCGTCCTTCACTTCCTTTGACTTCACAGCTTTGTGTTCCTCATCACGCGTCACCTAAAGAAAGCATGGCCACTTATCTATAACCATACTGCTGTTTTCAGAAGACGTTATAACATGTGTGTGTGTGTGTGTACCTTTGCTGTTAGACACTTGTGCAGGCGGGGCAGCACCGCATCATTAACAGTCTGGTGTATAGCTCTGATCAGAGACTCCAGCTCCTCTCTGCTCTGCGGCAGCCCACTGGCTGCTGCAGGTAATGTAGGAGCTGTCTGCACCTTAACTTTGATGGCAGCTGATTTCTCTGAGTCATCCTTTTCTTCATCAGCTCTTTCTCTAGCAATGTCAGCAGAAGCATCCTGACCGTCAATCTCCATAGCTTCCTCGTCATCGCTTGCGTTTGATTCATTGGCTGCAGCTTCGTCTTCGTTGTCTGCGTCGATTGCAATGCTGTCTGCTTCCCTGGCTTTGGCTGCTTCCATTTCTCTGCTGAGGGTCTTGTGGTCAAAATGAAACGCCTCCAGGACAGTAACCAGCAAACTGTCAGAGAAAAAAATCGTTTATCGGTGAAAGTGACATGACTTAGCAAAGTAAAGACAAACAAAACCCAGACCTGACGGCCAGTTTCTGTTCAGCCTGAGCTGTCTGCAGGATGTGGATGAAGTGTTTTAGGTAGTAGAGGTACTTGGACCAGGTCAGCTTCCGACAGACTGCACCCACCACCTCCACCGACGCTGAGATCATATTCTCATGCTGCATTATGAGAAGAAAGGAACATTTAGATCCACAAATAAAGAAAAAAACACATCTAGCTCTATAAAATAAAACCAAGTCACCTTCAGCATCTTTTCATCAAGCAGGGCGGTCATGGCGTACGGCATGATGTAATTCTGAAGCGAACGTGGCGACAACACCACTGTGCCTTCTGTTATCTGCTTGGCCAGTTTCCTCAGGGCACGGCCCCGACGATGGATCTGAACAAGACGCATGTGTCAGATACAGAAGAATTGAGGCAGAGGTGTGAGTTTCCTTGGTGTCTCTCCTACCTGGATGTGCTTCATGTGCTCAAAGAAGTCTGACTCGGGGTCACTGTAGTTAGTAAGCTGCACCAGGTCTCTGAACTCTTTCTTAGCGGGAAAGGTCTTCACCAGGCAGGCAAGTACGGAGGTGTATTCATGCTGCACGCTCTGGAAAGAGGTGGGATCCTTATTTTAAACCTACATCAGCACAGAATACAACAAAATCGGAAAAAACCACAAAGAGACCGGTACCTCCGTCTTGCTGTGGAGCCCCCTGTGAACAGCGTCCAGGATGGTGTGTTGTACTACATCCTTGTAGATCTGTTCTCCAGGCCCAACTGCTGCCAGCTGTGTGATCACTGCAGACAGACACAAGGTGGCGTTGTCTGCTAGCGACATGTCCCCAATCTGCAAAAAATTAAAACAGGAAGAAATGGATCAAAAAGACAACAAAAAATCTTCTTAGTGTGTAGCTGTTACCTCTCTGTATGTCTGCTCACCTCATATGTATGGAAACAGTTGTGTATGATGGTGTTGATGTAGTCTAGGTCCGGAGTTTGCATCTCTTTGACTCGTTTGGTGGCATCTTGGAAAGCCATCAGACGAACGTCGAAGTAGATCTCATCCAGGTGTCGACTGTCAAATGCATTAAGCTGAGCAGAAGGATGATATATTATCCCTATTGATCCTAATGATATAATAACAATATATTTAAGATTAATGAAATCTTACCTTTGTTGCTAAGTCGGTGATGTATGTGAGTGAAGGGTCAAAATCTGACAGAGTCTGGCAGCAAGGAGCAGACCATTTATTCATTAGTACGTCTGCAGTTAATGCAGCACACCTTGCGGCGTGGATGACAACATGAGGTGTGTGGTTACCTGGAAGACAGTGGTGAGGGCCTGTCTGGGCAGCTTGTTGTGAATGATGGAGAAAAGCTTGCCCAGCGGCCGCAGAAAGGCAGAGGGCTGCACACACTGTTGGAGCAGGTTCTGTATGGTGGCCAGGATGTCGATTTCTGTCTCCTGAAATAAACATAAAGTTTGTCTTGAATTTACAGAAACTATCGATAAATATTAGGGTAATCTACAGGGTGATTATGACTCACTTGAGAATTGTTTCCTTTCTGGAGATAAGGAAGCAGCAGGCTGATGAGCATAGAGCTCTGCTCCTTGTCGCTCACAAATCGACTGACCCTGAAAGCAACACAAGAATATGTAACAGCTCATTAAATATAGGTCATAAAAAAATCGCCTCAGTCCAAATAGTCTTGAGCTAAACTCACTTGGAGAGGATGTTGAGCTCTTTGGCAACCTGTGCCCTGAACTTCTTCTTCTTAAGTCTGTCTTTGTTGCGTACAACTCCGCTAAAATAGTGCAGTACGGTGGAGATGTGAGGCAGCAGCAGCCTGGAGCCTTGTGTTAATGAGTCTGGAGGAGATGTGATGAAAAATTGGTTACTTTACCTTTCCCCAGTGGCAGCAATGACCGTGAAAATAGAGACAAGCAGCTGACCTGCAGTGATGAGTGCGCCGTCTTCAGGCTGCGGGAACACACAGCTGTTGACGCTGAGCTCCGTCTCAGCCTCTGAGGCTACAAAGTTGTCCGTCGTTGCTAGAGACTCCACTATATCCATTACCATGGTGATGGTTGCTGGGGATGCGTTCTTGGCTGAGAGGAGGGCGAAGACATTTAGGAGGACATCGCACTCGGGGTGGTCCGACCTTTGCTTTGCTAGCAAGGGGAAGTATCTGAGAGACAGGAAACAGAACAGTGTGAGCTGGCTAAAAACAAACAGGTGGAGAAATGAGACAAACACATTTTAGACCTGGCATTTTTGCACCACACATGGATGAGTTTTAGCAGAGGGGTGGGTGAGTAGGTGCTCTCTGAGGGGAGACGACACACCTGGACATAAAGAGATCCAAATGAAGAGGTTATGCCTGAACTGTCAACAATAAAAGTAAAAAAAGTGGTTTCGTGTACCTGAGGCCAGACTACAGCCTGAAACACAGCATCCAGCTCGTCTGGGCTGAAGCTGTAGGAGTCAAAACCATCAAAAAAGTCCTGGATCCTCAGAATTCCCAGTCTCCTCAGGTTCTTCAGAGGGCTAATACAACCCGCTCGCAGCTGGAACAGCACAGAAGAAGATCTATAGACACACTTTACAGAATAAAAATACCTAAAGAACTAAAGGTTAGTGGTTCATACCTGGCCCCTACTGTCCAAGATGGTGGACACAGAGGCTGTGACACAGAGCAGGATCTGCAGCACTTTGGGCAGGTAGATGTGTATGAGGTGGCCGAGTTTGTGGATCACCACAGTGACGATGTTCAGCAGGCTGTGCTGACGGCCTAGCGGCAGGACGGCGCCCAGATCTGTGTCTGCCACCGCCCTGTCCACTGCAGACAGACAGGAACCTAAGGACACACAGATGACACGCTGTATGTGTCAGGGAAGTTCTAGTGCAAAGCAGACAGACAGTTGTCAGTCATTTGTTCTACCTTGGCTGTGATGGCTGACAGGCTCCAGCAGCAGGTCAATGAACATCCCCAGCTCCTCAGCCTGGCAGCCCGCCAGGAAGCGCAGAATGATGGAGGAGCGTGAGGCGGCCGTCGCTTTTCCCTGGAACTTACTGCCAGGCTTAGTGCGCAGACGGCCAAACAGGATCCTGTGTCGCACGCAGCAATTTAATTTGAAAAAAGTCAACAATGGACGTGTGGGATATGTACTGACTAGAGACATTGTTTATAAAAGCACAAGTAAAGTGCTTTCAAGCAAATGAAAATAAGTAAAATATCTGAGTAGTAGAGAAAGAGATTTTATAATCCAAAAATACCTAAGACTTCCACTAAATATGAAGGCTTAGCTTAACTTAGCTTAGCATAGAACTGTAGTACTTCCTCTTTGGCTTCATTTCTTAGTCTGTGGTTTTAGCTTTAAATTGAAAAGCATCAACACATACTGTACCTCATGAGCAGTGGGATCAGTCTGCCTCTGTGGGAGGGATCTACCACTCCTGTCTCTTTAGAGATGTTGAAATGGACAATCTCATCTTTGAAGTGTTTGTCATCCAGGAGCCTCTCCAGATTCTCCCTGAACACACACACACACAGACAGACACACAGACACACACACACAAAGGTCAAAGCACTCAGGAGGATGCATATTAAATTGTGGGTTAAAGAGCTCCTGTTTCTAATGGTCAACACATTGTCATGATCTTTCTTCAAATATGGATTACAGCATATACAGTGTGAATCGCAGGGTTTGTGCGCTGCTCTGACACCATCCTGAAAGCAGGTCAGTATGCCAGCATGAACAAAGCAGCACACAAACATATGTGATGCTAAACTTCCCCGGAGCTGCTCATCTGTCTGCAGGTTGGCTGAATGTGTGGTAAGTGGATAGCCTGATAGCAAAAGTAGACGGCATAATGTCAGAAAGAATCAGCACTGAGGTGGGAGTTTGCATTCCTGCATCTGTAACCATAGAGGCCCGATGATGAGAAATTATCAAAGCAGCTCACAATGACTCCACTGAGAAGGAAATAAGCTGGTGCTGTTTGCAGTTTTCTTACTTGTATGGGACAATGTCAGGGTCTTTGTATGTGAGAACACACTGCAGGGCCACTCGCTGTATGCGCTGATCCTGATGGCAGAGCAGCTGAAAGACAGAGGAGGACAAATTAAACATGCTGATAATGCTGTCGTACAATTATTTGATTATGTTGTAATATCAATAAGCTCTGGTGTTGTTTAAAGCTGCGTTTCATCGTTACCTGGTTGTAGAGTTCACTGAGGCTGCTCTCCAGATAGAGAGAACGGGGGTTGGTGAATTTAGTGAACACCTTCAGATGGTCAATTAACTGCCTGTGCAAAGAATTCAATAAAAGGTCAATTTAAATATGGAAATATCACCTCAATACATCACTGTAAATAAAACTATACAGTTTTAAATAATACAATGATATGGAGTTAAGACTCTTGAGCTAATTGTAGATGCAAAGCAATATAATCCTTCCCCATATTCCTCACAGTGGTTTGGTCCACTGCCCTGCACACATAAGTCCTCAGCATGAGTGACTGTGGACGAAGCATGCATTTCCATCCATTTCTGAGGTCTTACTTGGCTGCAGCTCTCCTTGGCAGTGCCTTCTTCTGCTGCCTGCCTTCTTCCTCCTGCTCCTCTTCCTCCTCTTCCCCCTCCACAGCCATCCCAGACTCTTCCAGTGCAGAGTCCCCTTTCTTCCTTAAGTCCTGAGTCGGTGCCACCACCATGTCGGTGGAATAAAACTCATTCCTGTGCAACAAAAATAACCATCAAAATGATTAACTTTAGCTTTTTGTGACAGAATTTGACAAATCAACAGTTGAAACACTGACTTGATAAAGCGGAGCAGCAGGGGGCTTAGTTCGCGGCTGCGTGGCTCAACGCTTTCGGGGAACTGAGCTATGGCACGCCACAGCAGGCAGCGAAAGTTGGGGAAGTCGGTCCTCTCAGTGGGATCAGAGCTCAGCTTTAGCTGCTCCAAGAACAGCACCCCGATGTCTCCGCTTTCAATGACATCGCAGCCTGCTTGGCTCTGTAGGCCCAATTCTTCCTCTGCGTCGTCATCCTCTTGCAATTCCTTTTCTGTGATGTACATGAGAAAAAATTCTCTTCAGATAACGACACTCAGTATCACTGCTTAAATGTGCAGGAGCAAAGCAAACATGCTGCACCAGAGTCGTTGCCTTACCAGCCAGACCTGCCACCATTTCCAGATGTTCATGATACACTCTCCAGAAGTCCTTGTTGTCCATCCCTCTGGCATGAGTCCTGTACAGACGAAGGAAAGCAATTTATGTTAAATGTATTCTGATAATTGTCATTCTTAGCTTTCTAATGTGTTGAAAGCTGCAGTCAAATCCCACCAATCCACACCACTGCAAATAGTTACTTGTACTTGCATTAATGACAGGTACATGAGCTCAATTTTTTTTGTTAGGATTTCTTTTCACTTACACAAGAAGTTCAATGACGGCATCCCACAGTGGCCTGAAGTTGACAAACAGCATTGCAATGAGGTAGCGCAGAGGAACCTTCATAAAGGACAAAGTAGAAGTAGAGAGACAGGGCGTGTTACTACTGCATGCATTAATCTGGATCTAAAGAAGAATAGAACTTGAATCAGTGCTCTTCTGTGTACCTGCTGGAAGGCTCCTGGTGGCCCTTGTGGAAGACTGCGTGGCACCAAGTCGTGCCTCAGCTTCCGCAGGTGAAGCAGCTTGTCTCTGTATTGCTGCACAGAAGCCGGCACAAGCTCTGCCTGTAGGCACACCGCAAACACCGGCTGCACCTCTATGTTCTCCTCACCCTGGAAGGAGATGTAGAAAGTCACAGAAATGAGTGCAAATATTTCTAATAACTAAAGACTGACAACTGACAATTGTACCTCAGGCTGTGGAGGTAGCTCAGACTCGAACTGAGAGAAGATCCTCAGGGTCAGCAGGCGGATCTACGAGGGAAAATAATCCATTTAGTTATGCAATAGCTTTAATTGAAAATATGTGGTCTGCTTCTGTGATTGTAAACCTTAGAAATGTTTGAGGAGACGTTGGCATGCAGCATCTGGTAGAGCTCCAGCAGTGCACTGTGGGATAGGTGCTCTGAAATGCCGTTGAGCGACAGGCGGGTGTAGTACAGGTCTGCCAGCAGCAGAGCTGACAGGTCTGTGGGAAACCGCCTGTGCCAATAATGAAGACACAGATTAGAGGAAGTGTTGCAGAAAAACAGGCTCACAAATCACTTCAACTTACCGCAGGATGGCGTTGATCTTGTCCACAGTGACCAGTAAGATAAGCTGGGCGGAGCTATCCAGAGAGAGGAGGCAGCTCAGAGCCTGTGTGGCTACAAACAGAGCAGCTGGAGAGGAGGAGAGAAGGTTCAGACGTAAATAAACCAATTCACATGGTGCAATTAATGGGTTTGAACATTTTGAACTAACCTTTGCCCAGTTTTTCATTCTCAATCTCACACAGGAGGTGGTTCAACAAAGACGTCACAGCAGGGACAACATTAGTTGGAGGCAGAGGCCTGGAGAAAACAGTAAAAGTACGGTGAGTACACGCAGCAGCGACAGCAGCAGCAGTGTCTGCTATTAGCCCGATACATTTGTAGGTGTGTTACCTGAGATGTGGCAGCAGCACCAGTGCAGCCCATGGCAACGACAGGTCAGTGATGGACTGGTCTTTATCTGCAGGGGTTTTGATCAATGACAGCACCAGCTCTGGCACCGCCGGCTGCTCTGATGTGGCCTGTTTTGCTGCCTTACTGCTGAACAGTCTGCAGGAGGGGTAACAGTGTTTACCTCAAGGTGTGATTAAAACTTAGATTTGTCAGTTACATTTTTATGACTGAGGTGTATCTGACCCCGTGGTTTGTCCGGTGAAGAGAAGCGGGTAGGTTTCGAAAGCCATGGAGCCATCTGTGGGGGGCGGGGCTTTGGCCAGGATCAGGTTGACGAGGATTTCCATAGCGGAGTGGTGAGACGGGGCGTTGCCGCAACCGAACATCCCAGCGGCAAAGCGCAGCAGGGTGGGGAGGAAGAGCTGGAGGGGACACATGCCCATCAGATAGATGCAAAAACAGCTGAAAACAGATCTACCTCTCTAGTGTGAACTCACCTGTTCAAACTGCTTCATGGTAAACATCTCCTTGGTAAACTCCAGGATCAGATCTTGACCTATTGTGCTGCTAAACACCTGAGGAGACGAGTGAGAGAGTCTGCACACAAGCTACTAGCATTTTCTTATGCATGCAATAATAAGGCCCCAATGGTCCACTTTCTCCTGCTTGCTGGTGGCGTACCTCTGACATTAACATAAATTCAGTCAAGACAGCATATCTGATTTGTTACAGTGTGAGTGCTCAGGGAACCCAAAAAATGGGCAAAACATTCCATTTCAAGGACAATTCAGCTTTCGGTACTTCTTACTGTCCCAGTATCTCTTAACACAGCATGCACACACCTTTTGGACAGTGTCCTGAATGAGCGTGTTGGGCAGGTTGATGTTCTCCCCAAGCAGCAGGGAGGAGGTGATTTGCAGGAGAAGGCGGGCACAAGAAACTGACAGAGACGAGCTCTGAATCAGCTGCAACACCGTCTGCATGGACACAAAGACAAAATGTGAACTTGATTTGGATTTTTTTATTTATTTATTAAATCTCAGAAGTCAGTGTTCTCCTCTTACCTGGCAGACGGCTTCTGGTTTAGTAATCTTGGCTCCGCCCTTGTAGGACACCAGTGTGTGGAAAATGAACAGCAGCCTCTCCTGCTGCTGTATGGCCACTTGTGCATCTTCGCTCTTTGCTTCCATGACACTCAGAACCTCCATGACACTGGCCTGCAAATGAAGACACACGCAATTATCAGACAGGAAATGAAAAAAACAATGTGTTGAAGAGAGGACTGAAGTTTGGCTTAAATGATCTTACCTGTAGGGATTCCCACAAAACCAGGAAGTGTTCCTTGTCAACATGACTGGCTGCAGCCTGGGCCATGTGATCCAAAGCGTCCCTGACAGAGTCCCATGGTAGAGAGGTTCCCCGGTGGGTTGTGGAGCCGAGTTTGCACAAAGCCACAGGGAAGGCCTGGGATGAAGGGTGAACCAGAAGAGTTTCTGTGTCTTACCATAATGAAGGCCAACATGAAGAAACTTTAAAGCATACGGGCCACAACAAAGAGGAGCAAATAATTATCAATAGAAACACTCTCACTGCACCACCAGTGTTTAACTTACAGTTGCAGCACAGGAATGGAACATCTGTCTGACTCCTTTACACATCTCGAACAGCAGCTGACCCACTCCCTCCACCTTGTCTGGGTGCTGCTCCAGGTCTGAGAACATGTGAGTCAGCAGGGCATCAAGATCTGGAACCTGTGGGACAAGCATTAGACATTAGTAGAGGACATAACAACCAAATACTCCAAAAACAACTGAAATAAGAGAAGAGAAGGAAAAAAAGACAGGTCTGACCTTTCTCATCAAAAACGAGAAGCTCTCTGCTGCAAACTTGCGGATGTGCTCCTTCTTGTGTTCCAACAGTGCGCTGTACAAACTGTGGGGCCGAAAGATTTCATCGGTATAGACATAATTTTTACTAATATTTTTTTCAATTTGATGCCAGAAACATTTATAAAAAAAAACCAGAAAATTCAGCCTGATACCTCACCTGTATATGTTGGTCATGTCTTTTACCATGACCCTCCACAGGTACTTGTAGAGGTAGGAGAGGCAGGTGAACACCCACTCCAGTAGTTCTGTGTCCTTTGTGTCCAGCAGTGAGGTGATTAGTAGGAAGAAGTCTGGGAAGTGGGGATAGAAGTCCGTCTGCAGGTCTCTGGCCAGCTGCACCACTAGGCTGAAGGAGCAAGAGACAAGAGGAGTAAATACAACTGAGGACACAAACAGACACGACCAGAATTCAAATCACTTACTCCAGCAGGGGTTGGTAGGCCAGACTGTTCTGAACAGCCAGGTGTGTTTTCAGACTTTCCACTATAGACTTCTGATGGAAAACCAGCATGTTGAATGACTGGCTCTTGTTGGACACCTCTTTCAAAAACGTAGCTGTGAAGGAAACACGTCAGATTCACAAAAGCTACAACTTCAGGTTTGGTTCTACAAAAAGGAGCCAATTATTAGGTGATAATATAGTGACTTATAATTTTATACATACTGAAATTTCCTGTTAAGTTTAGATCTCTCCATTGTGTCAGTCCTTCAGAGAAATACGTTTCTACTTCCTGCATTAGGACAAAAATATTCATCAGCAAACAGAGGTAAACAGGGGAGCAGATTGAACATAAGAGAGGAGTTGTCTGGTAACTGGCTGTACAGACCTCAGCATAAGATCCAGTCCTGTCAATACGGTGGATGACATCGATGTTGACACTGGCGAGTCTTTCAGCAAAAGTGAGAAACTGGAAGAAACAAGACAGATCACTTTAAATATAGCCACGAAATGCTGAACTGACCATGTTTTTCACCAAGGAAAGTAATGACAGACTGTATCTGGAATGTATCATCACAAAGCTGGTTACAGTGATGCCAATGCTACATTTAAAAAGCCCTCTATACCACTTTCTGCCAGCTATCACGGTTAGCATCATGCTGCCGTGTCTTACTGCACTCTCACCCTGTAGGTGTTCTCAGATTTGTGATACGACGACTTCGATTTTATCTTCATCTTTCCTTCGTTGCGTGATACAGAAAAACTGTATTCTTACAATGCTCGTATGATTTATCTAAGTCATAAAACGCACGCTCTGCTTCTTGTTTTAGCTAAAGTTACAACTGTTTACACACACGCCGACACCAGGGCGCCGCCATGTTGAACGAGGCATCATGGGAAAGTTTTTTTTCTCCGCGTGGTCGATTATGTGTGGGGGGAGGGGGGCCATCAATGACACACAGAAAAGTAGGAAAAATGAATTTTTCAATCGCCTGGAAATCATAGAAAGAAGGAAAAGTGTACAAACAGTAAATAAAGTGTTTATATAGATTGCATGAGTTGTGTTGACATAACTACAGTTATTAAATGTAGTGTTTTTACACTGTGCACCTGGAAAAAATCCCAGAAAATGTCTGTAAAACAGTCATTTTTAGTAGGATTGTTCTAATATTTGAACTAGTAGTAGGAAACATGACTTATACTTATACTTATGCAGCTAATAAATAACCTTATTTTCACATAAAAAAACATCTAGGCAAGGCAAAAAAAACACCATCTGTATCTATGTACCAGTTACAGTCACAGTAAATCAGACTGCTCAACTAAATACTTCATAGTGTTACCAACACAAAGATACCAAGCGTATGTGTTCCAAAGGGTTCAAGGAGGGCATTCAATCTAATTTTTATGTGTTTTGACATGCCTTTCTGGGAAACAGATCAGGATAAATACAGTTTAAATATTGATGGGGGACGCTAACTTTTAAAAATGTAAAATCTAGTTTAGGTTTAGAATTAGGAGCTGTCATTACAAAAAACTTTTTGACATTTTTACATTTTTATATCAATTGGCTTATATTTTAAACAAGTAATATTCATATTTCATATTATTATTCAAATTAATTTGTCTGGTATGAGGTGGCGAAATAAATTAATCTGTTTTAATTGTCATGACTGAAGGTTGTCATTCCGAACCATGAGGCACACAAACAATAACAGCAACTGCTGTATCTCAAAGGTTTGAATGCCACAAGGAAGTAAGCCATTAGTATTTTTATTATACTGCAGCCATTTGTCATAAAATATCTACTAAATCTAGAAAAAACAACCCAGTCGTACGTCTTTCAAAATAATAAAATCATCCCACAACATCTTTTTGACTTTTTTACCTTCTTTGCTTAATTGTTTACATTTCAGATCTCTGTTCGTATCATCTACACATATGTTAAAGTTACAAACTCTTAAGGTTATGATTTATTTGTCCCACAATTGGGAAATTGTGTAAGGTGTATACTATTGTTATAGAGAAGGAGCTGATATCACAAATATTTGTCTCCCACACTGTCTCTCTCTCTCTCTCTCGCTCTCGCTCTCTCACACACACACACACATGCACACACACACACACACACACACACACACAAAAGGTTTCGGTCTGTGGTCCTGCCTCCAGTTCAGTGTTGAGTGAGCAGGTGATGTGCCAGGATTTCACAGAGGATTGTCTGTCTGAGTATTACACACATGAAACAGTGTGTATAACTTTCTAAAAGGTTTTTGAAGTGTTTTGTCCACCTTCTACTAAAATGCCGGGGGACTCTCAGGTAGCTGGATCCTTTGTGGTAGCTGACTATGTGGTGTTTGCCTTCATGCTGGCAGTGTCTGCTGCTGTTGGGGTTTACTACGCCTGGATGGGCAGAAGCCAGAGAAGCTCTGAGGACTTTTTAACAGGGGGCCGCCGACTGACGGCCCTGCCTGTGTCTCTGTCCCTGACAGCCAGCTTCATGTCAGCCATCACAGTGCTGTCCAACCCAGCAGAGGTAAGGTGTCTAAAGATTCACATAAGAAAATCCTAAACCTTACATGAGCGTCTTCCAATTCCTACTTTGCCACACTGTCCCTCTGTAGGTGTACCGCTATGGAGCTAATATTGTATTCTATGGCGTCTCCTACATACTGACTGTACTGGTCACATCTGAGGTCTTTCTCCCAGTCTTCTACAAGCTGTCAATCACCAGCACGTATGAGGCAAGTGTGGACTGGTTTTCACATCACTATTGATGCAATTAGTTCATTTAAAGTAGGAACATGTGTCACACACACTTTTTGGAGATCCAGTACTCAGTCAACCTGTGTTGCTAAATTGAACAACTATGGGCACTATAAAATACAAAATGTGTTCTCAGCCTCCTGAAAACATAATGCCTTCGTCCATGGTTGCAGAAACATAGAAATGATGAATGGGGATGAGGTTATAGTTATGGAGGATCTAACTGTAATTCACTAAAGAACACTACAAATAGTAGTAAAATGAATCCATGTTAGTGGTTAATTTGTGAATTTTCTTGGTGAAAAGAGAGAAAGAAAAAGATATTACTTTTTTGATATTTTTCTAATCCAAGTATCTGGAGCTCCGTTTCAGCCGTGCTACCCGTCTGCTGGGAACAGTGCTCTTCATATTTCAGACTGTGAGTAAAACATCCATTCAGCACAAGCAGTACTGCATGTTATTGTGATTAAACCACAAAGGGCAAAATAAAGATTTGTTCCTGTGTAAGATGTCTTTATTATTCCATATGTAATATCTATGAGGAGAGAAGTTGGGTTTATAGATTAATGACCAGGACAGAACTGCTCTGCTCTGACCTGTGTGGGTGAAACCACAGATCTGTCACCTGAGATGATGACTTGTGTTGGTTTTAACTCACAGATCCTCTACACTGGCATTGTCATTTATGCTCCGGCTCTTGCTTTAAACCAAGGTATGCTGGTTTCATGTGTCATAATAAGACATTCCTGCAAGGAGGCACTTGGAACTGCTTGGCTTGACACAGCTAAGTGACCACTCATTCCTCTCTTTCTGCAGTGACCGGTATGGACCTGTGGGGTGCAGTCATTTCAACAGGCGTGGTCTGTACCTTTTACTGCACTGTGGTATGTAACAACACTTGCATGTATGAGTAATACTTCAAGATAAAAAGCTGATGACTATTTGATGTTTTTGGGGTTTTAATTGTTACAGGGTGGTCTTAAGGCAGTGGTGTGGACTGATGTGATTCAGGTAGGATTCAGAATAAGAAACAAGTGGTTGGTGTGGCTGTTAGATTAGTTACATTGACTGACAAATGTAGGAATCGGTGTGCATGTGTCAAACCTTTTGTGGTTGCCAGTCACAAAGCTATAAGGTGTGTCATAGGCAGCAACATGGGCCACCTCAGCCAGAAACTAATCCAAATAAAAAAATAAATAAAAAATGGAACAGTCACCACACAGCCACAGTACAGTCCAAACAACAACATTTTGGTTTAATAATATGCACTTAAGCATTGTGTGTATTGTTGTACAAAAAAATGAGTCATTTCTTATAAATTCAACCTCACACACAACAGCAGTAACACAGAGATAAAAGGTTCTGTGATTGTGCTCACACTAAATCCAGAGCCATGACACAATATAAAATCTTATTTCTCTGATTAATTGTATTATTATTTCTGTGGCTGCTCCATCCCTTCGTTATGTCTCTGCACTCTTTTATCAAATGCTGCAATGTGACACAATCAAACAGAGCAGATTTGAACATCAATGTACCATTATCTAAATTTGCCCCTTTCCAGCTTGGTGTTATGCTTGCAGGCTTCCTGTCCATCATCATTAGGTCTGTGGTTGTACAAGGTGGAGTCATGGCCATCATTTCAGATTCACAGCGTGGAGGGAGACTCAACCTTTGGGAGTGAGTGTGTATGATAAGAGTGAAAGAATATTGAGTGCACAAGGGTATCAGATCTTAAATTGCACTAACTTTCACTCTTTCTGTCTCTTCAGCTTTGACACAAACCCTCTTAGGAGACACACGTTTTGGACCATCTCTATTGGAGGGACATTTGTCTGGATCAGTGTCTATGGGATAAACCAGGCCCAGGTTCAAAGATACATCGCCTGCAAGAGCATCACTCAAGCCAGACTGTGAGTCCTGTTTGGAGGACTCAGAAGAAGAACAACATATATGGAATAATAATACTGATAAAGATAATAGTGTGTCTGTCCCCTTTCCAGTTCTTTGTACATCAACCTGTTGGGTCTGTGGTCCATCTTGCTGTGCTCAGTGTTTGCAGGAATGTGTCTCTACTCTGTCTATAAAAGCTGTGACCCATGGACCAGTGGACTGATCTCTGCTCCTGATCAGGTGAGAGATGCAGAGAACAGTTCTATCCATGGTTTTATATGCAGGTATAGATGGTTTATGACTGCATATTTTACTCTGTCATAGTTAATGCCATATTTGGTTATGAACATCTTGAGCGACTATCCTGGCCTCCCTGGACTGTTTGTTGCAGCTGCTTATAGTGGATCTCTAAGGTTAGTGCATCACATTCAAGATCTCAGCCAAAGTTTTAAAAGTGTCTAATGTTGGTTATTTCAATCCCCAGCACAGTATCTTCCAGCATCAATGCTCTGGCAGCAGTGACTGTGGAGGACCTCATCAAACCATATGCTAGCATGTCTGACAAACATCTGGCCTGGCTCTCCAAAGGAATGAGTAAGAGGATTGCCTCCATCAGCTCACTGTTTAGTAGCAAATTAAGATCCTAATGTCATTTGCAGGTCTTTTTTATGGAGTTTTATGCATTGGAATGGCTGGGCTGGCCTCATTCATGGGAGGGATTTTACAGGTAGAGTGGCTCTTGTCACAAAATGGATAAACAAAGGATACATATGAATAATAGTCACATTAATAACTGCCACTTATGAGATGTGTGATGAAACAGGCTGTTATCAGCATATTTGGGATCATTGGAGGCCCTTTGCTTGGCCTCTTCACACTGGGTATCCTGTGTCCATTTGCGAATTCCAAAGTAAGTCTGTTCTCATTCAAGTCTAATTCATTATCATATATTATAATGATAAAATGAATAACTTCCTTCCTCCTTTAGATGTCGCCCATTAGTTCAGTTATGTACACCATTTTTAGCTTGTTTTTTCATTTTTAACTTTTTAGGGAGCATTGTCAGGTCTTGTGTCAGGGCTTGTTGTGGCTCTGTGGGTGGGCATCGGAGCTCAGATATACCCACCCTCTTCAGAGATGAGCCGGCCTCTGGCGCTGACCACCGACGGTTGTAATTTCACCACCATAGACGACTTCAACTGGTCCTCCACAGCTCTGCCAACACATCCAAGCGTCTTCATCACACCAACCACCACTGCAGCACCAGTACACATTTATACCTGGTACATGTCTAAGTTCATTTGGCACATGAAGCAATGTATAACTTTTGAGTGGTGGAAACAGAGGCCTCTATGGTCAAACGTGGTAATTACAATTTATTTGGGCGCATCAAATTCTGAGCTCCTTTTATTATTTAGGAAATTAAAAAAATGACATTGAACTGTTACAATTACTATTCTTATAAAGAGTTTTGTTGTCATTTTTCACATGTGCAATATTTCACTTATTCTCCCATCACCAGGCCTGTTCTGGCAGAGTGGTACTCTCTGTCCTACCTTTACTTCAGTCCAATTGGAACCATAGTAGTCATCAGTGTTGGACTGGTAGTCAGCATGTTTACAGGTAGAAAAACATTAATGTGATTGTAGCACTGATTTTTATATATATAATGTTTATATTTATATATATTTTTTTAAGGAGGCCTGAAGCTGAAAGTGGAGTCAAGGCTCAGGTTAAAGAAAGAGGACACAACTATTTATTACATGATCAGGTTTTTCAAAGACAGAGTAAGTGCTGCTGCAGAGAACAAATACCAAATATGATGTTTGTTTTTTTCCAAGCTAAATATCTGTTTTTGAACTTTAAGGTCATGAGACGGAGGGGAAAGCTTGATCTGAATAAGGACAGAGAGAAGAAATATGGCAACACAAATCCTGCCTTCTGTGATGTTGAGCTGGACTTAACACAAAACAGCATTGCATCGTGAAATATTTGTCTTACATTTTTTCTATGTTGTCATGAGGAATATAAATAAAAAGTGGGATCACATACATAAATGCACCCGAATTTCCCTGAGAGACCTCCCAAAGGGATTAATAAAGTATATCCTATTCTAAACTGCTTTTATGTGTGTGGACAGTGTTGCTTGCTTCACAGAAATTAGGTTTAACCCTTGTGCCCTCTTCGTTTTTACTACCCTCAGGACACCTTCATGGCCAAATACGTACACGCCATAAAAACTGCTATAAAATTATCATACATCAATATTTTCTGCTTTTTTTCTCATAAATCACGTTTACTTCAGTCCTACATAAAACTACCAAACATTATATCATATTCAGGATTTTAACCCTTAAAATGCCTGTTTGAATATTTGAAGTCTCTCATTTTTTATTGTAAAAAAACACAAAAACGTAATTATTTTTCATAAAATAAATAGTAGGTGGATGGGGCTTCAGTGGTAATTAGGGTCTTGGATATGTCAAAGATTAGTAACAAAATTGATTTAATTACATTAGTATTTTTTATGTAATGTCAGATTTAAAATTAGGCACCCTTCCACCACCTGCGTGGCCAAAAATGACCATGCCCTAAAACTGTTATAAAATTATCATACATCAATATTTTTTTCTGCTTTTTTTATATAAATCACTTAAACAACTTTAGCCTTGCTCAAAACTACCAAACATTAAACTACTTACCCTTAAAATGCCAGTTTGCTTACCTCAATGATGAATTATTGATCACAATAGGATTTTTAGGGCCTGAGCACCAAATGGTGCAAGAGCCCTATTGAAACCTTAGGAATTTTTTTTTTTTAAGTTTTTTTTTTTCTGACAAAGATTTTTGCATTTTTGGAGGCCTTAACATGCCCCAAAACGCACCAAACTTGGTAGAAAAATTAATTTGCCCAAAAAAAATTCAAATTTCCTTTTGAAATGCACATGGGAAAATGGCTCTATAGCGCCCCCTAAGGCGTAGCCCCTCTGGCCGGTTTGACACAGTATCTGTAATATCAGTAGTATATGTATCACCCCAAGATGCACAAAAAAAGTTTCTTGGACCCCCCCTCCAAACCCAACAGGAAGTCCGCCATTTAGACTTTTGCGGCCATTTTTTGCAATTTGTAACCCTGCTACCAAACTTTTCATGCCTTGCATACTTCAATTAAGCTGAAACTCACTATGTCCACTCAGGACACCATAGGGAATAGACGCATTCCAAAACTCTTACAAAAGTCTTGCGGTGTGGCTGGGGCGTGGCGATTTTACAGGAAAACAGGAAGTTGCTATAACTTCTGTGTTTACTGTCCGATCTGTACCAAATGTCACATGTATGATCAGAGTCTGACCATAAACACATCTATACAACAATATTGAGGTTTTGACAGAGCGCCACCTACTGGCTACACAAAATGTTGTGTTTTGATAGATTTTTCTGCCTGCCCCCCTGGCCTGTTTTGTGTAGGATTATGAAACTTGGTACATCTGTGTGAGGATGACATAGGTCATAGCGCCACCTACTGGCAGCAGGAACTTCCTCTTGTAAACATGTGTTTGTTGTACATCTCTGGAAATAAGAGGAGAGGAGAGGAGAGCAATGGAGAGGAGAGCATAGGAGAGGGGACAGCGATGGCCCCTCGGATCGCAAGGTGTGCGAGGCAATGCTGCTTGCAGCTTTGATTTAGTTTGTACTTTTTCCATTAACTTTTTTAAGCTCCGTAACACTCGTAACAAGAGCAGGGGTTGAGAGCACCGATCACATGCAACAGCTTCCACTGGTCTGTTGCTGGAAATGAACTAAACTAAACACACACACACTTATCTCTTTCTGTTGTTCAATTTGTTCACATTTCATATTTGCTGTTGTGTTCTCTTTTGTTGTTACAGGTTGAAAAATAATTTTCACAATGATGAATCAGATACAGATTTGAAAGTGATTGTTTTAATTAGAAAAAAATATTGATGTATGATAATTTTATAGCAGTTTTTATGGTGTGTACGTTTTTGGCCACGAAGGTGTCCAGAGGGTGCAGAATGCATAAAGTGAGTATAAATGACATAGTAACAGAAACAACACTGGATTTAAAAAATTTGACTTGAAAGAAACAATCCTGCAAAAACCCATGCCACCAGCTGTAACTCAGCAAAAATGATCAGGAAATGAAAAAAAAAAGAAAAAAATTAACAAAAAAGGCAGAGGAAGGCACAAGGGTTAAATTCAGTGAGGAGCTTGTGTACCCTGACTGTGCACATGAATATGAATGAGTTGTGGCATAAATGTTTACATCAATACAAAATAAATAGATACTCTAATGCTCAAATACATACGGCAAAAGAGCATCTAGTTATTGACACATTGGGTAACATAACAGTGACTCTGACAGGCTGTTATAATAATAATTAATTAATTTTTGTTTTCAGTACTGAACAAAAGGTTACTTTGTAATTTTATGCTGTCAGTTATTACTCTGCACTTCATGTGCCAGTGTGGAATGCTGGGAACACACACACAAATACACAGATAGATGGTTTGTTTATCAATCTGTCATTTATTACTTTGGAATGAACTACTGTGCTCTAAAATGGCAGGAGATTCTCAGGTAGCTGGATCCTTCATGGCAGCTGACTACGTGGTTATTGCCATCATGTTGGTGGTGTCTGCTGGCATCGGGGTTTACTACGCCTGGACCAGCAGGGCCCAGAGAAGCTCCGAGGAATTCTTAACCGGGGGGCGCAAACTGACAGCCCTGCCTGTGTCTCTGTCCCTGACGGCCAGCTTCATGTCATCCATTACAGTGCTGTCTCACCCAGCAGAGGTAAGGTGATTTGGTAGTTTGGTTTGGTATTAAAATAGCATTAAAAAATCGTTTTTAAGAGCAAAGAGACTGGATTGTCTCTCTGACCAGGAACAAATTACTCAGTATTCACAGTAAACATGGCTGCTTTTAACCTTTCACCTTTGTCTCATACATATATTTATTATAACAGTAAGTAAAATTTGTATAAAAGACATCTCCTCTGTAGGTGTACCAGTATGGAGCCATCTTTGGTCTTATTATTATCGCCTATGTATTGGCCATTATAATCTCGTCTGAAGTCTTCCTCCCAGTGTTCTACAGGCTGGCCATCACCAGCACCAATGAGGTGAGAGTTTTTAAAACTGCATCTGTATAGAATCCAACATGAGCTTTTAATTCTAACATCTTTTTCTCTGCTCAGTATCTGGAGCTGCGTTTTAACAAAGCGACCCGTCTGATAGGAACTGTGATTTTCATTGTTCATGCAGTGAGTAAGAGGCCAGTTACGTCTCTGTAATATCTGTAAACGTTAATCTTTCTCCTAAGGCGTGTTTGTCTTGGACTTTGTTTGTCAGATCGCCTTTGCTGGAGTCACTGTGTATGCCCCAGCTCTGGCTTTGGCACAAGGTATGTTGATTGGGAAAAAAATCCTCTCAGGGACAAATAAAGGAATTCTGATCTGATTTCAGTCACATCCACAGCAGTCGTCAGTCATCTTTGTGCTCTCTCTCTCTCTCTCTCTCTCTAGTCACTGAAATGGATCTGTGGAGTGGAATTACTTCAACAGCCGTTGTTTGCACACTCTACTGCACAATAGTCAGTAAAAATTAAATAAAATAAAACAAATTCCATCAATGTTCTGGATTCATACTAGAAACTTTGTTGAGTTTTGCTTATTTTGTTATCATTTTCTTTATTGGTCATGTCCAGAAACTAATTTGAAAGCAACATCAAATTAATCAAAATCAAATAATAGAATAAATTAATCAAATTAATATCTGATGTTTGAGAAAAGTATGTATTATATACAATCTCTTTCAGCCAGTCCTGCTTTATGTACTTATAGCAGCATTAGGTTGTGTTATCTAAATTTGAACGCACATGTACAACCACTGTTTTGTGTTTTTGTGTTACAGGGTGGATTGAATGCAGTGGTGTGGACTGATGTGTTCCAGGTAGCTATTAGATTGTTACAGTACTGTTTAATATGATGTAGATCCTTGAAGCTAGTATTTATTTGCACCTGGGTGAGAGTAGCCACATGACACGTCTTTGACTATTTGCACCCAGAATTTGTTTTAACGAAAAGCTGACAGTTTCAAACAGCATGTTAGACATCCCAAAATTAATAAAAACGGTTATTAGCTGTAGCTTTAGAAGGGTATCTAATCTTTAGCCTAATCTTACCTAAATACCATACAAGCTATATTTGTTTAGATATAAAATAGCAACAAACTTAACATCACATTCTATTTCCCAGATTGGAATAATGCTTGCTGGCTGCATGTCTGTCATAATCAAGGCTGTGATCCTACAAGGAGGATTCTTTGTCATCTATTCAGACTCAAAACAAGGAGGAAGACTTAACTTTTGGGAGTGAGTGAAAAAAAGAACCAGAATGTTCAGTATGAGCCTTTCACATCAGCTTTGAAGGAACAGATGTTCTGTGTTTCCTCAGCTTCGACGTAAACCCCCTGAGGAGACACACGTTTTGGACCCTGGTCTTTGGAGGAAATGCTATCTGGACAGGCGCCTATGGGTTCTACCAGCCTCAGGTTCAAAGATATGTCTCCTGCAAGAGTGTCACTCATGCCAGAGTGTGAGTCTGAATTAAACTAATGAATGAACTTAAATTCATTCAGTATGATACATTCTGGGATAGGCTCCAGCCCCCTATGTGCTCCTGTGCTACAGGATAAAGTGGGTTCAAAAGATGGATGGATAGTAAATTCTGACTGATATCCCTGTATTGTTTTTTGTTCAGAGCTCTGTACATCAACATGTTAAGTCTTTGTTCCTTCGGAGTGTTTGCAGTGATTGCTGGGATGTGCCTCTACTCAGTCTATAAGGACTGTGACCCGTGGACTGCTGGACGGGTTTCTGCTCCCGATCAGGTGAGCACAGAGCTATGAAATGACAATGCATGTGCCACAGTATGTTAATCCCTTTCATCCTTTCTTTGTAGCTGATGCCATACTTGGTGATGGACATCTTGACAGATCACCCTGGTCTTCCAGGACTCTTTTTTGCAGCTTTATACAGCGGCTCCCTGAGGTTTACTTTCTTAAATTTAAATCTAAGAATGTTATTAATCAGCTCTTCATATCAAATAATTTTTACACTCCTTCACCCCCAGCACAGTGTCTTCATGCATTAATGGTCTGGCTGCAGTGACTCTAGAGGATCTGATCAAACCATACACTAACATGTCTGAGGCACACCTGTCCTTCACAGCCAAAGGGCTAAGTAGGTAATAAAGTAAATACCTGGTTGAGGATTAAATTCATATTTTCTAACATGGTGTTGTTGCAGGTTTCTTTTATGGGGTTGTAAGCATTGCTATGGCTGGACTGGCGTCATTCATGGGAGGGATGATGCAGGTAGGGTGGATGACATGTGGCTGTACAGTGTTACTGAAGCAGAGCTGATGATGTGTCCCTTTAACAGGCAGTGGTATCTATTGGTGGGGTCTTGGGGGGTCCTTTACTTGGACTCTTTACTTTGGGTATCCTCTGTCCATTTGCCAACTCCAAAGTGAGTCCAACCTCATTCGTAATGCCAAATCTAAACAAAGTAATCATCTGAAATCTCATTTTATGTACTTATGTGTGTGTTAAGGGAGGTTTGTCTGGTCTTGTATTGGGTTTGGTGGTGTCCTTATGTGTGGGCCTTGGAAGTCTGATATCACCTTCCCCTCCTGAGATGACCCGACCTTTGCCGCTGACCACTGAGGGCTGTAACTTCACCACTGTTAGCAGTCTTAACTGGACTTTTGCTGCGCTGCCAACAGAACTAAGGCCCATTACCACAACCCCAGTCCAGACCAGTGAAGACACGTAAGTTAAAGGTGTACAATAACCCGGGGTTCTTCACAAGACTGACTGATGTGCACAATTTTCTCTTCACAACAGACATGTGCTGGCAGTTGAGTGGCACTCTCCTTCTTACCTTTACTTCAGTCTCATTGGAGCTGTAACATCAATGACTGTGTGTGTCATTGTCAGCCTTTTAACAGGTAAAATGTCCTTGTACACATTGTGTGTGGAAATTAAATTCTTAAAATCTTTATCTTATTATTTAATGACATTGTCGTGTTCTCAGGAGGCTGGAGGGAAGAAGTGGAACCAAGCCTTATGTTAATGAAAGAAGACACGATGTCCTATCACATATTTAAGTTTCTCAAATGTATTGTAAGTAAGAAGGTAGAGTATTTTATTAAAAGGTGAGGATTGATAAAAGCTGCTGATTTATACTCTCCTTTTAATTTCCAATAATAAGGTTGTGGCAGGAACAAGAAAAGCTGACCTGACGAGAGACAAGGAAGCTGGCAACACAAACCCTGCTTTCTATGACACTGAACTTTAGACAACAAAGAGCCACATACCTACATGAACATGTCTTTTTCTTCTTTTTAATACATTGATGCATTCATCCAGTTCATGTGAAGGTCATTTCAGGGCAAAATATGTTACAATGTAGTGTAGAGGCAACAGCACTCTGTTCTCCTCCTAAAATGACTACCTGTTCTCACAGATTAGATAATTAAGATCTGCTATCTGTATGCTTTCACATATCCTTTCTCTTCATATAACAGGTAGTCTGCTATTATAAAACATCTGTCTAGGGATTATAGATGAAAAATAGCCTTTTGTTTAACTCTGGCATATTTACAGAGATGTTAATATGCGTTGTCCCTGAAATAAATAATAAGGGCACAAAAGCCACATTTTAATATGATTTATTATGGCACGAAAGTGATTGTTTTAAAAATCTGTACATTTTTCTAACATGTATGTTTTTTATCTCATAGTGCATTCCTAGTCATGAACATTTGCTTTTAAATAAATTTGACCACGTAATTACAAATATATATACACTAAGGTACAATGGATCTGTGTTTAAGAACAAGTGTGTAGGATTTAGTAATCTCTGATGTTGTGGTTGCAGATTGTAACTGCAGTCTCCTCCTTTCCCAGACTATAGGAACTATAGTCAGTATTTGGTTTAGTTACATTAATATTAACATCTAATAATTGCTCCAACTCCAAAATCCTACACACTGATCTTTGAATTGTGACTCCTGTGAGCTGTCACTTTCATAACAGACATTCACTGATGAATGTAACTATTCATCACTGCTTTTTAGCATTGACAAATGTTTTCTTTTCCCCTGTAAGTAGACTGTTGTTTGCTGTTCCCTTGTTTGTATTTCATTATTTGTCTTGTTCATAATACCTCTGTTTCATGGCTCGATATTTCCGGAGGAAATAAAGAGCTTCCAATTCTTTGATGACAAAGTCGCCACGGGCCAGAAGTTTTTTGATCTTCTCTGGGTCGGTAACGTCTTTATTCTTCATGAAGGCAGACTTCAGGCGCTCCCTGAAATAAGCTGACCCCTTTGGATACTCACGGCCGATGTACAGCAGCTTTATTTGGGAGGAAAATATGTTGAAGTCAATGCTACACGTACAGGACACAAGCGAGTGTTTACATACTTACATTTTTGTATAGCTTGATAACCTCACCTCGCAAAGGGTTGGCCATGACAGGAACGAAGTTGGTCACCCTTTACACTTCTGAGATGAGCACAGGGAAATAGAGCATACAGAAGCCAGTTAGACAACAGTAAGCTAACTAAGCTACAGCTAAATAGCTAGCTTGTGAACTAGCATACAACACCCTTCATTTATCGCACACACTACGAACGACCATGTTAAACAGTGAATTCATATTTACTTGTATTTGTCAGTGGATGTATACAAAGAAGCAGCATTACAATTAAGATAATGCTTATATTCGCTTCGTCCTTCCTTTGCACTATAGGTTGCTCAGCTATAAATACTGCCGTAAGTCGTTCTGTTGTACTGCAAACGCAAAAGAGAAGAACGCATGCGTACAGGTTTCTATGGTTACCAGTTTTAACCCTCTAACAAACGGCTCCAACATGGTATGTTTCTACTTTTTTTCTCCAATACAGTGTATCGGGTTTATGTATTCTTGAAAATGTTTGAACGACAGCATTTAATACTAACTATATTTAATAGTTTCAAAACATAGCGAGGCTAAAATGACGTACTATATTTCAAGCCAGTAGCAAATGCCGCCTAGAGTTAGCAAACATGCCTAGCTATACAGGTAGCGGGAGAGTTTTAGAATAATATTTATATTCACAGTAAGATAATTTAGGTGAACACACATGAAGGAAGGCAGGTGGTATACGTAATTAGTTTGATTGCTGCAAGGCAATCGAGCAATGCTTCAGCTGCAGCAATCAAACTTGCATTTACTACATACAGTAGAGAAGTGTGCATATTCTTGACAGCAATGAACTGTTTCCAAGAATTTCCAAGTACGTTTAGACACAACTATGATCCATCCTAGTTTAATACTCACTCTTCATCACTCTTTTGTTTGTTTAAAGTCATCCAAAAAGGGCAATAAACGCACCAAGGCTCAGAAGCTGAAGAAGAAGCAGGATGAAGAGGAGAGGAGGCTGCAAGAGGAAGGTAATCTGTAAATTAAAATTAAGCACAATTTTCTTTTGATCTTTAATGTAGAATCATACAGTTTTAGGTATGTGTCGAGGTGGTACTGTATTTTTTGTATACTTTAAATTTATAGAGGAAGCCCGACTAAGGGCAGAAAGAGAAGAAAAGGAGAGACTGGAAAGAGAGAGATGTGAGGAGCAGATGAAAAGGCTCGAACTCCTGGTAAGGGTGGTGATAAATTTGTACTGTACATATTGATACAGAAGAGCCTACGCTGTTGTTTTACGCAGGGGCTTACTGTCTCTCATGATGTCTGACAGGACCAAGACCGCAGAGAGGGAGAGCTAAAGGAACTGCGATATCTACTGGAGGACAATCATACTGCAGTAACAACATGGAAAAAAGACACCAGGGAGAAAGCTAGGGTGTGTGTTTCTGTGTTTAAATTTAAATGCTTGTTGATAATTATAATAACATAATGGTGTTTGAGTCATACTCAGGAAAGATATATATCCAAGTGTGTGTTGGTCTCTGTCTACACGGAATAGAATACAATCTAAACCCCTGAAAAACATACTATATACACTTTGTGTCCAGTGGGACAGATACATGAGTTGTGTTGACACACCAGACCCAGAAGAACAGCGGGAAATTAACACATTTATCAGCTTATGGAGAGACGACCCAGAGGTCACCTTCACACCTTTGCACAAGGAGTGCACCATTGCTGTACAGGTTTGTATGCAACAAGTGTATGTTGTCATTAAATGAATAAAATTGGGAGAGAATGACATATGAGAGCTAAGCTCTTCTCTTCATAGCTGGTTAAGGAGCTACAGGATCTGCTCAGAGATAGTACAGACCCTAAAGAGGCCCAGAAGTACCAGGAGTCCATCACAGAGCTGCAGGAGATGATCCACTTTAAATACCTGCTCACCACAGAAGAGATCCTCAAGGTACAGGAGACAGAATCTCATATTTACTTAGTAAGTGCAAAGATATGATGAGGATTTATTTTGTTACAGAAAGCCAACAAGAACATCGACATTGAAACAGGCAACATGCAGACTGTGATCAAAGTTGACAAGATTACACTGTGTCTATGGGCCAACCTTAGCAAGAGTCCACGGTGTGTATACATGTTGTAAACATCAATATCTTTGCATGATCGTTTAGAGTGATGGGTATGTCCATGCAGGTTTAAAGGTTTAAACTTCGAGGAGGTAGGCCTGGGCTTTGAGATTCCCAAACAGCTGGCTCTCAGTGATGTTGCTGTCCGAATCCTCCACACGTGCTATGACCACCTGTCTCTGCTGGCGAGGATGACTCATCTGCAAATACACACACTAAGCCGCAGGTCTAGAATGTATTTTTTACTGCTGCCAATTCTGTAACTACATACTTTTTGTAGTGCTTTTTATGTATCCTTGTCTGTGTGGTTTTAGGTCTCTTTTAGGTAAAGACACACCTGAGGAGGAGGAGACAAAAGAAACAAAAAAGGCTGTGGAGGGAGACACCTTTGGTGCCCAGGCTGTGGACCTATTGCAGTACACTCCTCTCGGTGGGGTCTTCTACTATGATCTGTTTGAGCTCCCCCCTCAAGCTTCCTGGGTTGGTGGCTGGGAAAGACAGGTAAGAAAGAGACAGGTTTCAGCACCAGAAGGTGAAGTTGAGCCCATCCTCACATCCTCCATGCCTATTTGTTTTCCAAGGAGGTGCGTGACGGGCTCCGGGAGTTCCACTACACTGCAGAGAAGGATAAGAGTGACGAGTCTCCCTGCAGGTCTCAGATTGGGGTTTCTGTGATTCTGCCTGACTCTGTTGTCTTCTTGGAAACTCCACATGTGGCTCGCTGGGATGCTGCAGGTACATCAGAGAGCTCTAGATTATCTAAAGCATTAAAAATAACTGCAGAAATGGTGCAATTCGGTTGGCTCGTGCAAAGACAAACTAGTGTTTGTATAGTAATAATCCAGTTATCCATAATCTGATCAGAATTTGGAAACAAATTAAATCAGATTTTCTGGTGCCCTTATCTTTAGCTTTACTTACGGCTAGAAACCCTATATTTGTCCCCTCCCTCCGGGATAAAATTTTGTCTCTATACACAATATTAGAGATTTGTATGTAGATGGAACTTTTTAACAAAAGTAACTTCTTGGATTATCTCCAAATCAAAGATCATGTAGGGAAATATCTGAAACACTTTACAATCAGAGCTCATTTCAAAGGCAGTAGATAGCTGCTTAACATTACCATCAAATACACTGAAGATGATATCCCACATCAAAGCCTCAAGGAGATACACAAATGTTCAAATAATGCAAAACATTGTCTTTGTGACTACTCTATATATACTCTATACTACTACTACTCTACTCTACTCTATATCTATCTATAATGCAAAATAACATTTTTGTACTCATATTGCCTCATTACAAGCTAAGAAATCAATTCTGATGTTGTGCAAGGGTGCACCAGTTCCTACTTTGAAAATGTGGTTAGAACTAATAAACACCCATCAGTTTGAAAGGATAAGATATATCCTAGAGAAAAGAATTTGATAAGACCTATCTATTGTAGACTAGATCTGTCAGATCCTTCCTGAGGGGATCAGGGGTTTATGTGTAATTATTATATGAAAATAACATGAGCTTTTATTGTCATAATAATTTGTGATATGTTGTTCGCTCAATAAAACACTTTGGAAAAAAAATAACTACAGTAAAGCAGATCAAAATCATGGCCAGGTAAGCAGTGGAGAATGGATGGCATCACTGACGTCTCTTACGAGAAGGCTGAGGCTAAACTCTCCTTCCAAATGGACTCCTTCAAAACCTTTGTCGCGATGCAGGAAACCTACGCGAACCTCCCCTTCCAGAGCTGGGAGCTGCAGCCACTGGGCCAGGACTCTGCTCTTTTCACCATCAATGGTGCGCTTGTTGACCTCAGCATCACTATTAAGGTGAGAGAACAGATAACACAAAGCACAAACCAGGTGATGTAGCTTCACTGTTGTAATACATATGTGTGTCCACTTAACAGGATAATCAGTGTATGTTGCAATCAGAGCAGCAGAGAGGCCTCTCTCACCTCTTGGGGAAGTGGATGAGCATGCCCGCCCTACAGAAATCCATGCTAAATGCAGGGATCAACATCTTTGTGAATGAGTACACAGAGAAATATGTCAGCACCTGCGGCAAGGTGAATTGATCCTTATGCCTTAAAGAAGCATTTTGAAGAGTACTGTACAAACATAATTTACACAACACAGAAACTTCAAACACAGGCTGTGCTAATGCTATTTAACATCATAGCTGAGCTTGTAATGCTTTGTCCTGGAATAGCCACTTTATTAACAAGCTCTACATGTGTAAAGACACTGTTCACAGGATTTAATGTTAATGTTAATACTTGTTTGTGTGTCAGTGGAAGATTTTCATAGCATCATGAAACCTGTGAGAAATCTGCTTCCTCTCCTCCTCAGGACCCACTCACTGAACACGCTGCCTACGAACAGATGGCCTTGTTTGCCTCTGCCTGTGCGTTCTCATGGAGCAAGTGGAATGCCAAATGTGGAGCTGAGCATTTGGTCATGCAGGTAGTCTCACTCACGCATAATAAATTATTATATCACTGCATTTTCTTCTCTTCAGGGTTTCTGCACTTTTCCAGGGATCTTTATTCAGTTTTCTTTCGCCCTGGCAGGTTGTAACTGTGCCAAATGGGTGCTCTTAACACAAGCAGTTGACATTTAAACAGCCACAAAATGGCAGAGATAAGAGATTTCCAGAATGAGGAAGAAAGTAGAAAAAAACAAACAATGACTCTTAGAGACAGTGAGGTTACTGGCTTTACCTAAACTCACTTTGAATTGTTTGTATTGCTAGGTGTGCGAGCACCTCGGCCCTGACCCTGTGCCCAGAGGCTTGTGGAGTCTGTACCTGTTGGGTGCTCAGAGGAGTCAAAAGCTGAAGATCACAGAGAAGAGCGAAGCTTTCTCTGCAGACCATTATCCTGGCAGTGAGTTTCACTCCACCTTCATCCACATGCTCCGGGACAGCATGAGTCCTGAGGGTATTGCTAGAACCAGAGATTCCCACTATCTGTTTGTGGACACAGTACAAAGCCTGCTGTGCGCCACCAGACCTCTGGTGTTTTCATAACAACCCTGATTGCCATACATTTAAAATGTTCATTTCGGTTCAAGAGAAAGTTTTTTGTGTTTTTTGTAGAACAGTCTACTTTATTTGTGCAAAGATTCACGCATTTTCTTTGGAACATACAAAAGTGTATGAAGTTTAAAACGGTGACAACCACTGCAACACATATTAAAAAAACAACATCAAAAAAAGTTGGTGTTCAGACTGTAACAATACAGAATTATAACTTAACAAAAATAAACATATTCACATATTCCGACTCAGCCTGATAAATATAGATTTTATAAACACTTAAAATGTAAGTTTTATTACCAGTGTTTAAAGACTTAAAAGTTATAAAATGTCCTCTGCAACCAATGAGGATATGAGTGTAAAATCCCATTAAAATGCTGGCAGTCCTCCCTGTATACTCAAGTACACGAAGTGCATTTAAAAAGCCATGTGGCACAGTTGGAGCAGCCCATCTGAGAAATCATCAGAACAAGCATTCTTTCATCTTCAAGTTGTGACACGATTAGTCAACGCTGTGCCAGATCTGATGACGGATCAAGCCTGATTTGACAGGTTGCGTTACCTACCAGCGTTATAATGTGTTCAAGGATATCGAGCAGCCCGCCGTAAAGGACGTGGCTGCCACCACTCTTCTCGCAAATACACATGCATACTCACACACAGACTAATCTAATCTAATCTAATTTAGCAAACGTGACGTGATGCATAAACTCCGTAGGGTTAACTATCCCCTGAGGCCTGGCCTGTGCTCTTAATGCAAGTCTTGTTGTAGGAATCATCAGGCACCAGTAAACATCCCAACAAGCCTCTGCTCAGGAGTGCTTCTGTTTTTGTCACCACCTCCCTACCAGCGCACAGAAAATCTCTGCAGAGGACTGAAGGGCTGCAGCACCATCCAGACCCGGGGCATTTGGGCTAGACGGGGGGTTGTCCGTTGTGCCGCAGCCCAGTGTAGGGCCACAGAAGCTGCTGGATGGTCATCCAGGAGTCACCGGTCCCGACTGGGGCTGCATCTACTGCTGGCTGCATTACCAGGCTGGCCAGCAGTGCCAGGAGACCTGCAAGTAACAAACACATGGATGTGTGTCAACTGAAAAAAAATGTCTATGAAAGCAAACAGATTAAAAGAAAATGTGTACCTGCTAACACCACAACCATGGCTAACCAAAGCCAGAGCCCCCTGCCTCCTCTGGCTACTGCTGCTGCCGCTGCTGCCCTGGAGCTGCTTAGGCTGTGGGTCAGAGACTGCGCCATCGCTGGGTCTGTAGATGTTGAGCTGGAGGAAGGGCTCGGACTGAAGGAAAGAGAATGAAAGTGTTACGATACAAAATCAGAAAAATCAGATGAATGGACACTGAGAAAAAAAATGAAATGTTAAAGCAAGAGGGTTAAGTTACCAAAAATGATGTGGTGGGTTATAATCAGATTCATTTGTGGTAACTTGTGCAATGGATGGCAGGCAGTACATCACACAGCTGAAAACTAAGCTTTGATTTAAGTGCATTTAACAGTGTTACAGATGTGAAACAGCTCACATCATCTTCATCAGTGTGAAGGAGAAGCTGTTAATAGCAGATGGCATGAAGGTGGATTCAAGCAGCAGACAATTTTGGCCTGAAGTCCATCAAGAGTTTAAGTGGTACTTCAAATCACTCCTACCCCAAAGTACAGGCCTTTTGCATGCGCGTATTGCTTTTGTGTTGTCCTCCCTACACACTTACAGCATTACAAACAGCTCATCCTGACTCCTGAGTCATGTGGAGGGAGGGAAAGGAGGAAAGAATAGTTGAGAAAAAAAACATCATCTGCTCGTAAACACAATACTCAATCACCCCACAATTATAAGTATTTTGCATATAACATCGTTAGTGACAGAGCAGTAAAGATGAACCAGATGTCAGTTAGATTTGCACAAGCAAGTTAAAAAGCTGAGATCTATGCATGAATTAATTTTCACAATCATTTGTCACACATTGATCTCAAGCCAGATGAAGGCCCTTACAGTAAAAAAAAAATAAAAAATAACCACTGATCCCCTGCAGCAAAGAAGCTAGTCCAGCACAGACCCATGTAATGGAAGAGTTTCATCACTTATAAGGTACCATAGGTTCAGAAAATGTAATAATTTGATATTTCTGTCTACTTTTTGAGCAGTCACAATGGAACTTCCATACAGCTAAATGATCAACTCTTCCACTCTGCAGTCAGCCTCTTTGGTTCGCTGGCGGACAGCGGTGCCGCAGTAGGCTAGCGGTTTGGTCATTTGGTTGGACTAACGTCTTAAGGGGCAGAATGAGGGAGGTGAGTTTGCTGCCCAGCTCACTGAAGCTGGACCTCCTCCTCTCTGCCACCGACTCCTCCTTCTGCTCGTCCTCCGACTGGCAGTCTGTGTTGTTGCAGGCCGTCCTGTGGGCATGCATCAGTCAGGCATTCACAAACACACACTTCAGTTGTACATTCACATAACCACAATGACTTATCGGTGTGTGTGACTGTGCACATAGTCATGCATAAAACAAAAAGCAGGCAAATGCAGATGCAGCTTTATAATTACCCTCTGTACACAAAAAAATGTTTGTAATCCAACATTCCAAGCAATGCAAATGACATACATGCTCCAATACTGATGCCACCAAGCAGTTTCACAACCTTTCAAATATTTGGATGTGCTTGATGTGCATTACAAAAAAACAAAAAAGACCTCCTGCTATCCAATTTGGAAATGTAGGTTTCTTAAAAACACTTCCCCATGCAAATGCAGATGGACCAGATGCATAAAAGATGGCTGCTGTCTGGTTTAGTGTGATCATTGCTGCATTTTTCTCTTTGTTTAAGTTTGTTGTCTACATTTTATTCCAGCCGTGAAAACAGCCATCTTTATGGATCAGGGTCCGCTGTGAAGCAGCCACCGTGCGGTCTCCTCCTCCTCCTCGCCATGTCTTACCCCTTTATCATGACAGAGGACTCTTCAGTGTCAACCCAGGCCGCTGAGCTAACAAAGCGTTTTAATGGGGGACGCGCCGTGCTCTTTCCTGCCACATTCCTGGAAACCACCATTATCACATAGGGGCATGACAACAACAAAAATAACCCTCAAGTCATGACATAGCAAGCCATGGTGGCTTGAATAAAACAACACAGCCCAGAAGCAATGATGTGTTTTAACCAAGACAGCCTGCCTGCTTTTAACCACACTGCCCTTTAAGCTAATTTGCCTTGGACATGAATGGATAGATTATTATCCTGATCATATATACACACACACACACGCGAACACCTACCACGGGGAGCGCCTGGTCAGCCTCTCTGTTTCTGCCTCTGAGCCATCTTGTGTTTTAGGCTGTTGGTAAAACAAAAAAAAATTAAAAAAGTCCTGCTTAGGTAATAAAAACACTCGCTACAACATGTGAAAAAAAACTTGAATGTGATCCTCACCATGTCAAAGTGCATGTTTCCTCCCCCAGAACGTGGGATGGCGGCTATGCTGACCCGTCGGGCTGACTATGACAATAAAACAAACACACATCTCAATTATTGACACATCAAAGGTAAAGCCTGAGTTGGTGAAATGAAATCACACACAGCCCACCTTGTAGTACTGTGATGTTGATGCCTTCTTGCTACGGAAGTCATCTGGGAAGAGAGACACGATGTATTACAGCATAAACATGGAGGCATTAATCATGTGTTGCATCTTGAGTACACACCACCCCTTTCTGTGTGCGACCCAAACGACCTCTCGTTCTGCATCAGTGTCTCTCTCAGCTCCAGCAGCTCGGCATGCTCCTTGGTGTACAACCTCCTCAGGTTCTCCACGTGCTGGATCATCACCTCCACAGCCTTACCAATACGACTCTCCTGTTCCCCCGACCCCCCCCCCCCCCCACCAAAAATAATCAATCCCATAATATTGTACTGTAGTTGAGTTCAATTCATATTTACAAGCAGCAGACCTGATGAATCGCTCCTAGCATCTCAGAGCGACTGGACACCCTGGTCATGGACTGGATGAGGATGTCCAGGTTTTTCTGGAGCCTCTGGATGATCTCCATGGACTGGTTGTCGTCTTCACACAGAGGAATCAGAGCCTAACAGGACAGGTGAGGTAGATCCACTTGTCATGCCTATCATTTAGTTTCTAACAAAGCCAGCAATGCAGACAATAATTACACAGTACAATACACAACCTTATGCAAGCTTTGCAAGTTGTGCAACAAACTTTTGTTTACTATGCTAAACAGCTTAGCATCACTTGCTAAAAAGGCTGAATGAGTCTCACAATAAGCATTACTACAACAAATAGGTGCACACAAGTACAACAACTATTGTCACATTTCAAAATTTAAAAGCAGGAATACAATTGTGTGTTTTATGAATAAGTTGCAGACGGACCTGCAGTAGGCCCTGGCAGCTCGACACTTCCCTGCGGACGTTCTCCTCGGCGAGGTCACGTGATCTCTCCTCCAGTCGCAGCCTCTTCTCCAGGGTGAACATATCGCACTTGAACCCCAGTGCCAGGCGCTGGAACTCTGCCTGAAGACACGTGAGTGAGCAATTTTACGACTCTGCTGCTAAACATATGCAGATATAAAGAGGACTTCCTTGTTTGACTGGTTAACCACAATCAGATAAAGCATCAGAAAAGTATTCAGATTACAGGAGAATCTCCACCTTATATACACTAGTTGTATACATACCTCAATCTCTTTGTCATTAGTTGACAGGCTGCAGATAAAGAAATAACAATCAGTAATTTGTAAGAATATCAAATGTAGGCATGAATTGTTCTTAGGTCTTACCTGTTCTTGTCCTCTCTGTAGTTTTCACCAGTGTCAGAGATGATTGATGTTTCAGCTGAAGGGACATCATGAATACAAATCAACATGGTGCTAACGATCCTTTCAGAATAAAAGCATGATAAATACATCACACATACATTCCTGCTCAGTGACCATACTGGTCTCACTCTGTTCCTCCTGAACCTTGTGCTCCTCCATGGCCTCTGTGCCTCGTGACTGCTCCTGCAACGTCGGCAAAATCATCACCTTCTTTGCCTCCATCGCCTCCATTTTTACAATGTCTTCAACATCCATCCTTTATAAATCCTTCCTGCTCTTGGCACAATGAACTGAAGATAAAGAAGTGTACTTATTGCTGAATAGTCTGATGTGGAGTGGAGCTCAAATCAAACTATGTAGTCTCTCTTCCTCCTCTTTCTCTCTTTCATAGACACACACACCTGCCTAACACACACACTCACAAAGCTGGAAAGGCAACATTTCTCTTAAAGTGTGCGATCATGTTTGAGTTGCAAACACATTAATGGTTCATCACAGGCAAAGGACTATAATCTTAAACCATCTATATTTAACAAGATATTTTTGTAGGTAGCACAGCTGTGCAAAAAAGCCTCACATTTTGAATAAATGTTTTCATTTAAAATTTTTTTTTATTTCAAATCTGATGCTTCAGCAATACTCACTTAACCATGCAGAACCACTTATCAAACATCATCTGAGAGGAGGGTGGGAGTACAGCAGGTCTTACCAGTTCCCTTTTATTTTTGCCACGGAGGAGGGACTCCTTTTTGGCCGCACTAACCTCCGAATGGCTGGGGTCAGAGGTCACGCTGCCCACGCCGCTCCCCGATTGGTTGACATGTGTGAGGGATGATCCTGCGCTGCCATCAGAGAGGGTTGCGGGCCTGTTGCTGGCAAGCTGGTTTGTTCCTGAAAAAAAAGAGAGGAGTGTGAATGTGTGTGTGTGTGGGTGGTCAAAATTTGATGTAATGAAATTACTGCCTTCACTCTCACACAGATTTAAGTGTTTTTCATCCTACCTGGCATGGTGGTAGCGACCAATAGAGCCTCAGCTGCGCTGTCCTGCACGCTCTCCTCTTCTTCCACCAGCACAGGCAACAGGCTCGTGCTGCAACACACACACACTCTTCACTTCAAGCCTGAATCTCAACCAGAAAAAGCAGGTTTTATGAAGTGATGCAAAGAAAACAGTACACTCACCTGTCCTCAGCTGCTGATCTGTCTGATGGGTCCTGGCTTAAACTCTGAGATTGACAGAACCAAAAGGTTATAAATAAAACATAACAGGTGGCCTTGTAGCACATTTTCTACAAGAAACAGCTGATTTAACACAGACACAGGCGTACCTGTCCCATGGCAGTGAAATGCTATCTAAGCTGTACAGAGTGTGGATGAGAACGATTGGGCTGATTCCTTATATAATGTGGAGCTACATGAAGAGCTCTGCAGCTCTACCACTGTGTGTGTTGGTGAGAAGGGCGCTCATTTAACACTGGCACTGTGCTAAGTAGTGGAGGCGGACTGTGTGCACACACGCTCGGGTGAACACACACACACACAATGAAGCAAGGTGAGTGCTCAGAGCAATGCAATGGGATATTGTGTAATAAGTGTACATAATATCCGTTTTGACTCAAAATAGTAGAGCTGCCTGATCACTTAATACTAAACTCAAGGAGACTGTTTTATTGTGAAGCAAAATGAAAACATTCAACACATTAATTAATGTTATTGCTGGGGTGCAATGAACAGCATGTCAAGCATTTGATGACATAATTTTGATTTTTTTTGCCTGCACACCAATCACCAATCATTTTAGCCAAGTAAGACTAATGTAAGGACTTGTTGAAGTTGCAATATCACACTTGGTAAAATTTAAGGTTGTCAATAAAATACTTGCTGCTACATTTCTAGGATGTTCGAGTTGCTGCTGATAATTATAAAGTTGTAATATCGACATACATTGTGGGTAAAAACAGCCAGAAAAGACTTGCATACTACAAAAAGCAACCAAACGTAGAAGAACATCCTGGTACTTTTGGTATACTACATGTGACATACTGTTTGTTTCCAGGCATAGTGAATAACACACAAGTGAGGCCATTAGATTTTACAAATAAACAAGCATTGGTGTTTTCCCTTTTCAAGTGTCTTTCCAGAGAATTTCTACGTAGCAGGAAGTCCCAGTATCTAACTTTCCTGACAGATCCAGACTGAATGGTGTTCTATGGAGCTGTAGCCCAAAAATATTCAGTTACAACAAGGATCTGAGTATTGTGTTTTTAATAAAAGTGGGTAAAATGCAAAATATTGTCCCAGTTTAGATTTTTATAGCTGGTATGAAAAGGAAGGGTGATGGCTCTCCTGGACTTTTAGTGTTTGGTTGTAAAAACATGTTGGGCTCCTATTTTTTTTTTTGAATTTTTGATTTTGAAATACTTTAATAATCCCAGAAGGGAAATTGCTTAAGGCTGCTGCCAAGCAGTGTCATACAATGACCAGCAAGGAGCACCAGTGAGTGCACTGGAGGCACTGGTAAAGGAGTTGGGATCGAACCACCAACCTTCCGGTTATTTGACAACCCTGCTCTACCACTGAGCCACTGCTGTGGACATTTTAACCCACATGCTAAAGCAACAAAACCAAAAATAAGTGACAGTTATAGACAATTACATATCAAAGACAAAGTAATTATTAACACAATTTATTATATTGTACTTTATTATTCTGTCCATGTTGTAATTAGATGATTAATTGTGTATATACTGTCTCACTGCTAACGTAAGACAGAATGAGGAAAATTCCTTAATTTACAAGTAAAACTCTAATTTGACTATATCCAAATGATTGTGGTTATATGGACTTCTCAGCTCCTCCAGATCAAAGCCGCTTTCTTCATCATCATCTGAGGCCTTTTATGATCAGGCTTCAGAGACTAAAGACACCCAAAAAATCTGAACCTGTGCCTCCTGGCTGCCCCGGGACTGCCACCAGCAGGTAGGCAGACCACAAAAAATGGGCTGATTGATCTGGCAGCTAGACACAGCATCACAACACAAGCAACAGCCCTCTTAGCTTAAACACAAAATCACCATTAAAAAAAAGACATGAAACAACCTCATTATGTCTACCCCCTATAAAAGTAATTTAAACACAGCGAGGATCGATCAATCAGTGAACACAAAACTTATGGCATGATAACAAATACATAAAAAAATGTGGTTTTGTTGTATCATTCATGTGTCATCTTGGTTCCACTGACCCCCCCCCCCCACCTCCCACTTACTTCCTCCTAAATAAAACACACAAGAAGTCACAGTGGGTGAAAAAGAGGAAGGGGAAGCAGTGAGGACTGCATTCCCTTATGCATTAAAACACTTCCCCTCCTCCTTCTACTAACCTTAGAGCGTCTCATGTCTTCTGTGCCGACCTCGCCTTCCTTCTCGACTTTTCCTCCCCTCTGGTCCTCACAGGTTGGCTGGGTGCTGCTGACCACAGGTCAAAGGTCAACCATCAAGTACTATACTTTTCCTGCATTCTAAATAATGATCTATAACACACGCTTTCTATCTAAAATGCTTGTTTCAGTGTGAGACAGACAGAGAGATGAGGAACAGCCCTCATCTCACTGGAGGTGGACTGTGCCTATGCAAAACACAGCAAAAGAGACACCAATTAGTCTCTGCACTCCTCCCACAGAGAGGAGGATGCACATTTGACTGGCAAATGCAACTCAAGTCATAGGGAAATGATGAAACTGAGTAAAATGGAGAGTCTAGCTGGGACGACTGATAATCAATGACACCTATCAACTTCAAATTTAGCAGGGGTAGTTTACATTGTTATGAGCATTAGCTTATTATCCTTAATGGAGGGACATGTGTTTAGTTGTCAGTTGACCTGGTGTGTTTGAAATGCATTGTCATCAACAACCTTGGACGTGGCAGTATTTGTAGATGAGTGAACTTCCTGTTCTTTTTAAATGGCATTAATTGCTGCATTATGTGTTTTGGAAATTCTGTTTTACCAGGTTTGAGGTGTGTAAGTACACAATCCTGTGCATTTCTCTTTGACTCTCTTTGACCAGCCAAAAAAAACATAAAATAAAATTCCTCTCTTTGGTGCCCCCTAGTGTAAAGTACAGCTATGTGTGGGTTTCTACTTATTCCAATCACCTCTCAGTAGTGGTCTCATCCTGTCCAGTTGATGTGCTATTGGGAGAAACCATATCAGCTGCAGCAGGAGGGGTGATGGTGTGGTCCTGTTTTACCGGGCTGCTCAGAGTTTGGTTTGGACCCCAGGAGTTTGACTCTGCGTTCTCATTAACATCTGGACCTGCTAAAACAAGAAGGAAAAAAGGTTCTTTATATGGAGTTTACCCAGTCAAGTACAGTATGAAATATTTAAAAGAGGATTTTAGCCAGAGCTGACAGAATCCTATTAAAAAACAAACAAGTAACAATGCTGTGTTCGACTTTGATCTTGCAAGATTTAGAAACATCTTCTCTTCTCTAAACAAACAACATACTGAGGCAGGAAATGACTCACTCTTGGTTCAGTTGTTCGAGAGAGACAGCAGGGGGGAAGAAAGTGAACCAGAAAGAGAGAGTCCTACAGAATTACAGAGAGAGAGAGAGGGAGGGAGGGAGTAGGTGGTCTTACTGTTGTTCTCTGAGTGGGACAGATCAGGGAGGGCATCTGCCTCTGGATCTGTGATGCCAGCAGCTTGTGAGTGGGCGCTCAATGGCACCGCTGCCTCTTCCTGACAATGCACACAGAAACACAATGATAAATACTTAGAATAGGGTGAAAAAAACACACAGGTCTGTGTTAGAGGAAAGGATGTTACAAGGCAAAATTCCTTCCTGATGACAGACAGCACAAACGGCCTGCTCCATCAGTGATGCATTGTTGGAAAGACCCACAATTACTGTCAGAAGAATTCAAAAAGCCAACATGACTTTCATACTGCTACCAGTACTGCTGGAGTGTTTAATTTAGGTTTATAAGCCATACAGGCATGGAATCATCAATTCATCTGTGAGTAGGTGAGTAGAACGCATATCATCCAAGAGAGGAGAGTGTAAGGAGACACCAAGATCACAGCTGCTTCTTTTCCCCGTTTGCCTCAGTGTGATCCTAAAGATTTCATCACCGCCATCCTATATAAGGAAGCAGACAGCTTCGGTGCAGACGGCTGCATGTAGGACCAGGCTGTGGATGAGATATTTGGTAGGCAAATGACAGACACAGGTTGTGCACAGAGGCAGGGTGATGTGTTCAATGTAATATGACATTAAACACATTACCCATACAGTGGCGAAATGTCTTCAAAAAACAATCCTTGAGTCCAGTTGCCTCGATTTAAACTCTTGGAAATGACTATGACCTGGATGAATGAGAGCGTCCACAGATATGTCATATTACATTGTTTGGTAAAATTATAAGATACAAAAATTCACATACACCATTTGAGTTTGTAAATGTGTGTTCAAGGACACATGGACATGACAGACAGAAGACTCTGAAATGTAATGTCATCCTTGAACAGGCAGAGGTAAGAAAAGTGTTGCTTTGTCTGCTGTAAGTGTACCAAAACATAACAAAAATGTGTGAGAGGTGTGGAAAAAAGGTCCTTTGTCCACTGATCAATCCTGCCATATTAAAAAAAGAAAACACAAACTTCCTACTTCCTTACTACAACAGCACAGGAAATAAAAAGCGTGATTATTCCCAGACTAAAGCAGAGCCTTATACTCCTGAACTATGCTCCTGACATCACTGCAATAAACCACAAGCACATGGGTTTCCCCATGAAGGTAAAAGACGTGTTTCATAAGACATTCATTTGGTTTCCGAAGACTGAAAGATGCAGTTTCTACGATACGGTCAGTATGTCTAAAAAAAGCTGCATTTTAAAATGACTCATCTTATGCCGAGCATTGGAATTATACAACTTCAGTCTGCATCATCAAACAGGGAAGAAGTCCTATCTAGGTGCAGGGTAACTTTACATTAAAGAGGACTTTATTTTGAAAGGCTACATCACTCAAAATAAGTTATATTTATATATGATATATATATATATATATATATATATATATATATATATATATATATATATATATATATATATATATATATATATATATATATATATATATATATATATATATGAGTATTATTATTAATGTTAATTCATGTGCACGCATGCAATTTGTTACCTGGATTAAATTACCTGCAAAGGCTGAGAAATCACCTCTGGCTCCAGTTCGTTGCAGGCTGCAACACATGAAAGAAGTGAGAGGAGGACAGAAGAAACCATTATTATTACCCCAAAAACCTTGTCCAGTTCACTCAGAGGTCAATAGCCTCCCAGAAGCCAGCCGCACCTTTACCATAAAAGGTCAGGCTGTCCATTATGCAATGAAATGAGCTGAGGGGTTAAAATAGCATACATGGCTACTAAGGTGGCATTAATGACCACATTTGTGCTCTTGTTTTCTGTTTCTCTGGCTGCCAGCCGCTCATGCAAGCAGAGGAATGAGGATTACTGAGCTCACTTTGTGCCCTCGGAGCAGTCGTAACACCTGGCCATAGAAGGACCTTGAGGAAGAGAAGATCTTTCATACTGTGTTCACACACACACACACACACATACACACACACTTTAGAAACCCAGGGCCACAACACCCATAGAAGGTAGGGGTCTATTTCCAAGGGCCCAAGTGTGTGTGTGTGTGTGTGTGTGTGTGTCCTTTCAGTGTACTGGTGCTTTGAGAGGTGGCCTGTGACTCCCATGGATTACATAAAGTATAATCCACACACACACCAACACTCAAAGACAATAAGAGGTAAGGTCTTGTTCGCCTATAGAGTGAATTCTGTGTGAGAAGAGACTAAAACAGTGAGCTGCATGAATAATTGTATATTCTCTTGCTAAGATCATGCAGAATGTATGAGCTCACATTCTTGTTGCATAAGGCTTATTTTTGCTGTTAATCCCTGCTAAGTTTGATCCACTGCTAGGAACAGGGCGAGCACAGGGGTCACAGCAGGGCTAGAAAAATATGAACTATATTTAGCTCTCTTTGGCTTGGCTTTAAAAGGTTCCAGTGCTGGATCCTGGATATGTAAGGATTATGGAAGCCTCCTCCAAGTTCTTCATTTTCCCCTCAGATAAGTTATTTTATCTTGAAACACAAAATGCACCATTTCTCTCCTACTCACCTTGAAAGTCTCCCGCTCCAACCTGCCCAGAGAAGGCAGAAAGAGGAGTTGAAGTGTCCCTCACCACTTCACCGTCACCTGCAGTATCCACCACCGTCCACCTCTCCTCCGTGTCGTCCTCTTCAGCTCTGTTTTGTAATTTATCTGCCGTTTCCTCCGGCCTAACATTCTGCGGCTGGCAGTTCCTCTCCTCTAACTCGTTCTTCAGGAAGTCTTGGATGGCGAACTCCTCATCCCAGTCCAAGTCCTCTCCGGGCTAAACACAGAAATTAATGCAGGTTTAAAGTCCAAATCCAGGTCAACAACACTGGTGCTACATATTCTTTCATTTTATGTTAAGGACAACCTGGTTACTGTATGCAGCTCAGCTCATTATTTCTTTGCAGAAAAAAAAATTAATGTGGCTGTATTAATGGAAATTTTCAAGCACGCATTTTGTGTTATTAGCAATGTGGGGGAGTGAGGTCGCATCTGATCCTATGTGTGTGTCTGTGCATGTTTATGTGGGTGCACATGTCCACTTTAGCCGCCAACTCACTCTCAGCTCTTTTCTACCAGATACTCCATCTGTCTGAATGTAGCAGGAGCTCTGTCACTGCTCTCAACATGATCATCACTACATGCAAGTTAAAGCAGATGTTCAACTCCCAGATATGATGAAGAATTGCTCCTCGTTAAATGTAAAGACCCCCCCCCCTCTCTCTCTGACCTCCTCTGGTGCAGGTGTCTGACATGAGGCCTCTCTGCTGTCCTGAGGTGTCTTCAGCTGCTCCAGTTCCTCACACAGTTGCCGCTTCTGGTTCTCCTGCTCCTGCACCCTGCATGCAATTAAACAAAAAAAAAAACTGTAAGGATTATAGGAAAAAAACCCACAAAGTCTTCTTGCACAGCAGACATACTGTACCCAATCCGCAGGCCCATGCAGTGTCCCATTCTGTTGCCCAGGGTGACCAACGCCAGTTCTCCGACTGGCCCAGAAATGCTCCCTTCACTTCACTTTTGTTGATCCAATCCCAGACTGACAAATCTATTTTTAGATTACCACAAAACCATGATCACAGCACTGTTTCACTGTCCAGTACTAACTATCACAAACACTATTCCTGAGATCACCCTGGCAACTGAGCAGCAGTAAATCCCTTCTGGACAGCCTGACCAGTTCTCTCTCTCTGGTCTGATACCACGCCGTTATATATCTGAAGGGGAAGGCCGTCTCCATGAACACACATGTAAACAGACTCTCGTACAGCACAAGGCATACCCATCCACGCATCCATCAGACCAAAATCCAGGGATGGCCCGGACCCAAAGCTAGTGAGGCGGGCCCTTTGGGGTCATTGAGGTCAGGATGTTTGACAGGTCTTTCCTCCTTATTCAGCCAACTGAGACCAAACAACAGAGACACTGTTTACAGTGTTTTATGGATTAATACAGTTTTAAAATTAATTAAATTCTTTGAAGCACCCTAACCTGACACAGACTTGTACAAATTTGGAAGCTAGCAAGCTAACCAGCATAACTCATGATGCTAAGACTGCATTTTCTTTCTTCAGTCAATGCAGTTGCAGTTTTGGTGGTGTCCGTACTGGTTTGACAGGGTTTAATTTAGCCAATGAAATCAGTGCTATGCATAAACAACTCCGCCTTAAAGAGATGTTTCCCCGCCTCAAAACCCTGGTGTCTTAAATTAGCAACAATATACAGCTCTCCTCCTCCACCTCTGCTCTCACGTCACATCTCACGTCACAATTCGGCTTCCCACTGAAAACAGGCAGGGTAGATCTACTCACCTGACAGAGAGGTGTAGGATCTCAGTGCGGGACCTTCTCATGTTACTGGCCATCTTGATCAGCTCTTTCTCCAATGAGTCTGTGTACTGAGCCAGCTGGTCCAGGCTGAGGACCCAGTCCGCTCTCCTTGCGTCCAGCTCGGCCTGCACTTTCTGCGGGGGAGGGAAAAAAAGGCCTGGAGGTCAGCCTCTTGCTTGGGTGAGAGGCCGCTGCACAGCCTAAACTGTTGGATCTCAAAATAGTTGATGAGCAACTGACAGAAAATCGCCCTACAGAAGAAAGAGACTAGCGCTGGTACAGCTCGGGTCCACTAATGGTTTCTGTCTCATTTGGTATGTTTACTGCTGTATGGCAGTACGTGGCTAATGAATGCAGAGTGGCAACAATGCAAGAGGAGGGGGGGAGAGAGAGGGAGCGATACAGAAAGTCAGAGTGAGGGAGGGGAGTGGGTTGCATTCACAGTACAACACTGACTAAACGGCACTGCTTGGATGGAGAGTTATATAAGTAAGCGATCTCTGGAGAGAATTAGTGGGTGGGAAGGAGAGAAAGTGCAGAGAGGCAGCGATGGATGACAGCCACAGGTGGAGGGAGAGGTAGATGAAGATCACATTATATAATTTTATGATTAATTTTTTTGCCATAATGGTCCTGTGCAGGCCGGAGTCAACACTGTTTTCCAGCCTCCCTTTTTTGTGGTCTTCTGTCCATCCTCTAAAACATTTCTAAAGTCCATTAAAGTGTGATGAGGCCATGTATATCATCAACATACTTATTATATATACATACTACACATTATATATTATCATTGCTCTGAAGATGCAACAACTACTTCACAAAGGAAGTTTGGAACTGTTAGTCTGAACACAGGAATATTTTCAGGAAGTCATTTACTGGTTTGTCCATAAAAAGTCAGAATACATCGATTGATTAATCATGGACAATCAATCAATCATGCAAACAATCATCAGCTGCAGATCTGCAGACTGCATTCAGATTCAGAAATAAAAACAGAGCAGCTAATGCTGCACAGGGTGTTAACCTTTGGTCACATGCTGTATATGCAACCGTAGTTGGGCTTATCTTGTAGCTGGGATGAGAAGAATCAAGATGAAATACAAGTATGTGTCTCAAGTGTACTCAACCTGAAGGCCTGCATCTGTGTGGTCATCCAGAAAGCCTCCAACTGTGGACAGGATGCCGTCTGTTTCTTCTCTGAAGTCCTTTTTCTAAAAGAGATGTACATTATGAAAAAACAAAGGCATCAAAATCAAGCATTGCATATGATCAAATTAAAAAAATAATTTGATTACCAGTTTATTTATTAGGCTCCTGAACTCCAGAGCCATCTGTTCAGGAGTGGGACCCTGCAGCAACAGCAGCACCTCTCTGTCCAGCGTCTCATCCAGGGAGGAGGCGAAGTTCAAAGTAGTGGACGACTGATCAACTCCGTGGGAAGCCTATAGGCCAGCAGGGGGACAACAGATCTTCAAAATCATTGTTGGTCTAGAGGCTTCACAGATCCATGAAGGCCTGCAGAAGCTGTTTAGACAGAGCTTAGTATTGTGCAAACCACTACAGTCTGAGAAGGAAAAATCTTCAGAGATTAGTCACCTGCCTGTAGCCATTTAGCGTTTAAGAGCTGCAGCATAGAGCAGGTTACACAACTAATTAAATACTTCTGTAACGTTTGTAATGCATTCATGTCTCTTAGTCCAAGAGAGGTAAGAGCCACAAATCAAACAGCAGAGACTGAAAACACTGCAAAATACAACAACAACAATCAGGAAGCATTACAGAGAAGGTGAGTCAATGACAGAGTGGGAGAGTGCTGACCTCCAGTGGTGACTGTGCCAAAGCCAGTTCTGTCTGCAGGGATCCTGAGCTGCTCTGATTCAACCTGTAAGCCACCGACAAAGTCAGACCAGCCCTGTGAAAGTGAGAGTGAGAGTGAGAGAGAGAGAGAAGAAAATGTTTCAATATTTACCAGCAGTGCCTCAGTTTTCTCACTGCCAGGCTGTTATCAGTTCACTTACCCAGCCAGGTCTGGAAGAATCATCTGCATCTGGTTCTCCAGCTTGCTCTTGTCCACCCTTAGCAGCTGTGGCGTCAACAACATGACTCATTCGATTAGATATTTACAGGGCAGCTGCAGAGCTTCCTAGCACTTTTTCTAATACAGCAAACTTGTGAAATGCAGCAGGTGATTCAATTCCCACAGGCAAACTGCTAGTGTGTAAGTGTGTCTATACAGCAAGAAAATACTGACACAGAACACCGCTTTAACTTTTGAAAAATACAGAATTTAAAAATAAAATTGCACAAAAATCAAGCAAACAAATGAGAAAAAAACAGAGTAAAGTAAATAACACTGTGAAGTTCACACTGACCTCAGTGATGGAGGAGTATTCCTCTACTGTCGACTTCAGCTCATCTATCTGTCTGCTCTTCTGTAAGAACACAACACAACAACAGTCTGAGTTTGTAGAATCAATGCTGAATACCCTGAGGAGTTTTAAACTGACCTCCAGTATAACAGCTTCCTTGTCACTAATAACTGCATCAAAAGAGTGAATTTGCACCTGAGGGTACAAAAGAAGCGTTACACAACAAAAGGAGGCAGATAACATGGGACAGAACTGAGGCTATGTGAAAAAAATCTGTGTAGAAGGAGCACAGACAAACAAAAAGTAAAGCTGAGCAAAATTCTGGACAGACAGTAAAAAGGGCACCTGAAGGTCAGCGTTAATGTCACACAGCTCCGTTATCCTCCTCTGAAGCTCGTCCGTCTCCATGGTGACCTTAAAGTTCTGTAGGAGCCATCAGAGGGGGACGTGAGGACTCACATCCTTTTATAAACAAACCTTCTTTTCATAACAAACCTATGTAGTAAGTATGAATGTGTGAGTACTACTGCTGTGTTAGGTCACATAGTTCTGTATAGGGCTGTGTATTGATACATATCACGATATACATGTCACGATACAATATACGATATATCCCGATACTGTAACAAAGACGGTATATATTGCAAAATATATATTTTTAAGAGTATGGAAAGCTTGTTTGGAAAGCCTCATCTGAATACTAGTAATACATCTTTTACAAGAACAAAATGTTTAATTATTTTAACTAATTAATTATAAGAACAATGCAACTGTATCTCACATTCAAGTTGTTTTTTATGCTGAAAGAGACAGTGTGCACCACAAAAGAATGATGTTGAAAATTAATGTTTGCTCATAATAAAAAATCGATTTGACCACAACTTAATCAATACCAGTATCTCCAAATAAAATATTGCGATATTTCACAGAATCAATTTTTTCTTAAACCGCTAGTTCAGTACCTCTTCCTGAAGAGAAGCAATCTTGGTAATGAGACTCTGGTTCTCTCTCTCCTGAAAAGAACACAATCAGTTACTTAAAATCACAAAAATACAGCATCCTTCCTTCTGTTCTGTTGTCATACATGGACATTAATACACTTGGTGTGTTGCAAACATATGAAGGGTGATTGATCAGTTTGTGGCCTGAGGCAGAAGTTATTATAACTAAGCCCATTTATAGGTCTCCTCCTATATTTGCATAAGTCTTTTACTCATTGAGCATGTGGACCAGCATCTTGGCCTTCCAGGAAAAAAAGCTCCTCCATCTTCTAAGGAGAAGGTAGCAGTCTGAAAGAGAGCAGGGCGTCTCTTAGATGAATCTCGGTTCATGCTCCTGGGTATCAGCCATCCCTAGTGTGGACTTTCTACTTTCCTCATAGTGTCATCCACAGTTACAACTGGTTCAATTTGCTTCTCTTGTATGTTGACAGTGACCAGCCTGTCCACATGTTGACAAACCAGTGACTGAGGAGCCATTGTTAGGCCACAAATTTATCAAACACCCCTTGAATGCGCTGTTTTACTGACCACATTTTTGCTGTGTGCAGATGCGCGGGCCCTGCCCTCCTCCGTGCAGCTCAGAGTGGCCTTCATCTCTTCCACCTCATCCTTCAGCATCTTCTCCTTCTGTGCCAGCTGCTGGTGCCTGTGTGAAAGAACAAACAAAGCTCATCAAACAAAACCTTGCTGCTACAGCGCAGCATCACACTGCATTTGCACAGTGATAGAGCATCTTACATTCTGGCCTGACTGTGCAGCTCCTCGTTCTCCTCTGCCAGCTTCTGGTTACTCTCCTCCATGCCTTCCACCACCTGCTTCAGCTTTTTCACCTCCTCCTGGAGCTTTTGGTTACTCAACTGAAGGTCAGCAACACAGTTTACGAGCTCTGATGTTTCACTAAGGACAAACACACACACAAACACACATTTTAGCTTTGCAGATCAAGGACATGTGTGGGTGGTCGTAGACACACATATAAACATTTTCACTTACAATTCTGCTCTGGACACCTCCCCTCCGAAAGCCTCCAAGCTTCCTGAAGTCATATTGAGCAGCATGGACCTCTTGGCTGGGGAGCACACATTATTAAAGCTCCGTCCAAAATGAATGAATGTACAACAGAAGGAAATGAAAAGCAAACATGTGGACATTCACCAGACAGGCTGTCTCTGAGTTTTACCGAGTCCTGAGTGGCGTCATCTGTTGGCTCCTCCCTGAGATAAAGCAGACAAATCAAACATTAGATAAGAAACTCACATCTGCTGATGCTGCTTCTGGACTCTTATTGCTTCACTTTTGATGCCTGCGCACTAAAAAACCCCCAATATACTCAGGAGAGAGAGAGAGCTTTCAGCAATCATTCCCTTAATTGACATTTCTTCCTCTTCATTAGTATGCATATGATGAAGATTCCCTTTTGTCTGACAGCTTAGGCTTCTCAAATTACCCATGTGATCAGAATCAAATGGAAAGACAAAGAAAAAATTATCTGTTGAATCAAATTGGACCTGTGACATGAAACATTTTCTGATAAATGGAACCACACACTGCTACAAGTGCTAAAAATTCTCACCAGTAATCCATCACACACCCACACAACATCTACTTGCATAACTCAGACAGAATATACGAGTCGGTCTTCTGTGGAAGGCTAAAAATAAGGCTCAATGACAGTTCACTCCCTCCTTATCTTTGATCAATTTGGAAACTGTGCATTAGAAGTATATGGAGAATACACGCTAATCCAAAATGGTCAAAACAATAATAAAAAAATTGAGAGATTGATAAAAATGAAACCAGTGACTTTATCTGAATGGTTAATTTCTGACTTCAGACATTCCATTAAACATCATATTTTCTGTGCTATTTCCCCGTGTCTGCCTGCCAGCCAGTACCCGTTGTTGCGACAGTCATCGATCCACTCCCTCATCACAGCATGGTAGGTGTCCAGATCAATGGAGACATCCTTGTGTTCAGGGTCCAGCATGTTGCACAGCTCCTCCAACCCGCTGTCTTCTGAGCTGCGACTGGTCGTGTGCCTCAGGAAGTCCACGATGTGAGACACGTACACTTTACCTACAAGATAAGATAATTAACACCCATGTAAATGTTGTGAGAAATTGTGGGTATAGGTGTAGGCAGGAAATGCGGTAGCTATAGTGACAGATGACTTTTTTTTTTTGGTCACTCTTTGAACAGTAATCACAAGTCAAAAGGGTGCTTTCCAGAGTCTAAAAATCAGTTACGATTAATAAAAAATTGAGACAGATCTGAAGATAATTATAAAATAAAACCAACAGACAAATAAATAAATAACCACACTACCTCCTTCCTGCTTCTTTAGATACTCCATATTCTGCTGTACAGTAGGTTTGATGAGATTGAACGTACCTCTGCGTTGGGTGTCACATGCGTAAAAGATGGTATCGAGCAGATTTTCTTCGCATATGAGGCTGATCTCTGCCATGTTCTCCTTCCTCTTTTCAGAGGCGGCAGTAGATCCTGAAGGACATACACATAAATATGCAACACACACACACACACACAGCAGACACAGAGTGTATTGAGTTCTGCAGCAAAGCAGGCGCATGATGCAGTTTTCCTTCAGGCAAGGCTAGATAAGGAACTTCACGTAAGAAAAGTCAGCAGGAGCTACAACTACGACCTGATTGATCCATCTATTGATCTGTTTGGAATAAAAACCTGAATTTAAAAAACAAAAACAGTAAAGCAGTATCTATGAGCACAGATCTTACACTTTTTATCCTGCAGTAAAAATGTTTATAGATATTGATTCCAACGCCCTGTTTAAAGCAGAGCCCAGATGGAATGCATCATATAAACATGATGAGTTCATGTAAACACTTCTAAGTGATGGAGGCCCTTATTTTCTGCAAACATGCATTATGAAATTCAGCACATGAAAACATGATGTTAGGATATAAAGTAATGTCATTCAAAGTGGCAGTAGTGTACAAATAAGCATGCATGTGGGCTATAAACAGAATATGAATGGACTTATTGGTGTTAGTGTTATTATAAATAAAAGAAAAGGTTTTGGAGGAGTTCAGTCATGAGTTGAAATGTCAGGAAACCCCTTAAACCGTGACAGAGATCTTTCTTTTTGTCAGCCTGATTCCACTTTGTGTGTCCTTACCTCCGTCTCCCATGGACAGTCTCTTCACAACCAGAGCTGGGTAGGTCAGCTCACTCTCAGTGATGTTACTCGTGTCTGCAGAGCAGAAGTTGAGGTTGTAGGAGACGGTGCTGCGACTCGGAGTGAAGGTACGAAACAAAGGCGGGCTCCTGTTTGGCCTCTGGCTCTCTGACTGATCTCCTCGTGTGAATGTAAAGTAAGAGGAGTCCTTGGACTGGCCTGTGGGCGTTGAGCAGTACCTCTGCCATGTCTTAGTGTGTCTTACATCACTCCCATCAGCACCTCTCCTCTCCCCCAGAGTGCTAGTGATGGTGTATGTGATGTTAGTTGAAGGGGTGCATGCAGGAGTGGACGGGGTGGACAGAGGGACAGAAGGACCCAAGCTGTTCCTCTGTGATGCTGCAGAGCTCGGCATCCCCATCCCTCTCCCTTTCTCCTTCCCGCCCCTCCCCTGGTCTTTGGTGAGGGCCCCTTTCTTCAGGATGGCTTCCAGCTCGTGCCTCAGGCCGCACTGGGGGCTGTCGTAGCTGCTGGATGAAAGTTTGGGGATCTGGAAAGGCGAGTTGGGTTCGCGGTCACCGCGCCACTGAATGGTCTGCAGTTTGCGACAGATGCTGTCCACGGGGTTGTGACGACGTGAAGGCTGAGGTGTGAAGTAGTCCATGCTGCTGCTGCTGCTGATGCTGCTGGTAGTGCTGCAGTACTGGTTTTCTGGCTGGAGGAGAGGCTGAAATCTAAAGAAGCAGAAATGTGGAGGAACTCAGTTACATAAAAACATAGAACATGAGTGTTAGTCTGCTGAAAAAGAGAGAGAAATCAGACGTAGAAAGTGTCAGAGAGAATAACTGGGGACCTTTTTCAACCAACATGATGAGAGAACATAAAGGAAGTTATTCCTCCCTTGATAAACCTAATTAGGGACCAGAATCATGAGGAGTAACCGTGCGTAATGCAGAGCATTTCTTGCTTTTCCACTGCGAGACTGTGAACGCCTCGTCTGCATAAGCTACAGGTGTGCACACAAGCACGAGGAATTCTGAGGTTTTTGACGATTAACACATAAAAGCATTGATTTCAAATGTGATCATGCTTTTCCTAATACGACGTTTCAGGTGGTAAATTAGACGAAAAAACAATAATAAATCCAAAGTAACTGAAGAAGGTGCGATTCTAAATATTCTTAATGCCAATAAACAAGTTTTTTTAATTAAAACATCAAATTAATCAAATTAAGTTGGTTAAAAACGCGTCCCAAAATGCTCCAACCACACTGCGCATATATTTAAATACCTTTCGACCGCGTGTCAAGCGTACTAACACACAAACATGTGCATTTGACCACACACCTCCCGTGTGACTCACTGAAATAACACAAAACATCACATAACGTGTGTGTTTTTTTCTGGTACCTTATTAATCTTGCGTAAGAGAAAATAATCCACCAAGGAAAATGTTTGTCCAACTGTCCAAAGACGCACAAAGGGAGCACGCGCACAGGTAGTACAAATGTCAGCACTCGAGACAAGAAAGAGTTAAAACCTCAGTGGGTGTTCCTGATTCAACAACAAAAAAAATGAATCAGCACCCCTCCCTGTGGCTAAACGGGGACATGGCACCCAATGACACAGGATATGGTACACATATACACACATTTATGTCTATGGGCAGATATTATTTTTTGTTCATAAACATATTTAGCCGGTATTACACTAATTTTAAATGTTCCTCCACAAAATGTATATTCGATTAATTCAATTACAATAAATAAAGAAGATTATTTTATTAAAATTGCACATAAATAATAATAATAAATAATATTAAATGGAATAAAAACATCTAATAAAGCAAAGAACATAAGTAAATAAAAAAGATTATTTCAATAAAATTGTAAATAAATAGAAAAAAACAACTCAATTAAATGAAATTATCTGAAAACTTAGAAAGTAAATTTGACAGAAATGACTGATTTTTGGTGTCACTGTATCACTTTAATGGGACTGGTTTCAACCCAGCATTCATTAAGCGGTTTAGCAGGAGGAAGTCGGCGATTCACAGACTTTCTTTTCCAGCTTATCATCAGCACGTTTCTCCTGCTTTGAAGCTTTGAAGGTAAGGAATGCAACTGTAGTGACTGTGAGACATGGGTTTTGTGGATGAATATGTGTCACGCAGGTTGTGCTTTCATAACAAGAGCTTGTACTAAAAACAGACCTAAATCCATGAGTAGGATGATCACATTGGCTTAAAGGCACGTCTCTGTTTACCTGCAATTTAAAACATGTTCAAATTTGCAGTATGAAAATGTTTCTCCTTCTTTAACAGCATGCTCATGCTAACATGCCACACATCTGTGTACAGGTCTTTTTTTTGCAGAGAAGCAGCACCTGTCCACTGCCTCAATGACTGACAGCCACAATGCAAGCTTCAAGGTAAGGAAACAAACTGTTACCCTCAGTAAGTGCTCCAGGTGTAACATCTTGATGACTCCCTGGATCCTCCACATTTAAAAATCCCCCCTCACAGTAGACAATGCTGCACAGCCGCCCGTCCTCATGTTGCCAAGAGCCGGAGCTGAAAAGGCCTCAAGAGCCCAATGTTCTTATTGTGACGTGTAAATCCACTTAAGTAATCCTTGATATAGCTCTCAATTCCATCTCAAACAGAATGATAATTACTCCATTGTTTTGAGAGGGATGGGGGGGAAGGGAAGCATCGTCCATTTGTCCTCCTCTTCCTCCTGTGCAGCCTGCTCAGCAGAATCCACTTTCCCAGCTCACGCTAAGTAGCTGGAGCTTTGCTTGTTTTCTGACCCTGAGCAGCAGGCTCAGGTAGCGATTAAGGGTGGACATGTGCAGACGCACAGACACCTTTACTCAGACACACACTCAGGAGGATGAGTGGCTTTAGCATGGAGCTGTTTGCAAACTTTAACCTCCATTGATAGAGATAGAAAAACTGTCATTTCACTGTTGTGTGGATGCCTGAATATCTCTCTTACCTCCTTAAACCTAAGTCAAGTCGGTTAGACAGATTTGCAGTTTTAAATATGCTCTGTATGAATGTAGTGGACTTCTCTTTGGTGTTGACATTGGTAGTGTTGGATCAGAGTTCCTGCTCCCTCTTTCCTGCCTACAGACCCTGGAGCCACATTTATAAAAACATAATCACTAGCTGGACTGTGTGTGAACTGAAAGATGCAGATAACACAGATTATGTCTCTGTCACTATTCCAATGTGAAGAACAACCAGCTGTCTAAATATGTTAAATATAATATTAAGATAGCAGCTGGGATTGTCTTAAAAAATAGACAATAAAAGTGCTTATTTGTGTATTGTGCATGTATATTTGCTGGAACACTGAACAGTTCTCTGCTTGGTTTTGTTGCTAGCATGGATGCTCACCTTTTCCCAGTACCTGTAATCTGGGATTATGTACAGGCACCTGAAGGGAGAGATAACAGGAGACTCTAATCCCACAGATAACGACTGTAACTGTCCAGAGAGAGGTGTTCCTTTAAAAGAAGCATGACATAATTCAGTCTGGGACAGCAGACCCAACTGTTGTCCTCAACTCTTACACATCACACTTTCAGCCTGCTGTTTCATCACCGGATGATTCTTTGGTTTGACCTCTGACCTCTAAATAGGATACAGTATATTAACTGCAATGTAGATAAATGAAGCATCGCTATTATTGATTGTAGTCTTGGTCTTATTGATGCAACAATGTCATATAAGGTGAACTTTCATGTTTGAATCATATTCTAACACTGGTGATGTTTCAGCTCTCCCTGCTGGCCTGTCTGGAGCATGACAGTCAAATTCGATAGATCATTAATTCCTGCATCTACATTGTCTTGTTTAAATTTAACCAGGCAGCTGACCTTGTTATCCAGCTGTCTTCTGCTCCAAAACACAAACCCAACGTGGTTAACTTTGGCTCCGTTTTTACGGATCACATGCTGACCGTAGAGTGGAGTGTGGCTGAGGGATGGAAGGCGCCGCTCATCAGGCCCTTTGGGAACCTGTCACTCCACCCAGCCTGTTCAGCACTACACTATGGCATTCAGGTACAATGATCACTTTTATTTGCTAACTTGACTTAGCTAAAAATTATGTTGATTATGAGTTTATAGAAGCCTAGTCAGGATAATCCTTTATTTAAAAAAAGAACTTAGAAATCTGGATATACAGATATTGATCTAATCAGAGTCTAGTAATCCAGTAAGATAAAAATATAAAATGATAAAAGATATTTTAGTAGTATTTGCTTCCAATATTTTCTCATTTTTTTCACCAGCTCTTTGAAGGCTTGAAGGTGTACCGCGGGGTCGACAACTGCCTTCGTCTCTTCAGACCGATGCTTAACATGAACCGTATGGCCAATTCTGCTAAAAGAGCTTGCCTACCTGTAAGATGGACCTGAAGGAGTAAATGACTCAAATGAATCATGGATAGTCTGTAATGAAGTGTTAAGTTGCCGTCTCCTTCCTCCAGGCCTTTGATCAGTCAGAGCTGCTGGAGTGCATCAGGAGGCTGGTAGAGGTTGACCAGGACTGGGTTCCACTTTCAGACTCAGGCAGTCTGTACATCAGGCCAACATTTATCAGCACTGAGGTGAGGAGGACGGTAAAGTTGTGTGATCACAGAAGAGATAAAATGTAACATGTAATGTGTTAATGCGTCCATTTCAGGCCTCTCTGGGTGTAAAGAAGCCTACCAGTGCCTTGCTGTATGTAATAATGTGTCAAGCTGGCTCTTACTTCCACACTGAGGCAGGAGCCCTGACACTATGGGCCGACCCAAAGTACACACGGGCCTGGAAAGGAGGAACCGGAGACTGCAAGATGGGAGGGTAGGTGTGATCATAGTGTGAGAGATAAACACTGAACGTGTAGCACATGTTTCTCTGAATTTTTGAAGGAACTATGGCTGCTCCCTGCTAGCCCAGTACGAAGCAGGGGATTATGGGTGTCAGCAGGTGCTATGGCTTTATGGTGAGGAACATCAGATCACTGAGGCAGGAACCATGAACATCTTCCTGCACTGGACCAATGAGGATGGAGGTTAGTGAAATATAATGCAGTGCAAATCTGACCTCTACTGGCAGAATGGCTTCATTACATATTTAAAACTTGACATGTTTTTTTCTCTAACAAATGTTGCTTTTCCCTTTTTTTGTCTAAAAATATGTTGTTTTAATAGAGGAGGAGCTTGCAACTCCACCTCTGGATGGCATCATCCTCCCAGGTGTTACTCGCCAGAGCATCCTGGAGCTAACCAGGAAATGGGTACACACGCACTGTTTAGCTGCATACTTGAATTTTACTAAACACTGTACAATTTCAACATCTGTTTTGTATTTTGAAGGGTGAGTTTCAAGTGACAGAGTGCCACCTCACCATGACCCAGCTATGCTGTGCTCTGAAACAGCAGAGGGTTAAAGAGATGTTTGGTTCGGGCACTGCTTGCATGATCTGCCCCATAGGACACATTGTCTACCAGGGAGAGGTAAGAGTACACAAACACGCTTTGTGTACAGAAAATGATTCTTATTCTGTAGAAAACACAATATTATGTCTTTCAAGATGACACACTTAACTGAAAATCCAGTAATATTTATATTTATATTTTGCAGTAAATGATGTTAGGCTCTTGAGATAAAGCTGTTATATATTTTTTTGGGAAAAAGATGTCTCCATTAATATACAGCCCAGTTCAGTTTCCAACTATTAAATGAACAGATCAAAGCTATTCTCATGTTGTTAATATAAATATTAGCTTAAGGCTGGAAACAGGAAGACACACAGCCGTTAGTATCAAATGCATCTGCACCTTCAACAAATAAGGAGTCCTGTGAAACAGTGTTTCACAGGACTCCTTATTTGTACTAACTGGATCTGTTAGTTCAAATAGCATAGGGTCCCTGTAGGAGCTGCGAGTAAGTAGTCAAACTGGACACCTGGAATAGAATTCCTGTTTCCAAACCTCTACAATGGGGTCATGAATGCAATGTTAGCATGACTGATAGAGCCACAATAGCTTAATTGAGAATATACCCAAGTTAATGCCTCCACCCATTTTGTAAAGATATCTCACTTACAGGTGCTGCCATGTTAGAAAAAGCACAGTAATGGATGAGAGGTTAAACCTCTAACATCCACTAACATAGAGGCAGTTTATAACCTATAGTGCAGCCACTATTTGTGCCTCACTGTCATGTCATCAATCTTTATATACAGTTCATGATATGAAAAATGAACACTTTATTACAAAGTTGGCCAAAAAACAATATTGATTTAATTATGGAGGCTATTAACCTCTGGGAGGTTCTTTCCCAGCTCCCTTTCTTCCAATAGTGAGGTGTGTTTAATTTAATATTCACCATATTCTCATGTCTTATAATTTATTTGTTCATTTACTGACTCACATTGTTGCGTTACAGAACTTGCATGTACCTTATCAGGATAAACACTCACAGCTGACTTCACGGATCGCAAAGGAGCTGTCAGACATACAGGTTGGTGGATGAATACACACACACACACACACACACACACACACACACACTCCCCACAGATGCTTCCCCTATAGCTAAGTAACAGCTGGTTGAACATCTGCTTTCTTTACCCTCATGTCACCCTCAGGATCCTGATTCATGTTTTAATAGGTTGCTTTAAAAAAAAAGAAGTGATCTGCACAACGCATCCTAGAAAATAAAAGCAGATAGATTAGCTGGGTGGAATGGGAACGCTGCACAGTGAATGAGAAAATAATAATAATTAAAAAAAATGGAAATAATACATATGGTTCATAATAGCCCTTATTTACAAAAAACAAATATAATCATATCATTATTTGGCCTCTCCATAACTGTTATCTGAAAGTTATTATGTAACTTTAAACAAGATAAAATGATTAAGTTGTTGTTTTTTAAACAAACCCTCACTGGTGCTTATTTATCATACAGCCACTTCTCCTGTGCATATAATTGAAATATCTTATTAGCTAATGACTGTAATATTGTACATGGCCTACAAACATGTCACATTCACAGCCTACACAACACTGCAGGTTTAAATAAATTCATAATGTTCTTTGCTGAAGGCTTTATTTGTGTTAATGAGTGCATGAGTTGTGCATTGCTGAGTTTTGTGTTATTGTATCGTGCAATGAGCCTATTAGTATGAATGAATCATTTTCTCACTTACACTGTGTTATATGGTTAATGTACACATTATTGTCGTTGGCCCTATTTACTCTATTGTCAGACCACTGAATGGACCTTATCCGTGTGATGGTTATCTGTATAGTATAGGGCCCAGTATTTGCTATGTATGCAATGTTACCGTCTGTTCTGATGGGTGATACAAAATGAGTGCATTATACGACTCATCACCATGAGTACCCGAGAAAATGGTTTGTCCTTCAACACTACAAACCATGAATGCTATGATGAAGTGTCAGTGCATAAGTGACATTTCTACATGTTTCCTGTAAAAGCAGGTAGCTCGGAGTTGTCGGTCTGGGCTGCTCAGACATATTATGTTGCAATGATGCCATGTTTTAAAACATTTGGGGCTTTGCGGTTGTTCTTATAAGACTCTCCACTGTCTTGGTTTTTTTTGTGTCAGATATGATCCGTTTTGACAAATTTACAGCGTGTGGCTCCTGTAAAGACTAATAAAACATAATCATTCATTTAAACAGCACTGGATGCAAGGAGCAGATTTAGTTCTTGGACTCCTAAATGTCCTCTAAACAGTGTTTAGTTAATGCAGTTTATCTCCTCACCTAGTCCTTTGCTTTGTCTCTCTTGTCTGCTTGCTGTTTGTGTTTGTGTTTTTTTTTGGTCAGTGTGGGTCAGGCAATTATCATATCTAGCTTCATCATCATCCCAACATTGCATACATGATGAATGTGTTGCCTGCATCTTAATATGCTCCAACACTGAGAGAGAGAGAGAGAGAGAGAGAGAAAGTTGCTGCAGTGTTGGGAGACTTGGAGATAGGGGCAAGACAAACTCCTGGATTCTCTCATTAAGCTTGTTGTAATTGCACAAACCCAATTATTGCCTCAGCCTTTTGTGATCTTCAAAGCCAAGATGCTGCAAATGAAGCATTGAACAAGTGGGAGAAGTGGAGTAGGAGGAGGAAGAGGAGGAGGAGGAAGATTTGGAGGGGGGGTGGGGGGTGGCGAAGCTTAATGAACAATAAAATCGACAAAACGCTGGAAAACGCTGCTCTCCTTCCACAGAGCTGTTAAATCTGTTGACATTTCATTTGGAGGGAAGCAGTACAGTGTTACCCCCCCCCCCCCCCCCCACACACACACACACTTCCCTTCTTGAAGACAACATTGTGCAACAAACAAACGAGTGGTCTGAGGCAGCAGATGAAAGATGGGTTTACTAAGTCGCCCTGCTGTTCCTCTTTCAAGTTAATTAGAAATCACATTCTTTTGTTTCCCCTTCGCAGGCGTTTATTTACTTTCTCACTTCGTCCATTAGAACAAATTTGCAACATGAGACACAAATAATTGGATTTGTCTCTGCGGCTGTCACGGATTGGGGAACATTTTGTTTTGATTTTTATTATAGTTCCTTTTCCTCTGTTGTGCTGTGTTCTGTTAGTGGCTGAGTTTGCAGATTTGCTTACGGATATTTGAGTTCATTTTTTGATTTGTGTTTTGCTCGCAATTAAGCCGAGGCAGGCGGAGAGAGGAGTTTAGTGCTTAGTGACAGGGGGATTTTTTTTTTTTTACTGCCTGGGAAGAAAGTTTTGTCATCTAACCTTTCTTTCACTTCTGTTTTCTTACAGTATGGCCGCACACCGAGCAACTGGACATTCCTGGTGTAGCAGTGATGAAGGAGCTTGATCTGACCTGTGTGTGTATGTGTGCATGTGTGTGTGTGTGTGTGTGTGTGTGTGTGTGTGTGTGTGTGTGTGTTTACTACAACACCCACTGTACAGTACCAAAGAAACAATGCATGTGCAATATCTCAAATCCAGCTGCAATATGCTGGAGAACTAAAGTTGTACCCAAAGTGTCACAACACTTTACCTCCTTTTAAACTTAAATTAATGACTGTCCAAAGTAATTAACAAAAGTAGGCTAATGTCTCATGCAACACTGCACAATAACTTACATTAACATAGCCACTGTGATGTGTTCTGCTGCCTCTCGCCCCCTTTTAACGAGAAGCAGGACAGAAGTTTGATTCACCATGAAAAGGAACATGTGTAAGGTATTTCACAAGTTTCAAATTACTTATGTAAGAATTACAAAGTACTTACGAGGGGGGGGGGGGCTGTGAGTCCGCTATGAGAAGATGAATTCTAAAAATTACAGCTTTGAAAGGAGAGTTGGTGTGAGCGAGTGCAGTGCATGGTCAGGGTCTAAAAAGGCCTTCGTTGAAGGTGAAGGTAGTGTCAGTTATTGTAGTCTGATAGATGTCATAAGATTACTTCAGTCACTCTTGGGAGTCGGAGTCATTACCATGGTAACCAAGGCCAAACTCAACCTCATGTTTGATTGTCAGGGTCCCTCTGTGTTATACATAGGACAAATAAATAGGTCCAGCCTCTTGAATTTTTGCTGCACTACTCTGGTCTCAGTTAAGACCTTTTATACAGTTGCCTAGAGTGATATAGTTTCATTTTAAGGCCAATATCTTGCCAGTAATATCTTATAATATCATTTACAATATCTGATCAGGCAGTGTCAGAATGTATTAGCAGGGACAGCTTGGTGAAATGTAAAGCCCATATGTTTGATGTATGAAGCCATGCATATAACATGAAATCACGTATATTGTGTTAAGAAATGAGAGTGAAATAAGTCTATAAAATGATGGACTATGGACAAGAAATTATACTCCTCTTTTTTGTTTTGCACTCAACTTTATAAATGACTTATTCCTTGACTAAAATTGCACAAGTTTGTTTGTTGCTTTTAGATGAAGAAAAAATAACCAAAAAGGCATTTAGTCATGCCTACATGGTGCCTACTGGAGCTCTTTAGATGATGAGGTACTGGATGTTGTTAATGTTGGTGTGAAATGATCAATAGTCTGTATCGGAAATAGTGCAGTTTTACTAAATTCTAGACAAGTGAAAGTCAAGTGGACCTCTGGAGCAGAAGCCCAGAATCCTCTCAGGAGTCAGAGCCAGGCCCCTTAGAAACACTTCCACCATCCTTAATGATGCTGTGAAGAGCACACATTTTACTGTCCCACACACACACACACACGTAGAGAACCTGGAAGTGAACCAACGCCATCAGCATAATGGAGTCATAACAGAAAACCATCAAAGTGAAGAACACTTGACTGCACGCGTGCACACACACACACTCCAGGATACACAGTTAAAAAAAGAAAATCAGGAGGTAAACTGTGTCCATTCATTAATCTCATCTGTATGTCTGCACCTCCATGGACCTGTGTGTGTGGTGTACTGTATGATTTTTGGCTCTTTGTGAAGACAGCTCATTTTGGCAGCAGCTCCTTTACTCGTATGCGGTGGCACAGCTGGTGTAGAGCCTACCATGTGTGCATGTATACACACACACACACAACACCGACATCAAAAACGCCAAGCACCATCTACAGCCTTCTTAATGTAGGCCACAGCACATTTTTCTCTGTCTTATTTCTTTTCCTTTTTTATTGCTTCCCTTGCAATTAAATGGCCATAACAATTAGTTCACTAATTATTCGTTATAAATAAATAGGCTACACTTCATTACTTGCAAAATATCAACTAGACAGGTGCGTGATTGTACACCACAGGAGCACTAGGTGGCAAATCTGTCATTAAAATTTACTTTGGGTTGACAAGTGTTGATTGGAGCTTGAAGTGGCTGTAAGGTGAACAGTTAAGAACTATGATCTTGTTGTGAGAGAAAAAAGAAAAACAAAGCAAATATATTGTGTTTTCCCTTTAGCAGTGAGCACTTAAAGTGTTGCGTTGCCATCACCTTACGAGCTGACATGACGAGTGTCATTATGAGATGTTATGTACATCATATCAATCTTCTCAGCTCAATTCATTGAGGTTTATGATTGGCGTTAAGAGTTCAGATGTGTTGCCAGAGTGTCTCCCTCTCCATTTCTCTCAGCTCCTGGTACTTTCCCCTCAAGCTCCTTTGTTTCTTCTACCCTCTCTCCCTCTCTCTCTCTCTCTCTCTCTCTCTCTCAGAGAGCAGGGACCCCGGCAGGCCGCTCACATTCAGCCTGGAGACCGCGATGATGTTTTAATTGTCACTTCTTGTTAAGGCAGCAGTGACATTCACGCGGGGACAGAGGGGAGGCGGTCGGAGTAATCAGAGGAAATGGAGAGAGAGAGAGGAAGAGAGAAAGACAGAGAGAGAGATGGCACCCATTCAACTACTAAGAGTGGTATTTGGCTCTGAGCAGTCTCTCTTCCCTCTCTCTCACCCCGCCGGGGCATGATCTGATTTGACAAGCGCAACGCTGTCATCTTGAGTTTGTCCAATTTGAAATTCTAATTAATGAACTCGGCGCCACTTTGTGTTTTTGTCGTGGTTGTTGTGTTCTTCATCTTCCTCTCCTTCCTCTTCGCAGGCCAGTTTGTCTTCTATTTGTCTTTTGCGTAACCTTCCTCCTTTCCTTCCCTCACTCCTCCAGCCTTCGGTGTGACTGTGCCACCCGGTCTAAGAGCTCTGGGTGAGATTCCGGTCTCTCACACCATAGCAGATGATATCAGTGGTTTTGGGTCACCAATTAGAATAACACCCTGTGTATGTGTGTGAGTAGTGCATTTGTTTGTCTCCCTTCTACTCTCAGAATTCTAATGAGGCAGCCAAAACAGGAGAAATGGCTGCTTATCAGTGGCGCTAAAGGGCAGACAGAGTGGTCACTCTGTTTCCAGAGCTTCACACATTTACTGTATACTTAAAATGCAGGAAAAATCTATATATAATTTAACACACTTCACTTTGCATCTCTGAGGTTAAATGCAAACATCTTGAGTGTGAATCAATGTACTTCCAGCACATCTATCACCTCTTAGCAGTTTTGGTCCAGACCTTAGAGTCATCAATAGCTATTTCTAACAAAAATGTCTTTAATGTAAGAATCGAAGGTCACATGGGTGCCCCCTATTGAAACAAAACAGGCAGTCACTATGCTGAGGCATTACAATAAAGCTAAAGCAGAAGTTGGGCCTTCACAAACCCCTGTGATCACTTTCACTTTGTGGTAAACTTGTATATTTTATCAACCTAGTCTTATTTTATAAGATGCAGTTCTAGCACTGAACCACACTCAATGGTAGAGATAGACCTATCTTCACATTGTTTTAACTCACAATACATTGTGTTGCATAGACTGTCGACCTGTCTTGGTATTAACTCATCAAGATCTCTCTATCAACAAACCATATGACCACAGAGTCAGAAAACTACCCAGCCATTTGATGGTTTAAACACAAATTTGTTGCGTTTCCCTGTAACTCTGTGCACATATGTCTGAAAGTGAAGTGATGCGGGGAAGAAAAGGAAGTCTGGTGTTTTTCTCCACCAGCTGGTGGTGCTCTCCGCCTACAAACCCCCCTCAAACCTCGCCGCGGCTCTCTGCTTCACAGAAGGGAATAAAAAGGGAGAGGGAGTGAGTTTTTGGAGGCCTGCCAATCATGATGAAAAACCACTGCAGAACTAATCTATTTCCATGCCCATCTTAATCCATGAACACAACGATGGCATCATTTAATCACAAAATCATCATCACCATCATCACTATCACCATCATCCTCTTCCTCCTCCTCTTCACTGCTCCCCCTCCCCCTCCGCTGCATTAATAAAAGATGTTTTTTTTTGTAAATAAGAGCTTGTGATTAAGAGCAGATTAGCGCGCCTTCAGACGGACAGACAGACCGTGATGGGTTTTGTTAACACGAGAGTAACACTGGGTGTCAGTTGTGTGCGTCTGACATTACATCAGCGTTATCCTCCTGCCGCTCATGTTATCGCTCTTGGCTTAGAGTTTTAGGGGACTTTTTAACAGCAGCGCTGCTTAAGAGCTTAGAGTAAATGGATGGATGGGTAGATGGATGGATGAAGATCAGGCACACACACACACACACACACACACACACCCACATACACACAGAGAGATCAGTGTCACTCACACAGCTTCAGCGCCAAAGCCTGATTTGCTTTGTGGTAAAAAAGCTGTTTTATTTCTCACCAGTGTTGTAATGGAGATGCTCCACTGTCATGCAGCACTTGTACTGAACAGGAGAAAAACAGAGATTTTGCTGCTGCTCAGGTTTTCACTTCATTCTGCCCCGAACATCCGATGCTCTTACAGCCTGCATCTGTGAAGGCCACATAACTAGACTCTGAATGCAGGATTGTGCAAGAGTTTCAGATGTTTCACTCCTATCAGGTTGGCATCTGACTGGACCAAACTTCAGACACACACACAGAAATGTGACGGAAGCACAGAAGCTTAGAAGAAATGTGATATGTTTTCTAAGGAACAGATCAAATGCCAAATATATAAAAAATTTGCATTAAAGCATCCTCAAACAAGATGCTCAGTAGCTATAGTGCATGCACAGAATTTACACTGTACTCAATGTAGAGCATATAATGTTACAAAATACATAATATAATGTGCATGAAATTTTTGCACTGTATTGATTTTTTTAAATGTATTTTTATTGCAATTGCGTAGCTAACTTTACAAACTATATAAAAATTAGATACATAGTTATATAAATCTATATTTTTACAGGAGAACAGCACTGGTAAAAACAAAATGTGTGTAAATGGCAGGTAAATATATACAACGACTCTTAAAAACATCAGAACCAACAAAGCTATGCTTACTGTCTGCATTATTTTGTCAGTTATTACCAGATTGTGTAGAAAGGTATGGTGTATGTTTTGTGTTTCAGAGTTGAGAGAGGCTGCGGGCAGTTCCCTTGTGTAATACTACATTAAACCACCAGATGGCCAAGTGAATCAACGCAGCATCTACTCAGCATGGTATAGAATACATCCAACAACCTACCTGCATGATAGCTGTTATGGGACCAGGCTTGTGTTCCTTCATATTGTCGGATGAGGTTAACAGTATGCTAGAAATCACCTCAAAATGCCAGTGTTCCATGCTCAGTGAAAAACAAACCCTTTGCCAACCAGTCCTCCCATCTGTCCAGCACCCCCCTGCACAGCAATATGGACTCTTGGTGGAGTGTTGGATCAACCTCTGTATGTAATTCTGATTTTAATTACTGAACCAGATTTTTTTTTTCTCATAAAACTGTGTGAAATATTGTCTCTAAAATGCAATGTTGTTAATATATTCTATAAAACTTTCATTGCAATTCATGAATAGTATTAAAGTCTGTATGTTTGTGCTTTCTTCCAGCCAGTCAGTGTGGGTGAAGCATGTTCTTTATACGCAGGTGGGCACATTTTGCCTTGGAATGCAGGACACCTACTTATTATTCAGTGAATATTGGTGTATATATAAATGTGTGTGTGTGTGTATCAAATGGAGACGTTCGGTCCTGACGGTGAGTAATGTTCTCCGGGCCTGGCGGCTGGCACAGCTCTCTCTCCCTGCAGGTGGAAGTGAGTCACACACACACACACGCACACAAACACACACACTCTCTGTCACATACACATATGCAGTGCCACCCATTTCATACTGACCACCTCAGTTGTGCCAGCCAACCATGGCAGCCAACTGGCCAATGAACAACTGTCTGTCTGTCTGTCTGCCTGTCTGTGGAGCAACAGCACATACCACCACTGCAGCAAGAGTGAGGTTCTGCCTCTCTCTGGATCTGCTTGTCCCCTCTCACACTCGCACGCACACACACACACACACACACACACAGTCATTCTCTCTCATTACTCATACAAGTCTGACACATCCCTGTCAAATGCCAACTCATATTAAGGTGGAGAGAAGGTACCTTTCTCTCTGCTCTGTTTATTTTGCCTCTTTGCTTTTCCTTTTTTTCTGCTCAAACATTCATATCTGAGCTGCTTTACTGTATTAAGAATAAATATAAACAGTATTAAATCAAGGAAATAACAGTGCCAGGCCGTAACACAGCAGTGTATCATAAAAAGCCAGAAGTCACTCTGATGGTGATATTTTAATGAAAACCCAGATTTTCATTGACCTTTTATTTTCCACCATGTCAAGTTAAGAGTGCGAACCAGTAAACATGGTGATAATAAAACACCTAAAAAGAAAAAAAAAAACGCATGCAGAAAAAAAGGCAAGTTTCTACCTTCATTTAATTGGTTTCCTCTTTACAGGCATCACAAATCATCATAGTAAATGACCACAGCATAACACTTAACTGATGGGTCTATCCATCAGCTGTAAGTCATGGATTTATAATAAACTGTGTGTGTCTGTGTGTTTTAGTGTGGTAAGTGCCTATGTGTGTATGTGTGTGATACCCTTTTCCATCATTTGCTAATCAGATATCATAATTTGCTCCAGCAGAATATTGAAATATGTCTGCCGGTATTTGTATCACTCCATCATGGTTGAGTAAATGACGATGTGACAGGCATGAATAACCCACCAGACGTGATGTGACACTGTGTGTGTGTGCCTCTGTGTGTGTGTATTTAAGTGTGTTTTAATGATGTTCTGTGGAATCTGCGATGTATGGTTGCCTCTGAGCGCGGATAAAACAGTTAAACACAGTAATTGCCATTTACTCTCAGCTGTGCTTGTGTTCCCATGGGAGAGCACGGCACTCAACGGGTACCACACACACAGACACACACATACACACATCTTTCTTCGCTTCTATCTTATAGCACCTTATTCTGTATGATATTCTGTAAAATATTTGCTGCTGCCATCCAGGTTCATCAATATTACATAGAGCCCTGGGGCAGATTAGGATGGTTTACTCGTCACTCAGGAGATGTGCTTTCATCCCCCCAAATCATTTATAAATATTCACATTATTGACTTTTGTTGTGTATTAAAAAGCAGTTAAAGTTTACACAATCGGTGCATGTGTGACTGAGAGAGGTGTGTTTCCTGATGTATAAATTAAAAGCGCATAACCTCCCCTCCAGGTCACTGAAACAACAAAGCAGTCACCCGCCTGCCAGGAATGAATGTGGGGTGCAGAGAGGGACATAAATGACCCATTGTTAATGTATGTGTGTGTGTGTGTGTGTTCCTTCTTGCCACGTCTAAACGTGCAAACAAATGTATGATCATTTACATGTCTACACAAAAGTGTGTGTGGATGAACACATATTTTTTTGTTTTAGTGTGTGTGTGTGTGTGGATTGGTTCTCTCCATGTGTGTGATTAGGTGATCACTGCTTTATATTCTCCACAGAGGAATAAAAAGTAGAGTATTTCGCCTGAAAAAACAAGTGCACAAAGAGTCCTTTGACATGCAGTCTGTGCATGTGTGTGTGTTTGGGCAAAGGGGGGTTGGCAGTGCAGGTCTTGGACCCTCTGAACTCCCTTCAGCTGTGACCCACTGCTAGCGAAGCTTGACAATACCTTGTATGTGTGTGTAAAGATAACATTACTCAGCCTGTCCTGGACAGAGTCAAAAGCAAAGCAAAAGACTTTCACACCAACATGCATTTAATGACACATTTACACTTGTAATTGGATGTTTTATGTGTGTGTGTGTGTGTGTGTGTGTGTGTAGATTCTGATCAACAGTTTTTTTGGGCATTCTATGAAGCAATCCATAGTCCAGATTTTCTGTGAAAGAATATGCTGTACATATGTAAAACACTATCTGTGTGGATTATTGAACAGTCAGACATTTGAAGAGTCCAAAACAGAGAAGAAGAGTATTAAAATGATGTGTGTAAATCAAACATAACACATATTTCACTTGTTAAATGATAATGTTGTCCAGCCATCTTGGTAAATGCCCGTATTTAAGTTTGTATGTTTCTATGTCCTGTGTGTGTGTGTGTTAGGTTTGTTTCTATGTTGATTGGCGACCTGTCCAGATTGTTGTACCCCTTGTTCATTGACAGCTGCAGGAAAGAGCAGGTTAAGAAAATGGATGGAACTATAATTATAATGTTCATAGGTCATAATGATCAGACAAATCTGATGCAGAGTGCTTAAAATGTTCAGTGACTTGAAGTGCTGTGAGTGTAGACTGTAAATAAAGATTGACAAACCTTCTGTTTCATCACTGAAGAGCCGTTGAAGGTAGGGTAGGAGATTTCATTCTGATGCGCTTTTTGTTAAATTCGTGTAACTTCTCTTTACAAACAGATAGCAACCAATTAGTTCGGCAGTTTCGCATTAAAACGAAGAATATGAATCATCTGTGGAAGCTATAAAAAGCTAAAAACATCAGCCAATCCTACGGGTGGACCCTGCGTGGAGTATTGGCTGGTTGTCAATCTCTTCATGCTCTGCGTGCACCAGAGAGGTACGTGCATGATGGCCGAAGTCACAGACCACAGCTCGTCTTCAGGTAATGCGCGTCCATGTGATTGGAGGCGTGGCTTCGGGGTGAGCTCTGAGAGTTCTGAGTTTTCAAAATCTCCTACCCTACCTTTAAGATTGAAGCTGAAATGAAAAGGGCATTGTGTTAACAGGTTGGTCTGGTGTGGAACGTGTTTTGGCCATTAAAACCTTCAGTTGCACCAACTATGCAATTACAGTAACAGGTCTGTGTGTACATCCCGTTCTTGGTTAAAATGTATGGATGAGAGCTCTTATGTAGACACATGTTTTTCTCCTCTGTTCTAATTTTTTTCTCTCCTTCTCTACCCGTGCTGTTAGGGTATAATACCATGTTGCACCGGTGTCACCAAGTGTTAATACCTAAGCTGTCATCACAAAAAATCCTACGTCTCCTGCCCGGGCCCCTCTCCACCCCTACTCACATCAAAGGATACTGCACCTCCATCCCTCCACCCTACTTCTGATAAAGATAACTATTAGTAAAAAAGGCTGACGCATAGACTGACAAACAGACAGTTATATAGATAGATGCCTTCCATTTTCCCCGGAGATCAAGCCGTACCACACACAGACAGTCACACAGGGGGATTATTTGGGAAAATTCCAGGGCATTTGTTCCAGAGTGGCACCGCGGGCCTCTGAACACCGACGATTCAGCTAATGTCACTGTGTGAAACCATCAATCTGTCAACAAAACCCTACTTTGTAGGTCAAAAGGCTTTCAGCGTTAAAGCAAAAGACAGAAAAAAAATACAACGGCTCCACATTTCTTCAATGAGTAAGAGAAAGAGGCCTCGAGTGAGAGTGAAAAGAGAAAATTGTTACCATTACCTTGGAAAGGCAAAGAAAGTACAGAGTAGAAAAACAAAATCTAGGAATAATCAAGATGGTTATTTTTTTCCACCGGATACCTCTGCTCCCTTGCATTATCAAAATTGATCGTGCCTATAATTTTACAGGGGAAGACAGTGAGAAAGAAAGAAGCATGGAAGGCCCTATTGTTGGGCCGCCACATATCAAACACTGTGATATTGTAGCAGTTAAGTGGCAATTTTGTTGGGTGCAAACAGTTTTTTTTTCAAGCAGAGTGATGCCATTCTTTCTATTTTTTTCCTCTTGTGAAAGAGGAATGCTGTTCTAGTTCCAGGTCCTGACTGTTGCAGTTTGATTTTGAAGTTTACATTCATCCATATTGACATGCTTCAGTGACAATTTTTTACATAAAACATATATCATCAACACATTATATCTCTAAATATTCTGATCTTCAAGTCAAAACATAATAGATGCTTTTACACTGCAGGAACTAGGAGGCTATTTTAGGGCAGCCCACATATTTGTGCATAGTTTATTCAGAGTGACTTCTGTATTTACAATTTCAGTCTCTTTGTGTACAGGTACAGTCTATGGATATATATCATAGACTATAAATAAACATTGATGACATTACAACCCACTAAATGTGGGGCATTTTG